>NC_047120.1:37211956-37811956 GCF_902500255.1 Thalassophryne amazonica
ACTGTACATTGGATATAAAGGCAAGGAAACCTCAAGCAGACCAGACTCAAAGGGGTGACCCTCTGCTTGGGCCATGCTGCAGACATAAATTACAGAACAATTCACAGAAACAATTCACAAAAAGAATATACAGGAAATGCTGTTGGTGCAGTGGTGGACGGGATCTCCAGCACAAATGCTGGAGACCTCATCCACAACTGCTTCTACCACCCTAACAAGGCACCTTTGGTCCAGATTGGCATCCACCCAGACAAAACACAGATCAATCCCTATCTGATACAGATTCCGTGTCAGGGTTGCTGTTACTTGCTGTAACTATAGATTCTGATACTGCATTTTGTTGGAGAGAATTGAAAATAATTATTTTGCCATTTCTGTTTAGGTGCTTTCATGGATGAGGTCTCACTTGTCAGGCCAATTGCAAAGTAATCTTTTATAGCACCACAACATCGAAATGGTCCATTTTTTCATTATTGTTTTACCTCCAGCAATACCATTATAGTTGAACCTGCTGGAAAAGTCTGCTAGGACAGAATTGCCCAGATTGAACTCTTGAGAGATTGAGAAGCAAGGACACAGACAGATGAAGGCAGAAAGAAACTTAACAGGTCAAAGAATGAGGGAAAAAATGAATGAAGGTGTCACAAAACATACAGCCTTCTTACTTGTTATCTATTTTCAGCTATTTAACTGTGGCACCTAGATGGGCCTCAGTCAAAACACATCTGCCAGGTAGTTCCAAGGCAAGATGGAGGGTTGAATTCCTCTGTAATCTTGCACATGTGCTCAACAGTTTTTCCCCAGTTGGATCCACTGGAAAAAACCTCCAGAGATGCTTCTGGGAGATAATCAAGAATTTCTATGCTGTCAATGAGTCCCATTGGAGCCTTTGCTTATCCATCAACCCAGTAGCATTAAGCAAATCAGAGTCTCCATCTCCACCTGGATGGGACACAAATCCATTGCAGGTTACTTTCCCTGGGAAGACCAGTTTTGCGTTACAACTGGGTGGACTTGGACATTGCAGATGAAGTGCCTTGTCTAAGGAAACAGACAGGTAGCTTTACCAGGAATTAGACTCAGGTCAATCTACATACATGGGTGATTCTTAGACTACGGGCACTTATTATGTCCTTTGATCATATTGTATGAAAAACAGAAAAAAGGGGAAATTTCACACCTTTATAGTTATCTTTACAATGAAATTGTTAAGAAATTTGTTCTAGTAGTCTATGATGACTTTTTCACCTTTTTTCAGCATCATTATATGCAAATATTGCCGTTTTGTGCTTGTCCCACACCCAGACTTTTGATCTTCAATGATAAAAATGAACGGTAAAGAAATGTTTTTTCTAATGTTTTAAAATATCTCTGAATAAAATATCAGTAAAATAATCAAAACATAATTGGGGGTATTCAATGTCATACAACTGTTGTGATTTTTTTTAAACAAAATATAGTTGTCCCACACTATTGCCGTAATTTCCACCACAACACTGTAATGTCCCTTTAAACAGTTTGTATGAAAGATTGTTTGGGTAGTTTCTATGGAGATAAACAGTCACATCAGAGCACATGTATATAGTGCCAAATCACAACAAACAGTTGCCCCAAGGCGCTTTATATTGTAAGGCAATGGTGTGGTGGAAATTACATTTACAAGGTCAATAGTGCCCGTAGTTAAAGAATCACCCACATATCCTAATCAGATTCCTGCAAAATGTAAACTGGCTCTTTTGTACACAAAGCAGGAGTGGTTCTACTCACCATCTTTCTAGATATGGAAAGTGATCCTATATTCTTGGTCGTTATCCAAAGTTCCTGACCAAAGCTGAGTGTTGCCGTGTAAATTGAGTAATAAATTGAGCTCTTTGCCTTCCAACTCAGTTCCTTCTTCATCATGACAGGCCAAAGCAATGCCCTCATTAGTGCTGACACTGCTCCAATCCCCTGTCAAGCTCTCACACCCCCAGTCCCACCCCATGACGGCCCCAACACTCTTAAACCGACTGCTTGTACGTGCAAGTACTGTATTGGAGAGACTACATTTACATTTTCACACTGTCATGCAAAGCACCTCAGTGAACTGACCTTGCGGTTGGAGCACTTTGCTCGTCGGCTGTCTGCGGCTCAGTGAGGTGTGTTTGAGCAGCAGTTACCCAAGATGTGTATCGTGTCTTCTGATGGCGAGGAGCTGTAAGTCTTTAAAATGTGTTTTACTAATCTCCCCACAGTTACTTCAAAGATCCCACACTGCCTGCTTTTTTATGTGTATGTGTAATTATTCTTTGGTGGTTTCGTGTCATTATTTATCACGATGCTCCTCTTTCATCTGTAGTCTTATCTGCAGAACCAGCTCACTCTGCCAGCTGAACCAGGACTGTGGCCAGCTACATAAACATTTTACTGACAAGGACGGTCAACTGTTTACTGACGAAGCAAAAGTCTTATTGGCAGCAACCACATTCTGGGCGTAGATGTGTGTACCTTTGTAGAAAGAGAGAGAGAGAGAGAGAGAGAGACCCTAATGTTCAGACACTTTTGGATTTGTCACCTACAGGTTGCTCTGCCGAGACCCATACGTCAAGTGCATTTACTACTAACTTCAAGCTCAGACTCTATTGTATGTGTTTGCACTATAGAGTTTTGTACTTTCATCCTCTCAACACCTTCAGTTTCTCATCTTCTTCCACACATTGTGTTCGGTAGTCCGTGTCCTCACATGACATTTTTTTTTTTAACAAGACCATTGTAAGATAGGATCCACCTGCCAAAACCTACCTGACACCAAGCAGATTTTGCTCATAGAAGCCATTGCAAGGTGACTCTCTTCTTTGGAACGTGGAGTCAGACCAGGACCAAATCAAATTCAGTGTAATCAAATCATAATTGGATTCTCTTCTGTTGCCTGACAGAACTTGTGATTATTTGGTACATCAGATGTAACCAAGGATTACTTTACTCTTAATGATTTTGTTCAGTTTTCCATAAATCAAGCAGTAGTGGCCAAGTTGGCAATCGGACTGAGTCTTTAAATTCATGCAGAATCTTTTCTGCATCAGATTTAGAACATTCCTGTTCCTTATCCGCCATCAGGCAAACATCCGCTAACTACCATATTTTCTGGAGTATAAGTGGCATGAATTTGTTAGCATTTTGCTAGATCGTGTCACTTGATAATATTAATCATAATAATTCCATCCATCCATTTTCTTCCGCTTTATCCGGAGTCGGGTCGCGGGGGCAGCAGCTCAAGCAAAGCCGCCCAGACCTCCCGATCCACACACACCTCCTCAGGGGGAACCCCCAAGGCGTTCCCAAGCCAGCCAAGAGATGTAGTCCCTCCAGCGTGTCCTGGTCTTCCCCGGGGCCTCCTCCCAGTGGGACGTGCCCGGAACACCTCTCCAGAGAGGCGTCCAGGGGGCATCCGGAAAAGATGCCCGAGCCACCTCAACTGACTCCTTTCGACATGGAGGAGCAGCGGCTCGACTCCGAGCTCCTCCCGAGTGACCGAGCTCCTCACCCTATCTCTAAGGGAGCGCCCAGCCACCCTGCGGAGGAAACTCATCTCGGTCGCTTGTACTCGTGATCTCGTTCTTTCGGTCATGAGCCAAATCTCATGACCATAGGTGAGGATCGGAACTTAGATCGATCGTTAAATCGAGAGCTTTGCCCTCCTACTCAGCTCTCTCTTCACCACGACGGTCCGATACAGCGACCGCATCACTGCAGATGCTGCACCGATCCGTCTATCGATCTCACGCTCCATCCGTCCCTCACTCGTGAACAAGACCCCGAGATACTTAAACTCCTCCACTTGAGGCAACTTATTTTACAACTGGATTCACTTTGTCAATATAAATAGTTATTAATCATAATAATAACTATTTATATTGACAAAGTGAATCCAGTTGTAAAATAATGAACATCAATATCACAAGTACACTACAGCCTTTGGCTTCTCTCTTATTTCACTTGGGGTTGCCACAGCACATCCAAGCTATATCTCATGTTGATTTGGGACAAATCAGCTCTGATTTACATGGAGAATGGACAGGGATGTGGCCTTGAACTAGGGATGCACCGATCCATAATTTACACTTCCAAGCCATCCCTGAATTTGGATATGTGCCCATACCAATACTTTTCTGACATGATATCAGAGCTCTGTTTGCTTTAATATTATTATCATTTTGTTGATATCAATAATAAAAAGCCTCATATAAAATATTTTATATGAGGCTTGCACAACTTCAGACTTTTGGGAAACACGAAGCCTTTCAACTGTAAAATGTATGATCATCGCCGATCACAGCGCAGGATTTAATGGAGACTTTTTCCCTTTCAGCAGACAGAATCTCTGTTTGCTGTCATCCTGGCTGAACGCTGAGCTGGCTTTTCATAGTGTTTTACAGCCTCGGGACATTGTCAGCAACAATTCAGTTCATTTTTTGGAAAATCCTTGTTCGACGAAGAGACAATTTGAACCCGAGAGCTTGGCAGAAATTTGCTGCTACCCACAGCTAGAACCCTCCAGAAGAGAGCTCTCTCAAAGAGCCCGGCTTCAGAAAACTCCCCCTCTCCTCCTCTTGCTCGGCAGCCAACAAGCAGAGACCAAACAACAGCAGTTGAGAGTATTCACAGTGGCTCTTCTCCAGTATTGGAAATGTCACGGGCTGGATCGGTATTTCCAAAGCGTGAATTACATCGCTATCGGAACCCGATACTGATCTGGGATTGGATCTGTCCCAGCCCTACCTTGAACCAGGAACCTTATATTCTGGTACCCAGTTAACTACTTGGCCACCTCCTCTGCAAGTAGACTACAACAATCTGCAAAAATTCCAAATTCAAGAGATGAAGCAAATAAATAATTCAAAGTATTCACATTTTTGTTGTAGTATTTCTAATGTGGTGGGCCATCGTCATCATCATGGATCATCTCCATCTGCAGACCTCTGTAATAGAGTAAACCACTTTTCCTGATGCCATCACGAATGTGTGTGAGATTGAGTTGGTACAACCACACTTCATAAGATGCACATTCAAATTAAATCATATGCAAACTGTCATAATTAAGAGTAATAATTTCTAGCATATATAGAACAATATGCAAAGGTTTCCCCTCAGAAACACTAATATTTTCTAACAGGCAATTTGCAAGACCTACTGTAGAGTTTATGGGCCTGTCCCTCTTGATGATTTAGCCAGCATAATGCCAACATAATAATTTGGTGAATACGCTGGCTACATTGAATAATTATGAAGCTGTCAACACCATGACAATTAGCCAGCATATGCTGACAGCCCTGTTTCCACTGAGTGGTCTGGGTTGGAATGGTTTAGCCTGGCTTGGCTTGCATTTCCACCACCAGCAGTAACCTCTGCCAGTGTTGACTATCCATTGACAAACCAGAACTCCATTGACAATTTATTGCAACTACCAGAATTAGTTAGCAGTATTATATATGCATACATGGTGAAAATACAAATCCAACATAGAGGCACCCTCATTCCCTGACCACTGTATAAATGGTAGTACACCAGTGGCGGCCGGCCCATAGGGGGCGCTCGGGCACTGCCCTCCTCGATGTGGAGGGGAAAAGTCATAATATATATATTTAAAAAGTATTATCAGTGTTAGTTTTACTTAATAGTATGTGCCTACATGTATAT
This sequence comes from Thalassophryne amazonica, assembly GCF_902500255.1. Taxonomy (NCBI): domain Eukaryota; kingdom Metazoa; phylum Chordata; class Actinopteri; order Batrachoidiformes; family Batrachoididae; genus Thalassophryne; species Thalassophryne amazonica. The sequence continues at coordinate 37,217,633 of NC_047120.1, forward strand.
GAATGATTAAAACAACACTTCCTCCATCTGACTCATTCAACAGTGCATTTCCGCCAACAGAAGCAGAGAACGTATCATTCCTCATCTTGGGCGATCATTCAAAGTGTCCTTGAAGTGCAGCAAAATCACCAATTGTATGTAGTTGCTAGGGAAAATTAATACATTTTTGGCAAATCAGCATTGCCAAAATTAATGGCTTTGGGGTGCCGGAATTTTAGCCCTTGCTACAAAAATGCGGGAACGTTAGATTACAATTAGTGATACACGTGTCGCTGCAGCTGCTGCTGTCAGTCAGTCAGGCAGGAAGAGATATGGTGATGTTTGGGTTATATTTTTTATTTTTATTTTGTCTCCGTGTGTTTTGCTGAAGTAAGTTGAAGAACTCTGGGGCACCTGCTCATTATGTCTTCCGAGGGTTAAAACGGGACAAAACTAATCAAATCAATGCCACCAAAGTTTCGCTGGGATCCTTTTGGAGGCACATGGAGGTGTGCACATCAGATCTTTCTCGTGGTTTAATGACAATTGCACATCCCGGTTGGAGGAGAGACGTTTGTCTGACTCATTATAAACCGTGTCAGGCTTCATTCACACTGTCAACGCGCACACGTCACAGAGGCTGCTGATCTACGCGGGGTGGAAAGGAGCGCATCCACCTCTTCAGGTGAGCTGACGAGCTGCTCAGATTTATTCCCGAATGTTGCTCCTGGTGTGGAAACGAGGGTGAAAATTTAAGATAAAACGAATGAGTGATGTTTTTTTGTTTGTTTTAGGGGGTCAAAGCTGTGATCTTTTTGAGACAGCAGACCAGTTATAATAGTAATAGGGGAGGCCGGGGCTGTTTGTATCAGTGTTCAAAGCTGCAGCCATGCTGGCATTTTGATTTCACTTTACAAGTTATGAGGATCAGTTCACAGAAGTAAATATTCTTTGGAGTATTCCACACTCTAAAACAAATTATTTGCTCAGTTTAAAAACAAAACAAAACCCTAAAATAGCAATTTGCATGTTTTTTAAAGAAATTCTAACTCAGCCACTGAGTACACACAAGACACTTATAGTAAGACAAACCCAAGTTTAGCAACGCATTTAATTAAGTGGTTTTGTATACTTCATTTGCTTTGTCCTCTACAGTGTTAATTCATTTTAACCAATTTAATTTAAAGGTTTTGGTGTTATTAGTTAGTCCAGTTATTTAATTTAAGTTTTTCAAGCTTCTTTTTTGCCTCCATTCCACTCAGTAATGTTCATGCAAAATATTACCTTAATTTTCTCTCTCACCACACACACACCACACTCTCTCTCTCTCTCACACGCTCTCGCTCTCTCTCTCTCAGAAGGTGGTTTGAACATTGTGATATTTTCTATTTTGTTAAGGGGGTGTCATTGTGAACCCCAGGATCTGTTTGTCTGAAGATAATGGCAGTGCAGTACAGTTTGGTGTACTATGTGTATAATTGGTGTCAAATGGTGAAATGTTCTTTGCTCAAGAACTTGAGTGTTGCATTGTATTTGATAGTGTTCCTTTCCAAAGTAGAAATGGGGCCTAATATAGCTGTAAATGGTTAACTTTATGTGTAAAACTGCTGATTTGTGAAGGACATGTAATGATTATTGTGGAATTGTAGTAATTTTCTGACTGTTCTCTTGAATGCCTGTACTGGACAAGGCAAGGGAATCTATTGGCACAGCAGCCCCGCCAAGACTGTTTTTCACCAGCCGCCACTGTAGTACGCTCTACACTGAGAAAGTTGGTGTATAACGATGTATAGTTCTTTTGCATTTGCAAACAGTGGTCATTCTGTTAAAATTCTATAGTGTTCAAACATTGCTGAGAATATTGTCAATGCTTTTTCAAAATTTCAGTATATGCGGTCCTGTAGAAGGGCCGAGCTGTGAGGGTTGCACGTTTCCAGATGGGCTTTTATGTTCTGATCTGTAGATATAAGCAGGAATTCGGCATGGCAGCAGGGTAGGAGGGGTCTAACTTTTATTTAACCTGCTCATTCATCTGCAATCAATACAATTCTTCCTTCAATATGCAGATGTCAGTAATAGACATTCTAGAGTTCAATGAATTGTTTCAGGGAGACGAGATAGAGGTGGGACTCAAAACAGACATATTACTTTGAAAGATCACTGCCCTATGAAGCTGAGTGGTAGCGTATACCCTCTAAGCAGCTGGGATATCTGCCCCAGTTATACATAGAAAGGTGTGCTGTTTTATTGTTCTTTTATTGTCTCGGAACTGACGGCTGTTTGAAAGACTCTTTAAAGACAAATGCTCTTTTCCCGTAGTCGTATGGTGACTCGAGCAAAGACAAAAAAAATATTATCTTGCCAGCTCTAGACTCTAAACACAAGCTGGATAGATACACATCAAGAGAACAAAAGTGATACTTGTAAAGGAAGTGTGCAGTGAGAAGCGTGTACTTCAGACTGCATGTACAAATTTTTGGGCTTTGGGAATTAACAAACCTGACAATCAGCCTCATTTCAAGCTACATGTAACTTGAAAATGTCTCGAGTACAAAATACTATTATTTAAGAATTCTGCATATGTTGTTTGGCAAGTTTCCACCAAATGTGATATGTGGGTAATGGTCTACTTCAGAATAGCAAAGTCTAAGATTATTATTGTTAATTATACACTATGTAACACAATTTTTGTCCCTGGCTTCTAAGTGTTATATTTCAACTGCTTATGTCTAAAGTCTATGGAAAAATGACTACATTCAGCACAAACTTTGATTTTATTTATTTTTTTTTAACGTTCTAGAAAGTTCTAAAAGTTTCTTGAAATTTCTAGATAATTCTGGAAACTTCTAGAAAATTCTGGACAGTTCTAGCAATTAAAGAATATTCTAGAAGACTACAGTAGTAGTGAAGGCAAATCGAGAATATTCTTGAAAACAGACAAATTTCAAAATATCACTGTCCTGATCACAGAAGCAAAGTTTCTGTGGAATAACAGCTATTTTCTATTTATTTAAGGCATAACAGGTTAGGAAAACACACTGTGTACCCAGGAACAAAACAAAAATAAAAATTTGTTACATAGTGTTATCAAGGTTATGATTTTCACTCTATTGTTCAAACTTGGAACACGTGTTGGTGGATTCTGGAATTGCCCAAGTGGCATCAATCTTACTACAGGACAAATATTGGGGTCAAAACTAAAAAATGTACATTTTTCAAGCCAGTTTCCACCAAACTTAGCATGTACAACCCCTGGCAAAAATTATGGAATCACCGGCCTCGGAGGATGTTCATTCAGTTGTTTAATTTGTAGAAAAAAAAAACAGATCACAGACATGACACAAAACTAAAGTCATTTCAAATGGCAACTTTCTGGCTTTAAGAAACACTATAAGAAATCAAGAAAAAAAGATTGTGGCAGTCAGTAACGGTTACTTTTTTAGACCAAGCAGAGGAAAAAAATATGGAATCACTCAATTCTGAGGAAAAAATTATGGAATCACCCTGTAAATTTTCATCCCCAAAACTAACACCTGCAGCATATCAGATCTGCTCGTTAGTCTGCATCTAAAAAGGAGTGAACACACCTTGGAGAGCTGTTGCAAGTGGACTGACATGAATCATGGCTCCAACACGAGAGATGTCAATTGAAACAAAGGAGAGGATTATCAAACTCTTAAAAGAGAGTAAATCATCACGCAATGTTGCAAAAGATGTTTTGTTCACAGTCAGCTGTGTCTAAACTCTGGACCAAATACAAACAACATGGGAAGGTTGTTAAAGGCAAACATACTGGTAGACCAAGGAAGACATCAAAGCGTCAAGACAGAAAACTTAAAGCAATATGTCTCAAAAGTCGAAAAATGTACAACAAAACAAATGAGGAACGAATGGGAGGAAACTGGAGTCAACGTCTGTGACCGAACCATAAGAAACCGCCTAAAGGAAATGGGATTTACATACAGAAAAGCTAAACGAAAGCCATCATTAACACCTAAACAGAAAAAAAACAAGGTTACAATGGGCTAAGGAAAAGCAATCGTGGACTGTGGATGACTGGATGAAAGTCATATTCAGTGATGAATCTCGAATCTGCATTGGGCAAGGTGATGATGCTGGAACTTTGTTTGGTGCCTTTCCAATGAGATTTATAAAGATGACTGCCTGAAGAGAACATGTAAATTTCCACAGTCATTGATGATATGGGGCTGCATGTCAGGTAAAGGCACTGGGGAGATGGCTGTCATTACATCATCAATAAATGCACAAGTTTATGTTGATATTTTGGACAATTGAAAGGATGTTTGGGGATGATGAAATCATTTTCAAGATGATAATGCATCTTGCCATAGAGCAAAAACTGCAAAAACATTCTTTGCAAAAAGACACATAGGGTCAATGTCAATGAGCAGATCTGATTTGATGCAGGTGTTAATTTGGGGGATGAAAATTTACAGGGTGATTCCATAATTTTTTCCTCAGAATTGAGTGATTCCATATTTTTTTCCTCTGCTTGGTCTAAAAAAGTAACCGTTACTGACTGCCACAATGTTTTTTCTTGATTTCTTATAGTGTTTCTTAAAGCCAGAAAGTTGCCATTTGAAATGACTTTAGTTTTGTGTTATGTCTGTGATCTGTTTTTTTTCTACAAAATTAAACAACTGAATGAACATCCTCCGAGGCCGGTGATTCCATAATTTTTGCCAGGGGTTGTATATGGGGTGGATTCTGGACTTGCCCAGCAAGGTAAATTTTAGCAAAGCTCATTCTGCCTTTAGTTGGCCTTCTCTTCCCAGGTACGTTTGTTAATTTCTACCAAACTTAAGGTGTCAGTCAAGGTTGCCCGGGAACTGCCTTTAAAAGATCCATTTTGGCAAAGGTCAAGTAATTTGATTTTCATTGTGATTTAGACCAAATACTTCGGTGGATTCCAGAATTGCTCTGGGAAGGTCCACCAGAGATCAGTCATTTGGGTAAAGGTCAAAGTCATTGAGGTCAAATGTTCGATTGTCAGAACTATTACTGTCTTAATGCCCATGGTAAAATTACTTATTTTACTCAGGGTCACCACAGCAGATCTGAGATGGATCTGCATGCTAATTTGGCACAAGTTAATTTTACACCAGATACCTTTGCTAATACAACTCCACATCACACGGAGAGTGGGCAGAGGTGGTCTTGAGCCGGGAAACTTTTGCTGATGAAATAAGCACAAACCACTTGGTCACCACACTACCAAACACTGGTACTACTACTTAGTTCTTACAGATTCCTTTTACGTGGTTCTGTGGGTATGTCAAGTCGGTCTGGAGAAAGTGTCTTAACTCCCTATACCTGTACATCAGAACGTTAATGTGCAGTTTCAGCAGCACAGGGGTACAAACGGTTACCACAAAAAAAGGACAACAGCTTAAGGCGGCCTGTGCACCATTTAGCATTTACATCCAGAGTCGTGTCATATCAGAATGCAGATCCATATCACATCTGCTGTGGTGACCCCTAGCAAAGAAGAGGAATCAAAATAATGCACAGCACAAGCATCTTTACTAGTTTCCAAATGAAGCAGGTCATTTTCATAAACAGTGCCTACATTGTGTAAGTAGCATGAGGACTAGACTACTATTACTACTACTTCTATCACTAACGCAGCTACTATGACTAGCTTATAGGCATATCAAGAAAGGAGGTGTGGTCATGTGTTGTTTTGGTGCATTACTAGCATGAGTTAGCAGAAAACATAACATTGTATCATAAGCCAATAAAAATGTATAAAATTTTATCAGCTTTTTATATTACCACACAACCAATATGACAGTTGACTGATATATCGTCCAACACGGACCATTTATGAACATACTGGTATCGCTGTTATTTTTGCAGATATGAATACTTTTATTTAAAAAAATAGACAATGCAGAAAAAAAAACACTTTAGCTGTTGTAAAGGTGTCATTATGCAGTTTGTGTAGCAGAGGGCACTCTGACAGCAATGCTTACTATGCTGTCAAACATGGCTTGGACCCCATCGCCCCTTGGTGACATGAGCTAAAAGAGACAGTGAAAAAGTGACCAGCTGCCATTAATTTTCAATCAGAGTGGGCATTTTACAGTGATTAAAAAAACAGTGTTGCCAACTCCTCAGTAAGAAAGTAGCTATTGGTTGTCCTAAAATTCGCTGAAGTCGCTAAATGACATCATAGCTAAATTTTCATATTATTTGCATAATATGACATAACAGATGTTGCAGGGGAAAAAAAAATAATGTCGTGGGCAAGACAACAAAGTGAGTAAAAACCATAATAATATTTAGAACTACGAATAAACTTGATTCTTTGTTTATTTATTTTTTATTTATTATCACACTGAGGAAGACCTAGTCGAAACGCATCTGTGCTCCTGATCCTGTTGCCTTGCCGTGAGTCATTAAAACCTTTATTAAGAAGGACACTTCAGTGTTGCTGGCTTTATTTTTATATTTTATATTGATTTGTTTATTATTTGCCTTTAAAATTGTCAATTTCAATTTTTTTTTCAATTTATTTTCATTTATATACCAAATCACAACAGAGTTGCCTCAAGACACTTCACACAAGTAAGATCTAAACTTACTAACCCCCAGAGCAACACTGGTAAGGAAAAACTCCCTCTGAGGAAGTAACCTCAAGCAGACCAGACTCAAAGGGGTGACCCTCTGCTTGGGCCATGCTGCAGACATAAATTATAGAACAATTCGCAAAACGAATATACAGGATATGCTGTTGGTGCACAGGACAGGAAGGTCACCAACACAAATACAACTCCTATCTCTGGATGGAGTTGCACCTTAAACAGAGAGAAAAAACAGAATCAGGCATCAGAAAGACGAGAAGTACTGTATAATTTGCAAGCATTAAACAACAAGAAAAACAAAAGCAATACTAAGGTGATCACCGGCCACTAGCCCTAAGCTTCACTAAAAGGCCCAGAATTTAGGCAAAGTTGAGGCTGCAGCATGCTCCATTTCCAAATAAAATGAATTAAAAGAGTAAAAAGCATTAAAAAAAACTGTACCAGTATGCTAGCCATATGAAAGGGAAAATAAATGTGTCTTAAGTCTGGACTTGAAAGTCTCCACAGAATCTGACTGTTTTATTGAAGCAGGGAGATCATTCCACAGAACAGGGGCACGATAAGAGAACGCAAAGCCCGGGCCGGTACGTAAGGTTTAATTAGGACAGGTAGGTAGTGATGTGCCAGTCCATGAACAATTTTATAGACTAGTAGCAGAACCTTAAAATCTGATCACACTGGGACAAAATGGGTGTAATGTGGTTGAACTTTCTGCTTTGTGTCAAAAGTCTAGCAGCAGCATTTTGAACCAGTTGGAGAGCCCTAATGCTAGACTGTGGTAAACCAGAAAATAGAACATTGCAGTAGTCCAATCTCGAAGAGATAAACGCATGGATCAGGGTCTCTGCATCTGCCGTAGACAGGATGCGATGAATCATCACTATATTTCACAGGTGGAAGAAAGCAGTCCTCGTAATATTTCTAATGTGGAGGTCAAAGGACAACAAAGGATCAAAAATGACCCCAAGGTTCTTCACTTTGTCAGTGTGATGTATACACACGAGCCTAGGCTGAGCGTTAACTGGTCAAATTGATGCCGATGTCCATCACTTAAAAAAAAGTAGCTTCTTCAGGCCAGGGCTTCTCATAGTCATAATTAGGCACACAGCGCAGCAAACGAGGTAAGTAGACTGATCAAGTCTGAGTTAAGTTTTCAATTCAATGATCAGATCATTGCAGCAGCAGTTTGGTGAGAAAGTTTTTTTGTTTAGTTTTAAATCCCTAAAACAGGGCGGGACCAGCTGCAGGACCAGCAGCAATGCCATTGCGTGTGCGTGATTCACTTTGCATGCAGAAGAGTGTACATCTCCCCCTCCTCCTGTGCTTTGCTGCTGCCGCAGGCGGAGCACGCTGTGTGCTGACTGCTTGTGACTGCTGTGGGGCGGTGTGGACCCACTGCCGCTTGGTGAGAACAGAGACTGACAGATTAATACGTGCTTTCACTTTTGAGTTGCCAAACACCAGAAATGTCTCCAATGAATCCAGCAAAAGTAGCTAGATTTGTCACTAGTCACTTCTGAGACAAGAAGTCGTTAAGAGGGTTTGGGAAAGTCGCCAGATTTGGCAAGAAAGTCACCAAGTTGGCAACACTGCACAACAAAAGTGGTCACTGTGCTGCCAGTTAGGCGGGGCCAAAATAGATAACTCCATTTTACGCAATTCCAATTGTGTATCCCAATAAAAGCAGTATGATGTTGGTTGGTTGTTGGTCATATTTATTTGTTTATGACAGAGTTCATGTTTAAACTGCAAAACATCAAACCTTTATTAAATTTATTTGTTATTAGGGTTTGATATTGAAATGTTAGGAATCCTTGTGATTTTCTATGTATATTTTGGCTGTTATGTCAGTATCGTATCCACTCAAAAACAAAACAAAATAAACAAAAAAAGACATATCAGTTGCACTCTATATGGCACAATATTCAGCTACACCTTATAAAGGTGGGTTAAGACACGCATACACTGTATCTGCACACTCAGAGATAATCGTACCTCAAAGTACAATTAAAATAAATTTAAAACAAAAATTAAAAACCAAATAAAAGGAAACAGTATTAAAAACACAAGCGTTCATATTTTTTTCTTCGCCCTGGCTACAGCACTAAAATTAGTCGTTGAGCATAGCTGACAAGGCAGATATCATAGCTAATTAGGCAGCAAACATCAGCAAATTTATTTTCCCTCCATCGTTTACTTTGATCAAAATTCAAAGCAAAACTCCACACAGTCAGCAAGCTGTTCAACAAAACTCATTTCACTTTTGAATCACAAATGAGTCCGCAAACCTGCTGATGGAAAATTATTTCTGTCTGATACACTTTTATCAGCTAACTTTCATCAGCGTTGGCAAGCTAACTAGCTTGCTAACGCTTTAGTTTTTATTTTTTTTTAGCACTGTTGTCGTGCGTTACCTGTGCTGCTCCACAGCGTGTCTAGTGGATTTTTATTTTATTTTAGCACCGTTGTCGTGCGTTCGCTGTTGCCGTGCATTACCTGTGCTGCTTCATGGCCTGTCTGGTGCCTTAACTAAGGCACTCCTTCTGCTGAATCACCTCTAAATTATTTACACATTATTCACTTTGTGTGTTTTTAGGAATCCGCTAAGTTGCGTAGCTACTAGCTCTTAGCCGATTTAGCATGGGCTTCTCCTGTCTCTCCCGCACTTTTCTGCTCTGGGTGTGAAATGTTTAGTTATTCCTCGGCCTCCTTTAGCAGTAACGGTACTTGTAATAAGTGCAGCTTATTCGTAGCTTTGGAGGCCAGGCTGGGCGAATTGGAGACTCGGCTCCGCACCGTGGAAAATTCTACAGCTAGCCAGGCCCCTGTAGTCGGTGCGGACCAAGGTAGCTTAGCCACCGTTAGTTCCCCCCTGGCAGATCCCGGGCAGTCGGGAAAGCAGGCAGACTGGGTGACTGTGAGGAGGAAGCGTAGCCCTAAACAGAAGCCCCGTGTACACCGTCAACCCGTTCACATCTCTAACCGTTTTTCCCCACTCGACGATACACTCGCCGAGGATCAAACTCTGGTTATTGGCGACTCTGTTTTGAGAAATGTGAAGTTAGCGACACCAACCATAGTCAATTGTCTTCCGGGGGCCAGAGCAGGCGACATTGAAGGACATTTGAAATTGCTGGCTAAGGCTAAGCGTAAATTTGGTAAGATTGTAATTCACGTCGGCAGTAATGACACTTGGTTACGCCAATCGGAGGTCACTAAAATTAACATTAAATCGGTGTGTAACTTTGCAAAAACAATGTCGGACTCTGTTGTTTTCTCTGGGCCCCTCCCCAGACCGGGAGTGACATGTTTAGCCGCATGTTCTCCTTGAATTGCTGGCTGTCTGAGTGGTGTCCAAAAAATGAGGTGGGCTTCATAGATAATTGGCAAAGCTTCTGGGGAAAACCTGGTCTTGTTAGGAGAGACGGCATCCATCCTACTTTGGATGGAGCAGCTCTCATTTCTAGAAATCTGGCCAATTTTCTTGGATCCCCAAACCGTGACTGTCCAGGGTTGGGACCAGGAGGCAGAGCTGTGGTCTTATACACCTCTCTGCAGCTTCTCTCCCCCTGCCATCCCCCTCATTGCCCCATCCCCGTAGAGACGGTGCCTGCTCCCAGACCACCAATAACCAGCAAAAATCTATTTAAGCATAAAAATTCAAAAAGAAAAAATAATATAGCACCTTCAACTGCACCACAGACTAAAACAGTTAACATGTGGTCTATTAAACATTAGGTATCTCTCTCTAAGTCCCTGTTGGTAAATGATATAATAATTGATCAACGTATTGATTTATTCTGCCTAACAGAAACCTGGTTACAGCAGGATGAATATGTTAGTTTAAATGAGTCAACACCCCCGAGTCACACTAACTGTCAGAATGCTTGTAGCACGGGCCGGGCGGAGGATTAGCAGCAATCTTCCATTCCAGCTTATTAATTAATCAAAAACCCAGACAGAGCTTTAATTCATTTGAAAGCTTGTCTCTTAGTCTTGTCCATCCAAATTGGAAGTCCCAAAAACCAGTTTTATTTGTTATTATCTATCGTCCACCTGGTCGTTACTGTGAGTTTCTCTGTGAATTTCAGACCTTTTGTTCTGACTTAGTGCTTAGCTCAGATAAGATAATTATAGTGGGCGATTTTTAACATCCACACAGATGCTGAGAATGACAGCCTCAACACTGCATTTAATCTATTATTAGACTCTATTGGCTTTGCTCAAAAGTAAATGAGTCCACCCACCACTTTAATCATATCTTAGATCTTGTTCTGACTTATGGTATGGAAATAGAAGACTTAACAGTATTCCCTGAAAACTCCCTTCTGTCTGATCATTTTTTAATAACATTTACATTTACCCTGATGGACTACCCTGCAGTGGGGAATAAGTTTCATTACACTAGAAGTCTTTCAGAAAGCGCTGTAACTAGGTTTAAGGATATGATTCCTTCTTTATGTTCTCTAATGTCATATACCAACACAGAGCAGAGTAGCTACCTAAACTCTGTAAGGGAGTTAGAGTATCTCGTCAATAGCTTTACATCCTCATTGAAGACAACTTTGGATGCTGTAGCTCCTCTGAAAAAAGAGAGCTTTAAATCAGAAGTGTCTGACTCCGTGGTATAACTCACAAACTCGTAGCTTAAAGCAGATAACCCGTAAGTTGGAGAGGAAATGGCGTCTCACTAATTTAGAAGATCTTCACTTAGCCTGGAAAAAGAGTTTGTTGCTCTATAAAAAAGCCCTCCGTAAAGCTAGGACATCTTTCTACTCATCACTAATTGAAGAAAATAAGAACAACCCAGGTTTCTTTTCAGCACTGTAGCCAGGCTGACAAAGAGTCAGAGCTCTATTGAGCTGAGTATTCCATTAACTTTAACTAGTAATGACTTCATGACTTTCTTTGCTAACAAAATTTTGACTATTAGAGAAAAAATGACTCATAACCATCCCAAAGATGTATCGTTATCTTTGACTGCTTTCAGTGATGCCGGGTATTTGGTTAGACTCTTTCTCTCCGATTGTTCTGTCTGAGTTATTTTCATTAGTTACTTCATCCAACCATCAACATGTTTATTAGACCCCATTCCTGCCAGGCTGCTCAAGGAAGTCCTACCATTATTTAATGCTTCAATCTTAAATATGATTTTCATCCCGGACGCTTCACACTCGGCTGCAAACCGCCCCAGTGCACGCTGAACAGTCCTGATTGACGAAGCCAACAGAACCACATCGTCCGCAAACAGCAGAGACGAGATTCTGTGGTTCCCAAACCAGACCCCCTCTACACCCTGGCTGCGCCTAGAAATTCTGTCCATAAAAATAATGAACAGAACCGGTGACAAAGGGCAGTGCTAGCGGAGGCCAATGTGCACTGGAAACAGGTTTGACTTACTACCGGCAATTGCGAACCAAGCTCCTGCTGCGGTCGTACAGGGACCGGATAGCCCTTAGCAAAGGACCCCGGACCCCGTACTACCGGAGCACTCCCCACAGTGTGCGCCGAGGGACACGGTCGAATGCCTTCTCCAGATCCCAAAACACATGTGGACTGGTGGGCAAACTCCCATGAACCCTCGAGCACCAGATGGAGCATGTAGAGCTGGTCCAGTGTGCCGTGACCAGGACGAAAACCACACTGCTCCTCCTGAATCCGAGGTTCAACCATCGGTCGACACTGGTCGATATGATGATCCACTGTATCAAATGCAGCACTGAGATCTAACAGCAACAGAACCGTAGTGGTGTCCGAATCCATTGTAAGCTGTCTCTGTGGAATCATATTTTCTAAAGCAGACTGTGGCTCAAGAGATTATTCTCAGTAAGATAGTCTACAAGCTTACGAGCTGCCATGACACACTTTTTCCAGAATTTTAGAGAAAAATTATAGATTTGATATCGGCCGATAGTTTATCACTACACTAGGGTCAAGATTAGGTTTCTTAAGTAATGGTTAATCACTGCAGATTTGAAACATTTAGGAACAGATCCAGAGTTAAGGAAAGATTAATCATTTCCAGCACAGTCAGCCCAAGAGTGGGCCACAGGTCCTTAAAACAGTTTGTTGGTATAGGATCAAATAAACAGGTTGTCCTCAATTTCAACATCATCCAATATAGTAATGGGTATTGAGTTTGGAACGCATATCCCTCTATGATTTTTATGGGCACGACTACAGAAGCAGGCCACAGTCTCAACTTGTTGAAATTCTCTCCCTGTCAAATAAACTGCACTATCACCATAGTGGATTTTCTGCACTAAATTTTCTGCTAAGCTAATGTATTCCACACCCACATTTGTCATAAGCCTTGCAGGGTCTCTACTCACCTGCTCCGTGGCCTGCTGTAGATTCCTAATGTTACACTCCCTGTAGAGCTCTATCTATGTTCGCAGACAAGATGGTGGCGCCTTCCCCAGTAGGGTGGAGGTCGTCCGGCATCAGCAAGCTACGGCGGCCCCAGACACGAAGGCCAGTTATCAATAAAGATAAAGCCTCGCTGTCTACAAAACTGCGCCAGCCACCTATTTAAAGATAGGTGGCTGGCGCCTGCTAAATGCCTCATCAGTACCCTGGGAGGGGAGGGGACCAGAGACTATTAATCGATGCCAACACATCTTTCTGGCAAAGTCACAAGTCCTCTCTATGTCTATTTTTGTGACCATCTGAGTGCTTCATCCTGATATCATTGGTGCCAACGTGAATAACTATGTGACTATATCTCATGTCATGTTCCTTCGTCTGTCTTCGCTTCCTGCAGCATCAGCACCCTAAGATGAGATGCAGTGTCGGGAGTTCTGGACCCCAGGAATACATTTAACGTCAGCTGGCAATCTGTAACCTGACTTTGCGGGGTGATAGAATCCCCTATCACTAAATTCTGGTTGTTCGACTGGAGACAGGAGTGGAAGTCACTTGTGGGCTCAGAAATTTCACATCAGGCAAATCCAAGGGGGAGAACTGATTCATAGTTCGCACTGGCGAGTGTGATCGGGGTGCCACAACCAGGCACCAAACCCTACGGGGCTTCCTCCGCCTAGCCATGGTCCGAAAGCCGTCCTCCAAGCCGACATTTCTAAGCTGATGCTAATGGGCTTGCTAGCCGGCCCGACACTAACCTCATCTGGAGTGCCCGTAACATCTAACTCCACTGCGCTAAGAAGCTGCTCTAACTTACAGACACGGCTCTCTAAGAGAGCCACCCTATCTTCCAACATCACACAGGATTTACAGAGGGTGTAAAGTAGGATTTGTAGTGTACTTTTGCACTAAGAAATTCAAGAATGTAGCCAAGCAAACACGAGCTAACCAATAATGGATAAGCTAACCACTCCCAAGGCTCACACAGACGCAAATAAATGAATTAAAATTCACAGCACTTACACTGAAAAAATAACAGAAGTATTAAACAGGTAAAAAAAAAAAAAAGCAGCAGCTATAAAATACACTAAACAATTAATTAACTAACAGAAGTATAAAAAAAGTGAAATGAAAAATGATGACGGGGGTTCGAATAGCTAACGCAAGCTAACTACTGGCAAAATGCTAGCCGTCCTAAGAGTTTACACAGGAGTAAAATAATTACTTAAAATTCACAGCAGTTCGAAAAAAACGAAAACGAACAGAAGTATTAAACGGGTAAAAAAAGAAGCAGCTATAAAAAGTAACGATGGGGGGAGGGGAGGAGTCAACCTAGCTAGCGAAAGCTACCGCTAGCGAATGCTAACTGCCTAGCGATTCACAACAGAACTGTTGTTAAATAACGTTCAGAGTAGATACAATTAATAACCAGAAGAGTGCTAAAGAAAAATAAAAGAAGCGTATACAACTGTGTGAAGTTCAGAGTGGCGTCACAGCAACAAACAATCCGTCAGAAGCAAGTTGCCAGATCTGTGATTCGATCCTGCATGTATCACATGCAGCAGAACATATGATCTGAACCATGAACAAAGACAGGAAAGGTTTTTTTTTTATAAAATACAATATGTGCTTGACAATAGGTGGACCTTTTTTGCAACTGTGAAATTAATTGGTCACCAAGAGCATAGAGGAGGTCCCACCCCTTGCCCTGACCCATGGTAAAATGAAACTTAGGGTAACCTAACTCATCATTTGTTATCCGCACAAAAATTACAGTTCTACACAACCCCAACTACATGATTAAGCTGCTAGCAAATTAAAAATATGATCCTTTAAATTAAGTGATTATTTAATACTACAACATAACAAAATAATTATAAACCCATAGATACACTGATATATCTAAAAGGATGAAACTGCTTACTCTGGCTTGTGTCCTACAGGCTGGTGGGGAAAGTACAGACTGGGCAACTGGCTGGCTTAAAAAGTGTAAACCTGGCAATCCACCTGAAAATGAAAGAAAGGAGCTGCGCCCATCGGCGCCTTAGTCCAGAACCGCAACAAACGCTGCTTCTGCTTCAAATTTTACCACCATGGAGCACATTCAAACAAGTTTTAAGCTGTACTCACTAAGAATACCCCATTTAAAGATGTTCGAACATGATTGAAGCTGTTAAGACTGCAAACACCTAGTAGCGACAATTTGCCGAATTGGGATGATAGCTTTGACAGTTCAAAAATTTACCCCAATTTCAAATGTTGTGCAGATGATGGTCACAACTACTACGTATAAAACGTTTGGTCAAGTTTCACAAAGATGTATCAAGAATTTACTATGATGCTTCAAAATGTGTCCCAATTTACTATTTGGGATTAAATGGGAAGGAAGGGCGCTCTGTGGAAGTGCCCCGTTAGCAAGGTAAATGAATTTTAACAGGGAAAAGCCCAGTTGTCAGTCACGGACATGCATCTCAGTTGGTCATGGGTGGTAGTGGGATTTCAAACATGTTCAAAAATGTCTGTGAAGCTTAAAGAAATTTGTCATTCTTTGGTATGCATGTCTATGGAGTCCATAATGTTGTTGTGCATGCTGAAACATAAACCAGAAGGTTTGTTTCTGCAAGAGCCAAGGTGTACTAAAGTTATACTACAGGTCTGCTATGGTTGTTGTTACACACATGGTACAATTCCATCATGTTACACCTTCAAAGTGTATGCTAAATCACATCCATGAGCAACCATTATCGTTGTGCGCCATTTTGTCAATGTTATAGACTGTGACCTTCTAGGATGTACATCAGTGAAAGTGAGAACTGATCTAAAAAGGCCAGGACTCAACTCCAAAGAACAATACAAAATATGAACTGTCTCAGTTGCTCCATTGAGCTCATGCAAAGATTATCTTTGTCTTAGGGTGCCTTGACACTTGCACGATTTGATCTATGCACTTGCACGCAATCTGCCATGCAGAAGAGTAAACTCGTGGTAAACTGTGCACGGCTCGTGCAAGTGTGCAAAGGAAATTTTGAAATGTTCAAAATCTCTGTCACGCATTAATTATGTGAACATCACGTGAATATTGCACAAACAATTCAAAAACGCTGAGTTTGATTGCAAGTGATTGCGTCAGCGCAGCGCATCACAGCACAGCTTATCTGAACAAATATAACGAGATGTTAAATCTATCATAAACATACTTTTACAGCTACTCATAAGAAGGAATGTACATGCAACTGTTTTACCAAGCTATGGCAATATAAATATATCAAATAACTACCTTTTAGACGGTTCAAATGCGTTCTTCACCTTATGTAGCACACTAGAGAGAGAGAGAGAGAGAGGGAAGTGATTAGAGGTGTTTTCATCAGCCAAACTGTGAGAGAAAATGGTTAATCCGCTACAAAATAATTATTCTATATATGCAGCATCCAGCGCTCAAAGCGCAGCATCCAGCTGCATAACCAAAATGCGTGCAAGTGTCAATGCACCTTTACTTGTTTGCTCCATTTTCCAAAAGTCCTGTCAGTTGTGACAAAGAAAGTTTCAGAAACAGAAGAAACTTCTGAAGTCAGCAGGATGATTGTTGTTCCAATAATCAATGTCATCGCATGGCAAATTAAAAAGAAGGGAGAGGAGTGGTTATTGAACTTGTTACTTTAATGTTTTGGTCTTGTTGACCATTATGATGATGTTGTTCAGCAATAATTAGGAGGTAGACAAAGAAATGGAGACAGACAATGACGCTATCAAACAAGAGAGATAATGAGGTGAGAGACGGCGCTGTGATGCTTCCTTCTCTGACCCAGTGAGCTATATATGGAAAGAGCGGTGATAACTGACAGTGATATGTGAGACTCCCAACAGAGCCAAACATCCAGCAATACAGCCAAGAGAGCAGGCGATCAGGAGCCAGAATACTGCGAAGTAAAAGAAGATAAAACTCAGTGTAAAACTATTCCATCTTACTGGGCTATTCCACAGAGCTCCGTTCTTTCCCGTTTAATCCCGAAAAGCAAATCAGGGGCACGTTTAAAAGCACCATAGTAACTTCTTGATCCATCTTTGTCAATCTCGAACAAACTTGGTGTACATAGTAGTTCCAGCCCTCATTGGCACCAGATTTTAAATCAGGATCCGCTTTTTGAACTTTTCAAAAATTTCTTCCCGATTCTCGAACTGGTGATAGGACATGGTAATTTTGGGGTATTCATAGTCTTAATGGCTTCAGTCATGTTTGAACATCTTTAAACGTGGTATTCGTGTTGGCTAAAAAATGGTGTCAAGACAAGACACTTATTTTCTAAATTCACCCTGCTGTAAATGGGTACCAGCCTTGGCTGGGGAAGTAACCTGGGTCAGACTGTTGTCCCGTCCAAGAAGGGTCATAGACTCTCATCCACTTTAAACTATGGAATCAAAGGACAAGCACTGGCACCAACAAGCATGAGGTACTTCTTCAATGGATTAAAATAAGTTGTATATTTTAATGCATGTAACACCAGGGATAGATACTAACATTACACCAGATACAACAATGGAGGAAATTTTGAAATGTTACTGAGCTGTTGAAAATTCCAGTTGTATGTCTATAAATCTGACATCAAACTAAATTTTGATATGATGGACATCAAACCAGGGTTTGGTCATAATTTCAAACCAACCGTGAAGGAAATCAACTGAGACATGGTATTGAGACCTAGCTTCAGACTGTTGAACATCCTGTCCATGTGTGGTTCTTGTCCTACATATGGTTATCTTGCTCAGTGGTGGTTAAAAATGTTACATTCCATTGCCATCAATGCAGTGAATGAAAAAGGAGAGATAGAATCCACTGACCTACTAAATATGACTTCTGTTTCATGGAACCAGGACTTCTTAAGAGAGAAAAAACAGTAAAGACCAGTGACTTGTTTTCTTTTGTTTGAGACCTTCCAAGGGATTCAAACACTGTTGTTCCAAGTCAAGGCAGCAGTTTGTGAACTTCAGCACAGCCTAGCTTTATCGCCATATAGTTTCAAATCCCTCAACTGAAACATGTTTTAGTGTGTTTTGTGTTTTTTTGTTTTTGTTTTTTTTTGTTTTTTGTGTGCACTGATGCCATGTGTACAGGAAAGCTATGACTTTCCTGCACTCTGACGAACTTTGCCTTGGACCCTCTGGTGGCAAACTGCTGTTGCAGAGACCACACTGGGGTTGATACCATTTTCCCTCTGAGCCTCGTATTTTATTCCTCCTCTGTAGCAAACCTTTTCCATTGTGCCAGCTAAACAAAAATTGAGAAAAAGGTAATATCGCCTGACTACTTTCGTCGTTTAATCTGGTGGCCCTCCACCCCTAATACTTGCTCTGATAATACCAGTTGGTCAGTTGCTACAGATATGTGACAAACCAGTAGAAAAACAGGAAGACTGGCAAAAAAAGCGACAAATGGAGAAAGCAAGGTGGTAAAGGGGAAATACAGTACCATCCAGAATTATTCTCACATTGCATTCGATGGGTCTGCAGAGAGATGCAGATTGAACTCTCATAAATCATGTGAGCTGAGCCATAGAAGAAATTACAAATGGCCTTAATGGAGAGAAACTTGAAGTGAAATAGAATAGCAGTAATTATTCAAATGGGGGAGTATTAGCTGTATTCTGCTGACTGTGTGGTATTAAAAATTCTATTATTTTTGTCCTTGTTGTCAACGGCATTGAGATGACTGATGTGTGGACATTGGGTTCAGAATCTGCCACCCTCCTACACACACATTTCAATCAGATTACAGGAAGAGTTGATGACAGGACATATGGCTGCACGGCTGGACCTCCTTCTGTGGATACTCAATAAGGAGAGAGTGGAGTAATCCCTATTTTCATCTGCTCCTCTCCGTCACACTCACAGGGATCTGAGCAGCATCAGATTTCTGTCCCCTCTTTTATCTGATGTAATGGATTTGCAACAGCCACAACCTGGAGCAGAGGCACAGACAGATCAGCTTTCCAGGGTAAGATGGCTGAGCCTGAGAGAAAAGGAGGGTGCAAGAGCACGGCTGGATAGAGCAAAAGATAGAAGGAGCAAGATAGATGATATAATGGTGAATAGGCAGTGCAACTCTCTTTGTCTATTGCTTTTTTTTTACCCTAAACTGTCAGGTCAGGTTTGGGAACAAGTCCTGGTGTGATGCATTGCTCCATCCACGACACTACGGAAACACCTTGGGTCCTGGATGGCAACCACACAAGCAAACATCACTGTTCAAAAGTAACATTTATCTGTTGTAGCGAGGTGAAGCATGGGTGGAGTGTTGGTCTTCTCCAGTTGCTGGAATCCTCAACACTGAGCACATATGTGCTGGTTAATGCCCCAGGACACTCACCACATGTCCAAAAAATGAAGCTGATGTTCCCTGAAGTAACTGTACATTGGATATAAAGGCAAGGAAACCTCAAGCAGACCAGACTCAAAGGGGTGACCCTCTGCTTGGGCCATGCTGCAGACATAAATTACAGAACAATTCACAGAAACAATTCACAAAAAGAATATACAGGAAATGCTGTTGGTGCAGTGGTGGACGGGATCTCCAGCACAAATGCTGGAGACCTCATCCACAACTGCTTCTACCACCCTAACAAGCCACCTTTGGTCCAGATTGGCATCCACCCAGACAAAACACAGATCAATCCCTATCTGATACAGATTCCGTGTCAGGGTTGCTGTTACTTGCTGTAACTATAGATTCTGATACTGCATTTTGTTGGAGAGAATTGAAATAATTATTTTGCCATTTCTGTTTAGGTGCTTTCATGGATGAGGTCTCACTTGTCAGGCCAATTGCAAAGTAATCTTTTATAGCACCACAACATCGAAATGGTCCATTTTTTCATTATTGTTTTACCTCCAGCAATACCATTATAGTTGAACCTGCTGGAAAAGTCTGCTAGGACAGAATTGCCCAGATTGAACTCTTGAGAGATTGAGAAGCAAGGACACAGACAGATGAAGGCAGAAAGAAACTTAACAGGTCAAAGAATGAGGGAAAAAATGAATGAAGGTGTCACAAAACATACAGCCTTCTTACTTGTTATCTATTTTCAGCTATTTAACTGTGGCACCTAGATGGGCCTCAG
Organism: Thalassophryne amazonica; assembly: GCF_902500255.1. Classification (NCBI taxonomy): domain Eukaryota; kingdom Metazoa; phylum Chordata; class Actinopteri; order Batrachoidiformes; family Batrachoididae; genus Thalassophryne; species Thalassophryne amazonica. The sequence goes on from NC_047120.1 coordinate 37,237,695, forward strand.
TCAAAACACATCTGCCAGGTAGTTCCAAGGCAAGATGGAGGGTTGAATTCCTCTGTAATCTTGCACATGTGCTCAACAGTTTTTCCCCAGTTGGATCCACTGGAAAAAACCTCCAGAGATGCTTCTGGGAGATAATCAAGAATTTCTATGCTGTCAATGAGTCCCATTGGAGCCTTTGCTTATCCATCAACCCAGTAGCATTAAGCAAATCAGAGTCTCCATCTCCACCTGGATGGGACACAAATCCATTGCAGGTTACTTTCCCTGGGAAGACCAGTTTTGCGTTACAACTGGGTGGACTTGGACATTGCAGATGAAGTGCCTTGTCTAAGGAAACAGACAGGTAGCTTTACCAGGAATTAGACTCAGGTCAATCTACATACATGGGTGATTCTTAGACTACGGGCACTTATTATGTCCTTTGATCATATTGTATGAAAAACAGAAAAAAGGGGAAATTTCACACCTTTATAGTTATCTTTACAATGAAATTGTTAAGAAATTTGTTCTAGTAGTCTATGATGACTTTTTCACCTTTTTTCAGCATCATTATATGCAAATATTGCCGTTTTGTGCTTGTCCCACACCCAGACTTTTGATCTTCAATGATAAAAATGAACGGTAAAGAAATGTTTTTTCTAATGTTTTAAAATATCTCTGAATAAAATATCAGTAAAATAATCAAAACATAATTGGGGGTATTCAATGTCATACAACTGTTGTGATTTTTTTTAAACAAAATATAGTTGTCCCACACTATTGCCGTAATTTCCACCACAACACTGTAATGTCCCTTTAAACAGTTTGTATGAAAGATTGTTTGGGTAGTTTCTATGGAGATAAACAGTCACATCAGAGCACATGTATATAGTGCCAAATCACAACAAACAGTTGCCCCAAGGCGCTTTATATTGTAAGGCAATGGTGTGGTGGAAATTACATTTACAAGGTCAATAGTGCCCGTAGTTAAAGAATCACCCACATATCCTAATCAGATTCCTGCAAAATGTAAACTGGCTCTTTTGTACACAAAGCAGGAGTGGTTCTGCTCACCATCTTTCTAGATATGGAAAGTGATCCTATATTCTTGGTCGTTATCCAAAGTTCCTGACCAAAGCTGAGTGTTGCCGTGTAAATTGAGTAATAAATTGAGCTCTTTGCCTTCCAACTCAGTTCCTTCTTCATCATGACAGGCCAAAGCAATGCCCTCATTAGTGCTGACACTGCTCCAATCCCCTGTCAAGCTCTCACACCCCCAGTCCCACCCCATGACGGCCCCAACACTCTTAAACCGACTGCTTGTACGTGCAAGTACTGTATTGGAGAGACTACATTTACATTTTCACACTGTCATGCAAAGCACCTCAGTGAACTGACCTTGCGGTTGGAGCACTTTGCTCGTCGGCTGTCTGCGGCTCAGTGAGGTGTGTTTGAGCAGCAGTTACCCAAGATGTGTATCGTGTCTTCTGATGGCGAGGAGCTGTAAGTCTTTAAAATGTGTTTTACTAATCTCCCCGCAGTTACTTCAAAGATCCCACACTGCCTACTTTTTTATGTGTATGTGTAATTATTCTTTGGTGGTTTCGTGTCATTATTTATCACGATGCTCCTCTTTCATCTGTAGTCTTATCTGCAGAACCAGCTCACTCTGCCAGCTGAACCAGGACTGTGGCCAGCTACATAAACATTTTACTGACAAGGACGGTCAACTGTTTACTGACGAAGCAAAAGTCTTATTGGCAGCAACCACATTCTGGGCGTAGATGTGTGTACCTTTGTAGAAAGAGAGAGAGAGAGAGAGAGAGACCCTAATGTTCAGACACTTTTGGATTTGTCACCTACAGGTTGCTCTGCCGAGACCCATACGTCAAGTGCATTTACTACTAACTTCAAGCTCAGACTCTATTGTATGTGTTTGCACTATAGAGTTTTGTACTTTCATCCTCTCAACACCTTCAGTTTCTCATCTTCTTCCACACATTGTGTTCGGTAGTCCGTGTCCTCACATGACATTTTTTTTTTTAACAAGACCATTGTAAAGATAGGATCCACCTGCCAAAACCTACCTGACACCAAGCAGATTTTGCTCATAGAAGCCATTGCAAGGTGACTCTCTTCTTTGGAACGTGGAGTCAGACCAGGACCAAATCAAATTCAGTGTAATCAAATCATAATTGGATTCTCTTCTGTTGCCTGACAGAACTTGTGATTATTTGGTACATCAGATGTAACCAAGGATTACTTTTACTCTTAATGATTTTGTTCAGTTTTCCATAAATCAAGCAGTAGTGGCCAAGTTGGCAATCGGACTGAGTCTTTAAATTCATGCAGAATCTTTTCTGCATCAGATTTAGAACATTCCTGTTCCTTATCCGCCATCAGGCAAACATCCGCTAACTACCATATTTTCTGGAGTATAAGTGGCATGAATTTGTTAGCATTTTGCTAGATCGTGTCACTTGATAATATTAATCATAATAATTCCATCCATCCATTTTCTTCCGCTTTATCCGGAGTCGGGTCGCGGGGGCAGCAGCTCAAGCAAAGCCGCCCAGACCTCCCGATCCACACACACCTCCTCAGGGGGAACCCCAAGGCGTTCCCAAGCCAGCCAAGAGATGTAGTCCCTCCAGCGTGTCCTGGGTCTTCCCCGGGGCCTCCTCCCAGTGGGACGTGCCCGGAACACCTCTCCAGAGAGGCGTCCAGGGGGCATCCGGAAAAGATGCCCGAGCCACCTCAACTGACTCCTTTCGACATGGAGGAGCAGCGGCTCGACTCCGAGCTCCTCCCGAGTGACCGAGCTCCTCACCCTATCTCTAAGGGAGCGCCCAGCCACCCTGCGGAGGAAACTCATCTCGGTCGCTTGTACTCGTGATCTCGTTCTTTCGGTCATGAGCCAAATCTCATGACCATAGGTGAGGATCGGAACTTAGATCGATCGTTAAATCGAGAGCTTTGCCCCCCTACTCAGCTCTCTCTTCACCACGACGGTCCGATACAGCGACCGCATCACTGCAGATGCTGCACCGATCCGTCTATCGATCTCACGCTCCATCCGTCCCTCACTCGTGAACAAGACCCAGAGATACTTAAACTCCTCCACTTGAGGCAACTTATTTTACAACTGGATTCACTTTGTCAATATAAATAGTTATTAATCATAATAATAACTATTTATATTGACAAAGTGAATCCAGTTGTAAAATAATGAACATCAATATCACAAGTACACTACAGCCTTTGGCTTCTCTCTTATTTCACTTGGGGTTGCCACAGCACATCCAAGCTATATCTTCATGTTGATTTGGGACAAATCAGCTCTGATTTACATGGAGAATGGACAGGGATGTGGCCTTGAACTAGGGATGCACCGATCCATAATTTTACACTTCCAAGCCAATCCCTGAATTTGGATATGTGCCCATACCAATACTTTTCTGACATGATATCAGAGCTCTGTTTGCTTTAATATTATTATCATTATTGTTGATATCAATAATAAAAAGCCTCATATAAAATATTTTATATGAGGCTTGCACAAACTTCAGACTTTTGGGAAACACGAAGCCTTTCAACTGTAAAATGTATGATCATCGCCGATCACGCGCAGGATTTTAATGGAGACTTTTTCCCTTTCAGCAGACAGAATCTCTGTTTGCTGTCATCCTTGGCTGAACGCTGAGCTGGCTTTTCATAGTGTTTTACAGCCTCGGGACATTGTCAGCAACAATTCAGTTCATTTTTTGGAAAATCCTTGTTCGACGAAGAGACAATTTGAACCCGAGAGCTGGGCAGAAATTTGCTGCTACCCACAGCTAGAACCCTCCAGAAGAGAGCTCTCTCAAAGAGCCCGGCTTCAGAAAACCTCCCCCTCTCCTCCTCTTGCTCGGCAGCCAACAAGCAGAGACCAAACAACAGCAGTTGAGAGTATTCACAGTGGCTCTTCTCCAGTATTGGAAAATGTCACGGGCTGGATCGGTATTTTCCAAAGCGTGAATTACATCGCTATCGGAACCCGATACTGATCTGGGATTGGATCTGTCCCATCCCTACCTTGAACCAGGAACCTTATATTCTGGTACCCAGTTAACTACTTGGCCACCTCCTCTGCAAGTAGACTACAACAATCTGCAAAAATTCCAAATTCAAGAGATGAAGCAAATAAATAATTCAAAAGTATTCACATTTTTGTTGTAGTATTTCTAATGTGGTGGGCCATCGTCATCATCATGGATCATCTCCATCTGCAGACCTCTGTAATAGAGTAAACCACTTTTCCTGATGCCATCACGAATGTGTGTGAGATTGAGTTGGTACAACCACACTTCATAAGATGCACATTCAAATTAAATCATATGCAAACTGTCATAATTAAGAGTAATAATTTCTAGCATATATAGAACAATATGCAAAGGTTCCCCTCAGAACACTAATATTTTCTAACAGGCAATTTTGCAAGACCTACTGTAGAGTTTATGGGCCTGTCACCTCTTGATGATTTAGCCAGCATATGCCAACATAATAATTTGGTGAATACGCTGGCTACATTGAATAATTATGAAGCTGTCACACCATGACAATTTAGCCAGCATATGCTGACAGCCCTGTTTCCACTGAGTGGTCTGGGTTGGAATGGTTTAGCCTGGCTTGGCTTGCATTTCCACCACCAGCAGTAACCTCTGCCAGTGTTGACTATCCATTGACAAACCAGAACTCCATTGACAATTTATTGCAAACTACCAGAATTAGTTAGCAGTATTATATATGCATACATGGTGAAAATACAAATCCAACATAGAGGCACCCTCATTCCCTGACCACTGTATAAATGGTAGTACACCAGTGGCGGCCGGCCCATAGGGGGCGCTCGGGCACTGCCCTCCTCGATGTGGAGGGGAAAAGTCATAATATATATATATTTAAAAAGTATTATCAGTGTTAGTTTTACTTAATAGTATGTGCCTACATGTAATATGAATGATTAAAACAACACTTCCTCCATCTGACTCTCATTCAACAGTGCATTTCCGCCAACAGAAGCAGAGAACGTATCATTCCTCATCTTGGGCGATCATTCAAAGTGTCCTTGAAGTGCAGCAAAATCACCAATTGTATGTAGTTGCTAGGGAAAATTAATACATTTTTGGCAAATCAGCATTGCCAAAATTAATGGCTTTGGGGTGCCGGAATTTTAGCCCTTGCTACAAAAATGCGGGAACGTTAGATTACAATTAGTGATACACGTGTCGCTGCAGCTGCTGCTGTCAGTCAGTCAGGCAGGAAGAGATATGGTGATGTTTGGGTTATATTTATTTATTTTTATTTTGTCTCCGTGTGTTTTGCTGAAGTAAGTTGAAGAACTCTGGGGCACCTGCTCATTATGTCTTCCGAGGGTTAAAACGGGACAAAACTAATCAAATCAATGCCACCAAAGTTTCGCTGGGATCCTTTTGGAGGCACATGGAGGTGTGCACATCAGATCTTTCTCGTGGTTTAATGACAATTGCACATCCCGGTTGGAGGAGAGACGTTTGTCTGACTCATTATAAACCGTGTCAGGCTTCATTCACACTGTCAACGCGCACACGTCACAGAGGCTGCTGATCTACGCGGGGTGGAAAGGAGCGCATCCACCTCTTCAGGTGAGCTGACGAGCTGCTCAGATTTATTCCCGAATGTTGCTCCTGGTGTGGAAACGAGGGTGAAAATTTAAGATAAAACGAATGAGTGATGTTTTTTTGTTTGTTTTAGGGGGTCAAAGCTGTGATCTTTTTTGAGACAGCAGACCAGTTATAATAGTAATAGGGGAGGACGGGGCTGTTTGTATCAGTGTTCAAAGCTGCAGCCATGCTGGCATTTTGATTTCACTTTACAAGTTATGAGGATCAGTTCACAGAAGTAAAATATTCTTTGGAGTATTCCACACTCTAAAACAAATTATTTGCTCAGTTTAAAAACAAAACAAAACCCTAAAATAGCAATTTGCATGTTTTTTTAAAGAAATTCTAACTCAGCCACTGAGTACACACAAGACACTTATAGTAAGACAAACCCAAGTTTAGCAACGCATTTAATTAAGTGGTTTTGTATACTTCATTTGCTTTGTCCTCTACAGTGTTAATTCATTTTAACCAATTTAATTTAAAGGTTTTGGTGTTATTAGTTAGTCCAGTTATTTAATTTAAGTTTTTCAAGCTTCTTTTTTGCCTCCATTCCACTCAGTAATGTTCATGCAAAATATTACCTTAATTTTCTCTCTCTCACACACACACACACACACACACTCTCTCTCTCTCTCACACGCTCTCGCTCTCTCTCTCTCTCAGAAGGTGGTTTGAACATTGTGATATTTTCTATTTTGTTAAGGGGGTGTCATTGTGAACCCCAGGATCTGTTTGTCTGAAGATAATGGCAGTGCAGTACAGTTTGGTGTACTATGTGTATAATTGGTGTCAAATGGTGAAATGTTCTTTGCTCAAGAACTTGAGTGTTGCATTGTATTTGATAGTGTTCCTTTCCAAAGTAGAAATGGGGCCTAATATAGCTGTAAATGGTTAACTTTATGTGTAAAACTGCTGATTTTGTGAAGGACATGTAATGATTATTGTGGAATTGTAGTAATTTTCTGACTGTTCTCTTGAATGCCTGTACTGGACAAGGCAAGGGAATCTATTGGCACAGCAGCCCCGCCAAGACTGTTTTTCACCAGCCGCCACTGTAGTACGCTCTACACTGAGAAAGTTGGTGTATAACGATGTATAGTTCTTTGCATTTGCAAACAGTGGTCATTCTGTTAAAATTCTATAGTGTTCAAACATTGCTGAGAATATTGTCAATGCTTTTTCAAAATTTCAGTATATGCGGTCCTGTAGAAGGGCCGAGCTGTGAGGGTTGCACGTTTCCAGATGGGCTTTTATGTTCTGATCTGTAGATATAAGCAGGAATTCGGCATGGCAGCAGGGTAGGAGGGGTCTAACTTTTATTTAACCTGCTCATTCATCTGCAATCAATACAATTCTTCCTTCAATATAATGCAGATGTCAGTAATAGACATTCTAGAGTTCAATGAATTGTTTCAGGGAGACGAGATAGAGGTGGGACTCAAAACAGACATATTACTTTGAAAGATCACTGCCCTATGAAGCTGAGTGGTAGCGTATACCCTCTAAGCAGCTGGGATATCTGCCCCAGTTATACATAGAAAGGTGTGCTGTTTTATTGTTCTTTTATTGTCTCGGAACTGACGGCTGTTTGAAAGACTCTTTAAAGACAAATGCTCTTTTCCCGTAGTCGTATGGTGACTCGAGCAAAGACAAAAAGAAATATTATCTTGCCAGCTCTAGACTCTAAACACAAGCTGGATAGATACACATCAAGAGAACAAAAGTGATACTTGTAAAGGAAGTGTGCAGTGAGAAGCGTGTACTTCAGACTGCATGTACAAATTTTTGGGCTTTGGGAATTAACAAACCTGACAATCAGCCTCATTTCAAGCTACATGTAACTTGAAAATGTCTCGAGTACAAAATACTATTATTTAAGAATTCTGCATATGTTGTTTGGCAAGTTTCCACCAAATGTGATATGTGGGTAATGGTCTACTTCAGAATAGCAAAGTCTAAGATTATTATTGTTAATTATACACTATGTAACACAATTTTTGTCCCTGGCTTCTAAGTGTTATATTTCAACTGCTTATGTCTAAAGTCTATGGAAAAATGACTACATTCAGCACAAACTTTGATTTTATTTATTTATTTTTTTAACGTTCTAGAAAGTTCTAAAAGTTTCTTGAAATTTCTAGATAATTCTGGAAACTTCTAGAAAATTCTGGACAGTTCTAGCAATTAAAGAATATTCTAGAAGACTACTCAGTAGTAGTGAAGGCAAATCGAGAATATTCTTGAAAACAGACAAATTTCAAAATATCACTGTCCTGATCACAGAAGCAAAGTTTCTGTGGAATAACAGCTATTTTCTATTTATTTAAGGCATAACAGGTTAGGAAAACACACTGTGTACCCAGGAACAAAACAAAAATAAAAATTTGTTACATAGTGTTATCAAGGTTATGATTTTCACTCTATTGTTCAAACTTGGAACACGTGTTGGTGGATTCTGGAATTGCCCAAGTGGCATCAATCTTACTACAGGACAAATATTGGGGTCAAAACTAAAAAATGTACATTTTTCAAGCCAGTTTCCACCAAACTTAGCATGTACAACCCCTGGCAAAAATTATGGAATCACCGGCCTCGGAGGATGTTCATTCAGTTGTTTAATTTTGTAGAAAAAAAAAACAGATCACAGACATGACACAAAACTAAAGTCATTTCAAATGGCAACTTTCTGGCTTTAAGAAACACTATAAGAAATCAAGAAAAAAAGATTGTGGCAGTCAGTAACGGTTACTTTTTTAGACCAAGCAGAGGAAAAAAATATGGAATCACTCAATTCTGAGGAAAAAATTATGGAATCACCCTGTAAATTTTCATCCCCAAAACTAACACCTGCAGCATATCAGATCTGCTCGTTAGTCTGCATCTAAAAAGGAGTGAACACACCTTGGAGAGCTGTTGCACCAAGTGGACTGACATGAATCATGGCTCCAACACGAGAGATGTCAATTGAAACAAAGGAGAGGATTATCAAACTCTTAAAAGAGAGTAAATCATCACGCAATGTTGCAAAAGATGTTGGTTGTTCACAGTCAGCTGTGTCTAAACTCTGGACCAAATACAAACAACATGGGAAGGTTGTTAAAGGCAAACATACTGGTAGACCAAGGAAGACATCAAAGCGTCAAGACAGAAAACTTAAAGCAATATGTCTCAAAAGTCGAAAAATGTACAACAAAACAAATGAGGAACGAATGGGAGGAAACTGGAGTCAACGTCTGTGACCGAACCATAAGAAACCGCCTAAAGGAAATGGGATTTACATACAGAAAAGCTAAACGAAAGCCATCATTAACACCTAAACAGAAAAAAAACAAGGTTACAATGGGCTAAGGAAAAGCAATCGTGGACTGTGGATGACTGGATGAAAGTCATATTCAGTGATGAATCTCGAATCTGCATTGGGCAAGGTGATGATGCTGGAACTTTTGTTTGGTGCCTTTCCAATGAGATTTATAAAGATGACTGCCTGAAGAGAACATGTAAATTTCCACAGTCATTGATGATATGGGGCTGCATGTCAGGTAAAGGCACTGGGGAGATGGCTGTCATTACATCATCAATAAATGCACAAGTTTATGTTGATATTTTGGACAATTGAAAGGATGTTTGGGGATGATGAAATCATTTTTCAAGATGATAATGCATCTTGCCATAGAGCAAAAACTGCAAAAACATTCTTTGCAAAAAGACACATAGGGTCAATGTCAATGAGCAGATCTGATTTGATGCAGGTGTTAATTTGGGGGATGAAAATTTACAGGGTGATTCCATAATTTTTTCCTCAGAATTGAGTGATTCCATATTTTTTTCCTCTGCTTGGTCTAAAAAAGTAACCGTTACTGACTGCCACAATGTTTTTTCTTGATTTCTTATAGTGTTTCTTAAAGCCAGAAAGTTGCCATTTGAAATGACTTTAGTTTTGTGTCATGTCTGTGATCTGTTTTTTTTTCTACAAAATTAAACAACTGAATGAACATCCTCCGAGGCCGGTGATTCCATAATTTTTGCCAGGGGTTGTATATGGGGTGGATTCTGGACTTGCCCAGCAAGGTAAATTTTAGCAAAGCTCATTCTGCCTGTTAGTTGGCCTTCTCTTCCCAGGTACGTTTGTTAATTTCTACCAAACTTAAGGTGTCAGTCAAGGTTGCCCGGGAACTGCCTTTAAAAGATCCATTTTGGCAAAGGTCAAGTAATTTGATTTTCATTGTGATTTAGACCAAATACTTCGGTGGATTCCAGAATTGCTCTGGGAAGGTCCACCAGAGATCAGTCATTTGGGTAAAGGTCAAAGTCATTGAGGTCAAATGTTCGATTGTCAGAACTATTACTGTCTTAATGCCCATGGTAAAATTACTTATTTTACTCAGGGTCACCACAGCAGATCTGAGATGGATCTGCATGCTAATTTGGCACAAGTTAATTTTACACCAGATACCTTTGCTAATACAACTCCACATCACACGGAGAGTGGGCAGAGGTGGTCTTGAGCCGGGAAACTTTTGCTGATGAAATAAGCACAAACCACTTGGTCACCACACTACCAAACACTGGTACTACTACTTAGTTCTTACAGATTCCTTTTACGTGGTTCTGTGGGTATGTCAAGTCAGGTCTGGGAGCATGTGTTGGTACTTCGATTTGCCAAACCCACGACACCACATAACTCCAAGGATACCAACCACCCAGGATGCCAACCACCCAGGCATATAGCTGGTTTATTCCCACATCTCTAAAAGGAACCATCTATATGCCGCAGCCAGGTGAAACATGGGCATCCACTTTCAGGTTTAGAACATGGCTACTATTTTACCTCTCCACACACGTGTGGGAATGGTCTTTCTTTCACACTGACAACTGCACCTACTCCTTATCAATCAACAATCCACCAACCATTCAGTAGACAGCAGACATATCTATGAGTTATTACATTGGGGAAAACAACTTTTGCAATTAATCATGTGCATCCCTCTTGTGAAATATTTTGCCTGCTCACTGGTGAGTTACAAACTGTCAGCATTTATGGTGTGTTAATTATCAAGTGATGGACCCAACATCTCCAAGTTTTTTATGTTTTTGTTCTTTCCATGTGATTCAGAAAGAGCAGAATAAGTAGGTCAGAGTCAAGACACATGGGTAGATTCATTGCCCTGTGCCCAATTCGGGTTAGACTGGACTTATGGAGGGTCAGTTGCGATGTTTAACTTGATTCCCAAACAGCTGTCTCCCATATTAGGATTAATTGTAATGGGCATTGGCTTGGATTAACTTTGCAGCATAAGTAGAGAAAGTGAGTTTGTAAATGCATAGCAAATGAGCACTAGCATATTTGCTCATCATTTGCTCGGCCTGAAGAAATCCTACAAGAATTTCTGGTTTATAATACACGCACCCCCAAGCTGGTAAACACTGTAATGAAAAAAAAATGCGGGGGTTATGGAAGGGCATAGCAGTTCCTCAAACCTGGGAGAAATCACAACTGGTATGCAAGTTTTGAGATTCTAAAATGGTTCCCCTAATGTACCTTAGGACATCTAGTCTTTTTACCACTTATTCAGACTTTTTCTCAACTTTTCATGATTTAGTGACTGCATGTTTTCAGCAGAAATTACAATGGAATTTTTACACCTGCAGTCATTGGTAGTGTCTGTGGTGATATTATTTTCTGTCCTGTGTGAGTCCATAGATATGTAAACACATTAACAAAAGAGTTATGATCTGATTTGGACCATTCATTCAGTTATTTCTGCTCTGCTTAGAGAAATTAACGGTCATGTGGGAACTGGAGCCTATCCCAGCCATCAGTGGGCGAGAGGCAGGGTACAACCTGGATGAGCTGCCAATCGATTGCAGGGCTGAATTGGACCAAACTTTTGGGAAAGTGAATGCACAGACCCACGTTAGGGGGCGTAAATGAGCGGTCAATAGGAATTCCAATAAATAACAATTTATTATGCAAAAGTGCAAACAGAAGACGAATATGCTGAGTCCAATTAATAACAAAATGGTGACACGTGGGCAGGCCCGAGGGTAGGAGACACCTATCCAGAGAAGAGCCGGAACCCACGAAATTCCACCGCCAGCCGGAGGCCTGCAATACACCAGAGCCGCCAAGTCCTGGTCCCCCAGATGGCCACCGCTCGAGGCTGTCAGACCAGTACTGCTGGCAGGAGCAAAAACAGGTTAAGGTGGGTGTGTGTACACCCAGCAAACAGTCAGCAACTCACAGTTATCCTCTTGGAGGAATAAATCCAGATACTCCCAGAGTGCAGAGGAAAAACTGGAGGACGTACAGTGTCAAAGGTTATACTCAGTAAGTCAGAAGTGAGGAGTGGAGACGCCAGCTCCTCCAAACTTTCCACAAACTCGGCCACAAGCTGCAACTATAAGTCACAACTGCAAAGACTTCAGTAACAATGAATGTGCGTACGGCACAAAACGGCTGAGTAGGTTTACCTGTGTGGTAAGCTGATAACTCGGCAGAGTTATGGTGTCTCTCCCAGGCTTTTATGGATGAGGTGATGATGATGGGAATCAGCTGTCTGCCTAACGGTGACCTGAAAAAGCCAGTGCGCCCTCTAGAGCCCAAAACATGCCAAAATGGCAGGGCGCCATCTGGTGGTGGGCCAGCAGTACCTCCTCTTCGGCGGCCCACACAACACAAACATGGTCTTGAACGAGGGTCAGCCAAGGACAAAGTAATTTGATTTTGACAAAAATCAGTTATAAGTTAGTCAAAAGCCAAGGCTGAACTGTTTGGGACATACTGTACTTTTAAAAGCACATGAACAGCACACACATTATTATGGTGATCAGTACCACATGGCCCATGACCCCCACCAAGTCACTTTAAAAGATGTTCCTACATTAATGAGGGCCAATGCTGATGTCTACTCCTGACCTTGAACTCTAATGGTTTTTCTTTTAAATTTGTGGACCCACCCAAAAAAGAGGCTGAGCCAGCATTTTGCAATGCATTTGAAGGTCATTGGTGGCACTACTGACTTTTATACAGTGGTGCCTGAATGTTTGTGAGGCCTTGATCTTTAGCACATTTTCATTTTGAAATGACATAAAGAAAGAAAAAAAAATCAGGCATCTGTATTAAAAAAAAAAAGTCTAAAATGACTTATGAACATTTCCAATCATCAATGCAATCACTATGGCACTGTATTGTAAACCTGTCTGGGAAAAGGCAGTTCTCAAATCCTGAGTGACTGTGTGAGAAGGAGACAAGTGAGGAAAGCCACCAAGACATCCAGATCCATATATGTCATGTTGTAGAGATTAGTTTTCAGTAAGTTTAAAGAGAATCATTTCATATATTTATTTCATTTAATGTAATTTCAAAATTAAGACGTGCAATAGCTCAAGGGTTCACAAACATTCGTGCACCTTTGGAAGTGGCTTCAGATTTAATGATGATGGTTGAGACACAATAGCTCTGTTAATGATGGTTTATAATTGCTGTTATGTTGAAATGTTGAATTAATGAGAGGTCACTGGGTGTTATAAATAGATGCTGCTGCTCTGAGGCTGTTGGAGGACATCAGATGATTCTGTGAAATTGCGCTTTCCTGTGATCTTTTCATGATGATGTTGGTGGAGCAGAGAGATTTGTGCACACGCCAGCAGGAGATAAACAAGGTGTCTACACCTACACATCATCAGCTGTGGAAGTGGAGGTCAGGTGTGTGTGTGTGTGTGTGTGATTGCACACTTTCACAGTGGTGAAGACCAAATTACCAGAACTGCGCTTACACACATTTTAATAAATCTGTTGAGAAAATAATGTGCATATGATTATAGCGTATCCGTGTGTTGGGCCACCACTTTCCAAGCATAAGCCCACCTCCTTTTGGAAGATCGTTGGCTACACCCACCCAAAATGATAAGTTTTCACAATGTTTTTCTTCTCTACTCCACAACTTACATGTGATGATGTCATCAGTGTATCAAAGTTTGCAGCCCAAGAGGCACACACTGTGGATTGAGTAAACCGATCAGAAATGATTGAATTAATAATTTGTCCGGTAGCAAAAAAAAAAAAAAAAAAATCATTCAATGCATCGATTTTCAGTGGATTTCGGGCTGTGATGGGATGAGTGAACAAACATTTAGTCCAGTCATTTTATGAAAAAAAAAAGGGGTCAACCCGGAACAAATTGCAACAGAAATGATTTTGGTGGCATTTGAACCCTGAAACTGTTTTATAAAACATACTAAAAGCCTAGAAAGATAAAAAATCGGGAACACTCCCAAAATCCAAGATGGCCACCCGAAAACATGCAAAAATTTTGTTTTTCCAAAATAATTCAAAAAATATCAATATTTAAGCACATACATGTATTGATGTTAAATATAAACTTGGGTATTGTGGACATTTTGACACCAAAATTAGGTCTGTATCTGTAACGGTTCTGAGATAAAGCCTATATGTAGTTTACATACACTCAAGGATGGCAATTTGGTTTGTGTCCTATTACGTTAAAAATATTGCAGTTAAGGCCCATAAATACATTGAAGTTGAATATAAACTTGTGCATTGTGGACATTTTGGCACCAAAAAAATAGCTGTAGCTATTACAGTTTTTGAGATATGGTATAAAAATACATCTACACGCGACAAAAATTGATGAAATTGAGCATTGTTATGTTGAAAACTAAGTACCATTTCTGAAATGTTCATCTAAAGAAGGTAATAATAATCTTTTTGAGTCAATATTTCACTGGAATATCAATAGAGATCTTACTCATATATTATGTATAATAGAGTGGATGTCAATGCACAACCAGGGCACACTGGTGACACCACTGCTGTGTGGACAACCTGGAGAAAGACTCAGTTCTCTCAGATACAGGCGCTTTTGTGATAAGGTTGCAACAAAGACAACTCATGTGCAGCCACAGTGTTTGCCACCCACTTCGGCAGCTGCCAAGTTTCATAGTCTGAGAGTTTACTTGCAAGTTCAGGAATGGAACGGTGAAGATGAAGGTGACAACATGCCATTGCAAGAATGGGGATGGAAAGTTTCTGATAGTCAGGTTGTCCCAATCATGACTGACTTGCTAGCAGCACCAGATTCTCTTCTGCATGCTGTGAGATGTAAGTGCAGTACTGACTGTAGTACATTGCGATGTACATGTCGCAAACTTAACTTAACTGCAGAGGTACAGGGTGTACAAATGCAGGCCAACTAAATGATAACCAGGATGATGAGACTGAAATTTGAACAAGTAAAATTTCAAGTGTCATGATATACACAATACTGATTTCACCTGAACTTTTATTATTATCATGCTTCATTGGTTTTACTGTAAAATTAGTGTGTGATTACATCTGTGTCATTAAAAAAGTTAGTGCAGCTGACAAGCACTAAGAATATTATTATTACATTCTTTAAATGAACATTTCAGAACAGTTACTTGGTTTCAACATAACAATTTCACCATTTTTAGCCAAGTGTAGATGGCTTATGTGCTGTATCTCAAAAACTGTAAGAGCTACAGCCATTCTTTTGGTGCTAAAATTTCCACAATTCACAAGTTTATATTCAATTTCAATACATTTCTGGGCCTTAACTGCAATATTTTTAACGTAATAGGACACAAACCAAATTGCCGTCCTTGAGTGTATGTAAAACTATAAATAGACTGTATCTCAAGAACCGTTACACATAGAGACTTAATTTTGGTGTCAAAATGTCCACAATACCCAAGTTTATATTTAACATCAATACATTTATGTGCTTAAATATTGATTTTTTTTTAGTTATTTGGGAAAAAACAAATTCTTGCATGTTTTCGGGTGGCCATCTTGGATTTTGGGAGTGTTCCCGATGTTTTATCTTTCTAGACTTTTAGTATGTTTTATAAAACAGTTTCACGGCTCAAATTCCACCAAAATCATTTCTGTTGCAATTTGTTCTGGGTCAAATCATAAAATGACTGGACTAATTGTTTGTGTGCAGCACTTCTGGATGCAAACAGAAGACAAACAAATTATGCATGGATGAATTTAATTAATTAATTAAATTCATTTATATAGCACCAAATCACAACAAAGCTGCCTCAAGGCGCTTCACACAAATAAGATCTAACCTCACCAACCCCTAGAGCAAGCACACACACTCTCTACTAGAGTCACCCTATCTGCCAGCATTGCATAGGATTAATGTAAAGTGTAAAGTAGCGTACTTTGTACACCAGAAAATCCAAGAGTGCAGCCAAGTTAGCACAAGCTAACCACTAAAGAAAATGCTAACCGCTCCTAAGATTCACACAAGAGTAAAATAATGAGCTAAAATTCACAGCAGTTACACTGAAAAACGAACAGCAGTATTAGACTGGTAACAGTAATAAAAGAAACTATTAAAAAAATAAATAAAAATGTGTAGCCGAGCTAGCGCAAGCTAACCACTAACAAAAATGCTAACCATTCCTAAGACTCATGCAGGAGTAAAATAATGAACTAAAATTTACAGAAGTTGCATTGAAAAACTAACAGAAGTATTAGATGGGCAATAGTTAAAAAAAATAAAAAATCTAGCTGAGGTAGTGCAAGCTAAGCACTAACAAAAATTCTTACCACTACTAAGATCGACACAGGAGTAAAATAATGAGCTAATATTCACAGAAGCTACAATGAAAAACAGAAGTATTAGACTGGAAACATAAAAAAAAAAACTATTTAAAAAAGTAGCGGAGGGAGTGGAAGCGAAGCGCTAACAAACATGCTAACCACTCCTAAGATTCACAACAGGAGAAATTTAGTTAAATAAGATTCACAATAGATGTAATTAAATCCTAAAAAGTGTTAAACAGAAATGGAAGAAACAAATGCAACCTTGTAGTGATTAGAAGAGCGTCATTCAGTATGCAGTCCATCGGATGAAACTGCCTTCACATGTCAGCAGTCAGCGGAATGGATGTTCCATTGTTTCCAGTTCAAGAAATGAGTAGCACCCTGGTGGATTTTTCCCTTTATCTCTTGCTGTCTGAATTATCTATTAACTCAGCTATCATCACTGCCTCCTACACACACATGCAAACACGCCAGTGTGATCTTTTCTAGCACTCTCACGTGTCACTACCCCCTCATTCATCAATAGTGGCTGAATAACACAATGCCATGGGTCAGCGGATTCGACAGCAGGCGTTGCACCCTAAAGAAATAGTTTCTGCACATTGGTGCTCTGCTTCACTAGTAACCTGTAATTACAGTGCTGACAGTTGTCTGATGTTTGATACTTGTCATGTGACACCAACCCACATGGAAGTGGACCCAGCCAGTGAGTCACAGCTTTGTGATTTCATGTGTGTGTACGTTGGATGTATTACTGTATCAGGCTGCACGCTAGATGTACAGTGTCGGTGTTTATATCTTTTTGTACTAATGGATGCTTTTCAGGCTCACCGCTTCCAGTGTGTCAGCCGACCCTTGCATGTGTGCGAGTGTGTGTGTGTGTCCATCTGGTGCCCAGTGACAGATGACACGGCCAGTTGGAGAAGTGTAACGGTGTACTGTCTGTACACCGTTACATACAGTAACAGTTACTGTGACTCTCCCTGTCGTACCCACGTGCAGACCGAGTCCGCACAGATACACAGCTGTGCCAAGGTGTGAAATCCATAGAAACCACACAATAACTTCAAATGCATGAGCGCACAACAGCCAACCAGCCACCCTCTTCCAGAGGTACGTACGACAGAATAATGGGACGTCTTTGTTCCACTTTTGGTGGTTTTGAATTTTATTTTCTGTAAACCGCAGTCCATTTGTTTTTACTTTTGGTCCCTTTAGTCCAAACAAAGATGGTACCATTGTGACCTCAGCATACCCTCCTCTGTCTGCTTACTATTGTCTCATTTTTACCTCCTCTGGGTCTGTTTCTTGTATTATTAGTACCTCCATGTGGTTTAGAGCTGGATTGTTTTTTTGTTTGTTTGTTTGTTTGTTCTCCCAGCAGCTGGAGTGCTGATTCATACCACTAACCATTTGAGGAGGTTTCTGCAGGCTGGGGACCATCTGCATACAAACAAAATCCACAGAAACAATGGAGCAATTTAGGGTTCCGTGTCTTGTTCAAGGACATGACACAAATAGAAGTCACTGGGATTTGATCCCCTAACCCTTTGAAAAGTTGATGACAGCCAGCCACTGTATGAATAGCCAGCACATGAACATGTTTATGCACTGTGCACTGTGTGTGTGACACATCACTGACAGTAATAATCAGGGGTTGCACTAAAGTCCACTCTGTGCTCAGCACGTAAAAGCCAGAACTATGGTCCACCTGTTACGCATGGAGATATTTATTCTTAAAGAAACAAGCACAAAACCAACGGTTAGCTCTTTAAATAAGCCTTTATAAATGTATGCCTAGCGTTGGCAATAAATGATTTCCTGTCTCTCCCTTTTAAAAAAAAAGTGTACGAAGGGTGGCAGCCTTCATGGTGCTGCAACAGCAGTCTGTCAATCACAATACCTTAACATCAATACAGGTGCAATCTGCACCCGCTAAATTTCCTTTTGACCTTGATGAATAATGTTGCATGTGCAAACCTCACCTAATTGCATTTTCCCTCTCTGAATTTTGCGCACTTAGGTGGGCAAACCCCAAACAGTATTGACTCCAAGCACCAACACTAAAAGACCTCAGGGTCTACACAGGACTAACCTCTACTTCTTCTGGGGTAGGTTCAGTCAGGCTCTAGGTCTGGGAGAATGCACTGGTGCCACATACGGTACCATACATACATATGGTCCTTCTCTGCTTCCTGAAAGTAACCATTTATCTGCTGCAACCAGGTGAGGTATGGGTATCCCCTTGGTTTTCTGCAGCTGGAAAAGACCAAGGGGATGGCACCAGTGCCAGTGGCCCTCGGGTGATCTGAAGCATCCTTGATTTGGATTTGGAAGTTGCCCTGAGCTTTGAAGCATGTCATTATCACTTTCCTGCCCATCTAGCTCCTAACAATAGAAAACTATGTTTCTCTCTTGGCCAGGGTCTATCCTGCCTCTTGTTGCAGTGACCACTGTGATACCCTCTGGCTTCCTCATGACCCTCAATTGGAATAAGCGGGTATTGAAATGGGATGTTTCTCTTTGCTTGTGTTCCCATCTGCACTCAAAAACTGATGCATTGGATGAACTCAGTTCAATTATGAGTAGGATTTCCATCTAATAAATAAATGTATTCCCATCTAAATTCAATTAAATTATCTTGCATGGATATGCTTTTTTTCTGTTGGGGCTACATATATTTAGTAGATGGAAATCCTGACCATAATTGAATTGAGTTCATCCAATGAGACATTTGTTTGTGTGATACACTAAAAAAAACTGACTCATTGGATTGGATTTCCATCTAATAACTATATGTAGTTCCAAATAAATTAAAGTGCATTATCTTGCATGAATGTGCTTCATTTGAGTTGAGGCTACATATATTTATTAGATGGAAATCTTGCATATAATTGAACTGAGTTCATCCAATGAGCCATTTTTTTGACTGTGGTCAATTAATATATCTGGTTTAGTCAAGTGTTTCAGTCCTTCCACAGCATGCATGTGCCTTATTGCTGATCACCTCAGCAGGTGAGTTCACATCAGGTCTTTTATTTGACAGATGGAGCTCATCAGTAAAACCACCTGCTTAGGCACTCAGTTCAAAGAAAATCTGCACCATCTTGGCACTACATGGCACACTGTTGTCCACCCTTGGTCTTGACCTTTCCCTCCCCAAGAGCAAGGACACTGACTGCATTCTGCTTTACGTATTAATTTATTTATTTATTGCTCAATAACCAGCGGTGTCAACATTGGCAACCTTCAGTTTATGCATATGTTTCACAATGGAACCCATGCCTTTTGTCACAGCTAAACAAAAATGGATAGGGCCACTGAGAAATCACTCAAATTGTCTGCAAGTCCACTATGTGATTATAGAGAAAGACTTCAAACTTTAAAGCCCTCCCACAAGTGACATGCCGAGAGGCAGCAAGCCACTTGTTAGCCACAAGTCTTTGTTGTAATTTTTTTCAATTAATCTTGGGATTGCATTGTCAAAAATACATTGGGCTTGGGTTTGACGAAAGACTGTAAGCCTTCTGGTGATATTCGTGTATCTTGTGATGAACTCATTATTATAGAGCATCACCAATGTTACTTCCAAGGCCGTGTCATTCCAGTTTTGATTTGATAATTGAAAATATGATGTTCTTGCCACAACGTCACTTCCTCATAAACTGTTTAGTTATGTCTTACACAGAGTAAATCGGCTCATTTGGCCTTGTCAGCGGGCAAACAGACTCATGTTACACGTTACAGAAGCATAAAACATGCCATTTCAGTTTAAATTTTGCTTAGAACAGGAACATTTTTAAATGCACAGACACACAACTGTGCAACTTTGGGGATGTTTGGCATGAAAACCAGTTATATGTAGGTGTTACAAATACTCATAGCTACAGATTTTGCACAATATGACCCCTTTAGTTCTCTGCACAGTACCGTACATCTTTGTGTAAGCATTTGACCAGGTAATATTTTATTTATTTTCTTTTTTTTTTATCAATATGGGACAGTAAGTATTACCATTACCGTGTTACCTGAGCTCTGCAATGGAAACAAGGGCTGTTTGTCTATTTTTAGCTGAAGTATTGGCCTTGGAGGTGTGAGACGGCAGACTGTGTCTCTTGCTTCCTTCCAGATAACTGACATACTGAGGGAAGTGGGTCAGAACAGATTTTCTTTGGGGGGGTGCATCTCATTGAGCCAGAGCAAGCAAATCCTCCCAGACTTAATGGGGGGTGCACAAGGAAAGGGACAAAACTAAATGCTTTTAAAAAAGTACAAAATTCCCTCTCATTAAGCAACAGCCGTCAACTTGATTTCTGTTTGCATTTGAATGTTGGTTCCATGCTTCCAATTTGAAAATGCAATGTCTGGTGCTCCCCCATCCTTGCCACCGCCGCCTCAGTCAAACTGGGGTTTTCGTTTCCCTCTGCAGCCTGCACATAGCTAACAACAGTTACTCCGTGTCTAAGCTATCTCTCCCTGGCAGACCTCAGAAGTGTGGAATCACTTTGTCTGGACAAGCTCCGTGTCATCTGCCAGTCAAGAAAGAGAAGCAGCGAAAAAACAGGTAAAGCCGCAGAGAGACAACGGCAGATGCTGGGGTAAAAAAAAAAAAAATCGAGGGATTCTCAGAGATAGAAAAGAAAAAGAGAAGATGAAAGGAAAGCAGTTGGATTCAGCCTCACCCGTGTACAGATTATGCTGTGCATCCAGAAAGTATTCACAGTGCTTCATTTTTTGTACATTTTGTTATGTTACAGCATTATTCCAAAATGGATGATTTATTATTTTTTTGGTCAAAATTCTACACACAATACCCCATAATGATGTGATTTTTTTTTTTTTTTTTTTTTAGATTTTTGATAATTTATTTAAAAAAACCCTAAGAAATTACTTGCATATAAGTATTCACACCCTTTGCTCCATACAGGGTACAGAAACATTTCTGTTGCTTTGAAGGTGCCGATGAGCACAGTGGCCTCCATCATCTGTAAATGGAAGAAGTTTGGATCGACCAGGACTCTTATTAGAGCTGGCCGCCTGTCTAAACTGAGTGATCGGGGGAGAAGGGCCTTAGTCAGGAAGGTGACCAAGAACCCTTTTGTTACTTTGTCAGAGGTCTAGCATTCCTCTGTGGAGAAATGAGAACCTTCCAGAAGGATAACCATCTTTGCAGCAATCGACCATTCCGACCTGTATGCTAGAGTAGCCAGACAAAAGCCTCTCCTTAGAAAAAGGCACAGGGCAGCCCAGCTGGAGTTTGCCAAAAGGCACCTGAAGGAGTCTCAGACCATGAGAAACAAAATTCTTTGATCTGATGAGACAATGATTGAACTCTTTGGTGTGAATGCCAGGCATCATATTTAGAGGAAACCAGGGACAATCCCAACAGTGAAGCATGGTGGTAGCAGCATCGTGCTGTGGGGATGTCTTTCAGCGGCAGGAACTGTAAGACTAGTCAGGATTGAAGGAAAGATTAATGTAACAATGTACAGAGACATCCTGGATGAAAACCTGCTACAGAGCGCTCTTGACCTCAGACTGGGGTGATGGTTCATCTTTTAGTAGGACAATGAACTTCATCAAACAACCAAGATATTAAAGCAGTGGCCTCAGGATAACTCTGTGGATGTTCTTGAGTGGCCCAGCCAAGTGAGGAGATATCACGTGTATGGTGAGGGAAAGTCATGTTTGGCCTTGTTGCCATGTGCTGTGTTTCACTGGTCATGATCAACCACACAGGTGCCTCAGTGATGAGAACCATGAAGTCAAGAGGATATTTCACCCGGTTGCATATATAGATAGATTGGTGATTTTTGAGGAGGGTGGATGGTTCAGTTGTTTGGCTGGGTGGTTGCCATCAGGACCCAAGATTTTTCCATAGTGTGGTAGATGTGGTGACACAAAGCAGCAAAACATGCTCCCAGACCTTGATGTGATGACTGCATATGTGTATTTTGACTTTTGACCTTGATGAACTAGACAATCATTGTGTCTGTTTTACCACTGAGGCTAGAAAGTGGATTGGACAAAGCACTCTCACTCCCAACTTGTCACATTGTAATGCAAAACTGTTGTTGTTGATCATACGTCAAGATGTGATGAGTTGAGTACCCCCTTCACATCGTTGAGGGATGTGAAGGGCAGAACTGTCCCAAACCCAAACCTTAGCTGTGTGGTGGGCACAGATAACCAAAAAGTTAGCTTTGATAACCATTAATCCGATAACTGAAAAGTTATCTGTTATGACGCTAAACCAATAAACTGCTAAAAAAATAATCTTTATTACAGATAAGTGATAACCGATAACTTTTAGTATTGATTCGGACGTGGCCAGATCAGATTACACTGTTGGCTTCTGATGAACCAGTTTCACTTTCACTTTTCGCTGCTGGGTAAATTCAAGGATCACAAACGTTTAAGAACACACACAAAATGAATGAATTAAAAAAAACTCAAAAACTGGCATCATCTTTCAAAAGCAGTAAAACACAGTATTAGAAGTCAGTTTATGTCAGTATTATATACACAAACTAAAAAGGTGCTGCTTTTTTGACATGCTTTGAACCCTGTGGCTTAAACAACCGAAATACGTCCATTAATGCATTAATTGGCAGAGTAAAAGACACGTAAATATAAATTCTTACCCGTTAGTTTCAGTCACATCTTAATGAAGATGTCACCAGTAAGCGACAGGCAGCCAGTCTGCCACAAATACACAACAGACAGACTAAAACATTTGATTTTAGGGTTTACAAATGTTTTGGACCGTTAACCTTTGCTCACTTTACCAGCAAAAAAAATGTTATCTGATTGAAAGTTATCTGAAATAAATTGATTGGAAGATAATTGGTCCAATGATGGTTTTAAAACTTATCTGAAAAGCTAATCTGCTAGCAAAAATATTAGCTTCGATAATTATCTGTTTTTGGATTAGCTGAACTGTGCCCACCACTGGCCGTGACCATAACCACAACCCAAACATGGATGAATGTTCTTTAATTTCAATTTCATTTATATAGTGCAATATCACAAGAGAGTTGCCTCAAGGCGCTTTACACAAGTAAGGTCTAACCTTACTAACCCCCAGAGCAGCAGTGGTAAGGAAGAACTCCCTCTGAGGAAGAAACCTCAAGCAGACCAGACTAAAAGGGGTGACCCTCTGCTTGGGCCATGCTACAGTCATAAATTACAGAACAATTCACAGAACAAGTCACAAAACGAATATACAGGAAATGCTGTTGGTGCACAGGACAGGAGGGTCTCCAGCACAAATACAACTCCCATCTCTGGATGGAGCTGCACATTAAACAGAGAGGAAAAAAACAGAATCAGGCATCAGAAAGACAACAAATACAGCATAATTTGCTAGCATTAAACAACAAGAAAAACAGGAAATACTAAGGTGATCGCCAGCCACTAGCCCTAAGCTTCACTAAAAGACCCAGAATTTGGTAAAGTTGAGGCTCTGTTTCTTAATAAAATGAATTAAAAGAGTAAAAAGCGTAAAACTAAACTATACCAGTATGCTAGCCATACGAAAGGGAAAATAAGTGCGTCTTAAGTCTGGACTTGAAAGTCTCCACAGAATCTGGCTATTTTATTGACGTGGGGAGATCATTCCACAGAACAGGGGCACGATAAGAGAAAGCTCTATGATGCACAGACTTCTTATTCACCCTAGGGACACAAAGTAGTCCTGCACCCTAAGAACGCAAAGCCCGGGCCGGTACGTAAGGTTTAATTAGGTCAGCTAGGTAGGGAGGTGCCTGTCCATGAACAGTTTTATAGACTAGTAGCAGAACCTTAAAATCTGATCTCACTGGGACAGGAAGCCAGTGAAGGGATGCTTTGAAGTGGAAGTCAAGCAGACAGTTCTGTCAGTTGTCACAGAGAAATGACGCTGCTGGAAAAATATGGGCATCACTAAATGATTCAAAGGGGCTACCTAAATTGTCAAAGTGGCAATGACCAAAAGTATATATGAGACAAGTTGGGAGTGAAAATCTGTAGGATTAGGAGTTACATTACTCTGACCTTCCGAGTTTTTAGCTAGTGCAAGTTAACATTTTTCCTGAAAACAACTGAAATCCAGTGGTAACATTTGAAATTGACTAAAAGGGGGTTGTCACTGGTCTTTATAAACCCTTAAATGCAATATATGTTTTAATACCTGCTTTAAAATAGTTGTTTTAAACTAGGACACGTGCACAAGATATGTATTGTCTTTGCAGTTCTTGGTGCTCGAGTCTGGTTTTCTACTTTTGTCCATCATGGGGTTTCCATTGGTTCTCTGTTCAAGGAAGCCTTTTTTTTTCTTTAACCCTCTCTTCTTTGTGCAGTTTCACTGCCAGGTGCCATTGCAGCAATCTCTTTCTAGTTTCCAGTCCGAGCTCTCAAAGCCAGATGTAAGCTCGCCTGTCAGAGGTGCGAGTGGAATTGAGATAGTGTTACAAGAGGATGGTTTCATGTTCTTTTTGATTAGTTTTTATTTTAATTCTTGTACACTTCCATTATATCTGGTTTTACAGCTGCAGGCTGCATGTGTCTCCAGAGGTTTCTGTTGAGAGGCAGGCGCGATTCACTCTCTTCTCTCTCTGTGTTATCATGTTTCTGATGTTGATTCTCTGTTTGATTCTTTTATCCTTCACTGGGCATGCTTTTAAGCATAATGCTGATAGAAAAGTAATACCAAAGGCAGAGGAAATTGATGAAGACTTGAATCAGAAATCAGCAGAAATTATACAGTTGTATGTAAAAGTTTGGGCACCCCTGATGATTTCCATGATTTTCCTTTATAAATCATTGGTTGTTTGGATCAGCAATTTCAGTTAAATATATCATATAGCAGACAAACACAGTGATATTTGAGAAGTGAAATGAGGTTTATAGGATTTACAGAAAGTGTGCAATAATTATTTAAACAAAATTAGGCAGGTGCATAAATTTGGGCACCCAAACAGAAAAAAAATACATCAATATTAGTAATAGTAATAGTAGATCCTCCTTTTTGCAGAAATAACAGCCTCTAAATGTTTGCTATAGCTTGCAATGAGAGTCTGGATTCTGGTTGAAGGTATTTTGGACCATTCGTCTTTGCAAAACATCTCAGGTTTGTTGGTTTACGAGCATGGACAGGCCTTTTAAAATCACACCACAGATTTTCAATAATATTCAGGTCTTGGGACTGAGATGGCCATTCCAGAATGTTGTGCTTGTTCCTCTGCATGAATGCCTTAGTAGATTTTGAGCAGTGTTTAGGGACATTGTCTTGTTGAAAGATCCAGCCCTGGTGTAACTTCAACTTTGTCACTGATTCATGAACATTGTTCTCAAGAATCTGCTGTTATTGCCTGGAATCCATGTGACCCTCAACTTTAACAAGATTCCCAGTACTTGCACTGGCCACACAGCCCCACAGCATAATGGAACCATCTCCAAATTTTACTGTAGGTAGCAAGTGTTTTCTTGGAATGCTGTGTTCTTTTTCAGTCATGTATACCGCCCCTTGTTATGTCCAAATAACTCAATTATTGTTTCATCATCCCATCATGTTGTAGGTCTTTGGAGCAGGTCTGTGGATTGACTATGTCTGTTCTCACCATCCTTCGCTTCAGCTTATCTGACATTTTTCTTGGCCTGCCACTTTGAGCCTTAACTAGTACTGTGCTTGCGGTCTTCCATTTCTTCCATTTCCTCACTATGTTCCTCAAAGTGGAAACTGACAGCTGAAATATCTGAGATAGCTTTTGTATCCTTCCCCTAAACAATTATGTTGAACAATCTTTGTTTTCAGGTCATCTGAGGGTTGTTTAGAGGCTCCCATGTTGCCACTCATGAGAAGAGATGCATAGAGGGGACACATTTGCAAATGGCTACCTTAAATACCTGCCTAATTTTGTTTAAATAATTATTGCACACTTTCTGTAAATACTAGAAACGTCATTTCACTTCTCAAATATCAATGTGTTTGCATGCAATATGATATATTTCACTGAAATTTCTGTCAACCAATGGCTTATAAAGGAAAATCATGCAAATTATCAGGGGTGCCCAAATGTGTGCATACAACTGTGTGTGTTTTTATATATATATATATATATATATATATATATATATATATATATATATATATATATATATATATATATATATATATATATATATATATATATGTATGGTTTTCACAAACACTTTTGGTGCAACTCAGACACATCTTTGGTGATGTACCCTGGGGTCATTGGGTGTTTCGGGTCTCTCAACATCATACACCCTCGCCCAGGCAACCCAGCCGGGGGTGATCAGGCCCTGGCTTGTGTCTGATTAGCTTAACGGTCCACGGATCACCCCGTTTGATCCACAGCCATCTTGACGCCTTTTCTGCTGCATCAGTGATGTTTTTAATGGCTCTTCTGCAATGCAGTCCCTTCACTCCCAACATCTTGAGTGCTCTGATGAGTGACTGGCCAATGAATCCTCTGCAGCTGACCTCAATGGGGTTGCATTGAGTCCTCCATCCCCTGTTTAGGCATTCACTTGCCAACTCCTCATACTTGGCCCTCTTCCTCTCAAAGGCTTCCTCTATCCGGTCTTCCCAGGGAACAGTCAACTCCAGCAGGACCACTTGCCTTGTTGTTTCTGACACCAAGACTATGTCCAGCCTGAGTGTGGTCACTGCATTGTTTTCTGGGAATTTAAGCTGTCTCCCGAGGTCAACCTTCAGCTGGCAGTCCCGCGCTATTGCCAGCAGCCCTCCTGTTGGTCTTAGGCTCTGCCGTGGTTTCTCCCCAGCTTTTAGAAAGGTGATAGAATACCCTGCTGGTTGCTGATGCCTGCTGCTATAGATCCCTGTGCTGATGACCTCTGCAATAACCTTCAGCACCTTGTCATGTCACCAAAGGTAGCGCCCATCTCCCAGAGCTCTTGGGCAAGAGCTCAAGATGTGCTCCAGCAAACCTCCTCCCTGGCAGAGTGGGCACAGTGGAGTGTCTGCAAGACCCCAGTGGAAGAGGTTAGATGGACTGGGGAGAACATCGTAGACCAACTGAACTAGGAACTTTATCCGATGTGGTTCAGCCTTCCACAGCTCTGTCCATGATATCTTCCGGTCTGCTGCCTGCTCCCATCGGGTCCATGCCCCCTGTTGCTGCATGGCTACTCTCTTACTGTAGCGGGTCTCCTCCACCCCTGCTCGGACCTCATCCAGTATCAGCTGGCGTCTTTCCTTCCCCTGGGCTTTGCTGTACCATGGTCTTGGGTTACTCCCAAGCCCTGCCTGACCGGATGCCACTGCTCCCACCAGCTCCCTGTGTCACAGCCTTGATTATGCCTGCTGGACTGCCTCATGAGCACTCCACTTCCTACCAGTTCTTACTTCAGTGCCAGCTGAGGAGACTTTGCTGTCACTGGAGTCTCTATACAGTAGCACCTCTCTTACTCAGGTAACCATAAACTCCTCTGTTAAACTACTAAGAGGTAGTTTCAGCTTGTTCTTCCTCCCGTACAAGGCGATGCTACTTAGGCTTCGGGGTAGGCCCAACCACTTCCGCAGGAAATAGATGACCTTCCTCTCAAAGCACTCAACGGTGGACATTGGCACCTCATAGACCAGCAGTGGCCAGAGAAGTCGTGGCATGATGCCATGTTGATAGATCCAGGCTTTGAACTTGCCTGGTAGCCCAGACCTGTCCACTGCTGTCAGCCAAGTTCCCAACTGGTTAATGGTTGCTTGACATGCTGCAGTGTCCCTCAAGGTGCAGTCATAGATTTTGCCCAAGCTCTTAACAGGCTTTTCTCTAACAAATGGAATTTGGATGCCTCCTAGTGAGAAACAAAACTGGTCTGTCACCTTCCCCTTCTTCACAACCAGGGACCTGGACTTTGCTGGCTTAAAGTTCATCCGGGCCCAGTCGATGAGATGCTCAAGCCCTTGGAGGATCCATCTACAGCCCGGAACCGATGTTGTGGTTACTGTCAGATCATCCATAAATGCTCTGATGGGGGGCTGCCGCATACCTGATTTGGAGAGTGGGCCTCTGCACTCCATCTCTGCTGACTTCACCAGCATATTCATAGCTAAGGCAAACAATATCACAGAAATGGTACAGCCAGTGATAATGCCCTTCTCAAGCTGATGAAATGCAGATAATACTGTTCCGGAGGTGACTCTCAAACTGAAGCAGCTGTTATAGTCCAGTATGAGGCCTTTGATCTTGCCTGGAACATGGTATCTGTCAATTGAGGTCTCCACCAGCTTGTGCGGGATAGACACATAGGCATTGGCATGATCAAGCCAGAGAACTGCAAGGTCTCCGTTGCCTTCACATGCCTCCCAGACCAGCTGTGTGACAACCCCTGTATGCTCGATGCATCCTGGCACCATCAGGACTCCTCCCTTCTGCACAGAGGTGTTGATGTAAGCGTTCCTCAGAAGAAACTCCGTCATGCGTCGGGCAACAATAGTAAAGAATATCTTGCCCTCGACACTGAGGAGTGAGATGACCCTGAACTGCTCGATGGTACTTGAGTTCTTTGGAATCCAGACACCCTCTGCATGTTGCCACTGCTGTGCCACCTTCCCCCTCCTCCAGATGACCTTAAAAGCTTTCCATAGTCATTTCAAGAGTCTGGGGCACCTCTTGTAGACAACATATGGCACTCCACTGGGGCCTGGTGCTGAGCTAGTTCTAGCAGCTTTGACAACTTCCTCAACTTCTTTCAAAGTTGGCTCCTTGATGTTAAATGGCAAGGTGGGTTCTGGTGGAGTTATCAATGTTCTGCATGGCCCAAGGTCTTTTCCTCATGCACTGTCACTGTAGGTGGTGCTGAGGTATTTGTTAACCTCATCTTCAGTACAAGCAAGGTGGCCACTCCTTACCTGCCCGAGGATCTTCTTTGTAAATCCAACGGGATTAGCGATGAAGCCGTGCGATTCCTAGCTCACTCCCGCCCTTTCCTCCTATGCCACTCAGCCCGACGGAGGGTGGTAACTTTTTTTCCTGGCTTTTTCCTCCTCCCTTGCCTGCTTAAACTGCCGCCCGAGCAGTCTAAGTTCCCGCCATAATTGGCTGATCTTCACCTCCCGTCTGTTTGGTTCTGCTAGACCTCTGGTCGGCTGCTGTTCCTTTATGCCAAACCTCTCAGCTCCAATGCTGATGATCATCGCAGACATGGTCCGCAACTTCTGGTCTACATCCCCCCTTGCCATGGCCTCAAGCACTTGGTCCAGATCTTCATCAAACTGGAGCCACTCTCTCTCCTTATTGGTAGCAGGCCACTTCACCCAGCGGTGTTCTGAATGCTTGACCTTGGGTGGGGCTTGTAGAGCATTGAGGGACTGGCACTGTGGGGTGACTCCGGGCCGGGCTCCTCCTGCGTCTCACCAGGTATTAGACCTGTGCGTTGCTCCACCTGCTTCCCCGTCAAGCATTTCATTTTGGTCTGGTGGATCTTCAGACCATGCCGGTTCTTGCAGACTTTGCCACATATACATACTGCACTCATCGCCGTTTTTCCATTAGCATATGTCGTTACCTGTATTTCCGTCCTGTTGAGGTGCTCATCCTCCCCCCCCCCTCGGGCACCCCTGGAGGTATAATCCATTGGAGTTTTCCGTAACTTGTTTGTGGGTGCACCCTCACGGGAGCTGCAGTTTGGGTTGCTGGCCCTCACTACCCCGGTTACTGTCTTTCCAGTTGCCAGCTGTCTCTCCAGCAGTCACCATACTCTTCCAGGTCATCATCCGGCCTTTCCTGGAAGTCACTGGCTTTGCCAGATCAAATGGTTTTCACAAACACTTTTGGTGCAACTCAGACACATCTTCAGTGATGTACCCTGGGGTAATTGGGTGTTTCCGTTCTCTCAACATCATACACCCTCGCCCAGGTGACCCAGCCGGGGGTGATCAGGTCCTGGCTTGTGTCTGAGTAGCTTAACGGACCACGGATCACCCCATTTGATCCACAGCCATCTTGACACCTTTTCTGCCGTGTCAGTGATGTTTTTAATGTCCTCCATCCCCTGCTTCAGCATTCGCTTGCCAACTCCTCGTACTTGGCCCTCTTCCTCTCAAAGGCCTCCTCCATCCGGTCTTCCCAGGGAACAGTCAACTCCAGTAGGACCACTTGCCTTGTTGTTTCTGACACCAAGACTATGTCCGGCCTGAGTGTGGTCACTGCACTGTTTTCTGGGAATTTAAGCTGTCTCCCGAGGTCAACCTTCAGCTGCCAGTCCCGCACTGTTGCCAGCAGCCCTCCTGATGGTCTTAGGCTCTGCCGTGGTTTCTCCCCAGCTTTTACAAAGGTGATAGAATACCCTGCTGGTTGCTGATGCCTGCAGCTAGAGATCCCTGTGCTGATGACCTCTGCAATATCCTTCAGCACCTGGTCATGTCGCCAACGGTAGTGCCCATTTCCCAGTGCTCTTGGGCAATAGCTCAAGATGTGCTCCAGCGAACCTCCTCCCTGGCAGAGTGGGCACAGTGGAGTGTCTGCCAGGCCCCAGCGGAAGAGGTTATATGGACTGGGGAGAACATTATAGACCAACTGAACTAAGAATTTTATCCGATGTGGTTCAGCCTTCCACAGCTCTGTCCATGATATCTTCCGGTCTGCTGCATGCTCCCATTGGGTCCATGCCCCCTGTTGCTGCATGGCTACTGTCCTACTGTAGCGGGTCTCCTCCACCCCTGCTTGGACCTCATCCAGGATCAGCTGGCATCTTTCCTTCCCCTGGGCTTGCTGTACCGTGGGTTTGGGTTACTCCCAAGCCCTGCCTGACCGGATGCCACTGCTCCCACCAGCTCCCTGTGTCACAGCCTTGATTCCGCCTGCTGGATTGCCTCATGACCATTTCACTTCCTACCAGTTCTTACTTCAATGCCAGCTGAGGAGACTTTGCTGTCACTGGAGTCTCTATACAGTAGCACCTCTCTTACTCGGGTAACCATAAACTCCTCCGTTAAACTACTAAGAGGTAGTTTCAGCTTGTTCTTCCTCCTGTACAAGGTGATGCTACTTAGGCTTCGGGGTAGGCCCAACCACTTTTGCAGGAAATAGCTGACCTGATATATATATATATATATATATATATATATATATATATATATATATATATATATATATATATATATATATATATATATAATTTCTTCTTCTTATTATTATTATTATTATTATTATTATTACCTACACTGAAGAAATTATTTTGACCAGTAAACCACAACTTTGGATTCCCAGCTCAAATAGACAATTTCACAAATTTCAAATCAGGCAACATTTTGACATGAATCTGTTGCCCAAAGGAGGAGAAAACCACATGAGTCCCATCTTCCACCCGGCACAAACCAGTTCAAAGCAGTCCAACTGCCATTGGTAGTTTTCAGCCTCATGGGTGTGTTTGTCTTAAAATGAGTTGTGGTCAGGCACAATGTTCCTCCCATCATGAAGCAGCAGAAAGTTCTTACACAATAAACCAGTAAAAATCTGGTCTGAAGTAAATCTTTTGAAGTCAGGGTGGTGTTGTTGCTATTAAAATGGCTTAATACTCAGCTAAACCTTATATGCACTCATGTGCCACTTCATTAGGTACATATGGCTAATACCTTGTCAAAATCCCTTTTATCTTCAGAACTGCACCACATTCAGTGTCATCAATCTCCATTCAAATGTTCTGTTGGAACTTCAGCAAGTCATGTTCACCACATCTAGATGCCTAAATGGATTGAGTTGCTGTCATGTGATTGGCTGATAAGCTATTTGTGTTAACAAACAATTGTACAGGTGTACCTAAAAAAAAGTGGCTGCTGAGTGTGTGGATTAAATGAGTCTGTTTGTAGACACAACAAAACTACATTGAACACAACAATTAAATAAAATAATCAATGCTGGAAAAAATCTAAAACATTAACCTTGATGCTTCACCTCAGGGAGGTTTGGCGGCTCTTCACTCACGCACACTGATATGTTGTGTGTAGATCTTAATTTGCCATAAAACCTCTCAATTGAGTATGTTATGTAAATAGCATGCTCAAATAGGGCGGATTCTGGCGCACCCTGGCTCTTTTAATAAGATGAGTGATGGTAATCTGATCGGTTAATTTTAATTTCTAACCAAAGCATGCCCATAATTAGTTAGTTGAGTAAATACAGCTCCTTTCCACCCTGCAGCCTTCCGTATGCTCAGATTTGCCCATTAACTAGTTAGTGGACTTACCACAAAGGCAGTTGCAATATGCACATTAGACTGTGCTCATCAAGCTATGACCTGGTGCCTCTTACTATGATTAGCCTGGTTGTTCTTGAGCACTTTGCTCTCTTTCTCTGTAATGTTTTCACCAAGTGAAAGATATAGAGACCTCAATCTGTAGTAGCACCAAATTAGACATGATCTGCTGCACCGTAATAGGCTGAAATACATTATTTCCATTGGTTGTGGCTGATTTACTAACCTGTCAGACTCCAGCTGTTATCTAAACTATCCCTCTGGCCAACATAACCCGTACTGCCCAGCAAGCTGCTTTTTTACCACTCATCCCTCTTGTGCTAAAACTGGCTCTCAGCAGGTCTTCACACATAGTTTATTCAGTCTATTTCAATTGGGCCATCATGTGATTATATGGAGTGTTCTTTTCACTTACGGGCATGTCAACATGGGCTCAAACTCTGGCATCAACCAGGTGTCATAAATTTTGATCACTTGTTGGGTCAGATTGGGGACTCTATGCTACAGATCACTTACGTAAGGTGATAACGCAATCTCAACCAACAGGCCAAATATTGCACCCACATGTACATTCAGTGCATTGTTTGATATGCTGTCAAAAGGCACTACAGTACAATTGCAGGGTAATATGAAGTACAGACATTTCCTAGTGAAATTTGTTCAGGTTACCAAAGCTCTGCACAGCTTTTAACACCCCCCACAAAATTAGGATGAGCACTTACAGAGCTTACATATTTGATAGGCACATTAATTATTTCAGGTTCACTTTGTTTGTCATTATATGGTGTTGTATGGCCTTGATATTTGATCGGATTTGTCCAAAATTTATGCTTTATTCACACATAGCCTTAAATCAGACAGACATAGGTGCGGCATGTTGTCATGAACACCACATCATGAAATCACCTTGGGTCCCGGATGGCAACCACCCAAGCACATAACCAGTCCATTGCCACCACTCAAAAGTAGCCATCTATCTGCCACGGCCAAGTGAAATGTGTGCGTCACCTTGGCATTCTCCACCTGCATGCTAGATCGTACCCAGAGAAAGTCTACCATCATGTTGAGTCAATGTTGGGTCCCTATTGTTTGAATGAAATGGTTATGACCTTGAGTTTACTCCATCAAAGTCCATCAAGGTAAAATTTCATGTAACCATAAGAAATGTGATGTATGGATTCATATTGGTGTTTAATAATAACTATAGGTGGATCATTAGCCAATTCCTTGAAGTCAAAATTGTAAGAAGGCATATATATATATATACACACACGGCTGGAAACCATCTGATGAACCACTTTCCAATTCAAGGACTGAAAAGCACTGGACTCTCCTGCTCCTGAATGATTTCCATTTTCCATTTTCATTCATCACATCCTCTTTTGCAGATGTCCCACCTGCTCGCAAAATGTATCCTGTTGACAATGTCAATGTCACATTCTGCGAGCAAAATAGGAGCTGCATTTTTGTATATATAAGTGTTCATTCAGTCAACTTTCAAAGAAATAAACTATTAAAAGTCTGACAAAATCTCTGAAAAGTCCTGATGATACCTGTAACTGATTGTTAACTAAAAACTTTACAATTAACATATCTTACTAGTATAATAAGGTATGTAGATTAGTGTTGAATAAACTTATTGGATTTTCGAGATTATAAGTTTATCATTTACTTTTTTTTTACTAGTTTAGGAGGTCCTGTATGACTGTGTGACTGTTACTGTACTTTATAAATGTATAAACATACTGTAATATTTTCTGATATATTGAACACATTCATAAGTTTGCAATTTTTTTTTTTCTTTCTGTCACAACCCTTGACATATTTGATAATCTGCTGAATTTTCATGGAGCTCAAAATGTCATTCATGCCACGATTACCCCAGGAGGGTTTTCCTGGAGCCATCCTGGTTATGTCAAAGGTGTACTACAGGTGTGCAAAGTTGTCTACGGTTGTCCTATGGTTGTTTTTTGCACACATTGTATATTACAAGCCTGGTGGGCTATGACCTGTCTTCCATACATGGTTAAACAACATACTCCATCACATTATAGTCGACCATGATCTTCACATGCAACGTTGTCACAGTTTTAGATTTTGTTCTTACAGGATACATATATGTTGGTAGTGTAATGGGCCATAGATAAGCTGTGATCTGTACGGACCATCCCCCAGTGGTTTGGTGTTTATGTGAACCATGTGTTAATTGCAAATTTTACGTAGTTGTATTAAATACAGACTTATTTTGCACTGATTTGTTTGTATTTGAGTGTAATCAAAGCAGATGTGTGTTCATATAAGCAGGGAAAAAGAAATTGTTCGTTCACATGACTGATGCCTCTTTAAAGCAACCTCTGCCACATTGCGCTGTGGTCAAAGCAGCCTAGTCCAGGCTTAATTCACTTTGAGGTCCACACATGGAAAGAATCAATGAAATATCAAGCGTTGAATCCAGTGAGTGCTGTATGGCCCATAGTCACCGGAACTACACTGAGCTCCTGAAGAAGAAAGACTTTTCCTGACTTTCGCCAAGTGGTGTACCTGTTCAGGATGATTTCGCCCAGCTAAGTGGCAGCAGTGAGATAAGGAGTGGTGCCGTGAGGTCATCTTGGCACTTCAATACCCAGAAAGAGGGTGTTTTATTTTATTTCAAAGCATTATTTAATCTGTGGTCTCCAAACTATTCCAGAAAGGGCCGCGAGGGTGCAGGTTTTCTTTGCAGCCACTGATTCCATCAGGTGATTTCACTGATAAACTCATCCCACCTGCTCCAAGTGATGTTAATTAGTGAAATCACCTGCTGAAGTCAGTGGCTGCAAAGAAAACCTGCACCCTCTCGGCCCTTTCTGGAATAGTTTGGAGACCACTGATTTAAATATTGGCTACCTTGTTTTCATTCAAGACCATTGGTAAAAGTTCCTTGATTTCATTAGTCTTTAAGTACTTTGATAAGCAGAAATGGATTTGCTCCAATCCATGGCTAAAATCTGTGATCCGATGTGAACCCTGTATTTGTGATCCATGGCAATACTAATGTCCATGTGACAATGAGTTATTTAACCAACATGGTCATTGTTCTTTGACCTAGACTATAAATAGGGCATTTTCACGTAGAGAACCACCACTCCCTGGACATTTAACTTTCTGCTGCTGACTGGCTGATTAAATATTTGCTTTAATGAGCAGCTAATCAGGTGTACCAAATGGGGTGACTGGAGAG
The DNA here is from genome assembly GCF_902500255.1 of Thalassophryne amazonica. Taxonomy (NCBI): domain Eukaryota; kingdom Metazoa; phylum Chordata; class Actinopteri; order Batrachoidiformes; family Batrachoididae; genus Thalassophryne; species Thalassophryne amazonica. The sequence continues at coordinate 37,273,396 of NC_047120.1, forward strand.
TGTACAATTTTGAATCACAAAAATCTCACATTCTTTGTTGTTTCCTCACATCCAACTAATGGCATTACTCTATATGTAATGATTCAGACTTACTTTAGCAGCCGCCTCATTTCTTGCTTAACTCTGCAGCTCTTTCGCTCATTTCTTTAGTTCCCCCTCTCACTGCTGCATGGTTACTCCCAGCAGTAGTTAAATTGATCCAGAGTTGCATGGTTGTCCCTACAGCGGGCTATCGATCAAATGAGTGGTGGGGGGGAGGAAGGACATAGCTAGAGGGGGTATCCTGTGTTCTCACCCCTCTCTTTCTTCGCTTCTACCCTCAAAACAACAGTAGGAGAGACAGAACAAGACAGATGGAGGAACTGTGAAGTCAGCCGGACTGACACGGCTTTTCAGCAAACCACAGGCAGGGACAGGCTGGCAGTTAAATGTGCTGGTTTCAGTACTTTCTTTAATATAACTCAAGGAATTGCTTAGCACAAGAACAAAAAAGTTTGATACAGGGTTACGCATAACGCTATGCATCTTAACTGGCAAATAGCCTTGGAAGTGAGATTTAACTGCAGTACAGTGGGGTAGTAGAAAGTTCCAACTGTGCATTCATTTTCCACCAATTATCAGGTGGCAGGTTAAAATGGCAGCAGGTAGCCTCGATGTTCTTATCCTCAGTCACATTCTCTAACCCCTCCTCAGGCATTTTCTGAGTCTACCTTGAGGTGCCCTGAAAACTTTCAAAGGAAGCCATTCAAGATGTAGCCTAATAACATTCCCAAACACCTCATCTGGTGCCTTTCTATGAGACGGAACAGAACGTCTACTCCGAGCTCAAGGATGAGTACCGTCACTGTGTGGAGGAAAATCATTTCACCTATTTGTACCTGCAAACTCATTCTTCTGGTCACAACTTGGAGTTTGCAGCTGAAGGCAAGGGTGGGCAAATTGAGAGCGTGCTTTGTGAATCATCTACTTCGTCACCATGACAATCCAAAGCAGTATATCAATTAATACCAACACCGTCCCCAATCCCCTTGTCAACCTCCTTGTCTCTTTTCTCTGACTGGAGAATAACACTACAGGATGTTTCAACAAGTTCCCTTTGAGGAGTAAAGGTCAGTAAAGGTTAGTTGTTTGTTCTGCATTGGATCATGTCCAGATGAGGAGGTGATGGTCTAGTGGCTAAGGTGTTGGGCTTGAGTCCAGAAGATCATGGGTTCAAATCCCCACCTGACTGGAAAATCACTAAGGGCCCTTGGGCAAGGCCTTTAATCCGCTATTGCTCCCGGTGTGTAGTGAGTGCCTTGTATGGCAGCACCCTGACATCGGGGTGAATGTGAGGCATAATTGTTAAGCGCTTTGTGCGTCTGATTCAGATGGAAAAGCACTATATAAATGCAGTCCATTTACCATTTACATGGCCTGTGGCCATCACAAAGAATACAGCTAATCATGCAGAGGCTTTTTGACATGTGTCCCCACCAACTCTCAAAAGCACGCAATCTCAAAAGAAGCTGGTTTGTTTATTAAATTTGCCTCTTGAGCGACTCAGATGACGGGCTTGATCTGGAATTATAGAGCAGTTTGGTAGCCTTGACAGTGTTTATCTGTTTAGCTTTTTAGATGTGTTTAATTATAATGACGTTTCAGGCATATAATTCCACCAAGAGACAATCCCATGACTGACCATGTTAATGAGCAGTTGTGTAGCAAATCAGAAACTCTAAAATGTAAGAGACAATCTAATTTCTGTACTTTGGAACATTTACAAGCAAATTTTAATTTAATACAGTGTAAGTAAATCCAGTATAAGTCCTGAGGCCCATTGGTGATGGTGCTTATGTTTGGCTTGTGTAGCATGAAGCCGATGTGAGTCTATGATTCACCCTGGATGGAACACTACATTGACACAGGTTAATTCCCCAGCTGCTGGAACAATGCAGATGTCTTGCCCAAGGACATACAGAGAGCATGACCAGGAATCTAACCTCGGTGTACATATTGGTAGGCCAACTCCTTAAGGATTTCAATTTTACATTTACAGTGGAGAAAATCTTGTTTGTATACATACACTCAACAAAATATAAACGCAACACTTTTGGTTTTGCTCCCATTTTGTATGAGATGAACTCAAAGATCTAAAACTTTTTCCACATACACAATATCACCATTTCCCTCAAATATTGTTCACAAACCAGTCTAAATCTGTGATAGTGAGCACTTCTCCTTTGCTGAGATAATCCATCCCACCTCACAGGTGTGCCATATCAAGATGCTGATTAGACACCATGATTAGTGCACAGGTGTGCCTTAGACTGCCCACAATAAAAGGCCACTCTGAAAGGTGCAGTTTTATCACACAGCACAATGCCACAGATGTCGCAAGATTTGAGGGAGCGTGCAATTGGCATGCTGACAGCAGGAATGTCAACCAGAGCTGTTGCTTGTGTATTGAATGTTCATTTCTCTACCATAAGTCGTCTCCAAAGGCGTTTCAGAGAATTTGGCAGTACATCCAACCAGCCTCACAACTGCAGACCACGTGTAACCACACCAGCCCAGGACCTCCACATCCAGCATGTTCACCTCCAAGATCGTCTGAGACCAGCCACTCGGACAGCTGCTGAAACAATCGGTTTGCATAACCAAAGAATTTCTGTACAAACTGTCAGAAACCGTCTCAGGGAAGCTCATCTGCATGCTCGTCGTCCTCATCGGGGTCTCGACCTGACTCCAGTTCGTCGTCGTAACCGACTTGAGTGGGCAAATGCTCACATTCGCTGGCATTTGGCACATTGGAGAGGTGTTCTCTTCACGGATGATGCGAAGGAGATGTGTTGCACTGCATGAGGCAAATGGTGGTCACACCAGATACTGACTGGTATCCCCCCCCCAATAAAACAAAACTGCACCTTCCAGAGTGGCCTTTTATTGTGGACAGTCTAAGGCACACCTGTGCACTAATCATGGTGTCTAATCAGCATCTTGATATGGCACACCTGTGAGGTGGGATGGATTATCTCAGCAAAGGAGAAGTGCTCACTATCACAGATTTAGACTGGTTTGTGAACATTATTTGAGGGAAATGGTGATATTGTGTATGTGGAAAAAGTTTTAGATCTTTGAGTTCATCGCATACAAAATGGGAGCAAAACCAAAAGTGTTGCGTTTATATTTTTGTTGAGTATATATTAAATCACAGTCTATGATGCTATTAATTTTAACATGCTGACGCTAGTTAGCTGGAAAGCTGGAAGAAACAGACTTAGCTGTGATCTATTTTGTATCCCCACCTGCAATTCAACCACAGTGCATTTTGCAACGCCTGCAGAATGCTCTGGTGTTTAAAATGCAGTGTTTAGGAGAAGGCATTTCTTTCCTTCTGGGTAATTAGCACAATGACAAATTTGTTGTTTCCACCATTGTGCTAAAGGCAGTCATACCAATCTGTGTACACCTGATTCCTTCCATTCTCAGAAGTGACACAGAGTACTGTAGGTCCTGATTGTACTTTTCTTGGAGACTGCTTGAGAAGACCAGGGGCTGCTTGTTTCTCCATGACCATCTGGAGTTACATCAGGAAGGGCATCCGGAGTAATAGTTGCTAAATCCCAGTGTGGATCTAATGACTGGACTTCATACTGATAGAATGAGAGTTCAGTTCAATTTATTTAGTTTATATATCACCAAATCACAGCAGAGCTGCCTCAAGGCACTTCACACAAGTAAGGTCTAACCTTATCAACCCCTACAGTAAGTACACACGCAACAGTGGTAAGGAAAAAACTCTCTCTGATGATATTGAAGAAGAAACCTCAAACAGACCAGACCCAAATGGGTGACCCATTGCTTAGGCCATTCTGACAAAAATATTTACATAACACAATAATATATAATACAATAGAGAAGAGTCCATGTAGGTGTCTGTCCACTGTTGGGGGGGGGGGGGGGTCATCGAGCCACTCGTTGGATCTGTTCGTACAGCAGTCTGTCCCGTGTCCACCACAGAAATCATCCAAATCAGAAATCATCCAGTTCTTACCAAGCTCCAGTTTGTATAGATGTTTATTACATATGTCAAAGACTTAATTGAATTCAGTTTTATTTATATGGCACCAAATCACAAAATAAGTTGCCTAATGCAGGTTCACAAGGGTAAGGCCTTTGGGCAACCACAGAGGCAAGAGTGGTAAGGAAGTATTTCCTTCAGTGAATTTTGAAGAAGAAATCTCAAGCAGACCAAATTCAGAGGAGTGACCCACTGCTTAGTCTGTTCTAAGAATAACAGGTTTAAGAAAACAAAGTATAACAAAACTAAACATGCAAAACAGGAACAAAACAAAAGTCAGATTATATATCATTGTTACTGTCCACATTTGACTGTTTTCTATCAATCAGACATTTTACTGTTTGAAAAATATGACAACAGTGTGATTTGTGCAATTCACTTGATGTCTAAAGAAACACCAGTGAGTAAATCCATTCTACACTTCGTCTTACTTTGTAGTCAGATTACATGATGCTTAAATTGCAAACTTGAGTTGGACACACCTTCAAGGCACTTGCGATAAGTGGTTTTTGACCACACACAATAGATCATCAAGCTGGGGCCAATCAGTCCCCTTTCCACAAGATGAGATTCATTATATATACTGAAAGCAACAGAGATCTTACATCATTGGAGGTTTTCCTTAAAATTTGCGTGTTCCTTTTTGAGGTTATCCAATACACACAGCAACTTCCTGGAGAATTGATGCTGATGCATCGCCTCTGGCCAACTCACCTTTCTTGCCCTCACTCTGAACTTTTCTTTTTTCTGTCTTTCTGCTTTGCACTGCTTCACTCTCTGTATAGTTCTGCCAGTCGAGTGAGGCGACTGGCACCTACAGGGCGTAAAGCAATGTCAGGGAAATAGAAGACAGGCAGTCTGACCCATATAAAAGGTAGCCTTCAGCTGTTACACAATCTTTCAGCTCTTTGCTTCGTTTTCTGTACCTGAGTGATTTTGTGGTAAGTTGTTGAAGGGTCACAACTTTGACTTGAGGCAACAGGTCTTTTTATGATGACAGGTGCACACAATGCCCATGTGTTTCCTGTTAACTGAACCCACTCAATGCTAAAAAAACACTACACCTAAAACAGAATGCCAAATACATACACTACAGAGCTATATGTGTATATTTCCAGGTCACACTATCTGTCTGTATCTTTGGAAAAGACCATTTATCTGCACTATCTCAGTCAACCCAGTTGTAAAGGAGCACTGCCTTGGCTGTGGAAGTAACCTGTGTCAGACTGGTGACCCATGCGTATAGGATGTTTAGTTCCATCTATCCATTTACAATGCACGCTTACTCCAATTAAGGGTTGGGGGGGGCTGGAGCCTATCCCAAGTGTCATAGGGCAAGAGACAGCGTAAACCCCAGACCGGATGCCAGTCTGCCGCAGGCCCACAAATAGACAAACACATTCACACCAGTATGCACACCTAGGGACAATTTAAAGTTTCCATTTCACCTAATCTGCATGTCTTTGGATGTGGGAGGAACCTGGAGCCCCCCCAGAGATATGGAGTTTCAACCACTTCATATTATGGAATCTGGAAATTAGCTCTAGTATTAATGGGCCTCGTGGACAATATGGGACTGAAAGTATATACGTGGTGTGTCCATAAAGTAACGGTCCTTTTTATTTTTTTTTAAACTATATGAATTTCATTCATATGTTTTTACGTCAGACATGCTTGAACCGCCGTCATCCAGCATGTTCACCTCCAAGATCGTCTGAGACCAGCCACTCGGACAGCTGCTGAAACAATCGGTTTGCATAACCAAAGAATTTCTGCACAAACTGTCAGAAACCGTCTCAGGGAAGCTCATCTGCATGCTCGTCGTCCTCATTGGGGTCTCGACCTGACTCCAGTTCGTTGTCGTAACCGACTTGCGTGGGCAAATGCTCACATTCGCTGGCGTTTGGCACGTTGGAGAGGTGTTCTCTTCACGGATGAATCCCAGTTCACACTGTCCAGGGCAGATGGCAGACAGCGTGTGTGGCGTCATGTGGGTGAGTGGTTTTCTGATGTCAGTGTTGTGGATCGAGTGGCCCATGGTGGTGGTGCGGTTATGGTATGGGCAGGCGTCTGTTATGGATGAAGAACACAGGTGCATTTTATTGATGGTATTTTGAATGCACAGAGATACAGCGACGAGATCCTGAGGCCCATTGTTGTGCCATACATCCAAGAACATCACCTCATGTTGCAGCAGGATAATGCACGGCCCCATGTTGCAAGGATCTCTACACAATTCTTGGAAGCTGAAAATGTCCCAGTTCTTGCATGGATAGCATACTCACTGGACATGTCACCCATTGAGCATGTTTGGGATGCTCTGGACCGGCGTATACGACAGCGTGTACCAGTTCCTGCCAATATTCCAGCAACTTCGCACAGCCATTGAAGAGGAGTGGACCAACATTCCACAGGCCACAATTGACAACCTGATCAACTCTATGCGAAGGAGATGTGTTGCACTGCATGAGGCAAATGGTGGTCACACCAGATACTGACTGGTATCCCCCCCCAATAAAACAAAACTGCACCTTTCAGAGTGGCCTTTTATTGTGGGCAGTCTAAGGCACACCTGTGCACTAATCATGGTGTCAAATCAGCATCTTGATATGGCACACCTGTGAGGTGGGATGGATTATCTCAGCAAAGTGCTCACTATCACAGATTTAGACTGGTTTGTGAACAATATTTGAGGGAAATGGTGATATTGTGTATGTGGAAAAAGTTTTAGATCTTTGAGTTCTTCTCATACAAAATGGGAGCAAAACCAAAAGTGTTGCGTTTATATTTTGTTGAGTGTGTGTATATATATATATATATATATATATATATATATATATATATATATATATATATATATATAAACCATGATAATTTAAAAGGCATCATTGTAGGAAGCTAATACATTGCAATCTCTGCACAGACTAAATGCTGTGCCAGTAGAATAGTGAATCTGTTGAAAGACCTCATTGTTCAGGATGTTGGGTCCACTTTGGCACTGATGGTAGATCTGTGGTGGAACCTTAAGCTTTTAGAGGACTTACTGTGCAAACCTGGCAGGATAATGGTATCTCACTCCCCAGGGGTCACAATACAGGTATTAACCCTCCCTCTCCATCTATCTCTCAATCTCCAGATGTCACCAACTCATTACCTCATTCCCACACCTTCAGATGAAGAGACAAACGTTTCACTGTCAGGCTTTCACCAGCTTTGCCATGTCACTATGAATATTGTATCACACCTCTTTTTACCTTTTTTCCAAGTCACAGGCCTTTATTTCCCTTCTGATGCATTCTTAGCTTATTTTTAAAACATCTTTGATAGAAGAGAGAGTGAGACGGGGATAGAGGGTGAATCAATGAAGACCATTTTCAAGGGCGAGCTCACTGAGTGTAGGCTCCGACTGATACAAGAAGGAGCACGAGCAGTCAAGAGGTCAGTCTGTGTTTTGCTGAGGTGAGATCCATTTCAGGCTCATTTCCCTTGATCCCACATTGAAGGTCAGCTGGAGGATATTACTTTTGGTCCGTGTGTATCTCTGGAAGCAAAACCCAAACTATTCCTCTGATTCTTTTGGAAAAAAATTTACACAAGACATAGTGTCACCATGACCTGGTCCTGCAACATCACGACATCCAGTTAAGACAATTTATGGAGGATTCTTTTTTTAGCATTTAAGATTGTATCTCTGCTGAGATATTTGAGTTTTAATAAAATTAATGTGGAATTCTCAACAGAGACAAAGCAACGGTCCCACAGGATGACTTTGGAAATGATCAACATAGACTAGGAACAAAAGTACTCTCTGGTTTTGTTATTCATCCAGAAAAACACACTTGATTAGATTAGCTAGAAGTTTATTAATCCCTTTGGAAGACTCCAGCAGCATTGTGTAGCAGCACACAGGGTAAGAAGCACACATTCTACAATGATTACTCATGGTCCAAAAAAGTGCAACATCAGGTTGAACCACCTTAAATGGGAAAGAGCAGCACTCTGTGGAAGAGCCCTGTTATCTCATTTAATAGCGTTTGTATTATATGATGTCACAAAGGAATGCCAGGGATAAAAGTCAGAATCCTGGCTGCCGTCCTTTGTCAGGAAATATGTATACAAATTTCTGTATCTTGGGATACTTATTTTCAACTCCATTGTGGAGATTTAGGGAGGCTAAATAACAAAAAATGTGTCCATCTCTAACTACGTCTGGAGCTAGTTGTAAATGAAATGGGCTAAAACTGCCCAAATATATGTGTGAAAAGGTTTTACAAAGTTAGCGGTGTAAGTGTGTGTTCCAGTTGTGATTCACATTAGAGCCACATATATAGAGGGAGGAGGAGTAACAGGAAGATAGAGGACAGGAAGGATAGGAACAGTAGTAACCAATAAGACAGTAGCAATCAGCATTTATATTTGTGTATTTGTATTTATATATTTGTATTTATATTTGCAAATAGTTTTTTTTTTTTTTTTTTTTTTTTTTTTTTAACTTTTGCTCTGTGTGCTTCTTACCCTGTGTGCTGTTATAAAATGCAGCAGGAACCTCAATTTCCCTGAGGGACTCTTCCCAAGGGATTAATAAAGTTCAAACTAATCTAATCTGTTGTTGTTGTTGTTGGCAGTTTCCTCGCTTGCGAGGATAGTGGGAAGGCCTTTTTTCTTTTTTTTTTTTTAGTTTATTTTCTACAAGCCCTCTGGTGGCTGAAAAGTCTGATGCGGGATGCACAAGACGTGTTACACTTGGGGCAAAAGAACACTTGAGTAGGCCGGGCTTGTGCTGCTGCCCGCTCTTTCTGTCTTTGACGCTTCTGGCGTGAGGCCTCATTTCTTTCTGCCTCAAACTTCAGGCTGACGGATTTGATGCTGGAACGCCAGCTGAGTCTATCTGTAGCTAAATGCTGCCATGACTGATGCTGAATGCCTGCAATGGAGAGCTGTTTCTTCAGCTGGTCCTTATAGCGCTTTTTGGGGGCCCCTTGGTTTCATCTCCCTTCCTTGAGCTCGCCAAAGAGAATTAATTTCGGCATGCGTGTATCATCCATCCTGGCTACGTGACCTGCCCAATGAAGCTGTTGTTTGAGTATAATAGACTCCATGCTGGGCAATTTGGCTCTGGTAAGGATGTCCTCATTTGAGATGTAGTCCTGCCACTTGATCCCGAAGATGTTTCGGAGACAACGCTGATGAAAGCGTTCCAGTAATCTGATCTGCTGGCGATACAGAACCCAGGTTTCAGCTCCATACAGGAGGGTAGGGACCACAATGGCTCTGTAGACCTGCACTTTTATGGAAAGGCGCAGTGCATGATTCTGCCAGACTTTCTTTGAGAGTCGACCAAAAGAACTGCTGGCCTTGGCAAGACGACTGTCTAGGTCCTTGGCAACAGATGCGTCGTTTGAGATAACACTACCGAGATACGTGAAGTGCTCTACTGTATTCAGGCTGGTACCCTCGATGTTGATTTGGGGTGGGGTATATGCTGTATGGGGGGCCGGTTCATATAGCACTTCTGTCTTTCTCAGGCTGATGGTGAGGCCGAAGGCTCTTGCTGCTTCAGCAAAACAGTTGACAATGTGCTGCAAGGCTTGCTCCGTATGGGCGACGAGGGCACAGTCATCCGCGAAGAGCAGCTCCATGATTAGCTGTTCTGTGATCTTAGTGTGGGACAGAAGGCGCCGCAAGTTAAACAGACTTCAGTCGGTTCTGAAGCAGATATAGATGCCGTCTGTCAAGTCTTCTTTGGCCTCACGAAGCATCATGCTGTAGAAGATGGAGAACAGAGTGGGCGCGAGGATGCAACCTTGTTTGACGCCATTTGAGATGGGGAAGCTGCCGGACAGAGTCCCGTTGTACTTCACTTGTCCCATCTGGCCTTCATGCAGCTGACGGATGATGGTGAGGAGCTTTGGAGGGCAGCCAAGGCGTGCAGAAATCTTCCACAAACCCTCACGACTGACCGTGTCAAAAGCCTTGGTTAGGTCTATGAAGGCTGCATAAAGGGCCATGTTCTGTTCTCTGCACTTCTCCTGGATCTGTCTCAGGACGAAGATCATGTCGGTGGTTCCCCTGTTGGCCCGAAATCCGCACTAACTCTTGGGAGTATTTTCATGCGCTATGGTAGGGGTAAGCCTGTTGAGCAGCACTCGAGCCAAAATCTTACCTGTTATTGAGAGGAGAGTGATGCCCCGGTAATTAGAACAGTCGGACTTGTCACCCTTGTTCTTGTACAGGGAGACAATGACCGCATCCCGAAGGTCATGTGGAACCATTTCCTTTTCCCAGCAACTGGAGAAGAGAATCTGAAGCTTGTCGAGGACTGCCTCACCTCCATTTTGGTACACCTCTGCTGGGATGCCATCTATGCCACAAGACTTCCCTGGATTCAGCTGCGTGGTTGCCTTTCGGATCTCTTCAAGTGTTGGGGGATCATCAAGTTCCCGTTTCACCTCCACCTGGGGAATCTTCTTGACTGATGACTCTTGCACAGTGCGCTTGTCACTGAAGAGGTTTTCAAAGTGTTCTGACCAATGCTGCATAATGGTTTCCTTGTCCGTCAGAAGGGTGGAGCCGTCTGAGGAGCGCAGGGGTGCTTGCACTTGATGTGCTGGCCCATGGATGGTCTTAAGGGCTTCATAAAAGGAGCACATGTCTCTGGCATCGGCATGTTGTTTTGCCTTCTCCACAAAAGCTAGCCACCAGTTGTTCTGCAGTATGCGGAGCTTGCTTTCCAGTGTGGAGCAGGCATTTCTGTAAGCTGTCTTGGCAGAGTGGTCATCAGGTTTAGCTAAAAGAGTCTTGTGGCATGCACGTTTATTTTCTAGTAGTTCCTGGATCTGTGCATCAGACTCATCAAACCAGTCTTTATTTTTCCTGGCTGAGAAGCCCACTACTTCTGCTGCCATCTCTTGAAGGATGGTCTTTAATCTCATCCACTGTTGTTCAGGGTCGTCAGGCAGGCCTTCTTCTCCACCCAGTCTCTCCTCTAGTTTGGCCTGGAACTCCATTTTTGTGTCTATGTCTTGCAGCTTGTGGACTTGTAGCTTCTTAAACTGTGGGCCTTTCTTCTTAGGAGGGGGCTTGAAAGTGAAAGCAATCTTGGAACGGACCAAACGATGATCCGTATAGCAATCCGCATATATCCTAGGCATCACCCTGGTATGTAGTACGTCTCTTCTATCACGCTGTCACGTCAGAACGTAGTCCAGAAGATGCCAGTGTTTGGAGCGTGGGTGTCTCCAGGTTGCATTGAATCTCTCTTTCTGTTGGAACAGGCTGTTAGTGATCGTCAAGTCATGTGCAGAGCAGAACTCCAGCAGCAGGCGGCCATTGTCGTTACAGTTGCCTATGCCATGTTTCCCTAGCACGTCCTTCCATACATCAGAGTCGCGGCCCACTCTGGCGTTGAAATCTCCCATGATGAGGAGCTTGTCCTGGGTGTCGACGTGCTGTAGAAGGTTGTGCAGATCGCTGTAGAAAGCCTCCTTAACTCCGATGTCGGCCTGCATGGTTGGGGCATACACACTAACAATAGTGGCAAAATCCTTGTTGTTGATGGGGAGCCGGAGTGACATGAGTCGGTCAGAATGTCCAACTGGCAAACTGTGTAACCTATGTGCTATGGTGCTCTTAATCATGAACCCGACCCCTGAGAGTCAACGATCTTCTTTAGCCTTCCCTGACCAGAACAGTGTGTAGCCTGTGCTTTCCTCGGTGAGTGACCCTTGGTCTGCAAAGCGCACCTCGCTGAGTGCAGCAATGTCTATGTCAAACCTTGCTAGCTCGTTGACGACTAAGGCTGAACGTCTTCGAGGACGATCGCTATTGTCTGAGTCCATCATTGTGCGTACATTCCAGCACGCAATTTTCAGGTTCTTTGTTTTTCTTTTCGCACCGCGTGTAGTGATGCCCATTGGCAGCGGTGAGCCAACCGGGTTTAGTGAGACAAGCCATGTTTAGACCACCTTTTCTAGGTCTGTCTCCATGTGGAGCAAGCAGGGCAATCCCTAAACAGGGCTGCTTGGTCACCCAGGACCCTGCCGGATGATGCTGTTGTCTCAGGTCAGCAATCAAACGACCATAGCTCCTGAGCCGCCTGCATGCAGGATCGAGACTGCAGCTCCCAGTGCCATCATGCACCTGCTGTTTTCGCCTCTTCCCATCGCTGCAGGGCTTTCCTTTCCACCTGCGCTTGTTGCTTAAATTGGGGATCAGCTCGTGCACACCAATTCCACTCTTTAGGCAAGGTGGCACTCCACAGTGGCACAGACAAGCTGAGATGGCAGTGGCGACCACCAGGCTGTAGGTTTTACATCAGAGTGACCTTCTCCTAGCCTCTGGCTAAAGAACCTTCCTCGAAGGCACGGGGGCAGTAACCCAGGCTGGGGGTTTAACATCAGGGTTTTACTTCCCCTAGGTGGACCGCCTTAACAGGGCTAATGAGACCCATCTACCCACTGCTATAACCCAGTCAGCTGGGAGGCTCGTGATGGCGGGAGCGCCTAGATCCCATATAGGTCATGGACCTACCACTGCCATACTTGAATAAACAATATCTGTGTTGTAAAACAACAACAACAAAAACACAAAGCCAACCTAGTCAAAACCAAAGTGAGTGCAGCTCCAGAAAAACCTACCTGAAACAATCTAAAACTGACTGAAAATAAATCTGACTCAATCTAAACCGAAAACAATTCATCTAGCACAACGTAACTATAGCTTGTAAGCTAACAAACGGAAAATCAAATCAAATCTAATTTATTTATTTATTTATATAGCACCAAATCACAACAGTCGCCCCAAGGCGCTTTATATTGTAAGGCAAGAGCCATACAACAATTACAGAAAAACCCCAACGGTCAAAATGACCCCCCTGTGAGCAAGCACTTGGCGACAGTGGGAAGGAAAAACTCCCTTTTAACAGGAAGAAACCTCCAGCAGAACCAGGCTCAGGGAGGGGCAGTCTTCTGCTGGGAATGGTTGGGGCTGAGGGAATATAAAGCTAACCAAATCTAAATGCATTTAAAACAATCAGTCAAAACCTTTATCACTATGAAAACAGATAAGTGTGTATAAAGCTAACTGAATCTGAAAGTAACTGAAAAACAGGTAACTGAACATAAATGAATGCAAAGATATGCAAATTGTTAAATGAATATAAAGCTAGCAATCTCAAATGTACTTAAAATCACACTATCTGAATCTAAAAATGTATTTATCACTATGAACATAATTTCATGCAAAGCAATAGCTAAATGGATATAAAGCTAACAAACTAAAATTGTAAAATTGACGTAAAATAACACTATCTGAATCTAAAAATGTATTTATTACTATGAAAACAGTTAAGTGTATATAAAGCTAACTGAAAAACAGCTAACTGAACATAAATTCATGCAAAGCTATGTGACTAGCTAAATGAATATAAAGCTAGCAATCTAAAAATGTACTTAAAATAACACTATATGAATCTAAAAATGTATTTATCACTATGAAAACAGTTAAATGTATATAAAGCTAACTGAAAAACAGCTAACTGAACATATACATTCAATCTAAAAATGTATTTATTACTATGAAAACAGTTAAATGTATATAGTGCTAACTGAAAAACAGCTAACTGAACATATAAATTCATGCAAAGCTATGCAAATAGCTAAATGAATATAAAGATATCAATCTAAAATTTACTTAAATTAACACTATCTGAATCTAAAAATGTATTTATCGCTTTGAAAACAGTTAAATGTATATAAAGCTAACTGAAAAACAGCTAACAGCTAACTGAACATATAAATTCATGCAAAGCTATGCAAAAAGAGAGTTAGAGAAGTAGAAAAAAATCATACTTACTCCACACCATGATACAATAACTTGAACCTACCACCTATCCTCTTAGCCTTAATTTCCTTGATAATAGCCTTAATAATAGCCTTAATTACCATGATAATACAGCTACTATAATACAGCTAAAATTGACAACACAGCTACTGACTCACTCACACAGGATACCAACTAATCTAATCTAATCTAATGGCAAAAAAATACAGCAAAAAAAAAAAAAAATGTTCAAAAATTTACCAGCCCCTTGTGAATGGCCCTGTTGGTGATGTGAATCTTTCTAGCCTTACAAAATGCTTGTGTTGCTTTTGCACGTTTACAAAAACTCCCAAGTTGTTCATCAACCTGGATACGGAATCCTAATATTTAAATGTCATACTCAGTTAAAGATTTGTGATCATCTGAGAGAATAATCACTGAAATGAACACTCCTTTACATCCCACATAAAAAAAAGAAAAGATTCCCTGAGGTCTGCAGAATGCTGATTGTAGAGACAAAAAACCAAGCACAGATGCAATGTCAGAGGAAAGATTTAAAGTCTTTAAAACAACAGCGCATGCATTAGGTAAGAAAAAGTGCTAAAATATGATGAAATATGTGCATTTTACAAGGGTTGGCTCGGACACTGAATTCAAACAGTTCTATTTCTTTGCCAAATATGGATTTTTGTGGACAGATCCCATTTCAGATTGGACATTTATAAGGCCAATTCATCCCGTACGGTGGGACGAGGTATTGTCTGAGTAAGGAAGCACAATGGGCCCAAAGCCCAAGCCCGTATCATGGATCTTTCGCACAGCGGGAGATCAGAGAGGAGATTAAAAGTTAATCTATGCCGGTAGGTCAGAGGAAAAAGGAGATGAGCAGGAGGAGATTTTTCTTCCATTACAACATGTACATAGAACTTTATTCACACTCCCCACTATGGCCAGAGTGAAATTTTTATAGCCGCAGGCGAGCGACTAGCATGGCCCGAGGGGGATTATGAGTAGTGTCTACCAGTGAAGCCCAAAGCAGCCAAGCACTTCCACTGTTCAATTAAATCCCTGGCCTGAGTGGTGGGGTGCGATCACAGGGGAGCGCTACATGTATAAATATACAAATACTGCAAACACCACTCAAAACGAGCACGGCAGCGGCCCAGGCTTGACACGGGCCAGCACGCGCACACCAGTGCGGACTGATGGTCACGTGCAGAGGCTCTTTTGTTTCAAGAACAACAAAGGCTATCTTCAGGAATGCAATACACGGCGGGTTTTCAGGAGAGGAGAGGGAGTGAAATTGAAGCCATTAAAAGCTTTATTACTTTTTTATCACAAAGTAGAGGATAAGATTATAGAATAGAAGTAGGAAAGAGAAACACTACCAGTGGTGCAGATATAAAGCTCGGGTAATTGAGTGAGGGGAAAAACACAAGGAAGAGTGGCTGAAAGAAGTCGAAAGAGAGGGGATAATGATGCTAAAGAAACAAAATGGAAGCTGATGAAAAGAAGAATGAGCAAATGAGAGCGTGTGTGAGGAAAAATAATCAAATTGGTGCATCATCGTTGTCCCATTAGAAAAGGCGTCAGACGTGAGTGCAAGTTGCTTAATAGCCGACAGCCCATTTCTCCGGTGCACAGACACCTCTCGCATCATCGTGTGCAACACGAGTCGGGGATGTGACCCACATTAAGATCCCTGGGTCAAATTGATATTTCAGCGAGACCTCATTTGGTTATAATGTCAGGTGCACAAGCAAAGGCAGAGCAAGAGTGATTTTATGTATAAACCCCGCCCACAATGTTCCAAAAACACTGATATCAGAGATGGGGTTTTGTAAGACAGTAAATGAAACAGTTGCATCAGGAAATTATTTTGCCTTTTCAAAATGCTGCAAACAATAAATCACCTAGATGTTTCCTGATATGCCTCGTTGTTTCACAAACAGTGGAAATAGCAAATGAACCAAATGTTTCAGATATTATTTGGTGTTTCAGAAAGGTGGGAACATGAAATCAATGGTTCAGAATGGTTGGTTCAGAAATGATTTGTTGATTCACAACACTGAAACACCAAATGAACCAAATGTTGACTAAATTACTTGTTTCAAAAGAGTGGAAATGCTCAATGAAACAAGACCAATCAGAGATTTCTGACATCCACCAGTCTGGATCACCTGCAAAATTCTTCCATACCCTACTATGTATCTGTGGAGCAAATTTTGTGAGAATGCTTGAAGTAGTTTTGACATAATGCTTAAAAGCCTATAAAGTGAAAGTTGATCCAGAATCCTGATCTGAATCCAGATCACCTCCATAATTTAATGGAGTGTTCCATGGCGTAATATGTATCTGGGGTGCAAATTTAGTGAGAATGTGTGAAGCAGTTTTGATGTAATCCTTCAAAGCCTATATAAAGCGAAATCCTGAGCCAGAATGCAGATTCGGATCCAGATCTCCCAAATTCAGTGGAGTCTTCCATGGGCTAATATGTATCTGTGGGGCAAATTTGGTGAGAATCCGTGAAGTAGTTTTGACATAATCCTTCAAAGCTTATATAAAGTGAAACTTGTTCCAGAATCCAGATCTGGATCACCCCCATAATTTAATGGAGTCTTCCCTCTGCTAATGTCTATCTGTGATGTAAATTTGGTGAAAATCTGTGAAATAGTTTTGACATACAATAATATTTCAAAACCTATATAAAGTGAAACTTAAACCAGAATCAATTTTCAAACGATTTATAAATTTAATACATTTGGCCATTTTTTAAAATGGTAATGAATTGGAGTTGGTTTCTGAGATTAAATATCTTGAAGTCAAACTTGATTCTACCTTGGCCTTTAAGAGCCAGGTCAAAAATGTGGTGAACTCCATTAAATTTAATATGTATAATTTTAAGCATATCAGGCACAGCCTGACGACGAACGGAGCCAGGACATTTCTACACTCAATGATATTCAGTCACACTGAATACTGTCTAACCTGTTGGTCTCTCACATGTGCCTTTAATCTCAAGCTTCTTGAATCCTTGTATAAGACATTGTTAAAAATATTTGATAAAAAACATGATCATATCACTATGTAATATTTTAGATAAACTTGTTTTGTTTTTTTTTTAGTTTTGAAGACTATATAAATTTTAAAACAGCTTGCTTAGTCTTCAAAACATTAAACGGCCCAGCCCCATCCCCTTTGGGTTACTTCATCAAACGCCACTCCTCCTGCGGCCCCGCGGCCATAGCCACGCGAGAGCTGACCGTGGTGACTGTGGCATACCGTGTAGATGCACCACCTTTGCCCAAATGGCTTTATCTGTCAACATTTTACCATCCACTGTTAGGGAATGCCCCACTGTAAATACCTTTAAAAAACATCTGAAGGGATGGTTGATGTGCACCCACACTTGCCATCATAGGCAATAGCACCCTGGACATGGGGAAACGGTTGGAAATTGGAGTGTGATGCAATCTGAGTTATAGCAGCGTTTTTTATTCCAGGAATTTGCCTGTACCATCTGGCAGTGGGACTAACAATGGAAATCAGTCTATGGCTGCAATTGTGTACATTTACATTCTTATTTTTTTTTTCTTTTGAAAACTAAACGTTCATTAATGTACATTGTACCAAATAAAATTGACATTGAAATCAGGATCCAGCTCTATATCACCTCCAAAATTTAATAGAGTTGTTCCGTGACCTATCTATCTGTGGTGAATTTTTTTTTTTCAAAATCCATGCAGTAGTTTTGATGTAATCTTGCTAAAAGACAGACAGACAGATAAATAAATAAATGCTAATGATTTTATTACATTCCTGGTGGGTGTAATAAATGTTACAGAAAGCATTTTTTTTTTTTTTTTATTCAAAGTCATCAAACACTCAGTGAAGTAAATGTTTCAGAAAGGGCTTCTTGTTTAGAAATGCAGATGTGGCAGAAATAATTGTTGTTTTATATGCTGGAAATGTTAAATGACTCATGTGAATCAGAATGTATTTGTTGTTTAGAAATACAGAAAACGCTAAATAAACCAGACGTGTCAGATGTATTTTGGTGTTCCAAAACATTTGAAACATGGCCTAAATGGTTTAGAAAACTTTTGTTGTTTCATGGCAATGCTAAATGAACCAAAATTGTGAGAAAATGTCCATTGTTTATAAATGCGGGAAACACCAAATAAACCAAATGTGTTGGAGGTGATTTACTGTTTCAAAACATTTGAAACACAATGTGAACTAAATGGTTCAGAAGCATTTTTTTATTTTATATGCTAGAAACACTAAATTAACCAAATGTTTCAGTAAGGATTTGTTGTTTAGAGATGCAGGAAACACTAAATGAACCAGATGTGTCAGAAGTCAATTGCTGTTTAATAACACTAGAAACGCAACACAAAATAAATGTTTCAGAAAGCTTTACTTGTTTGATGTAAATGCTGATCGAACCAAATGTTTCAGAACATTTTTGGTTTAAATGCTGAAAACAGTAAATGTAAAAGTTTCAGAAATTACATTTTCTTTCAAAATTCTGGAAACATTAAAATAACTAAATTTTTCAAAAATGATTTGCTCATTCAAAGTTGGTAACAGCAAATAAACCTAATGTTGGAGAATAATTAGCTTTTCAGGAAATTAATGTTTCAGAAATTGTTGTTTGGCAATGCAGGAAATGTGAAATGAACCAGAAGTGTCACAAATAATTTTCTGGTTCAAAACACTTAAAACACTATATTTTATAAATCTTTCATAAAGTTTGTTGTTTCAAACACAAAGCCACATGTTTCAGAAAGGTTTGATTCAAAAGTGTTGTGAACACTATTTACAGCATTTGAAACAACTTGTTTGTTTTTTTTTCCGAGACACACTTGTTTCAAATGAATCTTTTGATAATAATGTATTGTTTTAAATCACTGGGAATAGTGCAGTAAATTACCCAAGTGTTCCAGAAACTATTCTTTCCAAATGCCAGAAAACACTAAATTGATCAAATGTTTCAGAAATGTTTATCGACATTGTAAGAGGTGTCAGCCTAAACCTTCCAGAAGTAGGCTTTTACACTAATGGTCATTGGACTGGAAAGATAGTCCGGCACTTATCTTGGCCCCAGTAACACTGCTAAAGTACCTTTGAGCAAGTCCATGAATCCTCAGCGGAGATGCTGAGTGGGTAACACATTAGAACGCGGTTGCCCTGGACGGCATCAATGCATAATGGTTTGTGGAGAACAGTGTTTGCAGCGTGCACGTTAACTGTGTGCTTGTATGTCCCTCCGAGGGAGGGAAAGTGTTTGTGTGGCATGCTAATATTGATGCATGAGTGTGCAGTGGGTGACTAACTAGTCGATGCTGGCGTGCTTTGCTTGCACGGGCTTGCACTGTAAATGCTTTTGGTGGTGTGAAACAGCTGAAACCTGTCCCTGACTTGTGTCTAGCTGTTGGCATTTTCATTCTTTTTTTTTTTACATTGGGGTCAGGGTTGAGTTTAATGTTGCATTTCAAAGCCTTGACCGTGGAGCAATACTGCATATTAAGCTGGCCGACCCCGACCCGCTGTCAGAAATGTAGTGTCTCTTAACCTTCCCTGATTCGCTCTCCAATGCACGTGCAAGCTGGAGGGGATGTATCATCTTCAAATGAGGAGACATCTCGCAGGAAACCAGAGGAACGGACCAGAATGCTAATTGTCCTGTGCAGCGGCTGGAAAAGGCAATAAGAAATAAAATCAGCTGCAGGTTTTTAACATGGCTAGCATGCATACTGATGACAAAGCTACAGCAGGGTCGTGTTTATGATGCTTGTAAAGTGGTGAGGAGGATGCCTTGCACCACATGTTACTACATGCAGCATGTTAGTTTAATGTTCAATCTTTCCTGAACATCAGAGGGTTTGTCTTTCATGCTGACTCGATCTTTGGAGTTGATGGATCCGTTCTTTGTTATGTATGAAACACTGCAAAATGGTCAAAAAGCAAGCGTTAAGATCCATCAACTAAGTGTAAATCAGACTGGACGAACTGCGTGTTGCTGATTTAACATCTTCAGGGCCTGGTTTCATAAAGCAATCTAATCTTTCACTCTACTAAACATACCTAATCGGCTACGTTTAGACGTCCAACATTATCCGTCTAATCCCCGTTTGACATTGATGGCTAAACTTGTCGATTGGCTGTTTTACATTAATCGACAGTTTTCACAGGCATAACAGCCTCAGTTGTGCCGTTGCCAGAGACGGCTCAAATGTGCGATAGTTTTGTTTACTTCTGGGTTGTCATGAACTATCCAGCCTTTTGTTTTGTTAACTGGCTTTATTAACATTTACAGACCCATGCGAAATGTAGAATGATGTACTGAGCACTTAGCCTAGTCATTTCACTCTTCAGTTTCTTGTTCTACATTTCTGTCAAGACTTTTTGTGCACACAACGCTGTTCAGCGTAACAGCGACGCCCTGTGGCTAATGTGAGAACTGTCACAAACACATCATGACAGTTGTCTGTTCTAACTGTGGCCAAAGGCAGAGGAAGATCTCCTTTTAGAGGAATACAAGCGACACAGCGAGCGGTACTCTTGAGTGTTTCATGAAGTGTTGGCAGATGATAGCCACCATTTTTTGAGGTAAAACACTGACGTTTTGTTGACTAAAATAAGACCGGACTAAAAACTTGAGTGGGGTAACGCAAAACTAAGTGCTTTGAACAAAAACTAATGTAAAAAAAAAAAGTCAACTAAGTGAGTTTATTTGACTAAACAAAATTAGACTGCTTTATGAAACTGGTCCCTGAAGTGGTAAACAGCAATTGTAGAATATTGTGCTGCTCTATGACACTACTCAAGCTTCACATGGCTTCATATGTTGGTTTCGATACGTACAAGTTTTATGAGTTCCACATGACAGTCAGTTAACAACCAGTTGGCATCATCACACTTCTGTTTCTTGGTTCTTTCATTTGTCCAACCACAGTCAACCAGGTAAGCATTGATATCACTAACATGAAGCGGTGGTAACTGTTTCGAAACACTAGTCCATGCCACATTGTTTCCATTGCCATTATGAAAGCACTGTCCGCGATTGTCCCAGACATTGGTTTCTCTAAAGGGTCTTCAACTTTATGCGCTTCTAAAATTAGATAAACTTGCATGGCTTTCTTGTAGGACATGTAGTTCCCAGGTGTTAAAAAGCAAGCTAGTTCAGTTAACTGTAAAAAAAAAAAAAAAAGAAATCCAGATGTTGATTATGCATTGCATTCTGGGGCTATTTCTGCTCATATAGGACACAGAAAATTGCATTGCAGCACTTCTAGAGAAGGTCGTATGATACTGACATCATGGCTAAACTGTTTTTTCAAAATACTATGCAGCTAGCGTAAGAAACAACCAATCCGGATAGTGGTTGTTCTTCTGTGGGTAGGGCTGTTATTCTTCATTCTTTCTTTATGTGGTACTCCTGTTTCTCACCAGGGTCTGATTCCTGGAGTGAGCTATTTGATAAGGAAACAATCCATTTTGAAGTGTAATTGTGCACACTGTAACAAAAAAAGTATTGCATTTTGTGAGTGGCATGAAGCTGTTCAGTTGATCCTATGAACAATACCTCATGGGTTCTATGACAACTTACATGCAAGTAAGGATTGGAACAGTGAAGGAATGATGGTAGTGGTATGTGTAAGTCCTATATAGGTCATGAGAATTCCATAGCATGAAGCTGCTGAGAGTCTACGACTCCCCCTGGATTGGACACTAGTTTAATGCAGGGTAGTTCCTTAGCCAAAGCCAGTACCTATTTACAGCTGTGTGAACTGAGACAATGTATAAGTGTCTTGTTCAATGATATAGGCACATAGCATGAACATGATTTAAAACCATTTGACGACATATTGGTAGGGTAGCTACATAGCTACCCAGAAAACATTATTGATTAAAAATTGCACTTGCATTATTTTTTCAACATAGTCCACCTGAACTTCAATGCACGTGGTCTGCCGATGTTCAAACATTGCTATACCGTCACGGAAGAAAGTCACATCTTGATAGAGCCTTGCCTCTTGTTTCTGGGTGAGGCCCGAGAACTTTTTCAAGAATTGTAAGACATTGACTGAAAACAGGACTTTCGAATTGAACATGTTAAATTTTCTGGTGAGTGTGAGGTAGGATTATTGAAAGTCTGTGGGGAGGGGCTACCACTCCATCAAGCCCCATCCTAGACCTTCCTTTGACCATAATGATACCCCATCCTGCATGTGTGTATAATTGTGTCGGCCCATTATCTGTGACTTAGAGCCATCGCCAACTGTGACGGAGCTGATGGTTAAGTGCCTGTAATAAAGGTCTTAAGTGTTTTGGGCAAGCCTGAAGCTCAGAGGCCATTTGCAGCAAAACACTGAGGATACCATGTGTATTGTAATAATTCCATTTGATCATTCCCGGAGAACCGAAGGAAGGATTAGAGACACACATGCATTCTTGAAATCTAAATGGCTGCCTGGAGGAAACTTATTTACCCCTTACAGATGATGGGATATGATTAAATGTGAGGAAATCAAAGAGGGTGGAGGATGATGAGGGTGGCGGGGGTGTAGCAGCAGCTTACACACTGTAGCTTGGAGGTAAAGACTTCTTATCCATTCTGATCGGCACTCTGTGTGATCTCTGCCTTTATCAATTATCCACATTTGCCAAACATACATGAAACTGTGAAATAATCAGTTGCGAGGGTATGTTTGTGTGAAGGAGCGGGGTCACGCTACAAATCGGGCCTTATTGGGAAGAGAATGCGCGGCTCTTACCTCATTATTACGGGCTTTCATCCAAAAAGTTTGATCAACACAAGACCACATGCCAGAAACTCCTCCTCTGCAGCAAGAGACTGGAAATGGGAGTTAAAATGGTGTTGATTAGACTCAAGACTCTGCAGGGTGAATGTGCCCTGGGCAGTTTGGATGTATTTTCACTTAGCTTTAATTCCGGCATATTAATATGATTATAACACTCCGGTTTGGTAAGGTGGTCTTGCCTGGTGAATTCTCGACATGCATATCCATTGGACTAAAGTGAATAGTGATGATGGTGTTGGCTCGTCAGTTGCCTCTTTTCGGATAGTGTCTCTGATCAGGCTTTCAGAAACCAGCAGCGTGGGATGGAAGAACTATGATGCCATTGGCCTTCGCTAACACAAACTCAAAAAAGAGGTCAATTTGCTGTTTTTAAACAGTTTCTTCTCATTTCATGCATTTTTTTTCTATTCTTCACATGTATCTTCACTTCACACATTCCCAAGTGGAAGAGGATTTTTTTTTTATCCTTCTTTTGGCTCATCTTGAAAAGGAGCAGGTGAACTTGATGCATTGACCGCAGGGATTACTTGTGAAGGTTGTTGGCCTCTTTACTACACACACACACATTAATATCCAGTATTTCACTCTTGCTTTTGTTCGCCTGTTGAAGGCTTGAGATACTAAATGGCTCAAAGGAGTATTATGAAAATACACTTGTCCAGAGGCGCATCTTATACTCCCCTCCTGTATCACAACCTCAACCTTTTGGTTTAGAGGCCTGGGAAGGACACTCATTTATAATCTCTCAACCAAAAATCCATGTTTTCAGCCTCCTGGACTAGGTTTGATTCTGAAAAGTAACCTGATTAAACTATTCCTTTCTTGTTCAAACTTCTATTTTAGCTGTGCATTGCTTTGGGTTTATAGTGTTTGGAGCAGGAGTCAAGTGAAGGCGCTGGAAAAGTAGACATTAAAACTGACCTCAAAGCATGTTTTGGGGCTTTGGGCAAGTCACCAAACTTCACTTAACTGTCACAGAGTAAATGAAAACTTAGAGTTTACAGTGCACCCATGACCTGTGATCATCCAAAGTCCAGGCTTTGACATGCCCATTCCCCCCTTTCCCAAAGCAACCCCTCTGTTTTGTGTTTGACACGTATGCCATTTGAAGCCAGAATTTTTTTAATGCCTGGTTTTGGTTCAATATGGCATCTCTGATCCAATCAAACCTTTGTGGAACCTTCAAGCTGGCAACAGCAGCATAAAATACAGGTGTTTTAAAAGTTCTAATGATGCAATTCTGTTGAATAAATTTTACAGGAGCAATACTGTACATGTAAGGTTTCATTGTGTTCAGTAAGAAGTCATGGAGATGCTAGACAGTGGTGTATGGCAAGACCAAGGGCCAAATGTGTAGAGACCTGGTGCTTCTGGTTTTGCTGTGTAGTTACAAAACTGGAATGTGAACCAGTGACCTAAAAGTACAGCTGGATATGTTTGGTTCTAGGTCTCTCCAGAGTATTCTTGGGTATTGCTGGAACGATTTTCTATGTGCCAGAAATTCAGCTGTGATATTCCACTTGCATTGTGAGGAAACATTAATTATAGCGTAGTTTGTGACATGTTTTCCTTAGCATAGTCCACCATGTAGGTGCTCCAGTATTGAGAACCCAAGCAATTGGACAAACCCAAGGGGGCACCCACATATATCAAATGGCTGTGACTGTCGCAGATGATTTCGGTGGGGGAGAGGAGCTGTCATGGCGCAGCTCTGTGTAAAAAGGGAGGGACTTTTCTTCATGTTTAGACACTGTTTTGAATTTAAAAACGGACGCTTTATGTGGATTATTTATTCAGATGTATCCCACTGAAACGAACAAGTAAGACTTTATATTTACTACGTGTAATTCACTCTGCCAATCAATGGATGTATTTCGGTTGTTTAAGCCACAGGGTTGAAAGCGTGTGAAAAAGCAACAGCTTTTTAGTTCGTAAATGATGGTGTATCTAATACCGAGATAAACTGTGACTTTTAATACTGTGTTTTACTGCTTTTGAAAGATGATGACAATGTTTGTTTGTTTTTTGTTTTTTTTTCTCATTTTTTGTATGTTGTTTGTGTTTGTGATCCTTCAATTTACCCATCAGCCCCTGCAGCGCTTAAAGTGAAACTGGTTTATCAGATGCCGACAGTGTAATCTGATGTGGCCGCGTCCAAATCAATACTAATAGTTATCGGTTATCGGTTATATGTAATAAAGATAAATTTTTTAGCAATTTATCAGTTTATCGTCATAAAAGATAACTTTTCAGTTATCTGATTAATGGTTATCAAAGCTAACTTTTTAGTTCGCTGTGCCCACCACCGCCTGGAAGTAAACAAAACTCTCATGCATTGGAGGTGTTTCTAGGCAATGGCACTCACGAGGTCATTATGCCCATGAAAATTGTTGCCGAACGTAAGACGACTAATCTACAAGTTGAGCCATCGATGTGAAACAATGATTAGATGGATACTTTTTGGCTGACTAATTGTAGTCAACTAAGTACGTTTAATAGACTAAAAGATTGGACTCCTTTATGAAACCGGGCCCTAAAGGTTAAGACTTAAGGTGTAGGCTTATCTATTGAAGTCTTGGTTGCAGAAGTAACCTCTTATGGATTGGGATCCTATCCAGAGAGAGTTGTAAGCTGTTATCAGCTTCATCCTATGGAATCTGGGGATAAGCACCAGCACCCGTGGGCCTCAGACCTATTTAATGAATCTGCCATTCTAATATCTGCCCCACTCCTTTTGTGGGAAGAAAAAGATTCATGTGGAACTAAAAGAACAGAAACATGTAGCCTGATAAATTGCTTTGGAAGACCACTTTACAAATGGAAGTTGACTCTGTTGTACGTATGTTAGCGCCAACCCAGTGTCTGACTCAGAAGTTAATACTCGCATGTTCTGAGGTGCACTGAGTAACGGTGAATCCAAGGGGGAGATTAAAAAAGAATATATGGTGCTTCTTAGCCCATGGCTGGCTTTTGAGTGAGGTCTGCGGATGGTGTAGAGTGAAGGAGGGATTTTCAGGACATCCGCTTTGTCCAAGCGAAACAGACCAAAATTGGTTCTAAGCTTCCCAGAGCTGCCCAAGAACAGAGAGGGGCTTACATCCACTGAGGATGAGAGCAGCATACAGTCATTCTGTTTTTGTTCTTCTTTACATTTTAATGTTGCTTCCTCATTAGCTACCAAGGGCTTTAACGATTTCCGTACAACGTTAATGTTATTTGTCAAAGTGGAGACAGCGCATTATGGCATTTTCTTTAAAATAACGTAAGAAAGGAGTGTGGTTTTCATGGCATCTAGCTGTGTAGTTTGTCCTTGTGGCGTTTTGCTTGATGAGGCTGTCCTTGACTCAGCTCGAAGAGTCTAAAGGGCAGCTCCGACCGCTCAGTGTACCCACCACAATGAGCCCTTGTGGGAGTGAGAGAATAAGAGGGAAGGCAAAGAAAGAATTACAGGAGGAGAAAATGACAGAAGAGAAGATATTTTATAGTAAAGAGGTTTGCTGTAACACTCTTGTGGTTCGTCAGGAGGCTTGATTTCCCATGGTTTTCGGAGATTCTGCCCACTGCCCCAGTAGGACGGAGAAGTGTGGGGATTTTTTATTTGTGGCTCTCACAGCAATGATAAATTGTATTTGAAAAAGTCATCAACAAACTGTCTTCCCAGAAAAAAAAAAAAGTCCTGTTTACTCTGGATAGCCCACAGACCTCACTGCGGACACTTGTCATTGGAATTATTTTCTACTGAAGAAATAAACCAAAAGAAAACTGTTGACAACATGTTGGGTTGCTCAGAATAACAGAGGCATTGTGTCTAGAAAAACATGTTGGTGGTGAGGTTTTCAAAGGTCAGTTTTATTACTTTGAGCAGCAAAAGTACAATTCCTTTCCCCTCCATTCTCTCTTACAGTGGCAGTGTCATTTCTGTGTGGCTGTTGCAAACCTAAGAAGACAAAACTGAAAGTATTTCAATGAGCTAATGTGAGGCTTTGATGAAAAGTCTTCAACATAAGTGTGACAGAGGCCAGCAGTAGTCAGTGTGCATGTTAGTACTCAATAGGCCTCACTCCCCAACTACCAAAGGATAAGGTGCCCTGACACTTGTTTGACTTTGATCTGTGCAATTGCAGGCACTTTATCGTGAAAATCCCACCTGATGTCTTCCCAGCTGGACGCTGTGCTTTGTTCCACTGGCTGCCATGCATTGTGCACTGGACGTTGCGTCTGTAAAGTAATTATTTTGCAGCGGATTAATCATTTTCTCTTAACGTTGGCTGTTGAAAATGCTTCTAATCGCTTCCTGAATCACAGAGGACCGCTCTAGCTGCAGCTGTTCTTGCGAGCGCAAGCTGTATGAGGCAGAGGAAACATTTGGAGACATCTAAAAAGGTAATTATTTGTCATGTTTATATTGTCATGGCTTGATAAAATAGTTGCCTGTTCTTTCCTTCTTGTGTGCAGCTGTAAAAGTATGTTTGTGATGGATTTAACATCTCATTATAATTATTCAGAGGAGCTGCTCTTTGATGCGGTGCGTTGATGCAACCACACACCGTTCACTTCTTTACTCGACTTGACGAGCTGCACGTAATGTTGGTGAGTAGCTCGCGCAACATTCACTACCACGTCACGTTTGTTGGATGACATTTATGCGTGAAAAAATTTTTGAACATTTCAAAATTCTCTTTGAGCAGTTGCACATGCCGCCGCCCCTCTTGCGTTCAGTCTACACCCGTTACCGACGAGTTTACTCTCCTGCACGACACAGGGCATGCAAGTGCATGCATCAAAGTCGTGCAAGTGTCAGGGGGTCTATACTCTGGCCACTCAGGCAAACGTACCAAAGCCCCAGTTTTAGTCGACTGGTCAGAATGTCCGCCTCCCATGATGGAGATTGTGAGTTTGCGTTCCAAGTGGAGTGTGTGGGAGGAGTCATTCACAACACAGAAGCAGAGAGAGTATCTGCTGCTGTATTGGTGCCTCACGTTTTTATAGCTGGAACTGGCTATAACATCATTTTCACATAAAAGCATAGGTTAACAGTTATGGAAATGTGGTGTAAATTGGGATCCATTTGTGTGAACAAGTGAACTTTTGCACTCTACATTCATTTAAACCTCATACCAAAGATGATCAGTGAACAAGCAAATTACCATTAAGGCCAGATTTCCTTAACATAAAACTGTAAAAAATGTTTTTAATCATTAAGTTTTTCATTCAAATTATAACTTTTGAGGTTAATGTTAACCCTTTGGGGTCCGAGGGCATTTTTTGGACAGTTCACTCGCCTGGCATAAATGTTTTATTATTGCTGTTAACAGCTCTCCCTGCATCCCACAATCAAGTTTTATGTCTCTTTTCTTTTTCAGGACAACCTGTGCTTTCCGATTATATATGTTTTTGTTGTGTTTTATAAGTGTAATAAAGGTTTACAATCAAAAATAGGCAAGGAAAAAATAAAGCAAAAAATAATTTTCCACACACATTTATTCAAAACACACAGCAAACTATAATAAACAACTGTTTTGACACTTTATAAAGGTAATTTGAGGTGTTGTGTGAAAGTCTGTACAACAAAAAGGTTCAAACAATAAACACAAATGCACATTTTGAACAATATATACAAAATGGTCTATGCATTTTGTTGTCCATTGATATGGTAAATAGTGCTTTATGCAGAGATAGCAACAGAGTTATCCAGTAACATTCACATGCAAACTAGTGGAGCAATCCTGATAGTTACACACTCTTTGTTTGAGCAAGTGAGATTGTCATCAGAGGCTCTCCGTCTGCTCCTGCTTTCACTGATCGTTGTGTGTAATAGCGCAGGGCGCACTGAGTATGTACTAATAGTATGCAGTCATTGGAGCACACAGGGGGCTGTTCAGACGGGCCAACTAGTAACACATCACTCCTGAAAACGATCTTTGGCTTTTCACGTGAGGTAAATCTGCCCTACAATTGGATTTTGGAAAACCATGTGACGGTGAACCAAATCCAATTGGACACTCACATTGCGCACGTCATCACACAGCTTCTATGAGGAGTACAAAGATGGCCGATGACTGGCTTGAAAGTCTGCGGTGTTAACTTTTCAGCAAAAAAGAAAGTATGTTTCTATCTCATATCATTCAAAAGTTATTTATAATTTAGTAATGCTTGGTATTAGCTATTGTATACGATGGCATCAGCCCCAGAGGGTTAAACATATCCAAAGTCCTATAATTCTGTGACGTTCTCCTGCTATAAATATCAGTTCAGGATCACACTTGATTGAGAGCTCTGTGACATACTGTATGTAAGGGCCCCTTCACGCATAGTGTGAATTTGGTCTAATTGCACATGAAGTGCGCATGAAGCAGGAATCATATGCAATAGGTGTAAATCGTAGCTGCCTCTAATGGCTTGTACACCTGTTGCTACAACTATTTGTTCACACCAGCGGCTGAAAGACAAAGTGTGTGCTGTGATAGCCCATCGAACCCTCTCGTGGCAGGTGTCGACCAAATTCAAGGTGACACGCACGAACATCTAAGGCCGCTCACTTGGCACTTAGAAAATGTGTGGCCATTCGCACTGTTAACACGGCAACAGTCAGCAGACAATCACTGTCGAGCTGGATGTGAAATTTGTCCAAGTGTCCCCACGACTGTGGCTTTACAAACAGACACATAGACATGTTGGTGTATGCGCTGAAATGACAGGGGGTGTGTCCACCCACAGGAGCAACTGTGGAGATCTTGTGGTTATGGACGTCACAGCTGGGGAACATGTACCGTGTTTGGACGGACATGAACTAACAGCTGTCCACTGTGATGCACATGTGTCTGCTTGCTGTCATCACGTGGACATACATAAAAACATATATCGCTGTTGCAATGGCCTGCAGCGAGCGTGCGCATGGCATGCACATTGACAGGCTACCCCAGGTGATCCAGAACATCAGATCATAACATGTAGCGGGTGATCTGAATGTCATGGCACTCACGTGAGCTCTGTTCCACATGACACAGTGTCTGTCCTACGGCGCGCACATGTGGACATGATCAGAGCCCACTGCTTCTCATTCATGTAATTTCATGACTATACGTCTGTGACCATGGGTCATCTACAGAGGAAGAGATGGATCATACTTGTATTGTCCACTTGATAAGAGGGATTCAATAAAATGTGGTGTTTTTAAATGGTGTGTAGTTTTTTTTTATGTCCATTTCCTTCTTAATATTGAGTGTTTTCCCGCACCTTTTACAGGACAGTGATGGTAGCTCAGTGGTAAAGTTTCTGGTTGGCAATCAAAGCTTTTGGAAAGTGCAGGTTCGAATGACGTGGCTGGCATGTATTTATTTATTTTTTGTTTTCACATAAGCTGCGCAATGTAGTTACACATCGCACAGCTGCTCGCACTGTGTTCCCGCGTGCACTAAACCGTCACAGCATGTATTTTTTTTTCACAGCAGCTGCGCGCACTGGGTTCCCGTGTGCCGCAGTGGCATCATGCATGCCTGCCCGTCGGCTCGATGTCTTTGTGGTTCGCTCATACATGCTGTTCTGCCGTGAGTCACCCTGAATTGTACTTATTTGTACTATGTGTGAAGGGACCGTAATAGAAATCCCCCCGTATGCTTTAATTTTGCCTCATAATATTTTAATACCACCCTTCTGCCTACATTAAATGTTGAGCATGTGTTAATACTCTCCCATATCTGCCAACTGACTATTTACTTAAATATTATCAAAAATTTTCATTTACTTTGGGGGGAAGGGGGGTGTAATACTGTGATATAATACCTTCACTGCTAAAAAGTGAAAAATCCCCTAACCCAACTCAACGTAATTCCATGGGTCCACAAGGATTCTCCAAAGAAACCTAGTACCAAAGATGATCAGTCGTCACATTACATCACTGGTTAGAGCCCAAGTCTCACAAGCATTAAGACAAGAAGTACTAGATACCTAAAGATTTGCACTATTTTTTTCTCCTTTATCTGTATTAACGTCACCAAATACCTCTCTCCAGGGACCCAATAACTACACACGATCTTCCCAGGTGGCTTTCAACCTCAGAGAGGACCAAGATACATGAACGTCGCTGCTGAGATCATGTCATTGTGCCTGTCATGAATAGCAGTGGACAAATGAATTTCATTGCGATTTGAATGGACTGACCTGTCAGATCCCCCATTAAAAGGGATGCAGAAACTCTTCCTTTCAAAATATGTGCGGAGCAACTGAAGCCTCATCACGTAGCTGTCAGGGTGTAATGAGTCTTGAATGACACCTGGGCCAGACCTTGAAGACTACACTCACGTTGTTGCACGCTGCCCCTCTCTCTCTCTCTCTCTCTCTCTCTCTCTCTCTCTCTCTCTCTCTCTCTCTCTCTCTCTCTCTCTCTCTCTCAAGCTACTTTTTTGCAACCTCTTTTCTCTTGCAATTCAGGGACACCATCAATAACAGAATGAAGAACTACTGCTGATGATTTTGGTGCCTTAGATTCAGATACACAGTGACACAATGGTTTTGCTGAGAAAACTGTCACTCGAAGTAAACATAGCCGGTAAGTGAGATACGTAATGCGTGAGTAGGACAGACTTCAGCTGTGAGTGTGGGCTTTGTGGAAAAAGGGATGGGCCACTGTTGGATTTTTTATTGTATTTCCATCTGGAAACGCTCTGTTCCAGTCTCCTGTTTTAACTGTAGATGCCCACGTTGTCTAAGTTGTTGAATAACCCAAAGGAATAATTGCTTACACTGTCTGCGTGTGAGCAATTGTTGCAGACAGACACACAGAGTTGTGTGTATATATAAGTTATGCAAGAAACTTCGACAGGTTCTAATTTTCCCAGCGACCCGATCGTGTTTGAAGATGAGTGAGTGAGGTTCCGATTTTTTTTTTTTTTTTTTGTCATTCAGAACCCTTACAGATGGACGTCATGACTGAAGCGAGCATCTTAAAGTAGTAAGTCAAGTAGTAATGAATTAAAGAGGATACAAGCAGTGGTGGGCACAGTTCTGCTAATCCGCTAACCACTAATTAGCAAAGCTATGTTTTTTGATTGCAGATTAGCTTTTCAGCTAATTTTGAAAACAATCAGTGAACTACTTAGCTTCTGCTAAATTTAGTTCAGCTGACTTTTAGTCAACTAACATTTTTTGCTGGCACAGGGAATAACACTTAAGGGTTAAAACCTATTGTATGTTTTGTAATAGTCAGTGGTGGGCACAGCTAACCAAAAAGTAAGCTTCAATAACAGATAATCAGCTAACTGAAAAGGTACCTTTTATGAAGCTAAACCGATAAACCACCCAAAAATCGGGAGCTACAGCTAACCAGTAACTTTCAGTAATGTCTCCGGTACACTTTCACCTAACAAGCTCAATCGCTTCTGGTAGCATCAAAGATGACCGCAGACCCAGACAATGAATCAGCACTTCTGTCTTTGTGCACCCTGCCCCCTGCTGGAAGCTCCTGTTTAATACACAGCTTTCAGCAGTAAAGCAGCTGAGAGGAGCAGCGAAGCTCAACTTTCTCTACACAGCAGCAGTATCGCTGTGAGGCGGAGGTCTTGGAAAATAAAGCAGTGCTGATTTATGGTTTTGAAGTGTAAATTAACTTAATACAGATACAATAACTCCATTAATGTAAATTCTGTCATTTGTAAAAAGTTAAAATATAACACGTCTTTTCATTTTAAATTGCACTAATTCTGAACTTTTGTAACAAACACAGACAGATGCCAAAGGGATTATGGGTGAATGAGCCTCCGCTAACACTGATTGGTTGACTCGTTCATTCTATGTAAAAACCAACACAATGTGAGGTGTGTGTGTGTGTTGGTGTTTACATATAAATGTGCTTTTGTAAAATATGCCATTTTATTTGTAAAAAAAAAAAAAAAAAAGAAAAACCATTTGCAAAAAGCCAAAATTTGATTTGACAACCATCTGATATAACCGGGGTCAAAATAAATAGACCACTGCCATCTACTGGTGCCCAGACACTTAGTACTTAGGGTGAATACTGCCTTGAACACTACTGGCCAGTAGATGTCAGTAGAGACCCTGAAAACTTGCAATTTTCATACGGATCATTTATTATTCCAAATAAATAATCTGTCTGTGTCTGCTACATTTAAGATGTGTGGAATTTAATAAAGGCAAACTGAATTTCATACATCTTATATATATATATATATATATATATATATATATATATATATATATATATATATATATATATATATATACAAGGTCTGTGATAAAACTAACGTACCTTTTTATTTTTTTCAAAAACTATATGGATTTGAATCACGTGCGATTACATCAGACAATCTTGAACCCTCGTGCGCATGCGTGAGTTTTTTCACGCCTGTCAGTTACGTCATTCGCCTGTGGGCTGGCTTTGAGTGAGGAGTGGTCCACCCCTCCCGTCGGAATCTCTTTGTCTGAGAACTTCCTGAGAGACTGGCGCTTTGCTTGATCAAAATTTTTTCAAAGACTATGAGGCACATCGAAGTGGACATCATTCAAGAAATTTAGCTGGTTTTCTGTGAAAATTTTAAAGGCTGATGAGAGATTATGGACTGTTGCTGTCGCTTTAAGGACTGCCCACGGAGCTGGACATCGCGACGCGCCCTAAGCCGCCGCTGTCTGCCTGTTTCGAGCTGAAAGCTTCCAAATTTAAGCCTCTGTTGACCCAGGACGTTGTGAGAGAACAGAGAACGTTCAGTAGAGGTCGGGATCAGCAGTTTATCTGGACATTCCACTGTTAAAGGAGATTTTATTAATTAAAGACTTGCGGACCGGTCCACGCGTCGGGACGCAGCCGGCGCGGTGCAGCAGCACAGGAAAAACACCTCCGTGTTGATAACCATTTGTAAAAACCAGGCGGCTTTTGATGGCTTTCAGTTGAGTGAGTATCTGAGAAATTGTTTAACAGCTGGATATGTTCCAACTTGTCCTTAAGGCTTCCAATGGAGGTGTTTTTCCATCGAGTGATTATCCGAGAAATTGTGGATGTGCCTGGACATGCCAGAACATGTCCTGTGAGGCTTCATCACGGCATTGCTTTGTGCCATGCAGCACCGCCGCGACGCGCGAAACCTCCGCTCCTCTTTCCATGACAAAAACTCCTGTAACAGTGGAATGTGCTGTTTATTTCCAAACTGGATGCTGTGTTTTATCCGGCATGTCATCTGGCTAGCACAGGAATTGTGAAAAGACGTGGACATCAGCACTTTTTCGGCACATTGAGACAGACGTGCGGAGGAATTCCGCGCGTCGCGGCGGTGCCGCATGGCGCAAAGCGACGCCGTGATGAAGCCTCACAGGACATGTTCTGGCATGTCTAGGCACATCCACAATTTCTCGGATAATCACTCGATGGAAAAACCACCGACAGCTGACTGAATGAACGCCATCTCAAAGCCGTCCTGTGAGACCAAAACGGAGGTGGTTTTGTCTCATTCCAGTAGCGAATCCATCGTGACGTGCGAAGCCTCCGCTCGGCTTTCCATGACAAAATCTGCCGTGAAATGGTTGATGTCCAGCTCTTGTGATAACCAGAGAAATTGCACACGATGGTCACAGATCCATACAGCCATCCGTTTAGAAATGAAATGGCTGCTCAGCCTGTCGATGGCGGCTTCAGAGCGCGGTGCACCACCAGTCGCTCTGGGCCGTCCTTAAAGTGACAGTAACACTCCGTAATCTCTTTGAAGCCCATAAAATTTTCTCCAAAAACCATCTGAATTTCTCGAATGGTATCCACTTTGATGTTTTTTGTTGTTGTTTTGTTTTTAAATTTAATTTGTAAAAAAAAAAAAAAAAAAAAGCCAGTTGCAAATCCAAAAAGTTGATATGACAACCATCAGATATAACCGGGGTCAAAATAAATAGAACACTGCCATCTACTGGTGCCCAGACGCTTAGTACTTAGGGCGAATACTGCCATGAACACTACTGGCCAGTAGTTGGCAGTAGAGGCCTGAAAAACTTGCCAAAACAAAATCCCAGATAATCAGTGTCTGCTACATTTAAGATGCGTGGAATTTAACAAACACAAATACAATAACGTCTATAAACCCAGAGAATATATTCACGAGAGTTTTGGCACTAGAGTTTAATGCTGCTGTCCATGGAGCCTGAACAGAGTGTCTGATTTGTCCTGTCGTGAACGTACTGAGATTACCCATAATGCACTGCTGGGCACAGCATGTGCTCACTAAAACCTTAAAATTAGCATATTACTTTAAAACTAAAACATATATCTGATATTTTCACTTTATAAAACGTCAGACATGTCAGTAATTTTAAATAACTTGTCCAAAATTAGTTTTGTTAAAATTTGAACCATAAATTAAAAATGTATGCCTCTGGATGACTTGGGTGATATTGCCAGCGTATCAGTATGGTATTAAAGGAACTTGTTTTTTTTTTGTTTTTTTTTTTTGTGAGACCGCTTCTTTTTTTGCCTGCAGAGGATATAGTGGTTTCTTCAAAAACAGCTCTTTTCTGTTTGCAGAGGGTAGAACTATACATCTGTTAGAACACCTTTAACAGGTAGCTGATTTTAAATTTTAAAAATGTTTGTCACTGTTCATCTTTGTTTACTATGTTATCGGTCTAAAAGTTATCGGACAAAAATGTATCGGAAGATAATTAGTCCGATAATGTTTTTTAAAGTTATCTAAAAAGATAATCTGATAATGAAAACATTATCTTCGATAATTATCTGTTATCGGATTATCAGAACTGTGCCCACCACTGGACTTGACAGTGACTTTGTCCCACCTCTGGTACCCAAGGACCATCGAAAGAAACTTGGTACCAAGTACCAGTAGCAGTATAACTAGTAATTGTACTTACTATTAGTGTTTTATAATTTTCTTTCTGGAGACCATCAGGAAATAATGGAATTTGGCCATTATAAATACCAGCAAAACATTTTATATCCCTGCATTTAGAGTGCTTCCATCTGCTCAAAGTGATATTAATCAGTGAAATCACCTGGTGGAGTCAGTGGCTGCAAAGAAAACCTGCACCCTCATGGCTCTTTCTGGAACAGGTTGCCTACCCCTGATGTATAGTATGATATTTTCACATACATGTGAAAATATCATTGAACACATGTTGGAAGGATTAATCAAGGCTCAAAATAGCTGTTGAATATTGTTGGATAATAATGCTTTGCACAGTTGGATTAGCTAATTTTAGTCACAGTGTGCTGTCCAAGATTTCCTGTGGAAAATGATTCAATCTAAAAATCAGGGTACTTAGTACAAACCACATTCCTTTGCCAAGGCCCCACGGTCCCATTTGATTTAAACTAAGACATAAACCCAATCAAATCCCCGAGTTCAATCTAGTGGGCCACCCCATCCACAAAAAATGGAAAAAATTAAACCATTTTGGTTTACTAGAACCAGATCAGAATTTGGATTATTACCAAATAAACATATGAAACACAGAATCCTGAACACTCAACATTGATCCCTATTGTGACCTTTATCATGATCAGTCATCTTTGATTCTGATTTTTGTGCCTGGTCACTTATCTTTGATAATGTTCCTGTACCCATCGTGAATGTGACCTTGATCCTGATGGGTCTTCGGGATGCGGATTTCTGAGCTGTAATCCCAATCCTTTGTTTTTGATCTCTCATTTCATTCTGATCTTTGATTGTTTTCCTGCCTTTTCAATCTAATTGTGACTTTGATCCTGATCACTCATCTGTGATTCTGATTGCTGATGTGTAATCCCAATCATCCTTCCCGATCACTTGTCTTTGATACTGATCTTTCATCCTGGTGATTTATCTTTGATAATGTTTGGGCTTTTGATCGTGATTGTGACCTTGATCCTGTTCTTGTTTGGTTCTGATTGCTGATTTGTAATCCTGAGCCTTCTTCCTGGTCACTCTTCTTTGATTCTGATCTTTGAACCTGACCAATTTATCTTTGATAATGTTCTGGCCTTTAATCCTGACTGTGACCTTGATCCTGATTACTCTTCTTTGGTTCTGATCTTTATTCCTGATCAATTTAACTTCAATAATGTTCTGTCCTTTGAAGCACATTATGTCCTTGATCCTGCTCAAAACATTCACACACTTCTTTGATTGTAATCTTTGATCCTGCCCCATTTATCTTTGATAATCTTCTGTCCTTTGAAGCTCATTGTGTCATTGATCCTGCTTGCTCATCTTTGATTGTAATTGCTGTCCTGTATTCCTGATCCTTCTTCCGGCTTGTTCTTCATGATTTCTGATTTTTTTATGCTGACCCATTTATCTTTGATAACGTTCTGGCCTTTGATCCTCATTGTGAACTTGATCCTAATAACTCTTCTTTAATTCTGATCTATATTCCTGATCCAGTTTGATAATGTTCTCTCCTTTGAAGCTCATTGTGTCCTTGATCATACTCAGTCATCTTTGATTCTGATTGTTGTCCTGTAATCTGGATCCTTTCTTCTATGTCACTTATCATTGATCTGATCTTTGATCTTGACCCATTTATCTTTGATAACATTCTAAACTTTGATCTTGGTTGCTCTTCTTTGATCCTGATTGTAGATCTCTATTCCTCATCCTTCTTCCTGATTGCTCTTCTTTGATTCTGATCTTTGATCCTGACCCATTTATCTTTGATAATGTTCTCTTCTCTGAAGCCCCTTGTGCCCTTGATCCTTCTCGCTCATCTTTGATTCTGATAACGGTCCTGTAGTCTTTATCCTTCTTCCTCATCACTCATTATTGATCTGATCATTGATCCTGACCCATTTATCTTTGATAACATTCTGGCCTTTGATTCTGATTGTGATCTTGATCCTAATTGCTCTTCTTTGCTTCTTATCTTTATTCCTGATCCATTTATCTTTGATAATGTTCTGTCCTTTGAAGCTTATTGATACCTTGATCCTGATCACTCTGCTGTGATTCTGATTGGTGTCTTGTAATGTTGGTTCTTCTTCCTGATTGCTCAACTTCTTGATTATGATTTTTTTTATTCTGATCACTGATTTTAGATCCTGTTTATTGACCTTTAATCCTGAGTCTGATCCTTTGATGCACCATTTACCTAGATATGCTTCAAAATGCCGTAGGTTCATATATGGCCTATGACCTTCCCTTGTGTGGAGTCTAGTTGAACTTTGTTCAATCGTGTTTGTGCTAACAAAAACCAAACCTGTAAACATAACTTTAAACTAAAATCACACATCCATAGGGCACTTGAAAGATTTGTTCACTATCGAGAAGCTGTTGAAGGTGTACCTTGGTCTCTGTATAGCCATGTTTGAATGTATGACAGCAAGATGCCTTAAGAGGTGCGCTGTGCCAGTTATTGGAAAAATGTGAGTGATTTTCATTTGGGTTCAGTCAGAAATTGAGGTTATATTTTATTGTTCATGAACTTGACTTCCAGTTTTTAATTAAATTATACTTATTGGACTTTTCTATTGTTGGTATGTCAACAACAGCAGGAAACCTCAACTTTGTGAATGAAAAGAAAGCAAAGTCCACACGCTTCTGCTTCATGAAATCTTCATATAAATTTTATGTCATCTCAGTGAAATGTGTTCCATTTGATCTCTCTCACACACATTGCGGGCTCTCTGGCTGCAAAGATCATTCCTAAATTATTTATTTCATCTGATTATAGCGCAAGCTATCATGGATTGCAAATGTGTTGTTTGATAATCATATGCTTTCAAATTAGCTCTGAAAACTATTGATGACAGGTGTGTTATTACACTTTGTTACACGTTCACATTTGAACATCAATCTGAATCTCAGTCACTATCACAAAAGCCTGTCTGACAGGTGCTGTGTGTAATCAGTCTAATCAAACTGTTTGTTAGACGTGCCCCTGGGGCGAGCTATTGTATATTCACAAAGTAGTGATGATTCACATTATAAGTATGCAAAATGAAATTACAGCAAATCCACCGTGTTTGACATTTTGAAATATCAAAATTTGAAACTATCTCAGTCAGTCCATGTCAAATCACAAGATGGGTGCCACAGCCCATTTTGAAAAAGTTTTTAAAATCTCACTAATATTGCATTAATACATTATATATATATATATATATATATATATATATATATATATATATATATATATATATATATATATATATATATATATAAAATAATAAATATATAATATAATAATAAATTTTGACATTTGACACCAAAGACATTGATGTCAATGACTGACCTTTGGAAAATTTTATTATGCCTGGGCAATTCCAGAAACTTACGTATGGTGGTCATCAGAATTAAAACCCTAAAT
Source organism: Thalassophryne amazonica (assembly GCF_902500255.1). Lineage (NCBI taxonomy): Eukaryota > Metazoa > Chordata > Actinopteri > Batrachoidiformes > Batrachoididae > Thalassophryne > Thalassophryne amazonica. The sequence goes on from NC_047120.1 coordinate 37,312,399, forward strand.
TTTAAACCCTTTAAGGCCAATTTGGGGGTCGACTAACATCCTCATTGTATGTATGGTTGGTACTGGCCAAAGTATCTTGGAAGAGTAGATTAACAGACAAATGCTTGAAATATAGCATGATATCCTCACCCAAATGTGTCCGTTAGCTTTAACCTAAAAACAGACCATAGAATCCTGTCACATTTGTGTCTTCTAGCATTAGTATGTATGAAGCCACGCTATATTCTTGCAGTAGTAAAAAAAAAAACATAGTCATATTGGCTCTTGTGTGAAGTAACTCATTGCTCGTACTAATCCTACAAATGGTTTGTAGCTGTAATAACTTTGCCGACGGTAATAGCCGTGCGCTCTATTTTCAGCAGGGTTAAATCTGAGGCTTAAGCTAGCACACAATAGCTCTCAGCAAAAGTCCTAAACCTCCAGCCTCTGCCGCTTTACAAAAAACATAAACAGAGTTCTCTGGCATCACCGCAAAGCTGGCCCGCGTTCTGCCACAGTCCATTAAATGAGTATTAATGCTTCTTATACACGCCTCACCTAGCCCATTAGCATTTCTTCTTTTGTCGTCAGCTGGCTTTGGACTTCAGTTCCGCTCTGCCGTCGCCGGAGAGGCTGACCTTTCCCTCCCCTAGCTGCAGATGAGACGTGTAATTTACACATTTATTAACCCTCTTTCTTGTTTGAGTTATCTGCACACGACAGAACACAGGCGACGTGTTGCGGGCCTTCTAAACACCCAGTATTAGTGCATAATCTGACTCACTGCTGTTTCTGCGCGCCTGGAGCTCGACAGATCACCCACCCTCTCAGTGTGAATAATTCTGTTAGACACAATGACCGTTAAAGGCGGCACATTGGACAGCGTGTCATTTATTGTAAGTATTATGGGCATTATTAGCGTGACCTGGACAATACAATTATTATCATTGGTATTATTCCAATTTGGTCTATGGAGGGTATTTCAGTGGATGACTGTTGATCTTTGCATTGTGTTAGCAACTGCATTTCACAGTGGGAAGACATTTTCCATGACATAGCCTTGTTACATTACGGTTTTGTCCTTGGCAGGCGTAATTGGTCTTGCTTTTTGTTTTGTTCTTTTCTGTTTCTTTTCAGACCTTGAAATGTAGCTGAGTAGCTGCAAGGATGAGAGAAGCTGTTTTTAAATTTCTGTGTGCTTGTGCATCCTCTTTTACAATAATTGGACAGTTGCTTTGGTGCAATTATGTACTTTTAAACATGGTAATCCTGAGTCAAGTGTGTTGCTCTGATGCATCTTTTTGTAAAAGTGAACTTTTCTCAAGAGTGTGTAATTCTAGGATATGAGTAAGTTCTATTACAGAGACATTTGAATGGTTTATTTTTGTATTTATAATTAGACATATTACACAAATGCTCAACAACGTAATACATTATTGATTGTATAAATATGATATTGATGTAGAAATAATGGAGAACCCTCTGTGACATCACCCATATTTTTTTTTCTGTAGAACTGCTTTGAATCTCAAATGGAGAAGCTCTAGATGTAACCATCTTGGTGGTGCCTGAATCACCCTAACTCCATAAATTGATAAAAAAAAATATAAAAAAAAACGGTGGAACATGGATAAGACCAGCTTGATGTGGGTGGGATGAATGAAGCCAATTATTAAAAATGCCAATTATTATCTTCAACTCCACTTTTGAACTCCAGCTGTTTGTGTTGGAGTTTGCCTTTCCTGTGATCTGTGCTGTTGTTTATCACCCCCCAAAATTTAATAACAGTTTTTTTTTTTTTTTTTTTGCAGATTTTATCCCAAAATATGACAAAGTCTTGGTCTGTAGTGATTTTAATATTCATGTTTGTTCTCCATCTAATCAGCTGGCTAATTATTTTAAAAGCCTTTTGAACTCTTTTGGGTTAACACAATCAGTTGACACACATCATCTTGGACACACTTCTGACCTGGTTATTTCTCATAGTCTCTCAGTTTCCCTTCATGACATATCACACATTGCTATTTCAGATCGCTTCCCTGTTATTTTTTTTTTATTTACTGCTCCTGCATCTGCGGATAAGCCACTTGTTCCCACCTCTTGCCACCATTTGTTCACCTCCTAGACGGCACAGGAATTTGCTGCTGCCTTCTTGGACTCAAACGTCTTCTCTTATTTTAACATCCACATAGATGCTGAGAATGACAGCCTCAACACTGCATTTACGCTATTATTAGACTCAGTTGGCTTTGCTCAAAATGTAAATGAGCCCACCCACCACTTTAACCACACTTTAGATCTTGTTTTGACATATGGCACAGAAATTGAAGACTTAACAGTATTCCCTGAAAACCCCCTGTTGTCTGATAACTTCTTAATAACATTTACATTTACTTTAAAGGACTACCCAGCAGTGGGGAATAAATTTCATTACAGTAGAAGTCTTTCTGAAAGTGCTGTAACTAGGTTTAAGGATATGATTCCTTCTTTGTTATGTTCTTCAATGCCATATACCAACACAGTGCAGAGTAGCTACCTAAACTCTGTGAGTGAGATAGAGTATCTCGTCAATAGTTTTACATCCTCATTGAGCACAACTTTGGATGCTGTAGCTCCTCTGAAAAAGAGAGCCTTAAATCAGAAGTGCCTGACTCTGTGGTATAACCCACAAACTCGCAGCTTAAAACAGATAACCCGTAAGCTGTAGAGGAAATGGCGTCTCACTAATTTAGAAGATCTCCATTTAGCCTGGAAAAAGAGTCTGTTGCTCTATAAAAAAGCCCTCCGTAAAGCTAGGACATCTTACTATTCATCACTAATTGAAGAAAATAAGAACAACCCCAGGTTTCTTTTCAGCACTGTAGCCAGGCTGACAGAGTCAGAGCTCTATTGAGCCGAGTATTCCTTTAATTTTAACCAGTAATGACTTCATGACTTTCTTTGCAAATAAAATTTTAACTATTAGAGAAAAAATTATTCATAACCATCCCAAAGACATATCTGTCTAAGTTATTTTCATTAGTCACTTCCTCCAAACCTTCAACATGTCTATTAGACCCCATTCCTACTAGGCTGCTCAAGGAAGCCCTACCATTAATTAATGCTTCGATCTTAATATGATCAGTCTATCTTTATTAGTTGGCTATGTACCACAGGCTTTTAAGATGGCAGTAATTAAACCATTACTTAAAAAGCCATCACTTGACGCAGCTATCTTAGCTAATTATAGGCCAATCTCCAACCTTCCTTTTCTCTCAAAAATTCTTGAAAGGGTAGTTGTAAAACAGCTAACTGATCATCTGCAAAGGAATGGTCTATTTGAAGAGTTTCAGTCAGGTTTCAGAATTCATCATAGTACAGAAACAGCAATAGTGAAGGTTACAAATGATCTTCTTATGGCCTCAGACAGTGGACTCATCTCTGTGCTCGTCCTGTTAGACCTCAGTACAGCTTTTGATACTGTTGACCATAAAATTTTATTACAGAGATTAGAGCATGCCATAGGTATTAAAGGCACTGCACTGCAGTGGTTTGAATCATATTTATCTAATAGGGTACAATTTGTTCATGTAAATGAGGAGTCTTCTTCACGGACTAAGGTTAGTTATGGAGTTCCACAAGGTTCTGTGCTAGGACCAATTTTATTCATTTTATACATGCTTCCCTTAGGCAGTATTATTAGAAAGCATTGCTTAAATTTTCATTGTTACGCAGATGATACCCAGCTTTATCTATCCATGAAGCCAAAGGACACACACCAATTAGTTAAACTGCAGGAATGTCTTTCAGACATAAAGACATGGATGACCTCTAATTTCCTGCTTTTAAATTCAGATAAAACTGAAGTTATTGTACTTGGCCCCAAAATGGTGGGTGAAACATGGTGTCTAACCAGATCCTTACTCTGGATGACATTACCCTGACCTCTAGTAATACTGTGAGAAATCGTGGAGTCATTTTTGATCAGGATATGTCCTTAAATGCGCATATTAAGCAAATATGTAGGACTGCTTTTTTGCATTTGCGCAATATCTCTAAAATTAGAAAGGACTTGTCTCAGAGTGATGCTGAAAAGCTAATACATGCATTTATTTCTTCTAGGCTGGACTATTGTAATTCATTATTATCAGGTTGCCCTAGAAGTTCCCTGAAAAGCCTTCAGTTAATTCAAAATGCTGCAGCTAGAGTACTGACAGGGACTAGAAGGAGAAAGCATATTTCACCCATATCGGCTTCTCTTCATTGGCTCCCTGTTAATTCCAGAATAGAATTTAAAATTCTTCTTCTTACTTATAAGGTTTTGAATAATCAGGTCCCATCTTGTCTTAGGGACCTCATAGTACCATATCACCCCAATAGAGCACTTCGCTCTCAGACTGCAGGCTTACTTGTAGTTCCTAGGGTTTGTAAGAGTAGAATGGGAGGCAGAGCCTTCAGCTTTCAGGCTCCTCTCCTGTGGAACCAGCTCCCAATTCGGATCAGGGAGACAGACACCCTCTCTACTTTTAAGATTAGGCTTAAAACTTTCCTTTTTGCTAAAGCTTATAGTTAGGGCTGGATCAGGTGACCCTGAACCATCCCTTAGTTATGCTGCTATAGACTTAGACTGCTGGGGGGTTCCCATGATGCACTGAGTGTTTCTTTTTTTCACCTCTTTTTGCTCTGTATGCACCACTCTGCATTTAATCATTAGTGATTGATCTCTGCTCTCTTCCACAGCATGTCTTTTTCCTGATTCTCTCTCCTCAGCCCCAACCAGTCCCAGCAGAAGACTGCCCCTCCCTGAGCCTGGTTCTGCTGGAGGTTTCTTCCTGTTAAAAGGGAGTTTTTCCTTCCCACTGTCGCCAAGTGCTTGCTCACAGGGGGTCGTTTTGACCGTTGGGGTTTTTCTATAATTATTGTATGGCTTTTGCCTTTCAATATAAAGCGCCTTGGGGCAACTGTTTGTTGTGATTTGGTGCTATATAAATAAAATTGATTTGATTTTAATTGATTTGATTCTTTTTTCCATTCCACATACTCAGAAAATATGGAAATCTGTTGCCTATTTTCACTGTAAATCCACTAAATCAAGATCCGACCCTTGCTTGAATTCCATGACCCGAGCCCTCAGGCAACGCTGCAGACAGGTGGAAAGAAGGTGGACAAAGATCAAACTACAGGTGTCTCTGGGTATTCTGAGGGACAGTCTCACTGACTACCAAAAGGCTGTGAAGGAGGCAAAATGTCAATACCTGTCTCCTATTATTTCCAGCAATTGTCATTGTCCCAGAGTGTTATTTCTGACTATAAACTCATTTGTAAACTCATGTACCGCTGTTTTGATGGACGCTATAACCATGACCTGTGAACAGATTTTTCAGTTTTTCATTGACAAAGTGTCATCAGTCAGACTGAATGCTGATCAAATTGTTTGTTACTTGTGCATATTCTGTTGAGCCCGTCTCTCTTTCATCCCTTACTGAGGTAGTGAAACATAAATCCGTGCTGAAAGAGGTTTGTAATACTGTCGTGTCGAGTCTCCTAACTTTTATCAACTCTTGTCTTAGTTCAGGGTCTGTTCCAGCTGCTTTTCAGCATGCTGTGGTTTGACCCCTTCTTAAAAAACCTCACCTCAAGTCATCAGTTTGATCCAATTTCAGACCTGTCTCACATCTGTTATTTCTCCCAAGGTTTTAGAAAAGGTTGTTTTATGCACTTAGTCACATCCTCTAAAAATTCCAAACTGGAATTTCGACAGGACGCCAGTCAGTCACAGGGCCACATATAGACTGACAACAAACACATTCACACAACAAGCACCTTTGGCCAGTGATGCCTGTAACGTGTTACTTCGTAACACGTTACTCTAATGTGATCATTTTTTTCAGTAACGAGTAATCTAACGCGTTAATCTTTCCAAATAAGTAGTCAGATTAAAGTTACTTCTCCGAGTCACTGTGCGTTGCTATTATTATTGTGTTGTGGGTCGATCGCAGCTTTAACACAGGTGTCTCAATGAGATGCGGGGTGTTGAACTGCCCACAGAGCCATATCCACTGTGCAACTCAGCTAGAGTTGAAACATAGTTGTCTCTCAAAGCACGGTGATGCTCAGAGCTATGGTTTTACAAAGACATTTTTACACTTTTTTTTCTTTAACCCTCTGGGGTTGACGCCATCGTATATGATAGCTAAGACCAGGGGCGTCGGCCCGGGGGGGTAAAGGGTACTATGTACCCAGGGCCCAGAGCATGGGGGGGGGCACATAAAACTGGCATTAAATACAATTTTGGGTTGCATGTTATTAATGTCCATACAATTCATGTTGTAAAAGAAAATAATTAGAATGAATGTATAAATGTTGCAAAACATAATTCTGTTCTAACAATAATATTGAAAGATCTCTGAGGGCCCTTCCCACCCCTGCACAGTTGTACAATGGTTTAGTCCAGGCCCACAGGCGGCACGCTGACACATACACACACACACACACACACACACACACATCCCAAACGGGATCTCACAGAAAGAGTAGGTATTTAGTAGTGCTGAAACAACTAATCGATTTAATCGATTATTAAAAAGTTGTCAACTAATTTAGTCATCAATTAGTTGTTACATAACTTTGTTTTACCGCAAACATTTTGTTTCTTCCATATAAATCATCCATTTCTGCAGCGCGGCTTTGCTTTGAACCTTGAAGCAATCGAAGCATTGATTCGCAGATCTAAGCAGTGATTCGATCTGGTGCTTTGTTGATTCAGTGTTTTATTTCGCTTAATCTTAATTTTTCCCCACTAAAACCCCAAAGAGCATATGTCTGTGATTAATATTTACCTTTTTATGATAATCGGCCCTGTTATGGTATTCTGAAACAGTTGATAGATGTATTTTATAACTTAAAAATGGGACCGATGCTAACATGTTAGCATGTCTATGGCGTTTTCAATGTTGAAGTTAGCATTAACCTGTTGCAGCTGTCAGCACATTTGTTTTCTGTATAATAATTCATGGCTCAACGTTTGTTGTCGTAAAAGAGTCAAATGTATTACAAATTGTAATATTTTATTCATTTATTTGTATTTATATATCAATAATAATAATAATAGAAACAACAATAATAGTAATAATAACTAACAATGTCACAATACAGTTTTAGAGAAATGGACAAAAAGAATCTAATAAAACAAAACAGAAAAGATTAAACAAACTAACAATGAACATAAATAAATATAGAAATAACTGTTTCCTGTGAACACCCTGAGTGACTCTTAAACCTCCACTTCATCCCTGTTTTATTAAGTTTAATGACAATTTGTTTTGGTCAAACCACATCTAAGCTGTGTTTTTACACAAGAAAAAATAAAATGCAGTAAATTGCACATTTGTGTCTTTTTTCATGAAAATATCTTATTAAATATAACATAATACAATTTGTCAGGCCTTTAAAATACTTTCATGGACTCTTGCTGTAATATGTTGTCAGTGGTTGAGATAGTTGCTGTAGGCATCTAAACCTGATGGAAATCTCTTTGTGTTGGGTCAGTGATGTATGTATGTGCAAAATAAAATAAAACACTACTCCAGTTATGTTTATGACGAGAATATAACATAACTTTGTTACAAGGTCAAACATTGATGTTGCGTGATAAAGGCCTTTTAATAATAACTAACTTAAAGAAATAATGGCAAAACTCACATGTAAGTAAAACAAAACCTAAACGATTAATCAAAAAAATAATCGACCGATGAACTGATTAGTAAAATAATCGTTAGTTGCAGCCCTAGTGTTTAGGCTGAAATAAAATATGTCTTTCCTAAAAAAAAAAAATCAAAGTCTGGATTTCAAAAAAGAAGAGAAAAAAAGGACAGGGAAAGAAAACTAAATGAGGGAAAGCAGCTGCTATCCAAATTCTTTGAAAAGAGAGGTGAGCTTGAAAGCTCGCTATATTGAGTTGGGGGGGTCTGAGGGACCAAATTGCACCAAGAAAACAGTGCAATTTGGTCCCCCAGACCCCCCCAACTCAATATTGCTCCCCCAACTTTAAAAAGGGTTCTGACTCCCAGGTGTGATCTAAGGTATACATGATTTAGACCTGGTTTGACTATGCATTAGAAATTTGGTGTTTGCGTTAATAATAAAGAACATAACAGTGGGGGGAGGGGGGGTCCTTCAATATGGCTAGTACCTAGGGCCCAGAATTTGGTGCTACACCCCTGGCTAAGACCAAGCTTTACTAAATTATAAATATTGAATGATATGAGATAGAAACTTACTTTTCTTTTGCTGAAAAGTTAACTCCGTGGACTTTTGAGCCAGCCATTGGCCATCTTTGTACTACTTATAGAAGCTGTGTGATGATGTGCGTAATGTGAGTGTCCAATCGGAATTGGTTCACCGTCGCATGGTTTTCCAAAATCCAATCGTAGGGCAGATTTACCTCACGTGAAAAGCCAAAGATCGTTTTCAGGAGTGATATGTTACTTGTTGGCCCATTTGAATAGCTCCAATAAGTACAAACTATTAGTATATACTCAGTGCACCCTGCGTATTACGCACAGCGATCAGTGAAAGCAGGAGCACACGGAAAGCCTCTGATGACAATCTCATGTGCTCAAACAAAGAGTGTGTAACTATCAGGATTGCTCCACTAGTTTGCATGTGAATGTTACTGGATACCTCTGTTGCTTTCTCTGCGTAAAGCGCTGTTTACCAAACCAATGGACAACAAAACGCATAGACCATTTTGTATATATTGTTCAAAATGTGCATTTGTGTTTATTGTTTGAACCTTTTTGTTGTACAGACTTTCACACAAGACCTCAAATTACCTTCATAAAGTGTCAAAAAAGTTGTTTATTATAGTTTGCTGTGTGTTTTGAATAAATGTGTGTGGAAAATTATTTTTCGCTTTATTTTTTTCCTTGCCTATTTTTGATTGTAAACCTTTATTACACATAAAACACAACAAAAACATATATATTCTGAAAGCACAGGTTGTCCTGAAAAAAAGAGACATAAAACTTGATTGTGTGATGCAGGGAGAGCTGTTAACAGCAATAATAAAACATTTATGCCAGGCGAGTGAACTGTCCAAAAAATGCCCTCGGACCCCAGAGGGTTAAAACTCTGTGCCGCTGTGTGTCTCCTTGCTAAAACAGCTGATCCGCAATGCACAAATACTAATGCTTTTTTGTTCCACCCAAATGCACCCAAGTCTCTTTCTGAGGACATGTCATAAAAAATGCTGATAAAACTGTACCTGTCAATGTGGTCATGTTTTTTGCATAAATAAAATTTATCCCGTCTTCTGTTCAAACAGCAAGCCAGGGGTGAATCCATGCGGGAAGGTAACGTGGGCAGGGGGACGTGGCTCCCCACAACAGCCCTAGATTAAAGGTCCACTTTTGAAGACATTTTTTCATACTATTACTACTACTAATACTACTTAATAATAATAATAATAATAAAAATAATTTCAACAACTAAAATGTTTAGAAAGAATTTTATTGTTAGAAAAATGTTACAAAGAATGTAAGTTATATTTACAAACAATGTAGGTTAGAATTTGTAAGTTTTACCATTACAGTGTTGTCACCAGTTAAATATAAGGTCAAGAAAGATGTCTTTATTTAATTTTTTTATAAAACAAGTATTTATGTTCATTGAAGTCAAGAAAGAGTGACTATAAAGTGAGTATTAACAAAGCAGGTTATTTTCATGTTTGTGGCAGTGCGGTGTTGTCTGCACCTGCTGAAAGTAACTAATAAAGTAACAAGTAGTCTAACTTAGTTACTTTTAAAATTGAGTAATCAATAAAGTAAGTTATTTTTTCAAGGAGTAATCAGTAATTGGATTACTTTTTCAAAGTAACTGTGGCAACACTGCCTATGGCCAATTTGAAGTGTCCAATTCACCTATCCTGCTTGTTTATAAAAGTGAGAGAAAGCTGGAATGGAAAGAACATGCAAAATCCACACAGAAAGGACCAGGTGGGAAGTGATCCCATGACCTTCTTGCTGTGAGCCAACAGTACTAACCACAAAGCCATTGTGCCACCTGAGATCTAGAATGCTTTTCAGTTTTCCAGCACTCTTGTTGCTCTCATTCTTATTATTCTTTGCAATCTTATCTGATCTTGGCTGTAAAACCTGCATGGCCTTTTCATTCCCAAAAGCAAAAAATAAACACCACATTATTGCTCCTTTTGTCTTAAGGCTTCATCTCTTTGTGACACATAAATACAGTGTGATGAAACAATAGGTGTGGAGTCAGAGAAAGAAGTTTGCCAGAAAGGATGAATCAACACCCTTGAGTGTAAGATCCTCCATTCCTGGTGAGAATCTGAGTAGACTGACCTCATATGCTTGAGTTAAATTCATCACAACTTAATTCAGTGCCGCTAATTGAGTGTTGACCAGCTGATACAAGATCAAACATTTCTCTACGAAACATTGTTAATATAAGTGAGCTGTGAAAGCTGTGACTTCTGACGTGAAGAAGTCTTGCAGACTGGAGTAGGACATTGGACTCAATAGTCTTATTTATTTATTTTAAACAGTGATCCTTTGATCTGGCAGAAGCATAAATATTGATCGCCTTCCCAGCCCTAGTCCAGAAATTTCATGAAAGCCCATGACATCTTTGAACTGTGAACAGTGCTGATCAGGGCCTCTAGGGGGCCCCAGGCAAGATTTTGTTCTTAACTCCTTTGTAAAAATGAAGAAAGAAAAATCATACTTTTTTATATATGAGCAAAGTTATGTTGCACTCTGGCACCCGCTGTGATATCGTCATATTTCGGATTTCAGGATCCAGCTGCCTTTATAAGATGTCCGTGTTCACTTGGCTAGAAGAAAGATGCTTTTTTTTTTTCACTCCTGTTGTTCTGAGTTTGGTAGCCTCTTATCAACAGTGGTTGGACAGAATTATCATTTGCCATCTGCCGTAGTCACATTCTCTGTGGACTGTATGGTCTGTTACCCAACATGAGTGATTATCGTAGACTCAACTCCCTTTTCTGGAGCTTGAACACAGCAGCATGTGGTATTTCCTGACTTTCTTGAATTTAACAAAGCAAAAAATATCTTTGCATCATCCAGTCTGCAACATTCTAAGGGGGGTAACCTCCAGGAATGGCAAAGGTAGTTGATGGGACTTTCCAATGCACGTTGTTCCAAGAAACTATGTTTTAAATGTTTTTTTGTTGTTGTTGTTGTGTATTTTGCTTTTCCCCACCTGGCGTAGTGTAAATTACATTTTAGAATGGTGTATAAATTACTAGAATGTCATGAAATATTGTGGGAGCTTCAAGGAAATTCCAGATGTTTGTAGTGTTGAGAATCATGTTTAAACATTGAGGAATATTAGTAACGGTTCTAGAATTCTCTGTCACTATTGTCCTGTAGATTGTTCTGGCGTTGGTTTGTTCAGTAGTCAGGGAGAACTGCTGCCTGGCTGTATTCAAAAAGTTTACCTCACTGAGTGCTGCTTGGTTAAAAAAACCAAGCCAACTTGATGACTGTATTGGTACTATATTACTAGTGGATTGCTGCCAGAAGCTGTTATTGACCAACAATCTCTAAAGGACCTACAGTAAGTGCAAGAGTTCAAGTCGCCAAGAGCCGAGGACACAAGCTCTTGGAGCTGGAGCTGTTGTATTGATGAGTGTCAAGTGTGGATTTTGTCCAGAGGTGCCAGGAGTAGCAGGAATACAAATACTCATAATGTGCCTCTTATCAGTTGGGTCAAGCAAACACCACACACTCTAAATTTGGCAAATAATATTGGAGTATTAAACTTGAAGGTGATCATCCTTATTGAGAGAAAGAATGTTTGTGCCAACCTGAGCTGCTTCTGGTTTGGAACTGGCAGTAGATGATCTCCGCGCCATGTAGTGGACCTACTGGTCCTCTCTGACTGCAGAATGCCAAATGCACAACTATATATCACTTCACTACAGAAACTTTCTGGAAGCAAGGACAGAGCAGATGTCTCTGGTTGTTTGCCAACTGGGAACTAGTGAGGTTCCTAGGTGTGTCCCAGATTTGAGACCTGACCGAATTTCATATGAAGAGCCAGAAGAAAAAAACGAGTCCTATATACAGTGTATCCGTAAAATTTTCACAGAGCTTCACTTTTTACACATTTTGTTATGTTGCAACCTAATTCCAAAATTGAGTAAATTCATTTTTTTCCCTCAAAATTCTACTCACAACACCCACTAATGACAATATGTCCTGAAGCCACTCCTTTGATATCTTGGCTGTGTGCTTAGGGTCATTGTACTGCTGATAGATGAACCATCACCCCAATCTGGGGTCAAAAGCGCTCTGGAGCAGGTTTTCATCCAGGATGTCTCTGTACATTGCTGCATTAATTTTTCCCTCAATCCTGACTAGTCTCCCAGTCACTTACAAACATCCCCACAGCATGATGCTGCCGCCACCTTGCTTCACTGTAGGGATGGTGGCTGGTTTCCTCCAAACATGGCGCCTGGCATTCACACCAGAGAGATCAATATTTGTCTTATCAGACTGGAGAATGTGGTCTCAGGGTCTGTGAGTCCTTAAAGTGCTTTTGGCAAACTCCAGGTGGGCTGCCATGTGCCTTTTACTAAAGAGTGGCTTCCGTTTTGCCAATCTACCATACAGGCCTGATTGGTGTATTGTTGTAGAGATGGTTGTCCTTGTGTAAGGTTCTCCTCACTCCTCAGAGGAATGCTGGAGCTCCCCAGATCACTTCTATTCTTCTTCTATTTACAGATGATGGAGGCCACTGTCCTCACTGGGAGCTTCAAAGCAGCAGAAATGTTTCTGTAACCTTCCCCAGATTTGTGCCTTGAGACAATCCTGTCTCAATGATCTACAGACCATTCCTTTGACTTCATGCTTGGTTTGTGCTCTGACATGCACTGTCAACTGTGGGACCTTATATGTAGACAGATGTGTGTCTTTCCAAATCTTGTCCAATCAATTTAATTTAACCCAGGTGGACTCCAATTAAGCTCTAGAAACACCTCGAGGATAATTAGTGGCACCAGGAAAGACCTGAGCTAAATTTTGAGCTTCATGACAAAGGCTGTGAATACTTATGTAAATGTGATTTCTTAGTTTTTGTTTTGATTTTTTTTAACATTGTCATTATGGGGTATTGTGTGTAGAATTCTGAGGGGGAAAAAAAAAACAGATTTCATAGCATGTAGCAGATGAGCACATACAACTCCTTTTGTATGGGACACCAGTCCAGCACAGGTTATTTCCTCAACCAAGCTCTGTACCCAATTACAGCTGGTTGGACTGGGACAATGGAGATGAAGTTTCTTGTCTCAGACCACAGACAGACTGCATGATCAGGAATTGACCCTAGGTCTATGTATTAGTAGTGCAACTCCTGTCTGTCTCAGGTACCTGCGCAACAAACCTAACCCACATATTGATATAAAACTGTAGCTGTACCATGAAGAGCAGTTTCCGAGCATTTAGGAGGTCATGAGACTAGATTATGCTTGCAGCATTGAAGAAGCTCCTGCTATTGTCAGCCTCATTTTGTGTGAATTATTTTCTCAAGTTCACATTGCCAGAGAAAAATGCTGTGAATGATGACAAGAACCCTTGAATTGCTTAACTCTTGGTTGATCCTCCTCAATGCACCTGGAGAATGAAAGTCCAGCCAAAAGAGTCCAGTGCAGACGCTTCATATGTATGTCAACATCAAGGCTACTTAGGGTGATGGTAGTGTGAGGCCAAGGCAGTCAGTAAATTATCTCTCCAGGGTTGCAAATGGAGCAGTAAGTGGCTCTGCATAAAGACAGTGTTCTCCAACTGGGCTCCAAAGTGAGCACACTGCATCAACTGTGTGAACCAAAGTTTAGGTATTGCAATGGAACCCTCTCGATGTGTCTGTGGGCTAATCAGTGAAACATTTGAAGATGGACGATATCCACTTTATAGGGAAAATGATACCATTTGGCCACTCTCTGGAACTCATCAGCATATATCAGGTTTGTAACTAAATTTGGGACAACAGCTACTCCTACATTACAAGTCATCAAGAGCACACAGGGTGCTGGCTTTTTCTCCAACCAAAGGCTGATTTCACTGATTAACTTTGCTTCAAACAGAGGGGAGAAAGTCATCAGTGAAATCAGCTGGTGGAGCCTGTTCAACACAGAAAACATGCACCCACTTGGCCCATTGCAATTGATCCTTAAAAAAAAGGCTTTGAAATCTTTAAATAACGCTGTGTACCAAAATGGTACCTACAAAATTAAATCCATCTATCTATTGAACTTCTGTCTCTTGCATTTGCACATTACATTGGCTTGTCGACAAAGACAAGACAATGTAATGTAGAATTTAATATTAAATAAATGTATTGTTTCAGATTAAAAATGATGGTGCACCACTCTGGAATGAGGGACATACAACCAGTATTTTGGAAAGCAGTGTCAAAATACTGTTTACCTGGAAGTATTAATATACATAGATATTAGCACTTTAGCATGAAGGATTTAAGTCAACCAGCTGTTATCACAATAAAACACGCAACGGTATCCATATAGATAGTTCTTTTCCATATATGGTAATTTATTAAAGGAAATATGAATTGACATTAACATTACTTTTTTAATATGTCATTAGCTATACAGAAAGAGATAAACACTGCCCTGTATGTTTGGGGACGAGTGTCATGCTGTGTTCAGAACCCTCTGACACTTGGAAAGACCCGACATAAAAAAAAGTCCCTACTTCTGGATAAAGTGATATGACAATACCTTGGAGAGCCTTTGAAATATTTTTTATAATTTGAGTCAACTACTTAGCCTATACTGTTGTACCCAGAATATGGGGTAATATGCTGCAGTACCTCTGAAAATATGAGAGAAATAATCACGAGAGTTATTTCGGGTTGTTTCTCCCACGCAGAGGTTTATTGCAATTAAAACATGACCAATCATCATTTCCTCGTCCTTTCCCCAACACAAAATGGCAGACTCACGATAAGTTCACGTGCAGAAACGTATTTTAAACCCTTAAAACATACATGAAAACATTTCTTTAGCTTCACTCCAGCATGCAATACAAACAGAAAAATACCCTAACTATGCACACAACATGTTCAGAACACTGGGAGACGTTTACCTGAAAATATGAGAGAAATAATCACGAGAGTTATTTCGGGTTGTTTCTCCCACGCAGAGGTTTATTGCAATGAGGAGAAACCCCACGAAATCACTCCAGTGGTGTGGGAAGACATTACAAGTTGTAAAAATAAAGGATCCCCCAGGATTACTAGATGATTTCCGAGAATGCGGTCACAATTCCTTTGAATAGAATTACAAAACATTTAGAAAAAATAAAGAATAACATACTTTACATACTTTTAACCAACTCTTAACTGTATTTATATTGTTCTGAAGGCTTTTATGTAAATGTATATTTATTACAAACCTTTTTAACATTTTAAGAACTTTCCTATTTTTAACTATTTCTATTCCCTACTATTTTTAATATGACATCACCTTATGAGTTATCATTATTTATTGGCGCTGTCCTGAGCATAGTGTTTAAAGGCGTGCTATCCTTCTAACCTATCACAATACCACAGTAGAGCTAGTCTAATATTATATTTTGGGGTAAATGAAATGGTCAATGATACATTTTCAACATTAGCGATATTATCTCTCTAGTACAGGGGTGGACAAGTTCGGTCCTGGAGAGCCACATTCCTGACACTCTTAGTTGTCTCCCTGCTCCAACACACCTGAATCCAATGAAAGGCTCGTAAGCCTTTCATTGGATTCAGGTGTGTTGGAGCAGGGAGACAACTAAGAGTGTCAGGAATGTGGCTCTCGAGGACTGAACTTTGCCACCCCTGCTCTAGTAGAAAAGGGGTCCACCAATGCTGGGATGATAACTGGGCTACTGAAAAACTACTTTTTTTTTTTTTTTTTTTGTTCATGGACTCTCACAAGATGGAGCCCCTGTGTGGGCTACATCTGTAGGAACCCAGGCCTATTTTTCACCATGATTTTGAATAAAATTTAATCTGAGAAAAAGTTTGTCTCTGTACTTCATAGGGACAGCATTTAAAAAAAAAGTACAATGAGCTGCTCAATTTCCTCATTCGCTTCTGAGCAAAAATTCTGACACAACATAATGTTCAAGGTACTTTTTCCCTATGCTAGATGTTGGAATCTGCAGAATTCTGAGGGTTCCAAAGCAGCATAGAGCTAGTGCTGAAATGATGTTGTGTATCAAGATGGCTGCCAGTCATATTGGGAGCAGTAAGATGTCAGCTGGCAGTACGCTAACAACTGATGTGTGAAAAATGCAGATGCACATTAGTATGAAGATAGGCAAATGGACAAAAAGAGAGATTCAGTGGATGTTCATGGAGCAGTTTGGCCTGTGTGCTTGTTTTAATCTTGCATATTGGGGTGTTTATGACATTAGAACAAGCCTTATTGATGCTAATTGTTTGGATTAGCTGTTTGCTTCATGTCAACAGTTCAAGTAAACAAACTGTCTAGTTACTGTCCCATTTCATTCATCAGGTAAATGTTAACCTCTGCCCAGACACAAGCCTCTTACTGTGTTCCACCTTCAGGAGCAGTTCTGCACAAGTGCTTCTGCAGGTTTTAGAGTGGTACGGCGCTGAATGCAGGGCCATTGCTGATAACTGTCTTACTGTGTAATCGTGAGACTTGGGCTCTAACTAGTGTCCAAAGGCAACAAATATACAGGTTCCTTTGGTATGACCTCTATAAGGAGGGTATTTTGGTATTTCTCCAAAAATTTGGTGGTAAATTTGGTTTTCTAAGGGAGATGAGTAGCATCACTTTCATTGTGAGGTACCATCATTTAGAACATTGTGGTGTGTTTGTGCATGATCCAGCCCACTGGTACCTCAGTGCTGAGGGCTCCATTGAATGGAGAAGACCAAGAGGATGGCAACGTTTCACCTGGCTGTGGCAGACCATTGATTGCTTTCAAGGGCTGGGGGGTGATCCTGTCTGGGCGGTTCCCATGCAGGAATCATGGTGGTTCCATGTGTGGTGGATGTAGCGACACATGGTACAAGGGCATACTCCCAGATATCTCTTGACTTGACGTAAGAGAAGCTGTTGGACTTGCATTACAGAGGTTCATGCAAATGTATTGTACACATAGTTGCAAGTATTGTTACTGCCGTCAAGTCTAATCTTGTCAACATCTGAATGGAGATCACAAGTACTTAGACAGGTTCACAACATGAGCTGTTTAATAGACCAGAGCAGGTTCTCTTGCTGGATCTGACAGTGTGGACTCAAGGTTATGCCCATCAGGTTTGTTACATCACGCCAATGTGTTAATCAACCCCTACTGTTTGTGCGATAGCTTTCCCAGCTCTCGCGCTTCCAGAGACACGCCTGCCACATCTCATTCTTCAGAAGACAAAGAAGAAGACGACCCTGTCTTCAACCTCTTATAAGGCCGCAGGCTACACTTCAGATATGCCAACATCCACTCAAGCACGAGGTGCAGTTTGGGTCTCTGTACGCTTTCATTTCTTATTTTCTCAAAACAAAGAGTGGTGTAATTAATCTGACACTTGGCCAGACTGGCACACAGTTAGAACCTAGTTGTGCAGACATAGTGGAGCTGCAAAACAAGTAACTTGACCTCTCAACCGTTTTGAAAGAGCCTTTTTGTACAGTATATAAATTGCAGTTGGAGTAGCACAATTTTCAGAATGGCTTTGCTGAAATTGTTTTTGACCTTTGCCCTTAACATCCTTGCCTTTTTTCTCATATAATAGCTGCAACGGCAGAAAATGTAATCCCTGTTGTCCCAGTCGGAGGACTTCTGGAATACACTACATCATTGGATTAAGAACATCACCCCTCCACAACATCTGCTATGCAACAAGCGTGCGGAAGATTATGTGAGAAACCGCATGTTCTGTAACAAACACACGGGCACATGATGTAATCTCGTCAAATGATTACGATCAGCGTTTTTTCTGCATGAAAGGCACCAAAGAGGCATTAAAAGAAAGACATAGTTGGAAGAATTACAAGAAACCACAGTCTGGAGATTACGTTTCTGTGGATTTTGGGCCAGACTGATTTTACTCAGTTCATAAGTAAATTGCCAGTTTGCAACAGCTTTACAGCATAATGTGTCTGCTGTTTTCCAGCAACACAACATCAGGGAAATTTTAGGGGTAATATAAAACAACAGAAAAACAAACACCATTATATATAAGTGAGATACTTTCAAAAAACAGTATGAAAAACTTGATCCGGCGTGCCTCCTAACAGGCTATCTTATAAAGTGCACACCTGGCAACTCGACTAAAATTGAAAGTTAAGGAGCTGCACCCTTGGCCAGACATGATCAAGCTGTTCATCGCTGAACAAAACTGCAGTAAATGCTGCTTTGGTTTAAAATTTTTACCCACAAGGTGCACGCTGAAACAAGTTTCAAGCCATACTCCTGCAAACATGAGGCAGTCTGAGTCCTTAGACATCTTAAAGTCAAGACTTAAAACCTATTTTTGTTCTCTTTCTTATGAATATATTTTTTTTTTATCTGTTGACCTGTTTGTGTGAGGCGCCTTGAGATGGCTTTTGTTGTGATTTGGAGCTTTATAAGCTGATTAAATTGAACTGAATTACTCTCTAGGAATACCCATTTAAAGATGTTTGAATATGACTGAAGCTGTTAAGACTACTAACGTGGAGGGACCGCTAGTGGCGGCGAAATCGGCACAAAGCTGCTAACGGCGGAGCAAAAGCAACTCCGTGTTGAAGTATCACAGGACATGCTGGACTCCGAAAAATGATGCCCACCTCTTCCACCATTCGGAAGATTCAGACGGCTTTCAGTGGATTTTCAGTCATGTGACTATCCGAGAAATTGTGGAAGAGGTGGGCATGCCACAGCATGTCCTGTGAGACTTCAACACGGAGGGGCTTTTGCTCCGCCGTTAGCAGCGGCACGAATTTCACCGCCACTCTTTTCATGGCCAAATCTTCTGTCACAGTGGAATGTGCCGAAAAAGTGCTGCTGTCCACCTCTTCCGCAGTTTCTCGGATAGTCGCACAACAGTCCCACATCACCACAGCGTTCACTTTGGAAATGATCTGGTCATTTCAGCATGTTGATGGCCGACCGGAGCGCGGCTCGCTCTCCACCATTGTGCGGCTGTCTTTAAACCAGTTGTACCGCTCCTTAATCTGTGTGATGCCCATAGGATCTTCACCAAAAGCCGTCTGAATAATCCGAATGGTTTCCACCTGGCTGTCGCCCAGTTTCTGGCAAAATTTGATGCAGTAGTGCTGCTCCAGTCGTTCCGCCATTTTCCTTGGAATGAAAATCCGACGAGAGACTACACCCATCCTCACACAAAGGCTGGTTACAAGCAAATGACGCACTCGACAGGCGTGAAAAAAATTCATGCATGCGCACGAAGGTTCATGGTTGGCTCATGCAATCACACGTGATTCAAATCCATCAGGTTTTTGCAAAAAATAAAAAGGTCGGATACTTTTCTAACAGACCTCGTATGTATAAAATGGTCAAATTCCTTTTATTCTAAGTCCACTGTAGAGTGGTACCTTAAAATTCTAAAGTCTGATTTATGCTTTTGTAACTCTGTGGCCATGCAGTGATGTCAACGTGTGTGTGATCCTTTAAAGTTCTCTGTCACGTCTTTATGCAATTTGCTGCATGCACATTGGCTTTTTTTGGATTAATTTGTCCATCAACGAGCTCTACTTCTTTATGCAATTATTAACCTCCAAACCAACAATATGGTACTTACAATTTTCTTCCATGAATTGCGAGTTATTTGAGCATCTTTTCAAACACCTTGTTGTGAAGTTGGTCATATTTGCAGACTTTTCTGCCAAACATATTTGATCCATGATTGAAATGTAATCAGCGAGAGCACTGCAAAAACTATTAAAATATGACTGGAGAGGAACGTAAAAGTGACCAATCACAGCCCTTGCAGTCTTGGTCATTTCGACTTGGCTATGGAGAGGGTTCGCTTCGACGCAGAGGACTCTAATCTAAAGTGGTTTGGTTTGTCACACCCAGGGATATGTGTGAAAATTAACACCATATTACAGTGCAGGCAGCAAGCAACATTTTGTTAATAATCACCAGCCTTGAATTACACACTCCCTCGTTTAGGTCCCATGTCTGAGCACGGTTTGAAAAAAATTAATTTTAATCATGGAAATACGGTGTCCACTTTCCTCAAATTGGTGAGTGTCAGTGCTGAATTTCATTTTGTACATCTGTTATTGGACACGTCCAGACTGCTCTGTCCGGTACATGCAAGGGGTTTTTAATGGAATACATTATGATGGGATGGGATGCTTTGTCCAATGTGAGGGCAAAATCTGATATGCAAAATCTGTTATGCACAGTGTTTATTACATGGAAAATCATACAAAAGCATTGGGACTTTTGCTTTTGTCCGGTGAGTGCGAGTATCCGGTTTATATGATGATGGTTTTGGCAAGTTTTACTGTAGTTTCAAATAGCTAGCAAACCAGATCCAGTCTTGTTCAATTTACAAAACTAAAACATATGGTTCTGTTGACATATACCATTAATCACCCTTAATTGTAATGCTGTCTATAAATCTGTTGAAATGAAAATCAACAAATAATGGTAATTCACCATAATTATTATTATTTTTTTAAATTGTTGCACTTGTGTAACATTATTTAACCTATTTTAGTGCAACACATTCCCTGCTATAAATGTAACAAAAACAAGTTGAGCATGCTCTACTTAATAACAGGACTAGGACAAGTGGGAAGTTCTTCAACAAACACTTGGAAGTGACCACATAATGACACTGATTTTGCGAATTGGGAGGAAATTTTTGAACTACAGTCACTTGCCCAGTTCCAGATCATTGCCAGTTCCGGATCACTGCTGTAGCTTTTGCGCCGCCGTTTCTAGTAATCAGCACGAATAAGCTAATACTTGGTACCAATGGAAAGACTGATGTTTTGTCTACAAACGACCACAAGCTCAACCGGATCCAGCCGTCCTTGTGATCAGCGGAGGAATCAAAACATCCCGGTGTCTGTGGTGTGCGCGCTTTTTCTGACTCACTCATTCCTGCAAGTTTTAAAGTAACGATCTCTAAAACGTAGCAAAGGTGAGTTAGCCGTTCGGTGTTTTTGGTTCTACAGTGGGAAAATACTTATTTACTTGGGTAGAAAATGTCAGTGTGTTATGTCTTGCTGTTTAATTGCTGCGCGCATTTATCCCAGTTGCGGATCACTGAAGCAGCAGCCTTGTGTCTGTAGTTGTAAGTCGTGTACTTTGGGAGTCATCTTAACATCACGAATGGACATGAATGTGGGGGCTTTTATTTTTTTAATTCGGAAGAAATCTCACCTACACACTTCATTTTTTTGCTCGTAAAAATGTATTACGGCGCTTTTCGAAATGAAGTAAATTCTCATTTAATAAGTATTATTATCATTTTGTGTTCAAAACACATTCTCAAGCACAGTGTGCATGATTCTGCATTAGAAGGGCTCCAGCCAGATGGCAGGAATGAACCCAAAGTGACGCAGAGTGTCGTGATCCAGAACTGGCAAAAGTGATCCGTTTCTGGCAAATGTTTGCACCACACATAATGCGGCTTCACACTTTAAGTAGCAGCGCTACTCCACCCAGACTTTTTCAGCTAAATAACAACCAAATACCCAATACAACAATACACAATTAAAGGACATTCAGTTGCATTATGGCTCCGTATAGCGGGACTTTAAAAAAGGTGAGCGGAACTGGGCAACCGTCTGTACGTATATATCAAGTTTGTTCAAGAATGACAAAAGATGGATCAAGAAATTATTATGATGCTTCAACATGTGCCCAGTTTGCTATTCGGGATGAAATGGGAAGGAACAGTGTTCTGTGGAATAGCCCCTTTAGCAAAATTTTAACACTGAGTATATTTTAGCACATTCTGAATTTCATAGCTCATAATGGATGCAATCAGCTAATGCTAACATTAGCTAGATAGTTTTGCATTAGGTGACTTCAGTTTTTCAGAAAGCATTAGCCTATTAGCATCGCATTAGGTGAGGCATATTAATATATTTTGTGATGTTAGCAAGTTTTCATGCTAATGTTAGCCAGTTACGTGACCCTTGTTAAAATTTGGATATAGGCTATAATACAAATAAAATATGATGACTATGGTAGAGCAGGTTGTTGTTTTGTCGAAGTGTAAGTGGTTTGGTGCCTGACCACTCCATCCTGTGTGTTCTTGAGCAAGACACTGAAAGCCAAATAGCTCCAAATAGCTTCAGAATTGCTATATAAATATGGGCAATTAATATGTCAATATAGTGAATTTTATTTATTTTTAAATCATCCAAAATGTTCTGGATCTGGACACAGTTTATACTGATTTTGCTACATGAAATTGTTGGGTCAATCTGATGCATTAGTTTTGAATTACACACTCTCTCTACAGTCTAGCTGACTTGAAGAGGCTGAGAATAAAGGTGTATCTTGCTTTAATCTGTATCAGTAAACCAGTTGTAATTCATTACATCTCCGTGCGTCATCATGCTGTGCCAAAATATCCCAACATATAGACTGGGGTTTAATTCTAGGTGTGTGCTTGAGCTTACTTGTCATTGTCCTTGGTCTCGGTCCACCCACCTGGAAATCGACTTACAATGGACTTGTGTCCCATCCAAGAGGTATAACCAATTATCAGACTTCAAGCCATGAAATCTATGGATCAGCATTGTGCTGGTAAGCACCAACGGCTTTATCGGATTTCGTTGTTCTTCCTTCTGTCCCAGAAGAATACAAATATATCAGTGAAATAGCGATGTAGGTGATAGATCAAGTAAGACTTGACATATATTCATAGACAACCTGAACAACAGGTGGACTTTGTTTTTTGACTTTGAGCTCTGTTTTTGTATGCAATGCCTTTGATTCTGAGCTAACTGATTTTTGATCTCTGATCCTGTATTCTTTGACTTTTGTAATCTGAATTACTTTTGTTGGGATTGCTCTAAACAGATCATGAGCAAAGATCTTTTGAGATATCCTGATGACAGACAAGCAACGAGACAGACAAGCAATCAAACGAATAACAGTTATGTTTTACAACTCGGGATCAAAGTTAAGCAAATCAAGATCAAAGTTGCATGATCTGATTTACAGATGAGCTATTAGGATCATATAACACAGACCAGGATCAAAGGTCAGAAATCATGATCAAATCATGATCAAAAACCAGGATCAAAGACATAAAAATGTCAAAAAGAACCATTTAATCAGAGGACTGGCGGACCTTGGCAGAGGTATGTAGTATGTATGAAGCTATGTTGGTCCGGAAGAGTCTTCATCCTGTCACTGGTTGCATTCATAGGTTACCTAGCAGGTAGCTCAGTGGCATAAAGGCTGGACTGCCAATACATAGACCTGGTGTCAGTTCCTAATCATGCCCCCTGTTTGTGTTCTTGTACAATGCACTTCATCCACTTTGTCTTAGTCCAACCAGCTGGAAATGGGTACCAACTCTGGTTTGTGTCCTTTCCAATGAAGGTTGTAGACTATCATATGCTTCACAATACACTATCCGGGTATAAGCTCAAGCACGAATGGTTCTCATGGTCACAACATTCTGACTTTTACATTTTAGAATTTTACATTTCAACTTGGAATATGTTGTATCAAATTTCTGTACATGGGTTTCATTCTGCCATTGTTGGAATTGTAGACAAACAACATTTTTTAGTTTGTGCACATGTTTAGGCTTTACTTGGCTGAGCAGTGCCTTTGATCTGTAATCCTGATTATTTTGACCCTGTTGTTGGGATTGCTGTAAACAGAATCATGACCAAAGATCTTTTGAGATATCTTGCTGACAGACAAGCAAACAAACAAATAGCTGTTATGTTTTCCCGATCTGGGATCAAAGTTCAGCTAATCGAGATCAAAGTCAAGGATCAAAAATGCTTCATGTGGTTTACAGATGAGCAATTAGGATTGTATCTCATGGATCAGGCTCAAAGGTCAAAAATCAAAAACCAGGAAAATACCACCACCAACCATTTAATCAGGGGACTAGTGGAGATATGTATTGTTAGTGCCCATGTTGTTAGATTTAATGTTATTGCATTTAAACATTGCATGGAGTCGATGTATCACCCAGCTTGATGCCTGTTAAGTCCCTTAACGCCACTGTTCCAAGTTTCTACACAGTCCCATTTTTGGAGGTCCGGAAAAGTTCTACTCCACCCACTGACTACCCACTGGAGTTGCACTGCCGATACATAGACCTGGAATCAGTTCTTGGTCAAGTTCCCTGTTTGTGTTCTTGGACTGTGCACTTCATCTGATATGTTTTGGTCCACCCAGCTAGAAATGGGTACCAGTTTCACAATACACCATCTGCATTGGGGCCCAAAAAAAAATTCAACTTGGAATACATTTTTAGTTTATGCACATGTGTAGGCTTTACTTGGGGTTATTAGGTTGCATTTTCTGATTAGGTAACCATTATGTGAATTTTTTAGTCACATTTTAACAGCTGTGTAATTTAATATTAGTAATAGATAAATAGATAATATCCTGTGGCGGGCGCGCCACGCCGGCTGCAAGCCGACGCGCCAATCCGTCCGCACGTCTTTCATTAAAAAATCTCCTTTAACAGTGGAATGTCCGGATAAACTGCTGATTCCGACCTCTTCTGAAAGTTCTCTGTTCTCTCACGACGTCCTGGATCAACAGAGGCTTACATTTGGAGGTTTTCAGCTTGAAACAGGATGACGACGTCGCCTCGGAGCGCTGCACGACATCCCGCTCCGTGGGAAGTCCTTACAGCAATAGAAACAATCCAAAATCTCTCATCAACCGTTAAAATTTACACCGAAAACCAGCTGAATTTCTCGAATGATGTCCACTCGGATGTGCCTCACAGTTTTGGAAAAAAGTTTGATCAAGCACAGCGCCAGTCTCTCAGCAACTTCTCAGACAATGAAAATCCGATAAGGGGGCTGGACCACTCAAAGCCTGCCCACAGGCGAATGACGTCACCGACAGGCGTGAAAAAACTCACACATGCGCACGAGGGTTCAAGCTTGGCTGATGTAATCACACGTGATTCAAATCCATATAGTTTTTTAAAAAAAATAAAATTTTCGGTTTCTTTTCTAATAGACCTCGTAAGTAAAGTTAGTTATGGATAGTTTCAAGTCAGTTATTGGTGTTGTATATTTTGTCATGCTGAAGTCCACAGTTTACATTTCAGTGAGATGTCTGGCAGTGTCATGTTTGTTAAGAAACACACAATTAATGTTAAAGGACAATTTGATGTCAAAAAGTGAAGTTACATGATTTAAGTGAAATGTTTGTAAATAAAAACAAAGCTAATGATATCGGTAGCAGTTACAATCAAATAGTAAGGAACAACTGATGAATATAACATGGTTTCAAAGTCACCATAAAACTGTAATGGTATCATTAAGTATAAGTATCGGTACTCGGTATCGATGAGTACCCAAATGTATGCACTCGTACTTGTACTCAGTCTGGAAAAAAGTGTTGCATTGGTGCATCCCTACTGCATACCACTGTGTATCGTTGCACACAGTGCATCTGAACTTGATAATGAGATTATAACGAGATGTTACATATATAAAAACATAACGTTGCAGATAGATTATCTAACTCATAAGAAGGAATGAAAATGCAACTGTTTTACCAATCCATTATAAATGATTACCTTTGAGACAGGATTCCAAATGTGTTCTAAACTGCATGGAGCATTCGAGGCAACCTGCAGCTGTAAATAATTTCTCTGTACTTCCTGAGCAATGAGAAAATGGTTTCATCAGCCGATTTCTGAGAGCAAATGCATCATTGGCTGCGAAAATATTATTTTATATAGCGTGGCATAAAGCGGGACAAAGCGGGATGCATTGGCACGACGACTTGCGTGGCAGTGCGAGGA
The DNA here is from genome assembly GCF_902500255.1 of Thalassophryne amazonica. Classification (NCBI taxonomy): domain Eukaryota; kingdom Metazoa; phylum Chordata; class Actinopteri; order Batrachoidiformes; family Batrachoididae; genus Thalassophryne; species Thalassophryne amazonica. The sequence goes on from NC_047120.1 coordinate 37,338,364, forward strand.
TCAAATTTGTGCAAGTGTCAAGGTGCCTGAAAAACACAGACACCCTGCCCGCCCCCGTGCAACTCCCAGTCCAGTCTCATGTTTTTTGGTTTTTTTTCATGCTCCCGTTATGAAATGAGTCAAATTTTCGTGACTTTTTTTTAACTCACTATTACTAACCCTACTCCTACCCCCAACCCTAACCTTAACCGTAACCTAATCTTACTCCTTCCCTCCACCCTAACCATAACCACCCTGACCCTCCACCCGCTTCACTTTTAATATTGTGCAGCCATCACGGAATGAATTAGAATGAATTTGTGCTGCCATGATGAAAATGAGGCGCTTTTAGTCACAATATCACAAACCAATAGATTAATGTATATTTCGTGCTGCTGAATCACGACTTGCTGCGAGACTGGGTTGGTAACTGCCGCCGCACAGCGGTGATCAAACAGGGAAGGGGCATGCAACCCACCACAGTCAGGTTACTATAAGATACCTCAAGTTCCCTGAAAATGTTTGTCTTAGTGGAAAGACATCTTGCAAGCCTTGTACTGGGCAAAATCCTCTATAACATCCCCAATGTCCAACTCCCTGGCTCTTGAGTTTTCAGTGGAAAGGGCATCGAAGCAACTCAGCTGCTCCTGCCCCATGGAGATAAGATGTCACTGCCCTGAGATGGCAGGGCAGAGGATGGCACATAAGGCTTGATAAGAAGGTGTACAAATTTGCAAGAATTTTATGTAATATTATGCTTTAAGTGCTTTTCATATAAAAATGTGAAGGGGAAGGCGAGGGGGGGGTCTGTGTTTAGTGCTAATCATTGCTAAACCACTTTTGACAAGTACATTTTTCAGAGATACTCTAAAAGAGTATGATTTTCAGTCGAAAGACAATATAAAGACACATATCAATATCGAAATGATTGCTTTGCTTAATAGGATCAAGTCTGATTAGATGCTGAGGCCCATCAGGTCAATGCCTGTCTTATTTCATGCCGTACCATAAATGAATGAAAGTGGACCAGAAATCCCCCTGGGTGGGACACCAGTCTACCACGGGTTACTTTCCCAGCTAATATTACAGCTGGGTTGAATGGACGATGCAGTTACATCTTGTTCAGAGGTATAATCATGTAGCATGAAGCACCTGGAATCCATTGCTGGTGTAGTTTGAAGTCAATTTACCTGTTTTTGGCCACACTACATCGGATATAAAAGCAATAACTTCACTAAAATTGAAAAACAAAGATTATGAGAGTGCCTCAGGTACATTTGTGTCCCCCTGTGAGGATATTACTGTTATTATTCTCGGTGTAAATTTCTGTGAAGACCAGAGTTGACAAATGAAAACTTTCACTCCACTTTGTCACTGCTTCAGACACTCATTCAAAGTACTGAGCTTCTGTTCCATCTCTCATCTTTCATACCGTAAAGTATATTTTCACATTTGTCGCCGCGTCTGCTGAAATAGCGCTGTCATAACACACGCCCACTCGCGCTCAGCACAGCTGTTCTTCTCATTCCAAACAGCTTTGTGACATTGCTCTTTTCAGAGAAACAAATTAAACAAGACTTTTCTCCTTCCACAGGTCCTTTTAAGGTTGCTGTTATATTTCTCTTTCTGTCTCTCTTTCCCCTGCAGCCATAACAACTTCAAAACTGTAGTTAATTTCTGATTCTTTGGCAACAGTGTGACATTTGTGAGTCATCTCCAGGAGCCCAGTTGCTGGGGGAGAATCACTTCTTCTCAACATGGGGAAGGGGAGATGCTGAGCCAGCCATTAAAAAACAAACCAAAAAAAAAAAAAAAACTTAAAAGGAAGTGAGATAGAAAAGAGCATAAAGTAAAACTAAAGGTGCCTTGGTACTTGCATGACTTTGATCCGCGCACTTGCACGCACATCGTTGTGACGGTCCCGCTCGTTGTGTTCCCCGCTGGATGCAACGCTTTGTTCCACCGGCTGCCACACACTCTGCACTGGACGCTGTGTATATGAAATAATTATTTTGTAGCAAATTAATCATTTTCTCTGCAAGTTGGCTAATGGAAACAGCTCTAATCGCCTCCTGAATTACAGAGGAGCACTCCAGCTGGAGCCCTTTCGCACGCACTGAACCAGCCTGAGAAAGCCTTTGGAGCCATCTAAAGAGGTAATTATTTGTTATGTTTACATTGTCATGGCTTGGTAAAACAGTTGCATGTTCTTTCCTTCTTGTGTGCAGGTGTTAAAGTATGTTTATGATAGATTTAACAACATGTTATAATTGTTCAGATGAGCTGCGCTCTGAAGCGGTGCACTGACGCAATCACTCGCTCTGTTCACTTCTTCTTTATTTGTCTTGAGAAGCTACACGTTGTGTTGACGAGCAGATTGCACCACGTTGCACAACATTTATGTGTGAAAGATTTTTTTGAATATTTCAAAATTCTCTTTGCGTAGTTGCACGCTCTGGCGCCTCTCTCACATTCAGTCTACACACGTAAAAGACGAGTTTACTCTCCTGCACGGCACAGTGCATGCAAGTGCATGCATCAAAGTCATGCAAGTGTCAGGGCACCTTAAGTCAGCTGCATTGTGTGAGCTCCCTGGATGGGACATAAATGGCAAAAGCAAGCTGCTTGTGATGTCTTTCCTTTGAAGGCTTGGCTGCTTTTTGTCTTACAATGACAACGCTCATCCTTTCAGTACAGTGCATCACAGGACAATGTTTGGCTCTGATCTGCATTATAAAACAGGCCCGATGAAGCAGGTACGAGTGGTGCAGACTGAGAAAATTGGCCTTTTCTTCTCTTACATGCATATGAACAAGGACAGGACACAGAGAGAAAAAGAATATGTCCTTTTGTTGAAGTTCAAGTATAGCTCTTCTTTTTTGGCCTTGATAACCTAATGAAAACGACACTAATGTTCAATTAAATTACAATTTATTTAGTTTATACAGTAAATCACAACTAAATCACAAAAAAGCTGCCTCAAGGTGCTTCAGACAAGTAAGGTCTAACCTTACCAACCCCTAGAGCAAGCACAGATGCGACAGTGGAAAGAAAAAACTGCCTATGATATTGAGGAAGAAACCTCAAGCAGAGCAGACTCAAAGGGGTGACCCACGGCTTACTAAAAAGGTTGACAAGTATAATTTGTCAGAATTAAGCAACAGGAAAGCAGAAGATATATTAAGGTGATCGCCGGCCACTAGTCCTAAGCTTCACTAACGGACCCAGACTTTAGATAACATTTAGGCCGAAATCCCCTCTTTACTAATAAAATTATTTTAAAAGTGTAGGAAGCATAGTACCATACTATGCCAGTATGCTAGCCATATGAAAGGGAGAATAAATGTGTCTCAGCCAAATCGGAGGTAATCAGCACCCTACATATATAGAGGTAAGTCCTATGTACATAGACCTTTGAGCACAATGGTGACTGTGCTTATCCCCAAATTCTGTAGGACAAAGCAGATGAGAGTCTACAGTTACCTCTGGATGGGATGTCAGACTGACACAGGTTGCATCCCCACTCACAGCTTGGTAGATACAGATGGGGTGATACAGCTTGGGGTGATACAGATGTGTCTCTTCCAAGGACACAGACAGGAATCAAACCCAGGTGTACATATTGGTAGCCCAACATCTTATCCCACTGAGGTACCTTAATGAGAGTCACTCAGGTTCATAACCTGTTGTGTGCTGCCACAATTTTGACAATTTGTCCTCTGTTAACCATGGCAGTGGAGCTGAAATAAAGCGATCAATAAGTACAAGGGGTTTAACAAAAAATATTGCTTGAACCATTTAGGAATTGCAGCCTTTTTTACACACACTTCTTTCATTTTCAAATGCCATAAGTAAATGGACAAACTAAATGCAAACTAAATGTAATACTAATTAGAAGTCTTCTATATATAGGCCATAAGGCCCATTGGTAATAGTGCTTATCCCTGCAGGTGAAAGTCTGTAACTCACTGCTGGATGATGTGCCAGTTGGTGCAGGTTACATCCTGAGTCAATGCTGTACCCATTTACAGTAGAGTGGACTGGGACATTGCAGATTAAGTGTCTTGTCCAAGGACACAGACAGGTAGCATGACTGAGAGTTAAATCCAGGTCTACATATTGGTACCCCAGCTGAGGTATACATTAAAAGTGAAGTGTGAACATGACGGCTCTCTACTTTGTCTGGCAGAAAATATGAGTCATAGTATTGTCGATAGAGGACAATATATTGTACAATATAATGTACACAGCATGGCTTATTGCCAATACTTTTACTCCAGCTGCCTGTTAGACTCAAGGACTAAGCGGCTTTCTTGGCAGTTTGCCAAGAGAAAGTTTCCTCAAGTGCCTGCTTTGTATCAATGTTCCTCTTCCACCCCTCACATACACAAAACGCTCTTGTTATACTGGCAACACATTTTCACACTTCATTTTTGATATTTGCATGAATGTAATCAGTGTGATGCATGCAAATAAGGTTTGGTGATATAAAGAGCACTTCATATTGTTAAAAGGCGCCATTTGGATTCGTAGTAGCCATGCAACAAATGCATGGCCAGCTTATGCGTCACCTGAACTGTGTCCACGTGACGTGGGTGAAAAGTAAGATGTGTCTAGTTAAAGCCGATCAGGGAGAGGTGACAGTGAACAGCACACCATGTGACAGGCCAAAGGCATATATGCGTGAGTTTCTGCAAATTCATGTAGGGAGAAAGCATTGGGTGCAGTGAGGAGTGTGCATATTGATGCACACTGAAATCCTGTGCAGATTTAGTGTAAAGTCTTTATGAGTCGAACCTACAGCTTCCTCATTTATGAGAGTATGAAAAGACAGTTGATAGCATGGCAATCACAGGTGCTTCGGCTGGCACCTTGACGCTTGCTGGTGACAGAGTGGGCGATGGCGCTGACCTTCAGCGCTGACAGAATAGCAAGGCAACACAAATTCCACTGCTGCTGGTGATGGTGAGAGTAGCACCCTCCATACTGTGATGATAGGTGCCATTCAAAGTTAGAAATTTTAAACTTTTTATGGTGGTCCCAGCTGTAAGAACACAACAAAATAGGGATTCTACCTGTAATTTGCAAGGTATAGATAGGCCAAAATAACTATGTAAAAATGAGAAATAGAACTGATGAGGACTGATGAGCCCCCTGTTGTATTTTGGACGATACTGGGACTTATTAACATAACGTTCAGCTAATCTTTTACATATTAATTTAAATAAGAATGTAGGCACACTGGGACATTTCTTGGGCTTGTTCTGGCAGACAGGTGCAAAATACAAACCCCAACATCTGTATGTCAAAAATGAGGCACACCCTGAAGAAGAAAAAGCTGCAGTTCCTTGAATGGAAAGCTGAAAGCTGTCTCCAAAATCAAGCAGATTGCCATAGAAGCCCATGTTAAAATGTCCAGCTTTAGATCAGAAATAAATATGTCTAAAGCCTAGTACTATATATATATATATTATAATGTTTAAGACATTTTAAACCAAACCGTTCTACATTACTAGAGGCATGGTCACTGTAAGTGACAGGTACTGTTTGCCGTGGTTCCTTGCTCAGAGCTTTGGTTGAACAAAAGCCACTAGCTATAGCTGTTGTTGCGGAGGGCCGTGTCATTTCTTTCTGAGCATTATATTATAATTTTTCCAAAAATATAGTTTGTTGGGCAGTTAACTCATTCAATAAGTCTGTGCTCCAGTATTTCCATTGAGTCAAAATTTTGTGTTGTTTAATTTTGTATGCTAATTGTGTTTAGCAGCTATTGGTACCTTGATGGCATGATGTGCAGTTAATCCAACATTACTGAACAGGTTATCTATATATTAAAAGCCAAGTGGCCTCTGTGTACATTTGTGTGTGCATGTATGTGTGTACCTTCAATCACAGAGACACTGGGAAGACCTGACATTTGCTGTTTGGTATGTTTATGTATTTTGGTTCAAGGATGATCTCCGCAAAAACAGAAAGTTGATAGGACTAATAAAAGTAAGTCCCTTCGGCTGCTCCCTTGTTTACACTCGGGGTAACCACAGCAATTCCAAGGTAGATCTGCATGTCAAATTGGCACAAGTTTTACGCTGGATGCCCTTCCTGATGCAACTCCACATTACATGGAGAAATGTGGCAGGGGTGGGACTTGAACCGGGAACCTTCCGCAATGAAACCAAGCGCATTAACCACTTGGCCACCACCCCTGCTTGATAGGACTAATTTTTTGGAAAAAATTGGGGATATTAGGTAACAACAGTGAACAATGGACATGGATATCACCATTAATCAGTTCATGGTAACCAGACAAGCCCTGAACAAAGGAAATATCACAACCTTGCCAGTTGTAAAACAACTAAATGTGCCAAGTAATATAAACAATTATTCACAAGACCTTCTCATTTTAATTTCATGCACTTTCAGTTCAAATCATTATATAAACTTTGCAGAATTTATTTCCACCTTGAAAAAAATGCCAGCTACCTATTTTATAAACACTACCCAATCTAGAAACCGTGGATCCCCACGGGCAACATGCTAGTAATTTTTAATGCCCGTACCAATCCTACTGATTTTGAAAACCACCAATCCAGTCCACAAAAATAAATAAATAAATAAACACCTGGATCAGTGTTTGCCTGTTCACGTAGTTTGTTTGTTAACTCTAAAATATGGCCGTTTTTGGGTGTCATTAGTCCTGCAAAAGTTATGCAGGGTCTTGCCATATTCCACCTTTTTTATCTATTTATAGGTTGACATTGGCACAGTAACACTGCCAACATGGCAACACCTAGAGTAGCACTTTTTGAATTTGAGAATGGCTTTTCCATGTCAACCGATGGATAATGTCATGCAGAGTTTGATCTGTACAATCTACAGTAAAATGTGGCTTTTCTTTGTATGCAAATTAAGAAGGCTTGTTGGTCATCACTTGGTGCTTGTCACCACTGTTGCTTGTATCTTCAACAGTGCTCAAACATGAACAACAATGGGTTAATTCCCAGATAGCAGAGACACTCATTGGTCTTATGGATCAAGAAAAAGATGCTTCTTTTAATAACATTTATAACCACATATTTCTCGATGATATTGTGCTTGATTAAAATATAACAATTTTCTTTTTAAAGTTGCTTAAATGCTCAACACTGAAATACCTTAATCTACATCTGCTTAGTGCCAAGCTGTTAATACAGGATGTACCAAGACACTTAAGACTTGTCTTCATACTCCTGCAAAAATATCGGCATCACCAAACTCCTCTGTCCAATGACTTCATGACTCCAGCAACAATAAATTGAAAACCTACCATCATAGGTTTTTTGTCTTTTGTCCATCTCATTAAGTCCAGCAATTTACTGAACATGAAGTCTCAATGAATGTTCCAATGAGAGAATATTAAATGGAATGAATGATTTGATAGTCACACATCACGCCAATCAATGCTCACACTATGCTCACACTAGCGCCGATGGCACTTAGCTTAAAAACAAACAGCGGCCCGACATAGTGCCCAGACTCACTGGGTAACAGACGGGAAGGTTGGATGCGCCGAGGGAGCTCAAGAGTGAGTCAGGGCAATTCTGAGAAAGCAGTATTTGCTGGAGGCAGAGGTGCTCAGGCGGGTTGGCTCTGCTGCAGTTAGGGGCTTGCGGGGGGGGGGGGGGGGGGGGGGGGCACAGCAGGCTCTGTCAGATGACACCTGGGTGTGACAGGGAATCTTGGTCTCACTACTGGGCTTTAGCGGACCCCATGGGACCATGAAGGGGGTAAGTCCCTTTTTGATTGTTTACAAATTAATAAAATATCAAATGATAATGATCTACTTTAGACATTATATAAAACAAATAATTAATGTTTTTTTATTCATGCAATGGAAAGAATATTACATGAAGTAAAAGATGGAATGTTCCATTCAATGAGGCACACTCATAAGCCTTCACTATTTTTATATTATTCAGTGCCCCAATGCATACCCCCTGTTGCACTACATATAAGCCACATAATTTAGAAGTTGCATGACTTGATGTTGCACCATTATTGAGCTCCAGGGCACTCCTGCACAACACATTAGTGATTGCAAATATAAGACATGAATGAAGCATTACCCTGTCCACAGTCAGCAGAATAAACATGGAATACACTGTGTTGAAGGTAGAGAGCTTCTTCCACACTGATTTGGAAAAGAGAATCAACTGATGTACAATGTAAAACTTGTTTGTAGTCAGATTGATTGAATGAATTAATGATGATTTATTGTCATTACAAGTGCAACGAAATTATCTTCACACCCAATTACCTCAGACAAAATACAGCAATTAATCCTCAATTATTACTAGTTGAATGTAACAATGGCACACATTGGAATTAAAACAACTGCACATATTCATCTGATTGTTAATGTATGCTAAACTTTGAAACAGTACATCATCCAAATTGACGCAATATGAGAGTGGGCCGCAGCAGCCGCGCCGCGTAGCCGAATCTTAATCTGATTAACCACAGTGCAAATGACCTCAGATTATGGGGGACCTTTGGGTTTGTCCATGGTTCAGCTACACTTGTTTGACAGTATCAAAAATCAAGTGCAGTTGTTTTCACTGTCAAAAAACAAATGTGTGCCTCGAGCGTGTCTCCTTAACAGACATGTTGAGTGATGGTTAACAAGCAAGAGATTGACAGTCATTGTACAGCAACAACAACACCATCATGCAGCAAAATGTGTGCTTGTATGATTTGACTGAGATTAGACATGACCATGTGACAAGCGTTACATTTTTTGGCATCCAGTCCATGTTCAAAACAAAAAATGGAAACATCCTTTGTACATGCGTTATTTTAATTTTGTCAAATGTTGAAGCTGATTACAATGTTGAATTTGCAACAAAAAAGTGCACCAGTGGGAATACCGGAGCCTTGCAGGAAAGGAAACACACAAAGCTGGACGTAAACTGAAAAGAATAGGTCCACTAGTCTTCAGGAAACCATAATTGGCCCCAGGCAAGACTCCAACAGCTACCCCAGCAGTAGCACAAGGTTGGCACACTCCCCAAACCACTCAAAACCAAACATTCAACCCTGTGTATGTTTGTGCAGTAGGTACTTTTGTGATTGCCAAGGAGCAGTGGCACACATCCAGAAGCAGGGTAAGGACCACACCATGAAGGGGAAACCACAGGTCTCAGTAGGTGCAGTGTGCTGAGTTCATCTTAGCAGTCCAGTTACGCTAGGGCACACAGACAGGAGGAGTCCTCAGAACTCTACCCCATCACCTACCTCTGAATTCTACCAAAAACACAGGAGGTGTCTGCACATGAGACATCCCCAGGAGCATTGGTGCACCTCCACAAAAATGCTTTAGATCCCACCAGGAGGGGTGCCCACATGTCTCAATATGAATAATGGTCTAACTCTATATAAGTGCCCACAGGCATGCCAGGAGCAAGGAGACAGAAGACAGGCATGGAATCCCACCTCAGCTGCCCAAATCCTGCTTATCCTACTTGCCATTTCTTTTTTATCCTTCAATTCTTGTGTTTGTGTCCTTTCATTTTTGTTATTATTACCTTTCAGGATTCTTTTTTTCTTTCTTTCTTATTTCTTTATCTATTTTATGGTCAAGTTAGTAGAATTTCTTCAAGTACTTCACATGAAAATTTTAGTCCATCTATAAGATTCAAACATACTTTGAGAGTGAGCCTAAAAAGATAATGCAAACAAGAGGCCTAAAGTAAGAGAGGTCAGTGGGTCATGAGTAAAATAAAAAGTAAGTAAGTAAGACCCCTCGGCTGCTCCCTTGTTTGCACTCGGGGTCGCCACACCAAATCCGAGGTGGATCAGCATGTTGAATTGGCAAAATTTTACGGCGGATGCCCTTCCTGATTCAACTCCACATTACATGGAGAAATGTGGCAGGTGTGGGATTTGAACCAGGAACCTTCCGCACTGAAACCAAGTGCATTAACCACTTGGCCACCACCCCTGCTTTCAGGAGTAAAATAAATTGAAGAAAATTTAGGCAGCAACAACACCAACAAACACATCGAAAGTTGTACTTATTGGGCACAACATTCAGATGTGCCATGCATAGGTACTTCACTGTTTCACCTCAGGGAGCTTTGGTGGCTGCTCTCAGTTTACACTTATTGACACTGTATGCAGATCTGTTTTCTCAGGAGAAAACCTCTCACTTGAGTTTTGCTTTCTAAATAGTAGTGCTCAACCAGTAGTGCTGGTTCTAACAGATGACAATCTGAATGGTTAATTTTACATTATGCACCAAAACAAGCCTCTTTGCACACCACTCTGAAACCACATTACATGCCCTGTAAGTGGATTCTGTGGTATATTCTTTAGCAGGTTCATTATCCAGCTAAGACCTAAGGCTAAAGAAGATTGTTGACATTCGGTTTTGGAGCAATTCTTTGAGCTTTCTAGGATGTTGTGCAGCTTGATCTTCATAGTGCGCTGTGAACTAGATCATGAATCCGACAGAAGAAATGTTGCCCTTTTTATTAAGGTGAACACTAGAACACTTTCAAATACATTTTAAGTGCCCACTTAAATTGCTGTCCAAACAATGGTTGAGCAGACTGATGGCAAGCCTGACTCATAATACAGCTGGTACATGTCTATTTGAGGGAGCTGACAGCTGGCGGCGAGGTGTAAAACTGGCATAAGCTGTCACCACAGACAGAAAATCTACAGAAGACTTGGATAAAATGATGAAAATTATGAAGCCAAATGAATTGGTTTCTTTTGCAATATATGACTGTCCCAAGCTGTTTTCACTTGTGTGTGTGTGTGTGTGTGTGTGTGTGTGTGTGTGTGTGTGTGTGTGTGTGTGTGTGTGTGTGTGTGTGTGTGTGTGTGTGTGTATATATCTATATCTATATCTATATATATATATATATATATATATTATATATATATATATACACTCAACAAAATATAAACGCAACACTTTTGGTTTTGCTCCCATTTTGTATGAGATGAACTCAAAGATCTAAAACTTTTTCCACATACACAATATCACCATTTCCCTCAAATATTGTTCACAAACCAGTCAAAATCTGTGATAGTGAGCACTTCTCCTTTGCTGAGATAATCCATCCCACCTCACAGGTGTGCCATATCAAGATGCTGATTAGACACCATGATTAGTGCACAGGTGTGCCTTAGACTGCCCACAATAAAAGGCCACTCTGAAAGGTGCAGTTTTATCACACAGCACAATGCCACAGATGTCGCAAGATTTGAGGGAGCGTGCAATTGGCATGCTGACGACAGGAATGTCAACCATAGCTGTTGCTTGTGTATTGAATGTTCATTTCTCTACCATAAGCCGTCTCCAAAGGCGTTTCAGAGAATTTGGCAGTACACCCAACCAGCCTCACAACCGCAGACCACGTGTAACCACACCAGCCCAGGACCTCCACATCCAGCATGTTCACCTCCAAGATCGTCTGAGACCAGCCAACAGCTGCTGAAACAATCGGTTTGCATAACCAAAGAATTTCTGCACAAACTGTCAGAAACCGTCTCAGGGAAGCTCATCTGCATGCTCGTCAATCTCATCGGGGTCTTGACCTGACTCCAGTTCGTCATCGTAACTGACTTCAGTGGGCAAATGCTCACATTCGCTGGTGTTTGGCACATTGGAGAGGTGTTCTCTTCACGGATGAATCCCGGTTCACACTGTTCAGGGCAGATGGCAGACAGCGTGTGTGGCGTCGTGTGGGTGAGCGGTTTTCTGATGTCAATGTTGTGGATCGAGTGGCCCATGGTGGCGGTGGGGTTATGGTATGGGCAGGCGTCTGTTATGGATGAAGAACACAGGTGCATTTTATTGATGGCATTTTGAATGCACAGAGATACCGTGACGAGATCCTGAGGCCCATTGTTGTGCCATACATCCAAGAACATCACCTAATGTCAGGATAATGCACAACCCCATGTTGCAAGGATCTGTACACAATTCTTGGAAGCTGAAAATGTCCCAGTTCTTGCATGGCCAGCATACTCACCGGACATGTCACCCATTGAGCATGTTTGGGATGCTCTGGACCGGCGTATACGACAGCGTGTACCAGTTCCTGCCAATATCCAGCAACTTCGCACAGCAGTTGAAGAGGAGTGGACCAACATTCCACAGGCCACAATTGACAACCTGATCAACTCTATGCGAAGGAGATGTGTTGCACTGCATGAGGCAAATGGTGGTCACACCAGATACTGACTGGTATCCCCCCCAATAAAACAAAACTGCACCTTTCAGAGTGGCCTTTTATTGTGGACAGTCTAAGGCACACCTGTGCACTAATCATGGTGTCTAATCAGCATCTTGATATGGCACACCTGTGAGGTGGGATGGATTATCTCAGCAAAGGAGAAGTGCTCACTATCACAGATTTTGACTGGTTTGTGAACAATATTTGAGGGAAATGGTGATATTGTGTATGTGGAAAAAGTTTTAGATCTTTGAGTTCATCTCATACAAAATGGGAGCAAAACCAAAAGTGTTGCGTTTATATTTTTGTTGAGTGTATAGATATTCTCAATCAGATTAATAAATAATGGTCAAGCCATAATTCCCTGGGATGGATAGATCACAACACGACCACTGAAAGTAGGAAACAAATGTTATTCATGGAATTGCCCGGAAGAAGAGAAAATCAAGATGTACCCAGGGCTGTAGGAGCAACTGGAGCAGATGTCAAAGATAAAGTCCAAATTGGTCCCAGTGGTTAATGGGAGCACTAGGAGCCGTAACCCCCATATTGGAAGAGTGCCTCCTGCAGATTCCAGGTACAACATCAGGGGTCTCTGTCCAGAAGAGTGCAGTCCTAGTAAGAGATAAGATACTGCACTGAACCCTCAAAGTCCCAGGCAGAGGACTTGAGCTTGAAGAACACACAAGTAAACAAAAACAACAGAAACATGCATGCAAATAAACACTATATGTGGGAGAGTGCTCCAAGGAACAATTAGCTTATGACATTATCTATCATACTCAATTTACAGAAAAGAAAAAAAAAAAACTCATGAATGTAATCTGCCAGAGTTACCTACTTGTTTTCTCCTTTTTCTTACTGAAGCTGATTGTCTCAGAGAGTCAGGCATAATTGGACAGTCAAACAGAGCTCCCCGCTTGCTACCCGGTGCCTTCCAGCCCCCTCCACACAAATATCCAGTCTGACTTATCCAATAAGGCTTGTGGCTAAAGCGTGACTGTGTGCAGTGATGTAAATAAACCACCATAACCTAATCCGCGGACTTTATTTTTCAGTTTTACATTTATAAAATGTTTTTGCGCTGCCAGCTCTGCTCCACCATTTTGTTATTTCCTTTGATACTTCCTGTTTGTCCACCTTCTCTTATTCTTTCTGAGAACTTGATGTATTTCTGGAATATATTGTAGCCTGATCCAAAATAACAGCTAAATCGAAAACTCATTAATGAAGGATTATGGTCTCTTTCAATGATCACATTGTGCTTTTATTCTGTGGCCTATATAGTACAAAGAGCTGTACTCGAAAGGAGCAATAACCCATGGCAGGGGAATAAAGGACTGAAGCTGGAACTTTGTGCCATAATTTAAACACATACCCTCAATCAAAAGTCAAGACTGTGATAAACAAAATTAAGTGTTCAAAATCCAGTAAAACACTAAGACGTAGATCGGAAAAGTACCCACCAATATCTGTTCAGAGGAAATAATCAGAAGAGGAAAGTCAGGTGTAAACAAGCTATAATTGTACGTAGGAGATCAAGAAAACTGTATGGTGTGATGGTAAGGCACTAATTAGCTGGCTGAACAGCAAACCTATCTCCATCCATGGACTTGGCTTTATTCATCCCTTCATTAGGTTAATACAAAGTTGATGGAGCAGTGCTGGCACGTAGTGCAGGGAGGTGGTAGGTGGGTTTAGAATGTGTATTTGCCTACATCTGTACATTCTAGCTGGACGGAGGGGGGTCTCCTCATTTTATGCCCGTGTCTCTATCTCATTAATGAATAGAAAGCCACCAGCAGAGGATGAGATGAGATGAGATGAATGCGGTGGCCGATGTTCGCCCCTCTGTGTGGAGACTTTGTCAGGACACCCGGTGGAATGATACGACGGGTAGATAAAGGGAAAAACATTTAATAGTGACTTTTGGCATGCTGTTTGTGTTAAAACAAACAGCATGTTGGGGTCATTGCACAGGCAGGGGGCATGCAGGACTGTTTAAATATGTTTAAATGTGCAAAATAACTGTTTTCATGTAGGAGAAATAAACACGTGGGTTTGCATTGATGTTCCGAGACTTCTAAGATTCAGATTAGAATGATTGTGACTGCAAAAATTGTATTGAATGTGTGCAAAGGTGGAGATTGTTGATTGAGTCTTTGAGCAAACATACTGTAACACTTCCTAATATAATACCCCTTTCAGACCAACACTCCGATACAGGTCAAAGCTACACTGACAGCAAATGTGAAAGGGTCAACATGGGTCTCGCAGCTTAGGGCCCTATCACACCTTGACGATTTAGCCAACATATGCCGACGTATGAAAAATATGTCAAATACACTGAATAAGGTGAACAAGTGTTGCAGCTGTCACACATTTACAATTTAGCCAGCATATGCTGACAGCCCCATTTCCACTGAGCAGTCGGAGTCACTATGGTACGGGTCGGAACATTAAAGTCTGGCTTGGTTTGCATTTAAACCACTAGCAGAGCCTTTTTGTTTGGCAGGCAGAGCACAAAGACATTGACAAGCACATCATCGAACGTGCATACACTGTTGCACTGCCTCTCCCCTCAACACGGAGGACAAACAGAGTAATTTAACTTTTTTTTTTTTTTTTGTCTTTGTGGATCATGGGATTTATGCTGAAGAATCAGTTGATGTCGGTGGTAAATGCTAACATGAATGAATGAGGTACTGTGAGTCTTTCGACTTTTAAAATGTTAATTTCCTTGTTCTGGTACAAAACACTGGCATACTCTGTTTCAGGCTGAGAAATGCACTGGGAGCGGACAAAATACAGAGGGACTTATTTTAAAACTTTTCTTCAGCCACGACAAGGAACTAAAATATTTTCAGACGTCGTTTTCCAAAATCAGGACACTTTGTGGATATGTTTTCTTCAGGCTGTGATGATGAATCTGACTGAAGCAAACAGGTAAGATTAAGACTTTATATTTAGTCTGTTTGTGAATAGTTTTAATATTTGAAACAGTCTAATATCTTCACATGAAGACTACAGCTTTCAGTTGTTGAGCCAATCAATGGACGGTATCAAAGGATGTATTTCTACTTATGAGTAACTTACAAGAAATGTGTCAAAAATCACATAGCTTACCTACAACTTATGACGTATGCAGGACGTATGAGCCATACTCTGGCATGCATCAAAAATATTGTGCATGGCCACATTTTTTTGGTGTGCTCACCGTATTATGACATATACCAGCGTGCTTCAACCTGCTCTTAATTCATACAAAACTTACCCATAACTTATTAGACATACCAGCATATTCTGCATATTTTTCATACAACCCCTGGCAAAAATTATGGAATCACCGGCCTCGGAGGATGTTCATTCAGTTGTTTAATTTTGTAAAAAAAAAAGCAGATCACAGACATGACACAAAACTAAAGTCATTTCAGATGGCAACTTTCTGGCTTTAAGAAACACTATAAGAAATCAAGAAAAAAAGATTGTGGCAGTCAGTAACGGTTACTTTTTTAGACCAAGCAGAGGAAAAAATATGGACTCACTCAATTCTGAGGAATAAATTATGGAATCACCCTGTAAATTTTCATCCCCAAAACTAACACCTGCATCAAATCACATCTGCTTGTTAGTCTGCATCTAAAAAGGAGTGATCACACCTTGGAGAGCTGTTGCACCAAGTGGACTGACATGAATCATGGCTCCAACACGAGAGATGTCAGTTGAAACAAAGGAGAGGATTATCAAACTCTTAAAAGAGGGTAAATCATCACGCAATGTTGCAAAAGATGTTGGTTGTTCACAGTCAGCTGTGTCTAAACTCTGGACCAAATACAAACAACATGGGAAGGTTGTTAAAGGCAAACATACTGGTAGACCAAGGAAGACATCAAAGCGTCAAGACAGAAAACTTAAAGCAATATGTCTCAAAAATCAAAAATGCACAACAAAACAAATGAGGAACGAATGGGAGGAAACTGGAGTCAACGTCTGTGACCGAACTGTAAGAAACCGCCTAAAGGAAATGGGATTTACATACAGAAAAGCTAAACGAAAGCCATCATTAACACCTAAACAGAAAAAAAACAAGGTTACAATGGGCTAAAGAAAAGCAATCGTGGACTGTGGATGACTGGATGAAAGTCATATTCAGTGATGAATCTCGAATCTGCATTGGGCAAGGTGATGATGCTGGAACTTTTGTTTGGTGCCGTTCCAATGAGATTTCTAAAGATGACTGCCTGAAGACAACATGTAAATTTCCACAGTCATTGATGATATGGGGCTGCATGTCATGTAAAGGCACTGGGGAGATGGCTGTCATTACCTCATCAATAAATGCACAAGTTTACATTTATATTTTGGACACTTTTCTGATGTTTAAGGATGATGAAATCATTTTTCAAGAAGATAATGCATCTTGCCATAGAGCAAAAACTGTGAAAACATTCCTTGCAAAAAGACACATAGGGTCAATTTCATGACATAGCGTTAATGTCAACGAGCAGATGTGATTTTATGCAGGTGTTAGTTTTGGGGATGGAAATTTACAGGGTGATTCCATAATTTATTCCTCAGAATTGAGTGAGTCCATATTTTTTTCCTCTGCTTGGTCTAAAAAAGTAACCGTTACTGACTGCCACAATCTTTTTTTCTTGATTTCTTATAGTGTTTCTTAAAGCCAGAAAGTTGCCATTTGAAATGACTTTAGTTTTGTGTCATGTCTGTGATCTGCTTTTTTTCTACAAAATTAAACAACAGAATGAATATCCTCCGAGGCTGGTGATTCCATAATTTTTGCCAGGGGTTGTATGTCTGCATACATTGGCTAAATTGTTAAGGTGCGACAGTCCAGTAAGTTAGCATTCCTCCGACTGACCTGGGTCAGACCAGAGTGTGTCACAAGTAAAATTTTTTTATGGATGTACTGAGGGAGGACATGCAGGTGATTGGTGTGACAAAGGAAAACACAGAGGACAGGGTGAGATGGAAACACTTGATCTGCTGTGGCGACCCCTAGCAGGAGCAGCTGAAGAAGGAGAAAGAACTGACATGGCTCTTGGCAGTGGAACCTCATTGCCCCATAGAACTTTTCTATAATTTCATGGATGGCACAGTTTCTCTTTTGAGTAGTGCTCTCTGGATTTACCTGTTATACGAGGTCTGGTAGAAAAGTATCCGACCTTATTTTTTTTTTCAAAAACCTGATGGATTTGAATCACGTGTGCTTGCATGAGCCAACCTTGAACCTTCGTGCGCATGCGCGATTTTTTTCACGCCTGTTGGTTGCGTCATTTGCTTGTAAGCAGCCTTTGTGTGAGGATGGGTGTAGTCTCTCGTCGTTTTTTCATTGCAAGGAAATGGCGTAGCGACTGGAGCAGCGCGACTGCATCAAATTTTGCCTAAAACTGGGAGACAGCCAGGAGGAAACCATTCGGATTATTCAGACGGCTTTCGGTGACGATCTTCTGGGCGTCACACAGATTAAGGAGCGGTACAACCAGTTTAAAGACAGCCGCACAACGGTGGAGAGTGAGCCGCGCGCCGGTCGGCCATCAACTTGCAGAAATGACCAGATAATTTCCAAAGTGAACGCTGTGATGATGTGGGGCCGTCATGTGACTATCCGAGAAATTGCGGAAGAGGTGGACAACAGCACTTTTTTGGCACATTCCACTGTAACAGAAGATTTGGCCATGAAAAGGAGCGGTGGTGAAATTCATGGCGATGGCTTTGGCACAAAGCTGATGGCGCAGCAAAAGCACCTCCGTGTTGAAGTCTCACAGGACATGCCCTGACATGCCCAGCTGTACCACAATTTCTCAGTCACACGATTGAAAAGCCACAGAAAGCTGTCGGAATCATCCGAATGGTGGAAGAGGTGGGCATCATTTTCGGAGTCCAGCACATCCTGTGAGACTTCAACACGGTGGCGCTTTTGCTCCATCGGGAGCGGTACGAATTTCGCCGCCACTCCTTTTCATGGCCAAATCTTCTGTCACAGTGGAATGTGACGAAAAAGTGCTGATGTCCACCTCTTCCGCAATTTCTCGGATAGTCACACAACGGTCCCACATCATCACAGCATTCACTTTGGAAATGATCTGGTCGTTTCAGCATGCTGATGGCCAAATGGAGCGTGGCTCGCTCTCCACCATTGTGCGGATGTCTTTAAACCGGTTGTACCACTCCTTAATCTGTGTGATGCCCAGAGGATTGTCACCGAAAGCCGTCTGAATAATCCGATTGGTTTCCACCTGGCTGTCTCCCAGTTTTTGTCAAAATTTGATGCAGTCGCACTGCTGCAGTCGTTCTGCCATTTCCTTGCAAAGAAAAACGACAAGAGATTACACCCATCCTCACAGAAACACTGCTTACAAGCAAATGACGCAACCGACATGCGTGAAAAAAATCACGCATGCGCACGAAAGTTCAAGGTTGGCTCATGCAAGCACACGTGATTCAAATCCATCAGGTTTTTTGAAAAAAAAAATAATAAGGTTGGATACTTTTCTAACAGACCTCGTATATCCATCAAGGTAATGCAGGAGTTTGTCTGGTTTTACATTGTTTGCGGTCTTTATTACCTTTGCCAAGAAAGTCAAGTTTTCACCCCTGTTTGTTTGGCTTTCTGGCATAGTAGCATTAATGAACAGGAAACTCAATAACCCATTCAATTTTAAAGTGGACCTGGACGTCATGGCAGATCCAGAATCTCCCTCCACCCCCTTTCTTGTTTTAGGTGCTGGGCATTGGAAAATTAATTGAACTAATGTCTTGAATTAAAACTAGTACTTACATTTAGTTTGTCCATTGACTTGTGGGCTATGTGTAGAGAAGGTTCCTCAGTAGATAAGGAGATGGTCTCCCAATATGTAGACCTGGGATTGAATCCCGCTCATGTTACTTGTTACAAAAAAGATCATTGTACAAATATTTATGGACCTGACCCTCCATGTAACCCATAGTTAGTATTTCTTTAATATGGCTCATCCTTCATCAAACTAGTGACTTAGCATAAAAATTGGATGTCTTTGGCAAAAGGTATCTTTGGATGATGGCTTGGTACCATTGGAATGATTTTTTTTCTCAGATGAGGTATACTACTTGGAATGTGAGAACATGTCAGCTATGATATTGTGGCATGCTTCTCTGCACAGCCAATGTTCAGGTGCCTCAGTGTTGAGGGCCTCAGCAACTGGAGAAGGCCAACATATCACCTGACTGTTGTATGCCTTGGACATTGCTATCCAGGACTCAGTGCATGCTTGACCTGAGCAAAACAAATCATAATGCCATGTTGACTTGTTGGCGTTAATGTTGACTTAATGTTTGACATAAAAAGAAGTTCACCCCATCTCTGGATGTTCCATTGCTGTTAATTGAATCTATCACTCACAGAATATGTATTTATAATGCCAGCAGTATTATATGCAAATAAACTGAGTTCAATCTATATGTAAAGTATAAGACAGTCTACGGTTCACTCAAGTCCTTTGACATTGTCAAAAATTGTAAAAGTAATTTATGCAAAGGACAAAAATCAAGCTCAGCGCATTCTCGACAATGTCATATTGATAAACCTAATTAAAATGGCTCATTTTCAATCAGTATTATTTACTGATTGGTAAGAAATAAATGACAGGACTTTGATCTGTGTTTTTCAAAGGAAGCATGACAGAAAAAAACAAAACAAAACATTAAGCCAACATCACTCTGCAAACCGACTACAGGAGATGAGGTTCTATTTCCAAAGCGCAATCTTCAATACCTCGGGTTCTTCAATGACAGATGATGAATGTGTAAGAAATAGACTGTCATTAAAGATAAAACGAGTTAAAACGGGACGAAAGCTGTTATCAGTCAAGAACGGATGCTTAAACAGCATTCACTGAGGCATCTTTTTCTTCTTTTTATCCACTAACCAGCTGCTGTGTCGCAGTAACAGACACACTAAAAAGCATGTTCTGGGACATTAAAAGCCTTCTAACAAGGACATGACGCACAATTGTTTCCTCTCCGACTCTGCAGTGAGCAAGTGGTGAATCAGGAGAGACGGCAGATAATGGCTTCTGCTTTAAAACGCCTCTGCTATCAAATGCACCACATATTGACCGCTGCTAATCATCTTCGCCAAGTGGCAATTTGGACAGTTATCCCATCTTTTGCAACAAGTAGTCCGTCCAAAGAACTCATGCTATGTTTTCCACAAAATCAACATGTACCACACTCCTCTTTGGAAGAATTATGAGTGATAATGTTTCAAACCATTCAATTGATAGCTTTCGCTCCTCTTGTTTTTTTTTTTGTTTGTTTGTTTTGTTTTTGTTTTTTTTTCTGCAAATGATGTTGATATATGATTGAGTCAAAATAGACTGAATTACACAAGTGGCAACTGAGAGCATACTAATGATATGCAGTGAAAATGTACACTGAATTTTTTTGGTATACTATTAAGTCAAAGTAAGCATATTTGTACCTAATAACCTTAGGGTGTGAATCTTATTCATTTCATTATCTATTTATTTTACATTTTTGCTCCTTCTACTGCAACATGGCAGAACAAGAGTCATCAGGAGATGCCATATCCCCCTCGTCCCCACAAATCAGCAATACAAGGTGTTGTGGGATCACCCAAGTACAGCATTATGCTAAATATGAATGAAATTGGTCAAATGGTTCTTGAGATATCACCCTAACAAGCAAAATCAGATGAAGAGACGGGCAGACATGCTGATTGCTACGGTGCATCTGGAAAGTATTCACAACGGTTCGCATTTTCCACATTTTTTAATGTTACAGTCTTATTCCAAAATGGTTGATTTGTTTTTCTTCTGAAAAATGTACACACAATACCCCATAATGACAATGTGAAAAAGTTTTTTTTTTCAGATTTTTGCAAATTTATTTAAAAAAAACTAAGAAATCACATGTACATAAGTATTCAGACCCTTTGCTCAATCCTTTGTTGATGCACCTTTGGGAGCAATTACAGCCTCAAGACTTCTTGAATATGATGCCACAAGCTTGGCACATCTATCTTTGGGCAGTTTTACCCATTCCTCTTTGCATCTTAAGCTCCATCAGGTTGGATGGGGAGCATAGGTGCACAGCCATTTTCAGATCTCTCCAGAGATGTTCAGTCTGACTCTCTACATTGTCATCATCAGACCAGAAAATTTTGTTTCTCATGGTCTGAAAGTCCTTCAGGTGTATTTTGGCAAACTCCAGGTGCATTTTACTAAGGAGTGGCTTTCATCTAACCACTCTACCATACAGGCCTGGTTGGTGAATTGCTGCAGCAATGGTTGTCCTTCTGGAAGGTTCTACTCTCTACACAGAGGAATGCTGGATATCTGACAGAATGACCATCAGGTTCCTCCATTTACAGATAATGGAGGCCACCGTGCTCATTGGGACCTTCAAAGCAGCACAAATGTTTCTGTACCCTTCCCTAGTTTTGTGTATTGAGACAATCCTGTCTTGAAGGTCTACAGACAATTCCTTTGACTTCATGCTTGGTTTGTGCTCTGACATGCACTGTCAGCTGTGGGATCTTATATGTAGACAAGTGTGTGCTTTTCCAAATCATGTCCAATCAACTGAATTTACTCCAGGTGGACTCCAATTATGCTGTAGACCCGTCTCAAGGATGACCACTAGAAACATGATGCATCTGAGCTCAATTTTGAGATTCATGGCAAAGGCTGTGAATTCTTATGTACATGTGATTTTTAGTTTTTTTTTTTTTTTAATGTTTAATAAATTTGCAAAATTCTCCAAAAACCTTCTTCACATTGTCATTATGGGGTTTGTGTGTAGAATTCTGAGGGGGAAAATGTGTTTCATCCATTTTGGAAAAAAGCCGTAAAGTAACAAAATGTGGAAAAAAGGAAACAGCCAAATGCAAATGCAAGAGTCATTGGGAGATGACATTTCCCAAATGGCTCAACACAGGAGGACCAATTCCTGAGATCAGGACTCAGCTGTCTACCAGCATCTGAAGGAAATTGGATATGCCTTTGAAGTTAGCAATATTTAAAATATTTAAACTACCTATAGTTTTTGTTAACAGTGGTAACTCCCACCTGGACTCAAGTAACCTCCAGTAACCAACAACACTTAACAACATTCACTGAACACTATGTGGTTTCAGTGACCCCACAGAGGACAAATATTTGTGTCTCAATCCTCCCCCTAGAACTGATAAAGCATTTCTGGATGAATTGTGAAATCTTGTTAAAGTCTGTCTCACTGTGACAGATTGAGGAAATGTATGAGTAAGTGATATGAAATTTTAATATGCGTTTATGTCCTTTTTGTCCTTTTCTCTTCATTAAATGTGTTCCTTGTCATTTGATGTCTGGTGAGTCCATCGGAAAGTTTTGTGCATGCTCAAAACTTTGAGCGATTGTGAGATGGAGAACTTTTCCAGTGGATGCACATTTTTTCCTGTACTTTTTCGTTTGCTTGCCAGTGGATGTCCGGTAGGTGTTAGTTTTTTCCGCAAATTATCTGTTCATCTGTTTGCATCAGGAATCGGTGTGGACTTGCAATCAATGGTTGTCCAGTCATTCCATGACAGTCCCAAATCTACTGGAGACTGATGGATTAGCGTTTTTTTTTGTTTGTTTTTTTTGGCCACCAGACAAATTATTTCAATCCCTTATTAATCAGTTTAGTCAGTCTGCATTGTGACTATACCTTAAGAAACTAAACAAGTCCAGTTGGTCTGACTCCACCTACTTGGATTTTCCGGAGATACTAGTTCTTGGACTGGGGAAGAGTTGAGCGAAGTTCTGTGGTTACTTGATTAGTCTCAGATCCATTTATTTTCTTCTCGTGTCTCAGCTTTCTTGAACATTATCTCCTTTTGCATTCTTGCTTCATGATGTCATAACAGTCTAGCAGGAAAAGCCAGAAATATCCCTACCCCCCTCAATCTGTTGCCAAAGGTAGTTATTACCCTGGTATACTAGTTTTAGTGTATTTGTGATTTGGTACTGCATCCTAACAGATATCATATCTTGCATCAGTGCTTTTGTCAATACTGCATTCTGTCTGTCTTTGTGCTTTGCTGTTGGGATGACTGGTAGGAATTTCATGCAGTAATATATTTATAGGCTAAATAATGCCTCAGAGCCATTTAATGCTGACAAGTCTTGTTTTCTCTGCAGCATATATTCAACACAACCAATATTTTTGCTTGCTGCACTGCCCCGCCAAGGCTTCTTTTCTGCTGCTCATTTGTGAACTGCTGCAGTGCTGTTGGTACATCCCTCCAAATATCAAAGTGGCACATGTACTGAAGATACTGAATTCACTTTTGCATTGTTGGGCTGCTTGAAATGAAATGGCCAAGAAAAGTGTGAAATGCTTGGGATTTTTTATTTATCTTGGCTGATGTGTTATTATCACATGAGTAACACTGTCTTTGGATCGTTCTCATGCTGAATTGAAAACTTTGCTGGATAAAGAGCAGTCCGCACTTTTTGATGTATACCTGGACGGTTTTCAAAAACGTCATTCACCATACTGGATGCACGTTGTCGTTCCTGAGCGTATGCTCGTGCACACGTCAGTTTTTACTTTCCGCCCACCGAGGTCTATGGAGTAGTGAGTGAGAGGATGAGCAAGCTCCATCCCTCTACTGTAACCTGAACATGTATTATTGAGCAGTGAAGAACATTGTTCCATGCTGTTAAATTTTTAACATGCTGTGGGTGGAATGTAGACACTTCCATCTTTCAACCGTGGGGTAGTCAGATCACTGATGCATATTGTCTCCATATACAGCAGTCTTTGTTCACTTACTTCCTCTCTGTGTACTTTCCTCCCATATGGCACAAGTAATATGTCCGAATAAAAACCTGAAAGTCTGTCTGGAACTCCTCCTATAATCCTGTGTAATTCTAATACACATGTTCAGTACAGTGAGAACAAGAAATACAACATTAAAGATATTTAGTCAGTGTTGTTTAGGCTGCCGTGTGACTGAATTGTGTTTCCAGATTGTTACAATTTTTTTTTTAATTATTGTGAAATATATGTTGAGAAAAGAAATGTGACTTATAACCCACATAGTATGGTAGCCATAGAATTTAAAGCCATTTAATGTACTGGGGGGGTCAGTGGTGACTGACATGTCTGTGCAGCCACTCTTGATTAATCATTTGAGGAACTGCAGGTTTTGGCAATTCTGTGTTGGCTTCTTTTTAGCAGCAAACATGACCACATGGTTGCATCCTGTATAATCAGTTCTTTCTATGTGTGGATTACTTGGGTTGAAATTAACATGTGATGAAAATTTAATCACTCAATCAATCAATCAACTTTTTCTATACCTTTTTACAGCAGCTAGTGTCCAACTGCTTTACAGTAAAATCAAACATCAATAATTTACAAAAAAAAAACAACAACAAACATACAACAGAGTTAAGTCAGCACATGAGTACAAAACATGTCACAGTATCACTAGGTATTAAAAGCCAGTGTAAATTGATAAGTCTTGAGCTTTGATTTAACAAGTGCTATGTATAGTCCGTAAATCAGGGGGTAACTTGTTTCGCAATCTGGGGCCAGCTACCACAAAAGCGTAATCATCCCAGAGTTTGTATTCTGACCTCAGAACTTCTAAGTAACGCTGACCAGATGCTCGTAATGTCCTACTGTTAGTGCGGAGAGTTAAAATTTCACACAAGTTGGATGCTGCAAGGCCATTAATAGCTTTCAAAACAAACATTAAAATCTTTAAATCATTTCTAAAATGAACTGTAAGCCAGTGGAGTGAGTAAAGTACAGGCGTAATGTGCTCACATATGGAAGTGTTTATTGAAAGATCAGCAGCAGCATTTTGCACAAGTTGGAGGCCTGCAAGAGAAGACTGGTTAACACCAGCAGAAAATGTATTATAGTAACCAAGTCTGGAGCTGATGAAAGCATGAATGGCCATCTGAAGATCCTGTGCACTGAGGAAGGGCTTTATTTTACTTAGATGTAGCTGTAAAAAAATACTTGCTTTGACAACAGAGTTTACTATAAAAGGAGGGATTGAGAAGTTTTGAGCCTGACCCAGAAAAAACAGACAGACACACACACATTTAGATTAGATTAGATATACTTTATTGATCTCACAATGGAGAAATTACGTTTACACTCCAGTTACCTCAGACAGCAATTAGTCCACAATTATTACTTGTTTACCGTAATAATGGCACACATCAGAATTAAGAACAGCACATACACATTTGACATTGTTTTTGTGCACTAAGTTTGAAGAAGTCCGTCATCCGAATTGAGGGAAGTGAGTGCAGGCCACGCAGCAACCCTGAGTTGCGCCGCCCACAGCTTGGGGGAGACGTAGGCTGCAGCGAAAACTGCACTGCCCCTACCGAAGGGGGAAGGAATGACGTTGGTGGGCACCGGAAAGGGGAGGTGTTGATGGGGAGGGAGGGGGTGGTGGAAGGGAATGGAACATGCTTCAGTCCTGTGAAAAGCAGTTTATTGTCTTTGTGAGATGAGAAAAGAAACAGCCAATGTTCCCCAGGCCGAAAACAAATTCCTCTGGAGGAGACAGTAGGGCAATTTGACCTCCAGGCTTGATAAGCCTGTAATGTTATTGTTACAGCAGTGAAATCACTTTTTAACAGTTCCAAAATAAAAATAAAATAAAATATAAAAAATAAATAAAATAAAGATTTATTATAAATTTAAAATAAATAAAATAAAGAAAGACCATTCAGCGGCTCCCTTGCTTTCACTCGGGGTCACCACAGCAGATCCAAGGTGGACCTGCATGTTGATTTAGCATAGTTTTTGCATGGGGTGCCCTTCCTGACGCAAATCCAAATTACATGTTGAAACATAAATAAGGAGAAAAATAAATCAAATAAGTCCTTTTGACTTCTCTCGTTTGTTCGGGGTCACCACAACGGATACAGTCAGGTCCGCATAGGACAAAGGTGTCAAACTGGTTCCAGAAAGGGCCGAGAGGGTGCAGGCTTTCTGTGCAACCACCCACTCCAACAGGTGATTTCACTGATTAACTGATTTCACCTGCTCAAAGTGATGTTAATCAGTGAAATCACCTGCTGGAGTGTGGAGCGTTCATCTTGTATTTATGTTTTCTAGAGTGCCAGATACTCACAGACATGGAAAGTGTAAATTGGCCAATAAACAAGTCTGAGCAGAAAACAACAGCTGCTGTGGAGATCATGCATTGGCACTGAAGAAACTTCACAAAATGGTATAAAGTCACTTTACTGTTGCTTCAGGAGTTTGACTTCATGGATGTTGTAGATATGTCTGAGAAATCGAGTGGGCCACCTGATTGGCTGTGAATAATCCATATGCTGTGAATGTGTGTCATAGACAGAGCCTCATGAAAAACAGCGATGGCCTTAACTTGAGAGTCTCGTAGGGACGTGTAAAATAGCACAGAGACGCACGTTTCCTAAAGAGCTGAAAACTCATCACAAATTGTAGAATGCATGCATGGATCCCCTCTGCCTCACAACTGCGAGCGTTTTGTAGCTTCTCCGTAGTGCATTCTGCACACACAGGCACCTCACACACACACACACACATACACAAACACACAGCGAGGGGGCCAGAGCAGTGTGCTAAATAAAGACAGACAGTGGAACAGATTTTCACACCCAGCAGGGCCATTAGCAGCTCAGTTAGACCACCAGCAACCTTCCGTCCTCATCAGCATCACAAACACGCACGTCCAAGCAGCTGCCATTTAACAATCACACAAACATAAACACTTTACGTATTTTGTCTGCATGAATTATGCAGATATAAAGAGGAGTGGACATTTTTTTTTCTATCCAGTACTTTAATTAGTACCAGTAGATTTGGGCTGCTTGCTCCATATATAATAATATCATACGTCGCAATTCACTGTCGAGTCAACACAACTTTCATTAGATCGGATTCAAGAACGTGATTAGCAAACTCTGGGCTGGCCTTTTAATTTGAGATAGATACATTTCTGACTGACTGTCCTCTGGCTATCTGTGTTTGTGTGTGTGTTGGACGTGTGTGTGTTTTTTTATGGATGTGTGGGGGCCCCGGGCTGGAGCTGAAATATGTATGATGTGTCCGGGAGCGACGGGCTCATGGGAATTGTGCAAGGAGGGAGGTTGCAAATCATAGCTGCCATCACAATGAGACAGCCTTCTGGGAACTGGAGAAGTAGTGCACATGTGCATCCACCATGTGAAGGTTCAGTGAAAACTCAGCGGTAAGATTTGCATCAGCCTTAAAGCTGTTGAGGCTGTTTTTTCTAAAGACAGGTTAGGTCAGATCTTGGAGCAAGTGCTGTGGAATTGCCCTGGATCCACCCACGCCAACAGCTGGTCCATCCCTATTGCCCAAAAAGGGGCCATGAATCTGCCTCAGCCATGTGAAAGGTGGGCATCTCCTTGCTTTTTTTCAGTTGCTGCAGTCCTCAACAATGAAGCACCTCCAAGCTGCATTATGTACAGGAAGGCAGACCAAACGGCTGTGCTGTTATAGCTTACATTCCATCAAAATATAAGTTGTCACTCCATACAAATCCTCCTGTATAATCACTCATTTGATACAAAGTCATTTTTGTGGTAAAACTGAATTCAATTCAATTTATTATTTTTATATAGTGCCAAATCACAAAGAAGCTGCCTCAAGGTGCTTCACACAAGTAAGGTCTAACCTTAACAACCCCTAGAGCAAGCACACAGGCAACAGTGGTAAGGAAAAACTCCCTCTGATGATATTGAGGAAGAAATCTCAAGCAGACCAGAGTCAAAGGGGTGACCTACTGCTTCGGCCTTTCTAACAGTTACAAGGTTTTTACAAAGTTTTACAGAGCTGTAGAAATGGAAAACAAGAATTTAAAACATCTTCTGCATCAGCTTCAGGCATGGCAGCTAATCATCAATCCAGCATCCCATTGTCTACAGGTGCCACTCCTGGACATTTCCCTCCACACCTCAAACAGAGAGAAAAAGAGCAGAATCAGTCAGCTGGACAAACCACACCTAAGGTATAATTCATCAACATTAAATTGAGAGGAAATCAGAGAAAATACTAAGATGATCACCAGACGCTGGCCCTAAGCTTCACTAACATCCAGAATTTAGATGAAGTTGAGGCTGAGACCTGATTCATTACGAATAAAATGGATTTAAAAGAATAGGAAGGAGAGTTCCATACTATGCCAGTATGCAAGCCACACAAGAGGGAGAATAAATTCCCAGAGTCTTCAGACAGGCCTGGTACCACAAACAATCTTTGGTTTAGGTCAATCAGAGCAATATAGTAAGATTGGGCCATGAGGGTGCTTTTTCTTCTGGAAGGATATTGGTATTGCCATACACGTCTGTTCCACAACATCAAATTTTTTTAAGACCTTCCCACCCTACAGACAGAGAATGTCACTGCCAAAATAAATGAATTCTTCAAGAAGTATGACCAGAAAGTCATTGAAAGCCCTGGTGTTCTTTTTCTTGATTGAGGACAACTGAACTCCAGACAGTGTGACTTCTCACTTAGCTTTCACAAGTGCTGTGATCAGGGCATCCATTTGTTGTTGTTCATTCGACTGCTCCCGGTTTTGTTCGGGGTCGCCACAGCGGATACAGCTAGATCCGCATTGGTAATTGGCACAAGTTTTACATCGGATGCCCTTCCTAACGCAACTCCAGTTTTACCTGGAGAAACACACACAGCTGCTGGTGTTCCAAAGAGGTCTCCCATCCAAGCACTAACCAGAGCCTGCTCTGCTTAGCTTCTGAGATCTGATGGGGTCAGGCTGGCACAGAGCAGACCGGCTGCTGATCAGGGCATCCATTGATTCTGAAAATCACAGCACCTTAAGCAAAGTCTAGGTAAATTAACCTTTTCTCACAGAAAAAGGCACCAAAGTTATTGGGATCTACCCAAGACCCAGTCCACGTACTCTTTGAACAGAGTAGGAGCAAGACTACATTATTGATGGAAAAGGTTAGAGACATCAGATGGGTACCAGCCTTGGCTGAGGAAATGACCTTTATTGGAATGATGTCAGACTCTCATCCACTTCACTCTACAAAAAACAAAAAACAAACAAAAAAAAAAAAAACAAGGATAAACCCCAGCACCAATGAGGCTGAAGTTCTAGCTATGACTTACAACATACAATGCACAAATTGTGTGCTAACCCCGTGTGCAAAATTGCTGCTCTGGTTGTTGGAACAGGATCAAGCAACTTGTACCCCCAATGTCATGCAAAGCCAAGGACTCTTTTTTCACCTCAGTTGCCCTATCTGTGGGACCCATACTGTTTGTAACTAGATCTGTCAGTGCCTGTGGTTGCAATGAAATAATTCATGGCCAAGGTCGTGCTATGTTTGGGGTGCTCATCAATCACAGTCACACTGTGAGTAACATGTCTCTCACTATTGTATCTTTTATGGCAGTTGGAGCACACTCTGAGACAACAGATAAGACTTCCAAAGAGTGCCAAAGTCTGAGTCTAATATGCTTGTTGGCATTGGTGACATTTGACACCATTAGAATGGGCTGGTGTAGAATTGCAACTGCCAATCCCTCAGTACACTGACCACTGGATTGACTACACCCAAAGTAGGTGTATTCACCTAATGAGACCTGGGTGATTTAAAGTCTTCTAGGATTTCGGAAAGCAGTGCCACCTCAGTACTAAACTTTACAATATGGTCATACTTTCTGATAGAATGGCTATTCCAGGTACACACCCGCATAAGCCCCCTAAAATTTCAACCCGAGAGCCTTTTAGCACCGCACCAAGTACCAGCATCAAGAGACAAGACCTGGAAGCTCCCCCAGGTGTCTTCCTTTCCAGTGCAGAGCAGGTTGTGCAGTGGAAAGAGATGTTGGGCTGCAAATATGTTACACCTAGATTTGAATCCCAGTCATGCTATCTATGTGTGCCCTTGGGCATTGGTGGATTGTCTCAGTCCACCCAGCTGTAAATAAGTACTGACAAAATTTGGGGGAAGAAACGTCTATCAGACCGGTATCCCATCCAGTGGGACTTCCATTTAATGCTACAGAATCCAGAAGTAAGCATTGGCACCAATGGTCCTCAGAGCCTATAAATTACTTACTACTACTACTTCTTCAGTGATGAGGACTCAAATGGTTGCCGTTCTCAAGGGGATTGGGAACACCATTTGGGTCCGCCATCCTTAGACATAAGGCAACAGAATTGCTTTTTCAACTAAAAGCAGAATCAAGATAACATCTTTTCTGGTGTCAAAGTGTGTGAAGGTTTGCCACCAGCCCACCTCTAAAAGGAGATATCTACAGACTGGAGGACCACCTCCAGTTGTGGATTCAGTTTAACATCATGTCCAGGAGGTAATGACACCATAGGCATGAAACATGATAGGTGTTAAATTAATGAGGCTGGCTTCCTGATGATGAACAAGATTCAACTGCTGGCTTATATCTACATTAATATGATGCTAGTATTCTGCCGACATTACGTTCAGGTTACTGTTTTTAATCCTCATGAAAAAATAATTAGACTGAACGGAAACAGAATCGGCCAGTGAATGAAAACAGAAAATATAACCCAAATTGTTAACATGATTGGATGTCAGCAGTAATTTTAATGGAATTTTGGTACCCTAATTATTTCCTTATAATTTATTCTGAACTTGTTGTGTGTCCTCACTTCGCCACATGATTCTTTCCAATTTCCATCATGTGACATTATGAACCTAAATACTGATGTCAGTACGGAGAATTGGACAGCTTGTTTAGACCCTTTTAAGCAGAGTATTTCGAGGGGAATGGGAAAAATGTTGCCTGCTATCGCTCTTGCTATTTTAGAAATGAATTCTCCAAGTTCTTCTCAATTATGAATTCTTACCTAGGGGCAGGCATTTGTACCTGGCACTGTTCTCATTAATGACAGAGCTGATTTAATTGACTGTGTGCTGCAGAATGGGTTCCAAGCATCCGTCTGATAGACACGCGCACACAAACACATATACACAAGCACGCTTCAGGTGGGAGTCTGCCTGGGCTGTGGCCCCGGGGAGTGTTCATCCGTGAACTGTGCTGTATGCAGATGAGGGCCTCCATCACATAATAATTGCTTTGTATTGCAAGAAACCATACAGCCACACAGTGGTAGCACAAGTAGAGTAATGCATATGTATGTTTGTGTAATGAAAAGATTTATTTAAAATGTTATAACCTTCTTTCAATTTTAATCCACTGTGTTTGTTTTTTGTGGTATACTGAATGTGGCGCTGGAAAAGTATGAACTCTTTTAAAGGTATACACTGCATAAACTGTCCCTCTCAAAATAAGCCAGATAATCCAAAATCTAGCCAAATTGTGTTGTTTTAAGAAAAAAAGAAAAAAAAAAATCTGCCATTGGGGTAAGAAAAATCTACTTGTTTAGAATTCTCAAAACTATCAAAATGTCTAGGCACTGATTAATCAAAATGTGTCCTAAAACTAGACAGAATTCTTAATTTAAGATTGGCCTCTGTCTTAAAATAAAGAAAACAATATTGTTCCTTTGCTTGGATGCCTTTCCTTGTTGCTGGGTAAATACAGCTTGATATTAGTTGTAAAAACATATTAAGAACAGGTGTGATACATTTTCCCAAAATAAGACATTTTTTCCTTATGTTAAAAAAAAAAAAAATGCTTGACAAGATTTTTTTTTTTCTATTTAGACAAAAATTCAGTCAAATTTTCTTTAAACAAGTCTTTTTTTTTATTTCTTAGATATCAGTTTTTGCATAGTAATGTGTTGGATTTAAGGATGCTCAGAGTTTTCTGTCTCTTTCTGGCTTTTTTATCTCTTTTAAAACCTTTCGAGTTGCTTTCCTCATCCATTCATGGGAATCTCTGAGTGACTTTTGGGGATTTACCCGTGTAAAAAGTCAACTGTAAGCAGAAGGTTTGACTTGTGGGGGATTGATCGACTCACTGAGCCAGGTTGAAATGGCTACTGCACCACTGTTGGTTGCACTCCATGCGCTTTTATTAGCATTATTTTCAACTTAAAACAGCTTTTTAGAAAATTAAGATTTCTTTTTCAGAAAAGATATTCCTAAAATTGTCTTGGAATGCCATATAATCTGAGTCTTATAATCAGGGCCATCTTATATTCAGGTCAGGACGGTATTACTAATAGTTACTGACAGACGAATTTGAAGGTATTATAAGTAATTAAGCAAGCAGATATCCCAGTCGGATTTCTGTCTCATTGCTGCTGATTCCACACTTTGATATCGCTGATGAGCTCTCGTGTACTTCCTAATGAGAGTGACTCATGGAGATACTCATCAGTGATCGATGTTTCGTTTGGCCTTGCACCTTCCAGTAACTGTGATACAGTATGGGATCTTTTTTTTGTTTACATATTCCTCTTTCCCTTCTCCCTCTGTCCTTCTACCTCTCTCTCTTTGCCTGTCATACACTACTCCATTTTTATCTCCCTATCGTAGATAAAATT
This sequence comes from Thalassophryne amazonica, assembly GCF_902500255.1. Classification (NCBI taxonomy): domain Eukaryota; kingdom Metazoa; phylum Chordata; class Actinopteri; order Batrachoidiformes; family Batrachoididae; genus Thalassophryne; species Thalassophryne amazonica. Next base: position 37,371,058 of record NC_047120.1, read on the forward strand.
GCAGTGCGCGTCGCCAGGGAACAATTAGTCTCAGCCCTCTCAAAGCACCACTGCACAACTGAGTATCCATCTTTTGCAGCCAATCTCTGCATGTGTCAGGCGTAACATTTGCCCGTTCTTATTTTGGAGATGCCCAGTCACTGCAACTGTAAGTGCACCCCAGAATCTAGTTTATGTTTTTATCTCTCCTTTAGCCCCATGCTGCGCTTGCTTGTGTGTTGTCTTCAGCCCAGGTTTTTCACTTACGTTTATTATTTTTTTGCAGTTTGTTGCATATTCTTTGCACCGACTAAGATCTCGCATCACCATGAGTTTTTTATTTATTTATTTATTTTTGATGGTCTTTGTATTTTTGTTATGCTTGTTCTGCTTTTTGCTGTGTGTAGGCTTTCTTTCTGTCTGACTAGCTTAAATGATCAAATTTGAACAGCACACAGCACAATGGGGATAGTAAGGGGCACGGTTTTTGACTTAAAAACCCAATGTGGCAATGAGAGTTAAATCTGGCACACCAGCTTTGTGCTATTTTATTGCTTCTCCTCTAATTCCATTTTTTTCTAAATATGTATTCATGCTGGCTGGCCTCCAGGCTGAGACCATGTTCAAGTTGTCAGGAGTCAAAAGTCAGAACAAACTTCTGATTGTCAATCTGCATTCAGAAGGTGATGAAAATTGTGAATATTCATAAGTGAATTATTGAGATGTCTTACGCTTTTGAACTGCAAAGATTTGCTGAACATATGCCTTCAAGGTTTACCATGTCCCTTGATTATCCTTTATGAAGTTTCATTCTGCACTGTATGTGTGAGTATGACCTTGAGTTTATGTATTGAAAAGGTTAATGCTATGTGCTTTGTGTGATTCTGTCTCTATAGAATCCTTGAGTAGTCAAATGATTTGTTGTTTGGGAAGATTTCTGTACAGCATGCTTTGTAACTTAACATAAATTATGTCTCTATGCCATGTTGTATACTTCATGTAGCATAATCAGAAATATACTTTCATGTTTTTAAGCAGTGGTCCAATGGGCCACCAATGATGTACATTTGGTGGTACAAATACTGCTAAGCCTACATAAAAGGCAACTCCATGCATGTTGTTTCCTCCCTATACTGTCATACTTAATAAATGAAAAATAATTAATTGAAGGAAAATATGTTATTTGCTTTTTTAGGCAGAGCGCATGCATGTATGTGTCCATAAGCTTTTGACAAGAGTGGAAGTTAGCTTTGACTTAAGTTCGCATGCATACTGACATCTGTGAAATGTTTTGTAAATCAATCCAGAGGTGTTATTAGTATCCCAAAACAGCGTTTTTAGTTTTAAAACTGTTTATTTCTCACTAGCTTTTACATAATATATGAGAAAGGTGTTATATTTAGCCAAGAACAGAGCAAAGTTAGCAGCTAGCAACATCAGGAAGTGATGTCACCATGTTAACGTTTGCGAGATCATACCAAAAAAATAGGAAGAGAATGTGACTTTTTAACCTCTTAAAATACCTCTTACAATATGTCAAGGTTAGCCATCTTTGAACTTGTTCATGGTCTGTGTTCCAAAAATGTTCCCTGTGAATTTGAAGACCCTGGCAGTAATAACACTGGACTTGTGCTGAGCTCAGACAAACAGATGCACACAAAGCCTTCGCAATACCCGATGGCCATATTTGATGGCCGCAGGCAAAAACTCCAAGGGTTTGCCTACCTATCACCGAGCTGAAGCAAATAATACATGACCACTTTTTGGAGGTAGGGATGGACCAGTGGTCTACCTGCATGGCTGTTAAACATGACCCAGGGCAGTTCCATAGTTTGGTGGTTGTGGTAACACTCACCCTGTGACTGGAGCTGGAATGTTGAACAGTTGTGCTGTTAAAAAAGAGCAGTTTCATCACATTCCTAGTGCACAGGTGGCATCTGCTTTAACAGAAACCCCACAGACGTTGCTGCTTCTCTCACTTTTTAATTAGTGACAAACTGAAACATATGTACAGTGGAACACTTATTGTGTTACCATTATTATATTGGTTTGTGATGTTCATTAAATATAATTGGATAAGAGAAATGCCTAGATCTGCACTGATACCAACAGCCTTATTCCTGTGGAGACATCTCCAGAGAGTTGCTTTGGAAGAGTTCACTGAGCTCATACAGTTCGATGGGGTCCCAGCACTTCCTGTGTTACAGTGTGGTTGTAAGATTTGTATGGTAACCATTGTTCAAAGGTGATGAGATGATTTCTTAAAGATGTTCCACATGGGCAGTTAATAACTAAGTTGAGGAGTATCATTTCCATTGTGAGAGAACATTACCTACGACCGTTTTGCCATATGACACATTACCAAGCTCCCCTAATAAACAGAAAAAAATGTCTCACTGTAACATTTCCCGTTACCCCATAAAATGTGCAGTTTCTGATGAAAGATCACTCAAATCAGTCACAAATACACCTATTCTTAATGAAATCACCATGTTGGAGATGACTAGAACAATTATGGTAACAACAAGCTCACTCGCGGACACAACATCGGCAGTTTCCAGGACAATTCGGCCGTTCTGGACAAAACTGCCAAGTTTCCAGAGAACAAAGAGGGAAAAAACAGGGTGACATGGAGATCTAAACACAGGTGGTGACTTATTATTATCTTCAATTCAACACGCAACAATTGATAGAACAGTGAAAAAAATGTGCGCATTAAAGGACAACATTTCCAAAAGATGAAGGAAGCCCAAAATGGAGAGTCGTTGCGTATCGGTTTTTATGTAAAGCAGAACTCGAGAGTGGGACATGTAGTGCCAAAACTGCATTTCTTCAGTACAGTGGAGAAACACTTGAGAAAGTTTGCTTAGCTTTGCATATAATATGAACACACACATACACACGCGCACACAAACCAATGTATTTTCATTTCATACTCAAGTATGGTGAGTTTGTAGTACTTGAATCCAAAATTGTATCATGTAGTGTGTCCGCCATGCATTTTTGTACCGACACACGATAAACATGCTTTGCTTTGATCGCACGCAAAAATATTTGTTGAAGTTCTAATTATTCAATGCACATGTAAAACACTCGTAATGACTGAGAAATACACAAGCAAAATACCAACCTTATGATCACTTCTTATGTTCTTTGTCCGCCATGTTTTTTTTTCTGCTTTGGTCTCCGGAAACAAGGCTGTTTTTTCCAGAATGGCCGAATTGTCATGTCACTGTTGATGTGTCTATGAGTGATCTTGTTGTTGCCGTAAATGTTTTAGTCGTCTCCAGTATGGAGAATTCAGTAACGGAAAAGGATGCCTCAGTTACCGATAGGGATGTTTTTTATTTTAAGAATAGGATGTATTTGTGACCGATTCGCGTTATCTATCATTAGAAACTGCACATTTTATGAGGTGAACGGGAAATGTTCCATCCGGATTCAGCTTTTTCTTTTCGTTTGTTAGGCGGGCCTGTTGAGGACCCCAAAAATTGGGAAAAGGCAAGAGGATGTCCATGTTACACCTAGCTGCAATCGATAGATGAGTACTTTTAAGAGGTGGGGTTGGAGCAGCTGTCTACCTGGGTGGTTGCCATCTAGGATCCAAGGTGGTTCTCTGGTGTGGTAGATTCTGCAATATGCTACACTAGCACATAATCTCAGGCCTGATTTGACATTTTCCACAAACCTTTTTGGGACTCCACCTTCAACATCCTGACACTAGAAGCCTAGCTACAAGTAGCTAAGTTATTTCTTTATTCTTCTGCATGCCACTCTGAAGTAACATGGACAGAGTGTCTCTGGTGTAAAATCATGCAAATTCACCGCAATATATTATCTCCTTTAGTGTTGCAACAATATTCTCTTGCTCCCGCAGTGAGTGTAAGAACCTTGCCAGTGTGCCTCCATCCACGATTTTTCATTGTAACAAACAAATTGTCTTTCTAGCAAAGCTGAATGTGAATGAAATAGAAAAGAACGTACATCATCTTTGTTCCCTCACTTCATTTTCCATGCACATCCTATTTTCATTCCCCGTTCCGTCACTCTTATCTGTCTACCTCCAGTGGGTTTGCAGAGATGAAAGAGTAGAACAAAATATCAGCACTATAGATCATTTTGACAGTTTAATTTCAATGCATGATTATCAGTCAATTTGATAATTATATTATCCAATCATCCAATTAATGTGTTCTATATTTACAATGATCATCAAATGAGCTCCCTGTTTTTGCACCATCTATCCAGGTTGAGATATTAGACCATTGAGGGATCTCAACAGTTTGAGTGTGCGAGGCTTCTTGATTGAGATATTTAAAAATAAATAAAGAAATAAAAATGGTTGCATCTGCATTCGTCTCAGTCTGGACGGTGTCAAGTTGGTCTTCCTCAATTCGTTCCTTCACACTCGGCAGCGTGTTCACAAAACACAGAAAGAGCAAAAGACAGAGCGAAACGGAGTGGAGGCGGGAGAATGATGAAAGGATTTCATGCCTCTTCGTTGGCATTACTCTCCTCCTGTCTGCACTGTCTCGCTCTGGGAAAGAGTAGCACTGTGCCACTGTGCCGGGCCCACACATACACACACACATACATACACACATACATACACAGAGCAGGAGATTTGCCACGAAATGTTCACATTCACAAGGTGCTTCATCTCCCCTGATTAGGTGGCTTCATATGGGACATGATCAGATTGGTGTTTCCATCTGGAGCGCACGGACTTGGTGTTTGCACGGCGATCATAAGTAGATATGGACAGGCGTGCTTTGTCTTTGGCAAGAACCCTGTATCTGACCGTCCACGAGCTGTTGTGTTCAGACAGAAGCAACCATTGACTGTTCTTTTCGATCAAGCCTTTTCCTTCAGCTCAGTTTCACTTGTGGATGGATGAAAGTTAAGCCGCTTCAATATAAAATCTTTTTATTTCTCTTATCATTCTGTGTTGTGTTTTATGTTCACCTTTGTGCCTCTAGGTTCACACTTGTGTGGGTGTTCTTTATTCAGATCTTTTCGAGATGTGTTCCTTATGTTGCTTTAGCAGGAGTCTTATTCAAAAACAAAAAACATCAAATCCAAACTGTTTTCTGTTTTTTTTTTTTTTTCTTTTTTTTTAACAGATGATGTGCCGCCATACTTTAAAACGGAGCCAGTGCGAAGCCAGCTCCATCTGGAACGAAACAGGCTGGTGCTGACCTGTATGGCTGAGGGTAGCTGGCCCCTGGAATTCAAGTGGATCCACAACAGCACGGAGCTGACCCGATTCTCACTAGAGTACAGGTGAGGCATGCAGACAGCCAGATGGGACAGGTGAAGTAAAGGATGTGTGGTACTGAAACTTTCATTGACAAAGGTTGGTAAAAAAAATCCATCTGAGGGTGGAAATTTCCTAAAATAGTGAGACAGAGATTGATCAGTTGATAGGACTTGAACTACCAAAATATAGATTTAAGTTTGATTTCCAATCATACTATTTGTCTTTGTCCTTGGAAAAGACACTTCATCCACATTGGCTCAGTCCACTTATCTGTAAATGGGCACCTACCTTGCCTGGGGAAGTAACCAGTAATAGTACTAGTGTCCCATCAGCTTCATGTTCCAATCCAGGGATAAGCACCAGCAACAACAGGCCTCAGAGCCTCTATAGCACTTAGTTGTATGTCCAGGAGGTTCTATTTTCATTATGGTGTGTGTTAACAGCATATCTCAATAGAAAATTGAGAAAATAACAAAAAGAAAATAACAGACTAACAGGTGGAGACATTGCCCTTGAGTCAAGCCAGAGATTATTTAACTTTAGTACTCATCCAGAACCATGATTCAAAACCTTTCAATTGTGTCTGGTGAATGTTGATACACCAGATCAATGGAAAGAGTAACAGGTTTTTGCCTGCCACTTGTTGGATGCCTAGTGGATGCTTGACAAATTATCGAAAATTGTGAATAGTAGTGGTTAAAACATGTAATGGACACATTGTGTGCTTGTCGCACTGTTTCACCCAGCTAAAAAGCTAGCAAATGGGGAAGAAACATAATGCTTACTACGTGGGTAAATTTGAGACAAAATATACAATAGAATGGGAAAGAAAAGCCAGAATCACTATATATATATATATATATATATATATATATATATATATATATATATATATATATATATATATATATATATATATACGAGGGCTGCCAATAAAGTAACGGTCCTTTTTATTTTTTTCAAAAACTATATGGATTTCATTCATATGTTTTTACGTCAGACATGCTTGAACCCTCGTGTGCATGCGTGAGTTTTTCCACGCCTGTCGGTGACGTCATTCACCTGTGAGCACTCCTTGTGGGAGGAGTCGTCCAGCCCCTCGTCGGAATTCCTTTGTCTGAGAAGTTGCTGAGAGACTGGCGCTTTGTTTGATCAAAATTTTTTCTAAACCTGTGAGACACATCGAAGTGGACACGGTTCGAAAAATTAAGCTGGTTTTCAGTGAAAATTTTAACGGCTGATGAGAGATTTTGAGGTGATACTGTCGCTTTAAGGACTTCCCACGGTGCGAGACGTCGCTCAGCGCTCTCAGCCGCCGTCGTCAGCCTGTTCAAGCTGAAAACCTCCACATTTCAGGCTCTATTGATCCAGGACGTCGTGAGAGAACAGAGAAGTTTCAGAAGAAGTCGGTTTCAGCATTTTATCCGGATATTCCACTGTTAAAGGAGATTTTTTTAATGAAAGATGTGCGGACGGCACAGGAAAAACACCTCCGTGTTGATAACCATTTGTAAAATCCAGGCGGCTTTTGATGGCTTTCAGTGGAGTGAGTATATGAGAAATTGTTTAACAGGCAGGACATGTTCCAACTTGTCCTTAAGGCTTTCAACAGAGGTGTTTTTCCTGTGGCGGAGCGTCGCGGTGGCTGCGTCCCGACGCGCGGACCCGTCCGCACGTCTTTCATTAAAAAAATCTCCTTTAACAGTGGAATATCCGGATAAAATGCTGAAACCGACTTCTTCTGAAACTTCTCTGTTCTCTCACGACGTCCTGGATCAATAGAACCTGAAATGTGGAGGTTTTCAGCTTGAACAGGCTGACGACGGCGGTTGAGAGCGCTGAGCGACGTCTCGCACCGTGGGAAGTCCTTAAAGCGACAGAATCACCTCAAAATCTCTCATCAGCCGTTAAAATTTTCACTGAAAACCAGTTTAATTTTTCGAACCGTGTCCACTTCGATGTGTCTCACAGGTTTAGAAAAAATTTTGATCAAACAAAGCTCCAGTCTCTCAGCAACTTCTCAGACAAAGGAATTCCACGAGGGGCTGGACGACTCCTCCCACAAGGAGTGCTCACAGGCGAATGACGTCACCGACAGGCGTGGAAAAACTCACGCATGCGCACGAGGGTTCAAGCATGTCTGACGTAAAAACATATGAATGAAATCCATATAGTTTTTGGAAAAAATAAAAAGGACCTATACTTTATTGACACCCCTCATATATATATATATATATATATATAGGGAATGTACCAAAGTGTTTTGTTGGTACTTCATATTTGTGTCCAACTCAAAACACTCCCTGGAAAGGTTTTGAAGCTTCTTCAGAACATCATTCCAGAGGCCATATAGAAAGGAAGACATCATGAGCTGTGATCAATGGGCCGTCATATGTCACCAGCTGATTTAAAACAAATTTTCAGAATAATTTAATTTGATTAGCGCCCTCTTCTGTTGAAACATTAAAATTCAAGTGAAAATTTGCATTGCACTGTTTTTAATTTCATATTTAAAGGCTTAGCGCAGGGACTGTAAGTGCACTAGCATGTACGTTGCTTGTCTCCATGTTGCTGGACATATATCAGAGACCATAGGTTTGTGACCATAAATGGTCCTTTAGTGTTACAGCTGAGTACCATTTCACATGCTAACCCTTCCATTTTTTGCTCATGTCTTAGAAACCCTATGAGAATCCATATTGTGTAGTTCTGAGATATTGAATTTAAAATAGAATGAAAGGGGTCTCATGCCAAAATTAGCCAAATGCTCTACAGTATAGCCATGGCAAGGCCATTTTCTGAAACAGTGAGTATATTACATAGGGATGTATGTAATACATAGCATTGCGCATTGACAATTATCAACTGCAAGTCTGCAAATGTCAGACAACTGTAAATGGTCTTTTTGATAGAATGTAAAAGTCAAAATATAGCCAGTGAAATAGTGAAATATTGCAGCTTACATTCTGAAAAAAGTTTTTCTGCATTCTTTTTTCTTTCTGTCCATTTCCCTTAAGACTCTGTAACCAAAAAGGTATAGTTTGGACTGTCTATGACTGAATGTTATGGAGTTATGGGGTAAAAACAGCAAGAATGGTGACAAAGGTCAGTTTCAGTTTGTACAGGAGTCAGAAGTTAAAGTTGCTCTAATTATTGTAAAACATGATGCAAATTATTGGTTGAGTTAATAAGGTTTTAAAAAGGAATAGTTTGCATCATGTGTCATGCTTAGTTGTCATGTTACGGGGTAACATATGTCACATGCCGTAGAATCCAGTGGACGTTGACATTGTTTGACCTTTACCTTACAGACCAAGCAATCAACACAGTCAAAACTATTCAGTTTGTTAATCCTATCAACGCAACCAATGATTTTCACCACTTTTTTACCAAAATTGGAGCAACTTTACTTTTTGACCCCAGTACAGACTGAAATTGACCTTTGTCACCATTCTTGCTGTTTTTACCACATAACTCCATAATATTCAGTTATAGATAGTCCAACCTATACCCTTTTGGAATCTTCATGATTCCAAATGTGCTTTTACAAAAGAGTAATGTCTAAGGTGTATGTGTGCCAATTTTGGTGCTTGTTTCCAGAAATGAACAGTTGTTACAGTTATCTACTCCACTAAGAAGGGACCAGTAGCCATTAACATTTACCATCTCCCATCCCAAAAATGAATTAAAAATCCCATGCAAAATATGCACCTGACTATTAAGGATGGGTAGGTATTAGTCTAGAGCAGGGGTGGGCAGCTTGTTCCAGAAAGGGCAGGTTTTCTTTGTAGCCACTGACTCCACCAGGTGATTTCACTGATTAACTGATTCCATCTGCTAAAAGTGATATTAATCAGTGAAATCACCTGGTGCAGTCAATGGCTGCAAATAAACCCTTCACCCTCTTGGCCCTTTCTGGAATGGATTTGGGAGCAGAAGAGCTTTGTTTGAAGTCCCCATCACACTGGGAAAATCACTGTCCTTCTACTGCTATAACGTGTAAAACTTTGTGCATGGTATCCAGAGATGCTCTTCTTCATACCGTGGTGATAACAATTGAACTAAAGTATCATTGGCTTTCTTTTGGCTCTGGCCATTTATCTTGTACCTCTGCTGTCAAGTCGACATTTTCATCCAGATAAACTGCAGCTCAGTGAATGTTTATTCTTCTACTTTTTCCAACCATTTCTGGAGGACCCTAGACATCGTTGTGTGTGGAAATAGAAGTTGATCAATAGAAGTAGATCACAAGTTCATGAAATATTTAAAACGAGCCTAACTAGCAATAAGTGTATAATTGTAATGTAAAATTTCATGGACAAAAATAAACACAGCATGCTTACAAATTTGGGTATGTTGGTTAGATTTTGAACTGGCTTAAAAGTACCCAGATTTCATAAGGACCTGGCATTTTCAAAAATCTGCAAGATCTGAACAAGTGTGAGAATCACAGCCCATCCATTTTCTGTGATACTGTCATGAAATGCATCCCATTTTCATGACATGGTCAAGTTTAGTTCACCATTTTGAACCCTAATCTTAACTATAACCATAACCCAACCCATAACCCTCACCCCTTGTCACCCCAAATTTCATGATACCATCACAAAATAATTTTGGGATACTTTCACAAAAATATAATACAAATCTTAACATGAACTAATGGATTATATGTCTTTTTGTGATGCCATCATCACAAACTGGCTTGAGATCAGGTGAGAATTGTCAGTTTATTTGGTTTCTCTCTTCTTCACTTGGGGTCGCCACAGCGATCTAATATTGATCTACATGTTGATTTGACACATTTGATCCTGGGGACCCTTCCTGGATGCAACCCTCATTACATGAAGAATGGGCAGAAGTGGTCTTGAACTGAGAACCTTCTGCTTTGGCAGGTAAGCGCCTGTAATTGCTTGACCACAACAAGTTGCGACAATAATTTATTTTAATCAAATCAAATCACTCTCAGTGGCTATGAATCCTTTGGTTTTCATTTCTCATCTGATGCTTGCAAATTTTAAAATATTTCTAAAAGCTTCTTCTGATTAGATTTTGGTAGTTTCAACAACAAGACGCTTGTGAATTTCTATTCAGTAAGCATCTGAAACCACAAACAACAGCTAAAGTAGCAGCACATGACCTGCAAGTACACAGAGAGATCCAAGCACATGTTGACAACAAAACCTATTGGAAAAAAATTAGATTCATGTCATGCAATAAATTAAACTGAAAACAAATGTTACCATTTAACGTACCATCAGCTGTATCAAAATTCCTATACAATGTAAAACATGATAAAAAATGATCATTTCAGTTCCGTTGACTGACTCAGTGTATACAATGTAAAATAAGACATTTGATTTCTTTGTTGATGGTACTTTTGCTGGATGAACTGATATACTTTCAAACATGACTCCTTGAAGAACTAAGTGCAGATTAATAATAAAGTGCCATTGCAGTTGTTTCAATGACCCATACATGTGTCAAATGGTTATTGGGTTGGGCTGTGGAGTCCAGTACCTATGTCCCTGATTAAAGGTTTACCTAACTCCACTTTGCAGATGATGGTGTGATCCTTGTGGAATCAGAGGATGCCCTGATTGCAAGACTTGAAAAGCTGAGTATGGACTGGAATGTATGAGTTTGCAATTCTGAATCAAGACCTGTACCAAGGTGTTTGGCAGTGAACCCTTGCAGGAGAACAAATATAAAGATCTTCATGGTTCTTCACTGAAAAAAGTAAAACTTGAATCAACTTTAAAAGGTCTGAGTCCTGGTTACACTACTTGTCTGAATCCTCATCACTTAATATGCATTGTCCCACTCCATCCAGGTGTAAATTGGTACTGGCCTTGGTTGGGGAAATAGCCTTTGTTGGACTGGCTTTCCCTCTGGGGGCATAATAGACCCTCATGAGTGTTACACTCCAGAATCCAAGGATAAGTGGCAGCCCCAATGGACCTCAGAGCCTATATCAGACTTCATATTCAGATATTCATAGTCTGAATACATAAGTGTGCACATATAATGACATATGTGGAAATACAAATTAGGGTGAAGATTTTATTTGAAAACTGCACCTATTGGAATGCTAAAATGCTTCAACTTGGCAAATATTAGGCAGCTCAAGCAGCAAATGTTTGATATTAATGTGATTTCATACAAGGGCAACAGCTATGCTCCCTTTGTGCATGTGTGCAAAAGAGATAAAACATCAATATATTTGAATGCTACATGTAATACCACAGATTTGAACAGTCCTGCTAATTCCTCAAGTGGCCCTTTCACTTTGCGAGCAGTGTATTTGAGCAGAGCAGTGGCCCATGTTAATGAGGTTATGGCAAAGGTCCCCAGTGCTGAGAGCTGCTTGAAGTATTGACACCACGTGACTTGACCTTACATCCTCTGGTGACTGATCAATACCACAAGGTGTATACACGGTCATTGCTATTTAACATGTAGGTGTGGGTATGTCAGAGTGAGAGGATGCTGGAAGGTGACAGAGAGGAATAGTTTTGTGTGAAGAGTTCAAGAGTGATGGGAGAATAAGCCTCGATATTAGACAATGGTCAATGTCAATGTTATATCACTAATCTGAGTAATGTTAAATCCTATCTACTGATAAGAAATAAAATTATGAATAATAAAATCAGGTTTAAATTTGAAGAAGTATGTATAAATAAGGTAAAGGATTATTTGAAATCCTGTAAAGACAAGCCCCCGGGTGTTGACGGTCTTGACAGTAGGCTTCTAGCAGCTGATTGTATTGCTCGTTTTAGCTCATATAATAAACCTCAGTTTTGCCTGCAACACATGTCCGCAAGTGTGGAAACAGGTTAAAATGATTCCACTACTGAAAAATAAGAAAATTCCGTTCTCCACTTTAGTTGACCTATAAGTATCCTACTTGTGTTGGGAAAAATTATGGAGTCTATTGTATATAAGCAAATTAGTAATTATTTTTCTTCAAATAACTTAATCTCAGATTTCCAACATGCATATAGAAAGAGTCACTCCACTGCCACGGCGCTGACTCATATGTTCGATGATTAGCTCAGAGAGGTTGAAAAAGAGAATATAGTTGGTACTATGTTTCTCGACTTCTCTGCTGCTTTTGATATTATTGATCATGATTTGTTATTGGAAAAACTTGCTGTTTACGGTTTTTAGCTATCAGCTCTTACCTGGTTTTATAGCTACTTAGCCAACAGAACACAGACAGTGTTTTTTAATGGCAGCTTTTCTGGCACCGGGAGTGTAGTATGTGGTGTGGCACAAGGGAGTTGTCTCGGTCCATTATTATTTACTATTTTCACAAATGATTTACCACATATTTTTGATAAAGTTAATATAGCGATGGATGCAGATGATTCTACCATTTATGCATCAGCATGCTCACACAATGATTTAGAAACTGTCTTAAACATGGAATTTCTTAAGGTAGTTGACTGGATTACATCCAATAAGCTAGTGTTAAATATAGCAAAGGCTAATTGTATGATTATTGGCTCTAGTCATGTTATTATGAAAAATCCTGTACTAACATTAGAATTAATAATATGAGAATAAATCAGGTACAGGAGACTAAGCTGCTGGGTGTAACAGTAGATTCTAAATTATCATGGAAAAAACATAATACTTTTGTAAAACTGAGCAGGGGTATATTGATTATGAGGAAACATGCAGGGTTTTTAAGTTGTACAACACTGAATTACGCTATCAAATCATCATTACTAGTATACCTGGATTATTGCCCAGCAATTTGGTCAACTGCTTCTGGTGAAATGATTAATATATTACAGATTATCCAAAATAGGGCTGCTTGTACAGCACTTAAGTGTAGTTATAGGACCAACATTATTACAATGCATAAAAGTTTAAACTGGCTGTTAGTTAAAGATAGACTATTATATTCACTGATTATTTTTACAAGAAAGATTATTGTCACTAAGTTACCTCATATTTTGTTCCGGAATTTCTCCTTTAGCTCAGAAAATCATAGATACATAACCAGACATGCTGTGGTGGGAAATTTTAAGTTACCTGTGGCCAGGACTAATGCCATAAAAAAACACTCTTATTTAGGGGTTTGAAGGAATGGAATTCATTGCCGAAATGTATTAAACTTATGGCAAATGAATGTTCATTTAGGGAACTTCTGCAGAGACAACTTTAGACAAGTTTTTTGTGAATATTGATTGATTCACCAGATGTGATGATCTGGAAGCTGATTGGTTTTGTTATATATATATATATATATATATATATATATATATATATATATATATATATATATATATATATATATATATATATATATATACACACTCAACAAAAATATAAACGCAACACTTTTGGTTTTGCTCCCATTTTGTATGAGATGAACTCAAAGATCTAAAACTTTTCCACATACACAATATCACCATTTCCCTCAAATATTGTTCACAAACCAGTCTAAATCTGTGATAGTGAGCACTTCTCCTTTGCTGAGATAATCCATCCCACCTCACAGGTGTGCCATATCAAGATGCTGATTAGACACCATGATTAGTGCACAGGTGTGCCTTAGACTGCCCACAATAAAAGGCCACTCTGAAAGGTGCAGTTTTATCACACAGCACAATGCCACAGATGTTGCAAGATTTGAGGGTGCGTGCAATTGGCATGCTGACAGCAGGAATGTCAACCAGAGCTGTTGCTCGTCTATTGAATGTTCATTTCTCTACCATAAGCCGTCTCCAAAGGCGTTTCAGAGAATTTGGCAGTACATCCAACCAGCCTCACAACCACAGACCACGTGTAACCACACCAGCCCAGGACCTTCACATCCAGCATGTTCACCTCCAAGATCGTCTGAGACCAGCCACTCGGACAGCTGCTGAAACAATCGGTTTGCATAACCAAAGAATTTCTGCACAAACTGTCAGAAACCGTCTCAGGGAAGCTCATCTGCATGCTCGTCGTCCTCATCGGGGTCTCGACCTGACTCCAGTTCGTCGTCGTAACTGACTTGCGTGGGCAAATGCTCACATTCGCTGGCGTTTGGCACGTTGGAGAGGTGTTCTCTTCACGGATGAATCCCGGTTCACACTGTTCAGGGCAGATGGCAGACAGCGTGTGTGGCGTTGTGTGGGTGAGCGGTTTTCTGATGTCAGTGTTGTGGATCGAGTGGCCCATGGTGGCGGTGGGGTTATGGTATGGGCAGGCATCTGTTATGGACGAAGAACACAGGTGCATTTTATTGATGGCATTTTGAATGCACAGAGATACCGTGACGAGATCCTGAGGCCCATTGTTGTGCCAACATCCAAGAACATCACCTCATGTTGCAGCAGGATAATGCACGGCCCCATGTTGCAAGGATCTGTACACAATTCTTGGAAGCTGAAAATGTCCCAGTTCTTGCATGGCCGGCATACTCACCGGACATGTCACCCATTGAGCATGTTTGGGATGCTCTGGACCGGCGTATACGACAGCGTGTACCAGTTCCTGCCAATATCCAGCAACTTCGCACAGCCATTGAAGAGGAGTGGACCAACATTCCACAGGCCACAATTGACAACCTGATCAACTCTATGTGAAGGAGATGTTTTGCACTGCATGAGGCAAATGGTGGTCACACCAGATACTGACTGGTATCCCCCCCCCCAATAAAACAAATCTGCACCTTTCAGAGTGGCCTTTTATTGTGGACAGTCTAAGGCACACCTGTGAGGTGGGATGGATTATCTCAGCAAAGGAGAACTGCTCACTATCACAGATTTAGACTGGTTTGTGAACAATATTTGAGGGAATTGGTGATATTGTGTATGTGGAAAAGTTTTAGATCTTTGAGTTCATCTCATACAAAACGGGAGCAAAACCAAAAGTGTTGCGTTTATATTTTTGTTGAGTATACACACATATATATATATATATATATATATATATATATATATATATATATATATATATATATATATATATATATATATGCATTTTTGATTATTGTATATTTTGGTTGTTGGTTTGTGTGGACTCCAGTAAGAGTAGCTGCAGCAAGCTGCAGCTAATGGGGATCCTAATAAATAAACAAAAATAAATAAATAAACAGTGAAACCTACTTGCTTCCTCAGTGTCAACCAACCAATCACACATATGGTCCCAGTTTCTTTGTTGTGAACTTAAAATATAAAATAATTCAAATTAAAAGTCAGCTCAATTAAAATTGGAGATGTTATCTAATATAATTAAGGTTTTTTTTTAAAGTCATCTACCTGTGATTCATCCCTCACACAATGCTGTGGATAAATACAAAAAAAGCACCTAAGCTTTCTCTCACATGAACAAAAAACTCAGGGGTGATTACCTGGCACACCATCAGTTTCTCTGCTGACTCTCTTAATTAAGAGAGTTAATTATTAACCAAACCCCAAGAGTCATTTTTTCATCAACTGTTTCTTGGCTAGGGTGGTGGAGTGTGGCCTTGTTTTCTTTAAGGGCACTCCTCCCTGATGTTCATATTATAAGCTGAAGTATGTATTAGCCTTGAGGCCCATTTGTGCCAGTGTTTATCCCAGGTTTCCATACCACAAAGCAAATGAGAGTCTACAATTATCCCTTGATGAGATGCCAGTCCATCATAGCTTACTACAAGAGACAAGGCTGGTGGCCATTTACAGCTTGTTGGACTGGGACAATGTAGATGAAGTGTCTTCTTCAAGGACATATACATGTGTCCTAAGGGCACCTAGAATTGATCCCTGGCTTATATATTAGTACACCAACTCTTATCAAATTGAGCTACTTGCTGTGCACAAAACGCAGCATGCCATCAGTTTCTGGAATACCCATTAAACTAGGAACTTAATTAAGAGAGTTAATTATTAACCAAGCCCCAAGAGTCATTTTTTGTCAATTGTTTCTTGGCTAGGGTGGTGGAGTGTGGCCTTATTTTCACTGAGGGCACTCCTCTTTGTTGTGCATATTGTATCAAGAAGAACTGAACTACGTAAGCCTTATGTAGGCCCTGAGGCCCATTTGTGCCTGTGTTTTTCAATAGCTTCTGTATCATAAAGTGGCTGAGAGTAGTGGTGAGTTAGATTGTCTAAATCCTGTTTTAGCCAGGATGTTGTCAAAAACATGTCTTAAACAGTTTAGCACATCTGGCAAGAAAAAAAAAAAAAAAACCTGCAGAAAACCTATAAAGCCCTTGGCAAAAACCTATTAAGTTTTTGGGTAAACTTAAATTTGAATGTTATAAACTCACTCTATACCCTTTATCTGATGTACCAACATCTGTACCTATTGTTTTGATAATTGTAGGCTGCTTTACAGACTATTTCTAATGTGGCAAAAACTTAGATAAAATGGCAAAACCATTAGCTCGGTGCCAAAGCATGGAGAATTTGGGTTATCGGGCAGGTGGCACATTGTTTGATAACACTTGTTTTAGAATGTTTTATTAACCCTTTATATAAGTAACACAATCACATCATAACTACAGACATTCCAATCTGATTTACCACCTGTTTGATTTCTGAGAAATCACCAATTGAAAATTGTAACCTTAAATGATGATAATAGCACTATAGTTCTATGTATGGTTGAATTTGCATCCCTGGACACAATCACAGAGAGAGGAGTTTTTGCCACTTGTTTTGAAGTAGTCATGAGAAACCTATAGACAAGATTTTGGACAATTTACTAAATTGTCCACAATTATATTTTGTCACATTTTGTTTTTGTCAAATTCTGGAAAGTACTGAGTCCCCTTACATCCTGCATATATTGTTCTAACTATGTTCTTGTACATTACCAAACTTGTCACAATTTTTTATGATATTTAACACGTCTTATGACAGAGGTGGTGGCCAAGTGGTTAAGTGTGCTTATTTCCAGTGGAGAAGCTTCCTGGTTCAAACTCACTCCTGCCCTTTCTGTTGTGAAAGTGTAGTGACACGGACCCACAACAGGGGGCGCAAATGAACGGTCAATAGATGAGCCAAAAATTAACAATTTAATGTTGTGAAGGAGCATAACGAACATACAGACAATCTCAGAATAAGATTACAGTCAATCCACAAAGGTGACGTGTGGGCAGGCTCGAGGATAGAAGACATCTGTCCTGAGAAGAGCCGGAACCACACGATTTCCGCCGCCACCGAACCTGGTGAATACTGGAGCCGCCAAGTCCCGAATTCCCAGGTGATCACCATCCCCGACTGTCGGATCTGGTACTGCTGGCGAGAACAAAGACAGTCAAGTGTAGGTGTGTGCACACCCAGTAACAACAACGGTGGGAATGCCACCTCCACCTCTCACTCAGAAAACAGGTACGTGCAGCAGTTGAGAGTACTTATCACAGAATAGCGTGGGGAGCGAAGACGTCAGCTCTCCACGTCTCTCACACTCAGCCTCCGGCTGCGAGCACTCACGGAACTGACTGCAAACACTGTGTAACAAACACTTGTCAGAAAAGACAAAAGCAACGGCTGAGAGTTTTACCTCCAATGAAGTACGATATCTCGGCGATGAGGTGGAGATGACGTCTGGGTTTTATGGAGTGCGATGATGAAGAATGAGTGACAGCTGTCAGGAATTAATGAGTGACAGCTGTCACTCCCGGCTGTGTCCGTGGCGGCAGCGCCCTCTCGTGCCTGAAGCCCGCACTTCAGGCAGGGCGCCCTTTGGTGGTGGGCCAGCAGTACCTCCTCTTCTGGCGGCCCACACAACACTTTCTGCAATATGGAGTTTTGTCAAAAAAGGACATCTGATGTCGAACTTGTGCCAAATCAACATGCAGATCCACCTCGGATTTGTTGTGGTGACCCCGAATGAAAACAAGGGAGATGCTGCAGGGGCTTTATTTTACTTTTATGATTTTTTATGTGATTATTTTACTTTTAGACAGATTTCAGATATGATTTCCTATATGAGACAGTGTTTTTTCTTTTCACAGGTAGAAAACATTTTCACCAGGATGGTTTTTGCTCATATTTAACTGGATTTCAGTCATGATTCATCTAAGTCCCAACCATGGATAAGAGTCTAAGACTATCCCATTGCAGGCTACGTCCACCACCAAGGCTGGTACCCATTTACTGTCTTGTTCAGTATCCTGAAACACCTGGGATTGATCCCCAGCTTATATGTTGACCGCAATCTCCTATCCAATTCAGCTACCTGCTCTGCTTAAAAGTCAGTATGCCATCAGTTTCACGATTGCCAATTAAATTAGGAACTTAATTAAGAGAGTTAATTATTTGCCAAACCCCAAGAGTCATTTTTTGTCAATTGTTTCTTGGCGAGGTTGGTGGAGTGTTGTCTTATTTTCTTTTAAGGGCACTCCTCCTTGATGTCCATATTGTGTTGAGAGGAACAGGTGGCTTCCCAATTATGGATCTCAGTCTTTATAAAAGCACATATAATCTGATTGACGGTCGGTCACAACAGAAAATGAATAACATTATGGCAAAACTTTCCAACCTCAGCATTTACATTAAAATGTCCAACCGTATTGACTTGTTGTCTCCTGGTATGCAGTTTAACGTCTGTCATATTGACAGTTTTTGATGAGTAAAAATTAGTGTCCTGACAAAAGATATTATCTTGTTCGGTGCTAGTTTTCACAAAGAGACATGAAAATATTCAAAATTAGATGAACATATTCACAGCTAGAGTAATAGTATCACATTGGTCTCCATAGTGGTGAATCGTCACTGAATACTTGTTTTCTCCAACAGTTGTACATTTTAATATACACATTAATTTCTCAAGAGACACAAAAATAGGTAGGCTGGGAGGATCATCAAGGTAAAATTCATGATTCAGTACCATATTTCTAAAAAAAACAAAAAAACAAAAAAAAAAGAAGAAAAAGCCTTCCAATCCCCCTACCTTTCCTTAAAAACACATCTTTCACTTTTAATCTCCTTATTTTTGAACCTCCTCAGAGCATGTAATTTCATGGTGGCTTTGAACAAATTAACACAAGTTCAATACAATAATATTTGATCTCTACAGGGAAGTGATGACAAACTCTGCTGTCTAACGAGATGGAGATGAAGGAAAAACGGGGTGCAAACTAATCACAAACATATTCCTCTCTGTGTACGTGTATCAAAAGTGATGAGGGTCCTCAGACTATCAAGCACAGTCATGATGTGAGATGCATGATTCTGTTTCAGGCCGTTTAATTAAAAAGTAAAGTTTGTTCAAGACTTACCTTTCAATAAAGATTGTGTCATCTTTAATTTTGATTCTGGTCCCTGATTCACAGTCTGGATTGCCCTGATTGCTTCTTTGTTGTAATTCTTGCCACATCATTTGAAGAAAAAAAGTTAGCTTTTTTACTACTTTGCGAAGTCTTGCAACTTATCCTGTGGTTCGACATATGCTCTGGAAAAAAGAAAAATTACAATGAAATCAGAAATGATCTTTAGTGTCTATAGGTATAGGGTGTCTTAGGCACCAAGGTGTTAATCAACCAAGGAGTAGCCATGTAT
This sequence comes from Thalassophryne amazonica, assembly GCF_902500255.1. Lineage (NCBI taxonomy): Eukaryota > Metazoa > Chordata > Actinopteri > Batrachoidiformes > Batrachoididae > Thalassophryne > Thalassophryne amazonica. The sequence goes on from NC_047120.1 coordinate 37,390,786, forward strand.
GAGAAACTGTTAACAATTCAAGGGTACAGTGTCTGAACATCACAATTGTGTGCCTGCAGAAAGTCAACAACTACACTACAAATAATAGCAGTAAGCAGGCTTTTGCTGATATTACTGAAGCAAAATAAAAAGATAGGGCATACCTAAGCAGGATCATGATGCAAAACAATAATGGAAAAATGATTGACGTATTGGTCCAGATCCTTTAGTAAGTCCCTTCGCCTGCTCCCTTGTTCTCACTCTGGGTCACCACAGCAAATCCAAGGTGGATCTGCTGAATTGGCACAGGTTTTACGCTGGATGCCCTTCCTGACGCAGCTCCACATTACATGGAGAAATGTGGCAGGGGTGGGATTTGAACCCAGAGCCTTCTGAACTGAAACCAAGCACATTAACCACATGGCCACCACCCCTATTGGTACAGATCCATTAACTTGCCAGAAAAATCTGTCACTTTAGTTTTGATAAGTTCCTGGTGCCCTCTGGTTCTGAAATGGGGGTTACAGATGGCAGACTGACTGATTTAATTCATGTTACATGCAAAACACACCCATGACTCAATAAGAGAACAACATACTCCTCTTTTTGCACTCTGGACTTTAACTTGCATGCAGATTACACACCATGTAAATAGCAATGAATAGTTGGACATGCCCCAAACATACGTGGACTATGCACTTTAGATTTTACTTGCCAGACTCTCAATTTGTAGCATGTAAAATTGTGGCATTAGTGGCTTATTCACTTTCACTTGTGCTTTTTTTTTTTTTTACATTTTGAGTCTGCCAGCAGCAACACAGATGGTCATATAGCCGGCCTATGGTCAGATTATCTACAAGTTAAGGAGACAGGAAATTGGTGTTTCTGACTCCATAGGGATTCCTAGGATGACCCCAGTTTGTGGTTACTTGGCTTTACTATGCACAATGCTCAATGATAGATTATAAAGGATGGGGAAACCTAACACTGTCACTATGTGTTTTTCCTTCATGCTTGACTGCTTAAGGGAACCAAAGTTCTCTTGATTTGTTTTAGTCCAACGTCCTTCAGAGTGATGTTCTGGTATTGCTACTTAGCATAATAACATCTCCATAAGATGTGTTGTAAACCACTTCAAAGGTATTATCTGATTACAAAGCCAGTGTTTGTAGATTTAGAAGTTCTAATTTCTCACTATCATTTGCAAAATATAAGAAAGAAAATGTCAAACGTCACTCATCTCACTCATTTTCAACAGCTTATCTGAGTTCAGATTGCGGGGGCAACAGCTCTAGCAGGGGACCCCAGACATCCCTCTCCCATGCCACACTGACCACCTCTGGCTGAGGGATCCTGAAGCGTTCCCAGGCCAGTGTGGAGATATAATCTCTCCACTTAGTCCTGGTTCTTCCCCGGGGTCTCCTCCCAGGTGGACGTGCCTGGAACACCTCTCTCGTAAAGCGCCCAGGACACATCCTTACCAGATGTAGCAGCGGCTCTACTTCGAGCTCCCCATGGATGACCGAACTTCTCACCCTGTCTCTAAGGGAGACACCAGCCACCCTCCTAAGGAAGCCCATTTCGGCCGCTTGTACCCACAATCTAGTTCTTTCGGTCATGACCCAACCCTCATGACCATAGGTGAGAGTAGGAACAAAGATTGACCAGTAGATTGAGAGCTTCACCTTTTGGCTCAGCTCCCTTTTTGTCACAACAGTACAGTAGAGCGAATGCAACACTGCCCCTGCTGCACCAATTCTCCGGCCAATCTCAGAGTCCATTGTCCCCTCACTTGTGAACAAGACCCCAAGGTACTTGAACTCCTTCATTTGGGGCAAGACTGTATTCCCTAGCATATTCCGCTATCCTGGATTATTTTATTCAGGTGAGTAATCAGCTGATGTCATGCTTCATTCGATTGGCAGTCACTCTTTCACGTCGCTCAACATTTGCATAACATAGACTTCTTGTCTATGTTAGTTGTCTATTTTTGCCCTGCCTAGTTAGCAGCATAGTGATCACTTGTCTCTTGTCACTGGAAAACACCCTCTATGATCGAAAATGAATGGAAGCTTCTAACTTTGCCTCTGTCGCTTGTGGTCACTTGTAGCTACTTTGACTACGGGGTAACAACAGCACAACAGGTTCACAACATCTCTCACTTGACTTGCAGGTGTTTTCATGTAGTTTTTGAAGATGCCAGGGTGTAGATTTTGGATTATCCAAAGAAATACATCCAAAGACACAGAACTGATTACAGTAGCTTCTTCCGTATCCTTGATGAGACCATTGCAAGCAACTCTCACAGTTGGCTGAGTTTGGTGCCAAATTTACTTGAACACAGCACAGGTCGTGAATGTCCCAGTGGGAGGCTGATATTTGGAACGTGATCAAGCTGGGCCGTACTCTCAAACACCTTGCACTTACATCCAGGGGGGTCCCAGTGCAGGTTCAATGCATGTTGATCATTTTCACCCTCAACATGAAATAATTGCCGAGCGATATTGACAGTTGAGGATGTACAAGTTTCCTCTGAGTTTTAGCAACTTCCACTAGGCCTGTCCTGGGCTGTCCTGAGCCAAACATGATAAGAGCTGATGTTGCTGTGGGTCCACTAAGCTTCTGAAAAAGTCACACTTTTCCCAACTTTTACAGAGTGGTGTGCCTGCTCAGGAGGACTTCCTCACACTGCTTAGCACTTGGCTCCAGAAGTCCTTGTGTTCAGTATTCAGGCCAAGGATAGCGATAATTACCCCAAGATATCAGCACTTGAGGATTTGTTATACACCATGTTGACTAAAAATTATATTGGTTTGCTCAGATAATCATGAGTGGGCCCAAGCTTTGGAGAACACCCTACTTTTCCTGTGTTTGCCAAATGATTGTACCTGTTTTGAAGGAGTTGACACCATATTATACCAGGCAAGAGCTGTTTGGGCAAATAAGCCAAGGTGCTTCGAAATTGTTATGGCACGAAATGGTACAAAATTCAGCTAAGGGTGGCAACAGTAAATCTATGATAAAATCCCTGCAGACAACATGCCAACAAACAATATCCCAGTGGACAGAATCCCAATCCCTTATTACAAAAATGACAAAATCCTAGTCTCATTCCAAAGTCCCATCTCAATTGAACCATAACCCTAACCCTACATTAATGTAGTAGATTAACCCTAACCACACATTAATGTAGTACACTAACTCTAACCCTATTATATTTTATATTTATATTTATTCATGAAACTGGGATTTTGTCCACTTTTGTAATAAAGAGTTGGGATTTTGTCCACTGGGATTATGTCCGTTGGGATTTTGTCCTGTCACTGGCAACACCATTGCAATAACTGTCTTAACTAAGGTAGAAATAAACATATGTATGCACTGTACTGAATACTTCTAGTCAGACCACACACTTTTGGAAAAACAAAACAAAACAAACTTTAGGTCTGTCCTGTGCCTCCCAATGGAGAGGCCAATGATGAATGAATCCTTTATTGTATAAACAACACTAACAGGCATTTCTCTCACCATTTTTCTTTGGCCGAGAGGAAAATGTGTCGTCGGCTGATCTGCCTGGGCCCTAAAGGCTCCAAAAACTGGACCGTCAGCTCGCTTACTTTCCCTCATCCAGCTGGCACAAACAATGGGTGCAGTTTTCTTTGTTTTTGGCAAATCCAACACATCCATTACACATATCTCACTGCGCCATGCGTCACTCTCACCACTGCCTTTTGCTCACTTTTACACTGTATTATATCCCTGAGTAAAGCTGAAATAATGTATTATTTTAATTCAGTCAATTTGTGACAGTCTCGTCACTGAGTTTTATCAGAAAGCATTCGGTGTACACCTGCTCTCACCACTCTTTAACGCCCTGCAACGAGTTGGTGAATAGGCTGTGAAATAAAAGAAATAAAACATATTCACTGAATGGATGACAGAAGCCTTGAAATCAAAACTCTTAGTGTAACAAAATGAAGCTCAGTTTCCAAAAGAAAAAAAAAAAAATCAGTGTGAGAATACGTATATTGTTTAATGGACTCTAATGTTCTATTTACAGTCATATTTACATATGCATGTACAATGCATCCAGAAAATATTCATAACAATTTTTCCACATTTTGTTACATTACTGCCTTATTCAAAAACAGATGAAATTTAATTTTTCCTTCAAAACTCTGCACTTAATACCCAGTAATGACAATGTGAAAAAGTGCTTTTGAGATTTTTGCAAATTGTATATATATATATATATATATATATATATATATATATATATATATATATATATATATATATATATATATATATATATATATATATATATAGGCTTGGGGAGTAGCGGAATACATGTAACGGCATTACGCAATTAGGATCCAAAAAAAAGGTAACTGCATTCCGCTACAGTTACAGAAAAAAAGACGTATTCAGATTAAAGACGTATTCAGATTACAGGTATATTTAGTAAAAATGGGGATTAGTTAACAGGATTACAATTTTAATGCATTTTATGATATTATCTGTATATAATTATTTTTTTTCTTTGAAACGAAAACGTGGACAGCATGACGTCTCCTAACCGGGCAAAATATTGATGAAGTTCCCGGATGTTAATGCATTTTCAATGAAGATTCGCGACTGAACACACTCAGAAAAATGCTCGCAAAATACGTGTTAAAAAATGTCATTTTGACCTGGATATCGAGCCAGTAAAATTAAATTACATTAAATTATGTCAGGAAAGTATTAAACTTACTCTGACACACACACATTCCCAAATATTAGTGTTGAAAGTTACACGGATCTGCGCTGTTCAAGCTGCTGAGCTGAGGCGTCCTGCAGCAGCTACTGTTCAACACAGCGCAGCTCCTAAAACCATTACAATACATATATATATATATATAATATTTTTACACAGTTATGCTTTATTGATCGAGTTTCATTAATGAAGTCAGTGGTGTGGGTACACATCTCTATGTGTGGGTGTGACTGTGAGCGGCACAGCGCGGGTCATTATAATCTCATTATTTTAAGGTGCAAATTAAAAAAAAATCCCCAGTCTTGTCGAACAATTTTAATCACTAACGACAAGTGTTTTAACTAGACATTGGTGTAGTGGTCTAGTAGTGGAAAATATCAACTAGACATAAGTGAAGAGTTAATGGTCCATGTCATCGGGTGACACAGGTACGGCAGGAGACATACAGCTGTTTATCATCCAAATATCACTGACAAAGTGACAAGAATAACCAAAACCACATACTTATGGAAGGAAATTTGTCTCCCTTGTTCCTCCGTTTGTGGCTTTGCCAACATGCGCAGCTTCTGGCATATTCCACCTGTTTCTTGAACTTCTATGCACGCATATTACTAACTTGCCCAGAATTAAAATGGCGACCACGCCTCCTTACTGACAGGATTTACTTAATGGTTTTCATTATGCTTTTGTTCTTATTTTGAAAGTTCAATAAGTGGACTGATATGTTAAACATGGTGTGAATGCTATGTGAAAGACTAAAGTAAGATAATTTTATGTTTACTGAACAACTAGCAGACTTTTTTTTATTGTTCTGCAAGCCACTTTTAATTACAAATTCATCCGCACACTGCCTAAGTTTTCATTATCCTTCATTTGTTTGGCATTTTTTTCTTGAAAATTTAGCAGGTGAACAATGGATGTGTTTAAAACAATATTGTGGCACTCTTAATGTGAAGTAAAACACAGCATGCCATGTAAAAGAAACTTTGCTTAATAAACTGTACTATGTGGTCAAGACTATTTATATTTAGTTTCTTTTGTCTGTATTAGCATATTTGATATTGGAGTAATCCAGAAGTAACTGAAAGTAATCAAATTACATTACTTTAATACGAGGTCTATTAGAAAAGTATCCGACCTTATTATTTTTTCAAAAACCATATGGATTTGAGTCACGTGTGATTACATCAGACATGCTTGAACCCTCGTGGGCATGCGAGAGTTTTTTTACGCCTGTCGGTTACGTCATTCGCCTGTGGGCAGTCTTTGAGTGAGGAGTCGTCCACCCGCTCGTCGATTTTTTTCATTGTTTAGGAATGGCTCAGAGACTGTTGCTTTGTTTGATAAAAATTTTTTCAAAACTGTAAGGCACAACTGAGTGGACACCATTCAATAAATTCAGCTGGTTTTCGGTAAAACTTTTAACGGCTGATGAGAGATTTTGGTCTGGTAGTGTCGCTTTAAGGACGGTCCACAGCGCCTGACGGCGATCTGCGCTTCGAGGCGGCAGCGTCTCGCCGTTTCAAGTTGAAAACTTCCACATTTCAGGCTCTGTTGACGCAGTAAGTCGTCAGAGAACAGAGAACTTTCAGAAGAAGTCGGCATGAGGAGTTTATTCGGACATTCCATTGTTAACGGTCATTTTGTAATGAAAGAACGTGCGGGCAGAGTCGCATGTCGGGCCGGACCCGACCGCGGGGGGTCGCGGCAGGAAAAACACCTCCGTTGGAAATCTTAACGGGCAAGTTGGAACATACCCAAGCTGTTAAACAATTTCTCAGTTACTCACTTGTTGAAAGCCATTAAAAGCCGCCTGAATTCTACAAATGGTTTTCAACACGGAGGTGTTTTTCCTGTCGCGGCGCACACAGATTTGCCGAGTCGTCACGGAAACAACTCGGCGAATTTGCGCGTACGTCTTTCATTAAAAAAATGTCCTTAAACAGTGGAATGTCCGCATAAATTCCTCATGCCGGCCTCTTCTGAATCTTCTCTGTTCTCTCACGATGTCCTGGGTGAATTAAGCCTTAAATTAGGATGTTATCAGCTCGAAACAGGCCGACGACAGCGCCTGGAAGCGCTGCAGGATGTCCCGCTCCGTGGGAAGTCCTTACACCGACAGAAACACCCCATAATCTCTCATCAGCCGTTAAACTTTTCACAGAAAACCAGCTTAATTTCTCGAATAGTGTCCACTCGGATATTCCTCACAGGTCCAGAAAAAATTTTGATAAAGCAACGCGCGCCGTCTCGAGCAGCGTGTGAAACAAAGGAATTCAGCCGAGAGGGCGGGACCACATCTCACTCAAGGCCTGCCCACAGGGAAATGACGTCACCGACACGCGTGAAAAAACTCACGCATGCGCACGAGGGTTCAAGCATGATTGGTGTAATCGCACGTCATTCAAATCCATATAGTTAAAAAAAAAAATAAAAGGGTCGGTTTATTATCTAAGAGACCTTGTATTATGGTACTTGGATTACGTTACTGATTACATTTTTCAACAGGTAACTAGTAACTGTATCGGATTACATTTTTAAAGTAACCCTCCCAACTCTGTATATATAACTAAGGAATCACATGTACGTAAGTATTCACAGCATTAGCGATGAAACTCAGAATTGAGCTCAGGTGCATCGTGCTTCCATTGATCATCCTTGTGATGTTTCTACAGCTTAATTGGTGTCCACCTGGGGTAAACTTAGTTGACAGGCATCATTTGGAAAGGCATACACCTGTCCAAAAATAAGTGTATGTCAGAGCACAAACCAAGCATGAAGTGAAAGGAATTATCTGTAGACCTCCAAGACAGGATTGTCTTGAGGCACAAATTTGTAGAAGGCTACAGAAACATTTCTGCTGCTTTGAAGGTCCCAATGAGCCTGGACTCTTCCTAGAGCTGGCCACCCGTCTGAACTGAGCGATCAGGGGTGAAGGGCCTTAGTCAGGGAGGTGATCAAGAACCTGATGGTCACTCTGTCAGAGCTCCAGCATTCCTCTGTGGAGAGAGGAGAACCTTCCAGAAGGACAACCATCTCTGCAGCAATGCACCAATCAGGCCTATATGCTAGTGTGGCCAGACAGAAGCCAGTCCTTACTAAAAGGCACATTGAGTTTGCCAATAGACACCTGAAGGACTCTCAGACCATGAAAAACAAAATTCTCTGGTCTGATGAGACAAAGATTGAACTCTTTGGTGTGAATGTCAGGCATCATGTTTAGAGGAAACCAGGCACCATCCCTTGTTAGTGTGGTGAGAGGGAGACTAGTCAGGATTGAGGGAAAGATGAATGCAGCAATGTACAGAAACATCCTGGATGAAAACCTGTTCCAGAGCACTCTTGACTTCAGACTGAGGCAACAGTTCATCTTTCAACAGGACAATGACCCTGAGCACACAGCCAAGATTTCAAAGGAGTGACTTCAGGACAACTCTGTGAATGTCCTTGAGTGGCCCAACCAGACCCCAGACCTGAATCTGATTGAACATCTCTGGAGAGATCTGAAAATGGCTGTGCACCAACACTCCCCGTCCGACCTGATGGAGCTTGAGAGGTGCTGCAAAGAGAAAAGGGCAAAACTGCCCAAAGATAGGGGCACCAAGCTTGTGGCATCATATTCAAGAAGACGTGAGGCTGGAATAGCTGCCAAAAGTTCATCAACAAAGTATTAAGCAAAGGGTGTACTTATGTACATGTGATTTCTTAGGTTTTTTTTTTTTTTAATTAATTTGTAAAAATTTCAAATCACTTTTTTTCATTAATTCTTTGTCATTATGGTGTGTGTTGAGTAGACTTTTGAGGGAAAAAAAATCTCCATTTTGGAATTTGGCTGTAACATCACATGTGGAAAAAGTAAAATGCTGTTAATATTGCCCAGATGCACTGTATATTTTTTAACTGCTTTTATCAGATTATTTGACATAACTTTGTTCCATTGCTCAGGAGAAAGAGCAGAGAAAGAACATCCAATTACAGGCAGAAAACTTCCCTACACTTGGATGTACTCTTGCATCACGTCATGTCAGGAATGGCAGGACTCGCGCACACACACAGGCGGCAAGCATATCTCTGGATGACCTTAATGGATTCCCCTCTGCAACTAAAAATGTCCATTTGCTATCTCCCTGGCATTCTTCTCCACAGCCCCCAGATACAATAGATTTTTTTTCCGCTCTCTGTTCCCCCGTGAACTCACTTATTTCTTGTTTTCTCTGACCGTGTAGACTGTGTGAGTGAGTCAGAAAGACCAGCCAAGGGAGGGAACAATGGTCATTACATTCTGTTTGTACAGTGTAAATGTGTGTGCACGTATTTGTTAGTGTGGTGAGAGGAGCAATAAGTGAAGAAGTACCTCACATCAACATGCATTAGTGCACAACACCAAAACAGTGGTGAAGCAAAAGAAGCATTGCTGTTGTGTATCAGGGTATTACGTTGCCATATTTGTTGCTTTAGAGTAATGTTTCTCAACTGTGGTTCAGGTCTTCCAGGTTGTACAACTGAGTCATGTTTGAAAGATAAAAAATGATCATTTAAGACCAGTGGTAAAACATTTCCTGATATAACCTCAGTTTATACCATTGTTACACTGATATGGAGACCAGGTAGCTCAACGGGATAAGGAGTTAGGGTTCCTGTATGTAGACCTGGGTGAGGTTTGTGGTCATGTTACCTGTCTGTGACACTGGACAAGACATTTAATCTGCATTGTCTCAGTCGACCCAGCTGTAAATGGGTACTGGCCTTGACTGGGGAAGTAACCTGTTTTTGACCAGCCTCCCATCCAAGGGAATTATACACTCCTCATCCACTTCACGCTAAAATATCCAGAGATAAGCACAGGCACCGATTTGCCTGATGGCTTATATAGGGCTTGCTTCAACTTCCTCTAGATTTCTTCATTCATTTCTTGCCACTTACCTGTGCTGTAGTGACAGCAGACAAAGCAGGTCACCCCACACTCTCCTTTCCCCAGTGAACAGCTTCTTCCCTTTGAAAGGAGCCAGCTGAGGTGGTTGAGGGAGGTCATCCAGGCACCTTTAACTGGGAAAATGCCCTGAGAGATCTTGAGGAATTCCCAAGCCATCTGGGGAATATAATCCCCAGATGTATCTTTGGTTTTCTCCAGGGCCTCCTCCCAGTTGGATGTGCCTGGATGACCTCCCTCAACCACCTCAGCTGGCTTTTTTAAAGTGAAGAAGCAGTCACTCTATGCCAAATCCCTCATGAATATTTAAGATTCTCATCCTGTCCCCAAGTGTAAAACCAGATGCCTGATGGAGGAACTTCATTTCAACCGCATGGATCTGCCTCCTTGTTCTTTTGGTCATTTCCAGATGCTCTTGAATATATATGGGGATAAGAGCATAAACTGACTGGTAAATCGAAAGCCTAGTCTTCTGGCTCAGTCAGGAGGCAGGTTTTCTCACAAATCATCTTCGACATCAACACTTAGTAATTGAAGGACAGGCATCACAGTGGCTTATTTGTTAGCACTGTCACCTCACCAAAACAAGTTTGTGGGATCGCTTCCCACCTGTGGCCTTTCTGTGTGGAGTTTGCATGTTCTCCACCATGTTTGCATGGGTTCCCTCCGGGTGCTCTGGCTTTGTCTCACTTCCAAAGACATGCAGGTTAGGTGAATTGGTGACTTTAAATTCACTATAGCTGTGCGTGCATGTGTGACTATGTTTGTATGTCTGTATGTGGCCCTGCTACAGATTGGCAGCCTGTCCAGGGTGTACCCTGCCTCACGCCCTACGACTGCTGGGATAGGCTTCAACCTCCCTGTAACCCTTGAATGGAGTAAGCGGGTATAGAAAATGAATAAATGAGTGACTGAAGTACTATCTTTAAAAAATCCTGACCACAGTTAAGATATGAAGTCACGGGCCATAAGAGAAGTGGTTGTGTGCTGACAGCATGTGCGGATCAGTGAAGTCAGTGGAATAGGAATTCAATGATTTTGAGAGACCTTGGAACCATGCAACCTCGGGACCAGCGAAGATGATTCATCGGCTCGTAGTCAGACCTGTTGGCTTCACTTCCATGAAGAACTTGCAAACAGATGGTCTGGTCATTAACTGGTAAGCTTTCATTCTGTGCATTTTTTCTAATGCTGTTTAAATATTTATGCAGTATGTTCATGTCCGACTTGGTTTTTCTAATCGTGTTTTTAGCTTTCTGATTTGTAAGAAATAGGATATGTGTTTTAGACTGATTGTCACGGTAACCAGTCGGATATGGGAAAATATCGGTCAGAGCGTGTATAGCATCTCAGCCATATAATAAAGTGCCTTATTCCACTCTGTCACAGTTCCTACCTTTATCCTTTACAACCCTGCTGTAAATTGGTACCACACTTGAATGGGGAACCTGTGATGGACTGGCAACCTCTCTAAGGCAAGTTGTAGTCTGTCATCCACTTCATGCTAAGGAATCCAGGGATAAGCACCAGCATCAATAGACCTCGAGGCTGACGGCGTTCCAGATATTATCAGATTTCTGGATTTGGGGCACACCTCTATTTATGCCATTGTTTCACTGACATAATTTATAGTTCCGGAGTCAGGCTACTTTCTCTCGATCGTCACACAAATTTAAAGGGTTTTCTGGTAGCTTAGGACCTGTTTTAGTAATCCTTCAATCCAATAAATGAGCAAATGAATAAAATAGTATCCTCGGTGGATGCAACAAGACTAAGAACCTGAACAAGCTGTATGATCACATTAGTCAGCATTACAAAAAGTCTTCCAGTTCATTTCCCATCTGAAAAGTCCTTTGTATTTCACGCTGATGCAACCACAAATTGTACCATCCCCCATCCTATGTACGAGCAAATGCTTGGACTCGGCTTAGGTGTTGTCAGCCAATCATCTGGCATGTGAACGTGTAATGAGGAATAACCGTGCTATGCCCTGTAACACCACTGCTTACCAGCTGTTGCCTGTCAAAGATATCTCACATTGTTCAGCACTGCAGCTGACATTCTGTCCAACTCTGAAACTTAACGTGGGACATAAATTGTTATATGGATGTTTTAGAGACTCCTCGTGGAGCTTTAGAATAATAAAATATGATCAATAAATGCAGATGAATAAATTCCAGAAAGTTGACTGAGAAGGCTGAGTGGGAAATTGTTTGGGTAATTTATTTTCAGAAAACTGCTGTCCATCTGTTCTGTCTTTAGAAAAGACAGACTGCTGTAATCTGGTTCCCTTTTTGGGCTGTTGGGGAATTATTCACAAATGTTTTCCAGTCCCTTTAAGCCAGAAGTCCCCATTTACCTGTCATGTGTTGTGTGTGGTAGGTATTGAAGGAATGAAAGTGATCCCTGTGAATACTCTCCTCCTGGAGGTTTTAGTAGCGCTCTCATTTATGATCCACTTTTAAACAAACTATACAGTGTCTCTGATGTTTTTCAGACGATGAGCAGCTGCAGACTGGAGCTCAAAGAAGAATTGGGATGTGTGTGTGTTCATGAATGGTGTGATTTTACTTATTGGTTTGTGGTGGAAAAGATAGTCAGATGCATAAGTATTTGGACAGTTACAGAGTGTTTGTCATTTTTCATATGGACCCTACCACAGTGGATTTGCAATGACACAATTTAGATGTGCTAATCTTTAATTTGAGGCTTTTAACAGAAATATATGCTCCATCCATTTTCAGAAGAAGTCCCACATAGGTCCTGAGGCTTCTTGGTGCCATTGCCTATCCCCAGATTATGTAGTGTGAAGTAAATAAATGCCAGTTGATAACTTCACCTAGGTGAGATGCCAAGTTGATAATTCTACCTACAGTGGGGAAAATAAGACCCCCTGTCAGTTTTGCAGGTTTTCCCACCTACAAAGAATGGAGAGGTCTGTAATTTTTTATTGTAGGTACACATCAACTGTGAGAGACAGAATCTAAAAAAAAAAAGAAAATCACACTGTATGATTTTTAAATAATTAATTTGCATTTTATTGCATAAAATAAGTATTTGACCCCCTAGAAAAACAGAGCTTAACAACTGGTACAGAAGCATTTGTCTGCCATTACAGAGGTCATACATTTCCTGTAGTTCTTGACCAAGTTTTCACAAACTGCAACAGGGATTTTGATCCACTCCTCCATACAGATCTCCAGATCTTTCAGGTTTGGAGTTTCAGTTCCCTCCAAAGATTTTCTATTGAGTTCAGGTCTGAAGACTGGCTAGGGCACTCTAGGACGTTGAAATGCTTCTTATGGAGCCCCTCCTTAGTTGCCCTGGCTGTGTGTTTGGGGTCATTGTCATGCTGGAAGACCCAGCCATGACCCACCTTCAGTGCTCTTACTGAGGGAAGGAGGTTATTTGCCAAAATCTTGCAATACATGACCACATCCATCCTCCCTTCAATACGGTGCAGTCGTCCTGTCCCCTTTGCAGAATAGCACCCCCAGAGTATGATGTTTCCACCCCCATGCTTCACGGTTGGGATGGTTTTCTTTGGGATTTTCTCATCCTCTAAACATGGTAAGTGGAGTTGATTCCAAAAAGCTCTATTTTGGTCTCATCTGACCACATGACCTTCTCCCATGCATCCTCTGGATCATCCAGATGGTCACTGGTGAACTTCAAATGGGTCTAGACGTGCTGGCTTGAGCAGGGGGACCTTGCTGCCCAGCAGGATTTTAAACCATGACAGCATCATGTGTTACTAATGTAATATTTGTGACTGTGGTCCCAGCTCTCTTCAGGTCATTGACCAGGTCCTCCTGTGTAGTTCTGAGCTTTCTCAGAATCATCCTTACCCCACAAAGTGAGATCTTGCATGGAATCCCTGACCGAGGGCGATTGATAGTCATCTTGTGTTTCTTCCACTTTCTAATAAGTAATCATAACAGTTGTCTTCTACCAAGCTGCTTGCCTGTTGTCCTGTAGTCCATCCCATCCATGTGCAGCTCTACAGTTTTGTCCCTGGTGTCCTTAGACAGCTCTTTGGTCTTGGCTATGGTGGACAGGTTGGAATGTGATTGATTGAGTGTGTGAACAGGTATCTTTTATACAGGTAACAAACAGGTGCAGTTAATACAGGTAAAGAGTGCAGAATAAGACGGCTTCTGAAAGAAAAATTAACAGGTCTGTGAGAGCCAGAATTCTTCCTGGTTTGTCCCTGAAAAAGACATTGCTTGGCAGCATGCGTTGCTCCCAAACCTGGATGTACCTTTCAGAATTGTTGGTTCCGCCACAGATGTGTAAGTTACTCATGCAATGGGCACTAACACACCCCCATACCATCACAGATGCTGGCTTTTGAACTTTGCACTGGTAACAATCTGGATGGTCTTTTTCCTCTTTTGTCCAGAGGACACAACATCCATGATTTCCAAAAACAATATGAAGCGTGGACTTATCAGACCACAGAACACTTTCCGTCTGTCCATTTTAAATGAGCTTAGGCCCAAAGAAGGGGTGGCATTTCTGGATGTTGCTGATGTATGGCTTTCGCTTTGCATGGTAGAGTTTTAACTTGCACTTGTAGATGTAGTGACAAACTGTGTTAACTGACAGTGGTTTTCTGAAGTGTTCCTGAGCCCACGCAGTAAGATCCTTTACATAATGATGTCTGTTTTTAATGCAGTGCCGCCTGAGGGATTAAAGGTCATGGGCATTCAGTGTTGGTTTTCAGAGAAAGTTCTCCAGATTCTCTGAATCTTCTGATTATATTATGGATTGTAGATGATGGAATCCCTAAATTCCTTGCGATTGAATGTTGAGAAACATTGTTCTTAAACTGTTGGACTATTTTTTCATGCAGTTGTTCACAAAGTGATGATCCTCACCCCATCTTTGCTTGTGAATGGCTGAGCCTTTTGGGATGCTCCTTTTATACCCAATCATGACACTCACCTGTTTCCAATTAGGTATTCTTTGAGCAGTCTTATTTCTCAGTCTTTTGTTTCCCTGTCCCAGCTTTTTTGAAACGTGTTGCAGGCATCCATTTGAAAATGAGCAAATATTTGCACAAAAACAATAAGGTTTATCAGTTTGAACATGAGATATCTTGTCTTTGTGTTGTACTCAATTGAATATACGAGGGTAGGCTGAAAGGTTCTAAGGCTCACCATAAAGGAGTAATGCCAGTTCAGTGAAACTTGTCATGCATCAAGTTAAACTCTTCTGATGACTAACTGTGTTGTTTGTTTGCAGGTTATATACTACTTTATGGTTCACAGCTGAGTTTGAAAGTTTGTGGTAGCGGGTTGCAGCAAAAATGGACAAAATGTGGCATCGTGGTGTCATTAAGTACCTGCAGAAAAAGGGGTTAACGCCCAAGGACATTCATGCCAATATGGTTGCGACATGAGGGGATAATACTCCCTCCATATCTACAGTGCAGAAGTGGGCAGCTGAATTTAACAGGGGTAGAGAGAGTCTTGAAGACCATACAAGGTCTGGATGGCCTGTAACAGCCACAACCCAGAAAAACATTGACCTTGTTCATGAAATAGTGATGGATGACAGGCGATTGACAATAAATCAGCTAGCAGATGCTGTGGGAATATCCCGTGAAAGATTTGAACACATTCTGCATGAAGAACTTGACATGTTAAAGGTTTCCGCTCAGTGGGTGCCACGTCTTCTGACGTGTGATCAAAAACGCACCAGACTGGTCATGTCAAAGATGAACTTGGAATGTTCTGAAGAGGGTCCAGCTGATTACATGGAACTTTTTCTTACCCAGGATGAGTGTTAGGTTTACCACTTTGAACCAGAGACAAAAAGACAGTCAATGCAGTGGAAACACCCAGGGTCACCACCTCCAAAGAAAGCCAAGGTTGTTTCATCTGCTGGGAAGGTCATGGCCTCAGTTTTCTGGGATGCCAAGGGCATTATGTTCATGGACTACCTTAAAAAGGGACAAACCATCAACGGCGAGTACTATTCTAACCTACTGAGACAGTTACGCCAAGCTATAAAAAAGAAACATCCAGGAAAACTGAAGAAAGGAGTGCTGTTCTATCAAGACAATGCCCCAGCTCACAAGTCAGTGGTGGCCATGGCTACTGTGCATGAATGTGGCTTCGAAATGGTAGATCACCCACCATACTCCCCTGACTTGGCACCCTCGGACTTCCATCTGTTTCCAAACCTGAAAAAGAACTTAGCGGGGAAGCAATATCAGAGTGATGATGAGGTGATAGCTGCCGTTGAAGACTATTTCAACTCTCAAGATGAAAGCTTCTATGTCAAGGCGATTGAAGCACTGCAGCACCGCTGGAAAAAGTGTGTGGCGCTAAAAGGGGACTATGTTGAAAAATAACTCTAAATTGGTTTAATTCCACAAATGCATCATATTGAGCCTTAGAACTTTTCAGCCTACCCTCGTAGGTTGAAGATAATTTGCAAATCATTGTATTCTGTTTTATTTACATTTTACACAACATCCAAACTTTATTGGAATTGGACCTGTATAATGGTATTAATATTAGCATGTATTGAAATATAGAATCTATTCATTTTTCATTGCATGCTAATATTCTTGCTATTGCACTCATAAATATACATTATTAAAGTAATGGGCAAGTGAGTCACCTGACCTCAACCCAAGAGAGCATAGTTTTCACACACTGAAGACAAAACTGAAGGCAAAAAGACCCACAAGCAAGCAGCATCCAAAGGTGGCTGCAGTAAATACCTGGCAATGCATCTCAATGAATGAAATTCAACATTTCAGGAGGCCCATGGGTTCTCGACAGGTATTGACTGCAAAGGATTTTTCACCTAATTATTAACAATAATGCTTATGTATTTATTAGTTTTTGCAGTTACTTTTGACCTCTGAAAATGGAGAGACTGTGTATAAAATGTATTTAATTCCTTAATGCTGAATGAGATATTTGAGTTATTCCCTTTGAATGAAAGATGAAAGTCAACACTTGAAATTAATTTTGATTGTGTAATTTCAACTCCACTGTGGTGGCCCACAGAAAGCAAAAATACAAAAATAATGTCACTGTCCAAATACATATATACCCAACTGTAAGACACTGTCAAAATTTCAGAATGTGCACAGGGTATAAAATCATCACAATCAAATAATGATGCATCTTTTGCTCCAGTACAAAGGTGGTTGTAGGCGAGAAGCTATTTCCCTGACATTTGGGTTTGAGTATAAAACAAGTTGTTGAACTCTTACAAGCATGCCACTTTGCCATAAGTGAACTTGTTAAAGTGACATCAAACTCGTATAAGAGGGTGACAACTGGTTCATAAACTCAAAACAATAGCAAGAGATTAAGACGATCATTATAATTGAGGCGTGACACAGTGTTTTGCATCTGCTTTCATCTTCATCGTAAAATAAATGTTGCAGTACACAATGTATTATAATAGACTCATATTTAGATATCAGGTTTCAAATGCTCATCTCAGATATTTGCTATTTTTAAATGACCCTCACCCACCACACATCCCCAAGAAAAACATTGAAATGATTGTACTCTTGAGGGCATATATTTACATACATCTTAGTGAAAAACTGACACCACACATTTCATTTACCAAACAATGCACATGTTCAGCCCATTAGAATGCCTGCTCCATTTCCATATACATTTTAAAATAATAGTTCCAAGATGGATTTACTTCTGTTGTTATTTACTGTGTCATATCAAATCAAATCAAATAAAATAAATGTTATTTATATAGCGCCAAATCACAACAAACAGTTGCCCCAAGGTGCTTTATATTGTAAGGCAAAAGCCATACAATAATTACAGAAAAACCCCAACGGTCAAACCGACCCCCTGTGAGCAAGCAGTTGGTGACAGTGGGAAGGAAAAACTCCCTTTTAACAGGAAGATACCTCCAGCAGAACCAGGCTCAGGGAGGGGCAGTCTTCTGCTGGGACTGGTTGGGGCTGAGGGAGAGAACCAGGAAAAAGACATGCTGTGGAAGACAGCAGAGATCAATCACTAATGATTAAATGCAGAGTGGTGCATACAGAGCAAAAAGAGGTGAATAAAAAGAAACACTCAGTGCATCATGGGAACCCCCCAGCAGTCTAAGTGTATAGCAGCATAACTAAGGGATGGTTCAGGGTCACCTGATGCAGCCCTTACTATAAGCTTTAACAAAAAGGAAAATTTTAAGCCTAATCTTAAAGTAGAGAGGGTGTCTGTCTCCCTGATCTGAATTGGGAGCTGGTTCCACAGGAGAGGAGCCTGAAAGCTGAAGGCTCTGCCTCCCATTCTACTCTTACAAACCCTAGGAACTACAAGTAAGCCTGCAGTCTGAGAGCAAAGCGCTCTATTGGGGTGATATGGTACTAAGAGGTCCATAAGATAAGATGGGACCTGATTATTCAAAACCTTATAAGTAAGAAGAAGAATTTTAAATTCTATTCTAGAATTAACAGGAAGCCAATGAAGAGAGGCCAATATGGGTGAAATATGCTCTCTCCTTCTAGTCCCCGTCAGTGCTCTAGCTGCAGCATTTTGAATTAACTGAAGGCTTTTCAGGGAACTTTTAGGACAACCTGATAATAATGAATTACAACAGTCCAGCCTAGAGGAAATAAATGCATGGATTAGGTTTTCAGCATCACTCTGAGACAAGACCTTTCTAATTTTAGAGATATTGCGCAAATGCAAAAAGGCAGTCCTACATATTTGCTTAATATGCACATTGAAGGACATATCCTCATCAAAAATGACTCCAATATTTCTCAAAGTATTACTAGAGGTCAGGGTAATGCCATCCAGAGTAAGGATCTGGTTAGACACCATGTTTCTAAGATTTGTGGGGCCAAGTACAATAACTTCAGTTTTATCTGAATTTAAAAGCAGGAAATTAGAGGTCATCCATGTCTTTATGTCTGTAAGACATTCCTTCACTTTAACTAATTGGTGTGTGTCCTCTGGCTTCATGGATAGATAAAGCTGGGTATCATCTGCGTAACAATGAAAATTTAAGCAATGCTTTCTAATAATACTGCCTAAGGGAAGCATGTATAAAGTGAATAAAATTGGTCCTAGCACAGAACCTTGTGGAACTCCATAATTAACCTTAGTCTGTGACGAAGACTCCCCATTTACATGAACAAATTGTAATCTATTAGATAAATGTATTCAAACCACCGCAGCGCAATGCCTTTAATACCAATGGCATGCTCTAATCTCTGTAATAAAATTTTATGGTCAACAGTATCAAAAGCAGCACTGAAGTCTAACAGGACAAGCACAGAGATGAGTCCACTGTCTGAGGCCATAAGAAGATCATTTGTAACCTTCACTAATGCTGTTTCTGTACTATGATGAATTCTAAAACCTGACTGAAACTCTTCAAATAGACCATTCCTCTGCAGATGATCAGTTAGCTGTTTTACAACTACCCATTCAAGAATTTTTGAGAGAAAAGGAAGGTTGGAGATTGGCCTATAATTAGCTAAGATAGCTGGGTCAAGTGATGGCTTTTTAAGTAATGGTTTAATTACTGCCACCTTAAAAGCCTGTGGAACATAGCCAACTAATAAAGATAGATTGATCATATTTAAGATCGAAGCATTAATTAATGGTAGGGCTTCCTTGAGCAGTCTGGTAGGAATGGGGCCTGATAGATATGTTGATGGTTTGGAGGAAGTAACTAATGAAAATAACTCAGACAGAACAATCGGAGAGAAAGAGTCTAACCAAATACCAGCATTACTGAAAGCAGCCAAAGATAACGATATGTCTTTGGGATAGTTATAAGTAATTTTTTCTCTAATAGTTAAAATTTTATTAGCAAAGAAAGCCATGAAGTCATTACTAGTTACAGTTAAAGGAATACTCGGCTCAATAGAGCTCTGACTCTTTGTCAGCCTGGCTACAGTGCTGAAAAGAAACCTGGGGTTGTTCTTATTTTCTTCAATTAGTGATGAGTAGTAAGATGTCCTAGCTTTACGGAGGGCTTTTTTATAGTGCAACAGACTCTTTTTCCAGGCTAAGTGAAAATCTTCTAAATCAGTGAGATGCCATTTCCTCTCCATCTTACGGGTTATCTGCTTTAAGCTGCAAGTTTGTGAGTTATACCACGGAGTCAGGCCCTTCTGATTTAAGGCTGTCTTTTTCAGAGGAGCTACAGCATCCAAAGTTGTGCTCAATGAGGATGTAAAACTAATGACGAGATAATCTATCTCACTCACAGAGTTTAGGTAGCTACTCTGCACTGTGTTGGTATATGGCATTGGAGAACATAACAAAGAAGGAATCATATCCTTAAACCTAGTTACAGCGCTTTCCGAAAGACTTCCACTGTAATGAAACTTATTCCCCACTGTTGGGTAGTCCATTAAAGTAAATGTAAATGTTATTAAGAAATGATCAGACAGAAGGGGGTTTTCAGGGAATACTGTTAAGTCTTCAGTTTCCATACCATAAGTCAGAACAAGATCTAAAGTATGGTTAAAGTGGTGGGTGGACTCATTTACATTTTGAGTGAAGGCAATTGAGTCTAATAATAGATTAAATGCAGTGTTGAGGCTGTCATTCTCAGCATCTATGTGGATGTTAAAATCGCCCACTATAATTATCTTATCTGAGCTAAGCACTAAGTCAGACAGAAGGTCTGAAAATTCACAGAGAAACTCACAGTAACGACCAGGTGGATGATAGATAACAACAAATAAAACTGTTTTTTGGGACGTCCAATTTGGATGGACAAGACTAAGAGTCAAGCTTTCAAATGAATTAAAGCTCTGTCTGGGTTTTTGATTAATTAATAAGCTGGAGTGGAAGATTGCTGCTAATCCTCCCCCTCGACCTGTGCTACGAGCATTCTGACAGTTAGTGTAACTCGGGGGTGCTGACTCATTTAAACTAACATATTCATCCTGCTGTAACCAGGTTTCTGTAAGGCAGAATAAATCAATATGTTGATCAATTATTATATCATTTACTAACAGGGACTTAGAAGAGAGAGACCTAATGTTTAATAAACCACATTTAACTGTTTTAGTCTGTGGTGCAGTTGAAGGTGCTATATTATCTTTTCTTTTTGAATTTTTATGCTTAAATAGATTTTTACTGGTTGTTGGTGGTCTGGGAGCAGGCGCCATCTCTACGGGGATGAGGTATTGGGGGGATGGCAGGGGGAGAGAAACTGCAGAGAGGTGTGTAAGACTACAACTCTGCTTCCTGGTCCCAACCCTGGATAGTCACGGTTTGGAGGGTTTAATAAAATTGGCCAGATTTCTAGAAATGAGAGCTGCTCCATCCAAAGTGGGATGGATGCCGTCTCTCCTAACAAGACCAGGTTTTCCCCAGAAGCTTTGCCAATTATCTATGAAGCCCACCTCATTTTTTGGACACCACTCAGACAGCCAGCAATTCAAGGAGAACATGCGGCTAAACATGTCACACCTGGTCCAATTGGGGAGGGGCCCAGAGAAAACTACAGAGTCCGACATTGTCATATTTGCAGATGATCACAGGTTTACGCCAAGTTGACAGCCGATTTAAACAGTAGAAAGGTTCCTGGAAATTTAGGACAATTCTGTTCTATGTTGAAGCTTCTGATCTGCAAATTGGTATAATTGTGGGTGAATTCAGGTTGCTGTGGATATATCTAAGAACTTACCTTTAGACTGTTTGCCTTGTGTTCATGAGTATGGGAAAGTCTCGAAAATCAAGCTAGAGAAAATTTGTGGATTTTCAAAAAGGTATATTCTGCCCCATTTCAAAAAGGTTTAAGTTAGCACAGGACCTGTGCAATCTATTGTAGAAATGTATAAGACTATTGCAACCATTAATTAGGAAGCAGCACCAAACCCAAACCTGGATATGAAAGAACATTGGATTGACGTATCCAACAGAACTCCAGGATCACAGATATGGAAGTGATGAAGGAGCTGGCGGTATCAGCTAGAAATGCAGAAAACCATCCACAATTAATCAACATGATGTAAGAGATTGTCACGCAACAAGGAAGCCATTCAAATAAATTCTAAATAAAGGCAAATATGTTGCAATTTATCACCAGGACAAATAAACAAGTCGTATGGAGGAATGTTCTCTGATGAATTGAAACTAAAATATAACTGTTTAACCATAGTGAAAAAAGGTTGAGTTTCAATCAATCAATCAAGTTTTATTTCTATAGCACTTTACAACAGTTTTCACTGAACCAAAGTGCTTTCCAATAGCACCAACTAAAGATAAAATAAAAAGAACAGTACGAAAAACACACATAAACGCATAATAAGAACATCCAAATAGAATAAAAATAGATAAAAAAGTGTCAAAGCAATTATGTGCAAAAAGCTGCCCTGAACAAGTACGTTTTTAACTTAGCTTTAAACAGAGGCAAACTATTAATGGACCTCAGTTCAGGAGGTAATGCATTCCACAACTTAGGACCTGCTATTGCAAAAGAACAGTCAACCCATTGTTTGAACCTGGACCTGGAAACCTCCAGAAAGTTTCGGTCAGCAGACCGAAGTGCCTCTGACAGGGTTGTGTGTTTTTAACAGGTCACATAAATAAGAAGGTGCAATGCCATTTACAGCTTTAAAAACAAACATTAACAGTTTAACATCAACTCTAAAACGGACTGGAAGCCAGTGCAGGGAGTAAAGTACAGGTGTGATGTGGCTGTGCTTCCTGGTGTTGGTCAACAGGCGAGCAGCAGTATTCTGGACCAGTTGGAGTCGGTTTAGGGAGCCTAGAGTGATACCAACATAGAGTGCACTGCAATAGTCAATCCGAGAGCTGATAAAAGCATGCATAGCCTTTTCAAGGTCCTTTTGGCTTAGAAAGGCTTTGACTTTTTCCAAGAGTCTCAGCTGGAAAAAACTGGCTCCTACCACAAAGTTTCTTCAAAGAATATTATTCTAACTCATGAAACATGGGGAGGGAGCATCAGGTTGTCAGGGGGATTTCGTGGAGAAAGGGATTGCTCTGTTCAATGTGGTCAAGTATGGTTCTTTGCACATTTCACTTATTAAATCATTCAATAATTTCAACAGTCTGGTAAGACCTGTTCCCAAGGCCCTAGACAGGAATCCACCCTTGAGAAGGATGACGTCTGTCGTGAATCTGTAATTGCCATTGCTTGTTTACAAAAAAATGGTTAGCAGGGCTCTTGTGATTCAGGAAGTCAGGCTGTTCACAATTTGACAAAAAAACAAATGGGCAAAAACATAACCTCCTGCAACTTTGTTGGAAATGACAGACTCATTCAAAGTGGAGGTGAGATTACTCCAAGGATCAGCTCTGAGTCCATTCAAGTTCGCAATGGTGATGGACAAGTTGACAGATGAGATCAGACAGGAGTCTCCATGGACTATGATGTTTGCAGGTGACATTGTGATCTGTAGGGAGAGTAGAGAGCAGGTTGAGACTAGCCTGGAGAGGAGGAGATATAGAAGTCAGAAGGGGAATAGAAGTCAGTATGAACAAGACTGAGTACATGGAGTAGAAGTGGTGAAAGTAGAAGAGTTTAAATACTAGGGGCCCACTGTCCAAAGTAATGAAGAGTGTGGTAGAGATGTGAAGAAGAGAGTGCATGCAGGGTGCAGTCAGTACAGAAAGGTGGCAGGAGTGATTTGTACCCATAGAATATCTGCAAGAGTGAAGGGGAAAGTTTACAGTAGATAGTAGTGAGACCAGCTATGTTGTACAGCTTAGAGATGGTGGCACAAACTAAAAGACAGTGGCAAAGCTGCAGATGTTACGATTCTCTTTTGGGAGTGATGAGAATGGACAAGATTAGGAAAGAACATATCAGAAGGACAGCTCAGGTGGGACAGTTTGAGACAGTGTTGGAGCGGCGAGATTGAGATGGTTTGGACATGTTCAGAGGAGGGACCCAGGGTATATAGGGAGAAGGATGCTGAGGATGGAGCCATCAGACAGGAGGAGAAGAGGGAGGCCAAAGAGGAAGTTTATGGATGTGGTGAGGGAAGACACGCAGTTTGTTGGTGGGACAGAGGAAGATACAGAGGACAGGGTGAGATGGAAATGACTAATTGCTGTGGTGACACCTAAAGGAGCAGTTACAGATCCGACCGTCGGGGACGGTTATCACCTGGGAATTACCTGCCATTACAAAATGGCTCATCACATAATGTCTTCCCCTCAGTTGGTTGAAAGAGGAAATTAAGTAAGATACTGGACCTAAACTTGGATAGAGCTGCCAGTCCTTCTACCTTCCTACACTTTCTCCTTTCTTTTTCGTACCCAGTCCTCCCTCATTCTCATGTTGCTCTATCCATCTCTGCCACTCCTCCATCTAATCATTTCTCCTGAGTGGGACTAATTAAAGGAGATCTGACGGAGTGCGCTGACCACAGGAACATCAATCAATCTCTGTCCAACACAGCGAGCCCCTGCTGATGCCTCCAACCTGCTGGCAACACTCACAGCTTCAGAAAGGTTAATTGTATTCATTATGTAAGGGACAGAGTGAGACAGAAAGCTCAGAAAAGTCACCCTGAAGGTTGTAGCTCTGACACGCATTCTTTGTGGCCCTCGGCGAGATTGAACTTGAAGAAACAACAGCATTTGTCAGCTATTTTTCTCGTAATGTCTCTCAAATTGTTTTTGTTTCTGTATTCTCCAGACCACAACTTTTGCATATCACATGGATGGATGGGCGCAATCAGTGGTGCGCTGAAAAATTCACTTCTCTACCGAACCCCGATTCCACTTTAATAGCTTCCCATGATTTTTTTTTTCTCTCCAATGCTTTACAAGCTGTGGCATTATCCATTCATTGTGCCTATCTATATATAACACATATTAATTTGGCTGATATGAAAGAAGTCACACATCATTAATGGAGCCTCCTGATTAGTTGATTAAGTCTTAACAGACTTTGGGCAAAAACTCATTTACTCCTTTGGGTCTGACACTGCTGCTAATGAGTTTTGATACCAACATCATTTTTGGTACAGATATTAACAGCCTCCCAGCACACTCAACCATTTGTTAAAAACACTTTCATCTACTTCCAAGACACATACAGCTTTTGCGATGTGTTCATGCAATTGGATAGAAGACCGATTTCTCTTCTGTGTTTTTGGAAGTCATGTTGGTTTTTTACACTAAACCTACTACTTCGCCATCTCTGACTGCACAACAAACCACAAGGTGGCTGGTTTCCAATAAATTTTCTGCTTCATGTGTCTTTTTTTTTCATTCATGCAAGACTATGCATGCGGTACAGTTATATTCACTGACATGCCAAGAGGTCTGTGAGTACTTCTACTACTTCTTTGAGCTGAACCCGTTAGGGGTCACCACGCCAGATTGTCTGATAACATCTCATTCTGTTGCAGCAACAACTGGCGTGTCCTCTATCACAAGATCTATAAACCTCCTCTTTGGCCTTCCTCTTCTCCTCCATCCTCAGCATCCTTCTCAAGATATGCCCCACATCCCTCCTCTGTGTGTGTCCATAACATTTTATTGTCATCTCTGAAATTATCTCAGAATTCTTCAACCTGATATGCTCATTCCTAATGTTGGTCTTTCTTGTTATTTCTAAGCGGCAGCTTCAGTTCTGCCACCTGCAGTTCTACATCCTGTCTTTTCATAGCACAACCACCTCTAAAGCACACATCATAGTAGAGGGTTTCACTCCCATCTTGTGAACTTTTTCCTTTCTCACCCTACCTTGTCTTTATCTTCCTATCTCTCTCCAAATGTCACATTAAGTACCTTAGATTTCTGTTATCAATTTTGCATTAGTTTTTCAGTTGTCCAGCTTCTCTTCACCATCATCTAAATGTCTCAAATTTCCGAGGGTGTGCGTAGTGAGGACCACCAGATCTAACTGTTAGCGCTCCACCTCTTGCACAAGCTCTGTCTCCTTCCCCCACAGCGAGGTGACGTTTCATGCCCCAAGAACTACCTTCTACCATCTGGGTCTGGTCCATCGAGGCCCTTGATTTTCAATGCCACCCATGGGACAGTGTACCCAACCCCAGCAGTTCCCCTTGTGGGTGGTGACCCTAAAGGGTGGAAATGAAAAGTCCATGTTGCCTCTTCAGGCTGAGCCCAGCTGAGCTCCATGGGAAGCCCAGCCAACAGGCATTCATTGATTTGTTCTCCCTCCTGGTCTGGCTCGAGACGGGAGCCCAGGGCTTCCTTCGGGATGGGTTACATTCCATTGCTCTTATGATAGTACGAGATATGATATACGATAGTACGTATATTATAAGATAGTGCACTCACATACTGGTCTTACTACACTTCCACTTGGTCTCTTGAATATACATTCTGTCTATTTTTCTTCACTCCATCATATCATCCATTTCTAGCATCCTTCTTCTTGCTGCCACTGCCTTCCATCTCTCTTTCTCCAGTTTTGCCCTACAGTCGCATTGTGTCTCCTCATATAATGCTGGATAACAGCACCTGCTGTGGCCATTGTTAACCTGTGTCTCAGCTAAGCAAGTTTTATTTGGAATGGGCCTTTGCACCTCACGTGTCTGAGTTTTAGCTGCATAAATGTATAATCTCCATGAACAAGAAGGGCTGTCAAAATTCTTACTTTCCAGTGTTCATCTGTGATTTTCAAAGCAAAGAACATTAAAGCAGAGATGAAAGGAAACCCTGAATCCAATGTAACAATAGTAATAAAGAAAAGTTTTTTCTATGTAAAGCATTTTACTCCAGCAATCCAAAACCATCTTTTGCCTGCTGGATTACTCCAGCAATCCAAAACCTTATGTCAAATAAGACTCTAAACTGACTGACCAGACAGACAGGGATGATCACATAGCATCTGGTCCTGTCTGTAGGTGGAGGTTATTATCACATATTTTACACCTCCTACAATTATTTCTATTAAAAAAAATCTGTTCACTCACATGGTTAAACCAGATTTTACAAGTACACCAGCAGTATCTAAACTTTCTAAGTGACTTGTCAAATATACTCATGATTCCCGAATTGTTCTTTTTCACTTGCGGTTCATTTACATGTGCTCTTATCAAACATGCATTTATTCAAGAAAAAAGTACCACTTACATGAAAGGTTAAATCACACACACACACACACACAAAAAACTTTTCTAACATGCCACATACGGTTACTATAGAAACCAGCACATCCCATTGCTGAAGGTTTCACTCAGACAGTCTGCCAGGCGGTATGCTAAGCACACTTGAGCGGACATCATGTGGGAATGTGATAGAAAAGATGGCAAGCACACATCTAGTGGCAACTGTTTCACCTCCCACAAGAAATATTTATTTTGACAAGGATGTGGTGCAGTAGAGCGATTCGATTTAAACACGTACTACTTGCAGTAGGCTTACTCACCACTTGTGCGGCCTGTGCCACCATCTAACATGCCATTAGAGACTTCACAGTCACATCTGTCTGCTTTTATCTATCTCCCAGCATACTGTCGAATTAGTTATTGCCTGTTAAGGATCCGGTGGTCGGCCTACTGTGCATCATGGACGCCTGAGCTCTCAAACAAATTGCACTTTGATTCGAATTGGTTATGCCACCTGCTGCTGTAGAGGTTATCACTCATGGATACACCCCGATGTATTGAGAACACACACGCCCACACTTGAACAAACATTGATCACTGATGAGTATCTGCAGGAGTCTCCTCCATTAAAAAGCTGTTAGCTCAGTAGTGATGCTATCTAATTGCAGAATCTACTGACTGTAATACGCACAGGATTTTTATATGCCCCGAAATATGCCCCGAAAAATGTCACCATTAGAAGAAGGCTAAAATTAAAAGTGCTCCCTGCATAAATTAACATCTCTTTCAACCATACTCCATTCCTGATCAGTGTGTGTCACTTATTGCCTTTGTGTCATTGTTCAGCAGAAGACCAGCATGGCTACTGTATAGCAGTTATGCAAAGTGTATGTTACACTGCCTCCACATGGCAGGGAGGCAGTACTACAACCAGAGCTGGACACTGAATTCAAGGTCATCAAGGAGATTGTCAACTACTGCATAAAGGCAGTGTCTCCCTTTGCCTCAAAGGATTATGTTTGCATATAGGATGGTTGGGTACAGGTGATGTGTTGTCTGCCACTGTGTGCATACATGTGCACGTGTGTTGTGAGAGATTCTCAAGCTGGCGTCACTTCTCGAGCATCATTCTTAATGGCATAAACAACAGCTAAGCTCTGATGTCCTATGTGCCCTCGTTCCTCATTTAGATGGTCTTAAGTGTGCGTGCACCTGTGTGTGTGCGCTCATGTGCCTTTGTGCTGTCTCAGCACATGCATCATTATTCAAGTGCATGCACTGTTAGAGAGAAAATGTGGTAAAAAAAAAAAAAAAAAAATTCAAAGTCTAAGGCATGCAGCTGCATGGACATTTTGAGTTCAATCAACTGAAGGAAATTAGTTGGGTCAACTTGTAAATTTAAATAAATAAATTTAATGCAAAGTGATATAAGTTGGGTGAGCTGTGTTTAACTTGCAAAGTAAAATAACATATAATGCAATGCTAAAATATCCTTGATCATATGAACATTGTGTTCTTTATAATTTGCACTTGGTTAATTAATTATTAAGCTGTTATTGTCTTACATAGAATTTGTACATGTTCAATAATGCCCCTCTATCAATCAATCAATCAATCAATCAGAAACAATATTTATGTTTTAAGAGTGGAAGTTGTGCAAATCAAGAACTATTTGTAGATCACCCTCTGTGTCCCAAGAATGTTTTGTCAATTTGAAGACCCTGGCAGTGATAGGACTGGACCTATGCTGAGCACACACAGATGGACAGACGAACAAATGGACGGATGGAGGGATGGAGGGACAGACAGATGGACGGACAACGAAAAGACTTTGCAATACCCAATGGCCATATTTGATAGCCTCAGACAAACATTTATCATAAATAACTCACCTGATTGTCCATTTCTTGACCTTTTCTCATTCATTATATGTATTCCATGTCATTTAATTTAATTTCAGGCAGACATTTAAACAACTTTCATCAAAAAAGGCGTGTGCTGATGTGCAAACAGGGTATATATATATATATATATATATATATATATATATATATATATATATATATATATATATATATATATATATATGGATAGATAGATAGATAGGTATAGATATAGAAAATTAGAAAATGAATTATTATAGGAGCTCAAGCAGGCCAGACTCAGTGGGGTGACCATCAGCTTTGGCCATATGAACAAAAATAAACAATGAAAAATAAAAATAAAAGCACAATAAAAAAAATGTGAAACATGCATAGAAAGAAACATTGCGACTAATGCCCTGTTTACACTGGACTGTGACCTATATAAGACCTACAAGATCATGTCATTGTGTCAACTCTCACAAGTCTTGGCTGGTCTCCATTGTGATCTGTTATTTGTGTTTACACCAAGCTTGCATTGTGACTGATTTGTGCGAGTGAAAAATATGTTAATATCCACGATCATTGATGCAACCCCATGCAGAGTCAATTGAGAGTCTATTAAGATCCATGGGACCAAGTTAAGAGTGAGTTGAGACATGTGAAAGTTTATCAAGACAACTTGTGCGAGTGTTTTAAACAGTTTAATACACTCGCACACCTGTTTGAGACCGATGGAGACCAAGAAGGATCTTTTTTTTCTGACCATGGAGACCCCGTTGTGACCAGCCTGCAAACCCAGTGGGAGTGTAAACGGGGTGTAAGCAACCATATACAAGTAGAGCTCAGCGATCACAATGACTGATGGTTCAAAAGAGAACCAATAGGTCAATAGCGGAGTCCCAGTAAAAAGGACCACTTTTTTGGAATCTCAGATTTCTTGTTGCAGTGTTCCTATTCATTCAGTCATTTTCTGCCACTTATTCAGGATTGTGTCACAGTGACAGCAGACCAAATAGCTCATCCACATTTCCCTATCCTTGTCTAAGTTCTCTCCGTTGTGCTGCAGCTTCAGCTTTAAATGAAATGATCAAGTCAGCATTGTTGCAACTTATTGAGGTCCAAATCATAATGGCAGCAGACCAAGCAGTTTTCCCTACACTGGTATTGACTGGTAAATGGACAGTCTCACCTTCTGACTCAGCTCTTTCTACCTTACAATGGT
This sequence comes from Thalassophryne amazonica, assembly GCF_902500255.1. NCBI lineage: Eukaryota > Metazoa > Chordata > Actinopteri > Batrachoidiformes > Batrachoididae > Thalassophryne > Thalassophryne amazonica. Next base: position 37,420,570 of record NC_047120.1, read on the forward strand.
CTGGTACAGTTTCCACAAAACATTAGTTGCAGCCCCAATCCGTTTGTCAATCCCGTGCTCCAAATGACCCCACTTGTAAACAAGACCCCAAGGTACTTAAACTTCTCCATTTGGTGCAATAACTTTCCCCTGACCCAGAGGGAACAAGCCACTGTTTCTGACAATGGTCTCAGATTTGGAGGTGTTGGTCCTAATCCCACTTGCTTTATTATTGTTAATATTATGATTATTATTATTACTCACTGGTAATTTGCTTCTTTGTGTGTGTACATTAAAGGTACCAAATCCCCTCGTTGGATCGGTCCCATGCTGGTTTCTACCGCTGCATCGTCAGGAACCGGGTGGGAGCCCTACTACAGAGACGCACAGAAGTACAGGTGGCCTGTAAGTATAGACGCAGTGCATCACTGTTAGTAGCTCAAGACGTGAAATAGAAATAAAAGGATCCATGGTGAACACATGGATGGGCAATAAATACACATTATGCCCACACTCTGTTTGCTTGCCTTTGTTTCAAGGACTGACTAGGGAGGGACAGATGTTTGAAGGGTGAAAGATCTACCTGCATCTCATTCAGGGTTTTATCTACCCAGACAGCTGTTCCACTCAGCATTCTCATTAGATTGATACTGTCGCCGTGGTTGTTTTTAACTTTGCTTCATTTCAATATGACCGCCGCTTATTTCATTCTCACTCCTTTGTCAACAACATCTGTTGTATCTTGGCAAAAATGGGGCTCAGATGCATAGTGTTTTCGGAAATTTCCAATGCCGGGCTGCTCAGGGTGCGCGGCTCCCTCAGCTTGTTAATGAGCTATTACAGATGAGCCGCTGAGGTGTCTGGAGCGTTGTCATGTTGCATCCATTGCTGCTCCCCTGCCACCAATGCCGCTACTGTCCTAGGTCCATTATCTGGCCCTCCTGAGGTATGCCAAGTTCATTGGCTAACCCTTGTTCCAGTAACATTTTAGTGGATGTGACATGTTGTACCTGATGAAAGAATGCAGCCAACCACGTGTGTAAGAGAGAGAGGTGGGAGGAAGTCAGAAATGGGGTTAAAGTCCCACAAGATCAGTTCATTCATTTTGGGCAAACAGGTAATTACGCTGTTCAATCTTCCTCTTTAGAATAGCTATAATAGAATAGAGCCTATACAGTATTCTCATTGTACATATACGTACATACAATGGAATTTGTCCTTTGCATTTACCCCATTCTAATTACAGTTAGACACAATGCAACCACTAGGAGCAGTAGGCAGCCACAGTCCGTCACCCAGGGACCAACTCCAGATATAGAGATGCTGCCTTGGTCAGGAGCAGAGAAAGGAGCAGACCCTAAATCAGCATGTTTTTGGTTGCGGGAGGATACAGGAGTGCCTGGAGGAAACCCATGCAAAAATGGAGAGAACATGCAAACTCTGGGGAGAACGCAGAAAGAGTGGGAAGTGAACCCACAACATTATGGATGTGAGGTACCAGTGCTAACCACTGTCTCTGTGCCACCCAACAACACAGAGGTCCCAACAGGAAAACAAAGAGTCAATGTTTTGTCACATCCCTGACAGGAACATACATTAAAGGGATGCTTTGACATGTGCTTCATCCATGTCAATGTGTGACCGGAAAAGGAATTCACATCAGAACAGGAACACACATCAACAAAGCGGCAGTCCTGACTGGGACACAACAAAGAGGTCAAAACACTCTGAGAACAGGAATCAGCTTTATAAGCATAGGAATGATACACATTGCTATCCCACACAGGGGCCGAGACAGGAAACAGTTTTATATGCATAAAATACACATTGCTGAGACAGAAAAACTCAGCATGCATGCCTCGGTATGCCAAATTATGTCCACGGCGTGCATTACGTGTTGAATGTCCACTACATCTGCTGCCCAGAATTCACCATAAAGAAAAGAATCAATCTTATTAAGGGGGCGGCAAATAATCTGGCCGGCAGGACTCCTCTGCATCAGAGCGTTGGAGGCACTGTGGCATAAGGGAGCCGTAGGCCTCCCCTTTGGGTGCCCAGGCTGATTCGGGGGCCACCCCGTGTAGGAGGACGGACAAGCTCCATGGGTCTGCCCAGATCTGGGTGGGCTGGCTTGAGTTGGTCCCCTGAAATGTGTTCAGCTTTACTGCCTATGTCAACCGGAAAGTTAGTTTTTTCCCTGGTTTTGGTACATGAACTGGGGAGGCTGTAGTCATCCCCTGTGAGCATCATAGTGAATAAAGACGTATTCCACTGAATGCAAGCATGAGGGAGTGTACTCCACTACCATCCGTTAAGCTGGCCCGCAGAGAGGCCTTCATTGAGCAATGAAAGTGCTCAGACAGTCCATTAGCCTGGGGGTGATATGCCGTGGTCCAGTGGAGCTTCACACCCAGGCTGTCTGCAATTGCATTCCAGAGCTTGGACGCAAACTGCCCTACTACCTCTACCCCTTCTGGTAACCAAGATTTAAACCTGTTTCGACATTTGTGCTTTAAAGATGTAGGTTTTTGCAGTCTGGCCATTTGAGATGGAACATCATTTCAAATTCATGCACTGCCCAAGGTACCAAAAGCCTTCATGGACACCATTATGGGTTTTACAATTTATTGATATGAATCAAAAATAAAAGTTTAAAGATACATCTGCATTCATACATGGACCCTGGAATTAATCTAACAAGGCCATACCAAAGACCACAGAGTTCCTTCCCATTTAATCCTGAATAGCAAATCAGACCACATTTTAAAGCATCATAATGTTACGGCCCAGCTCAAAAGCTGCAACAAATAACTGAGGACCACGTGGAAGCGCAAATCTTTTAATAGGGAAACTTTATTATAAAATAAAAAGATAAAACTAAAAGAAACAAACAACGAGGGCATGGCGCAACGAACACACAAATACATCAAGACGGTAGGGAGCTGTCACAATAGTAACTTCTTGGTCCATCTTTGTCAATCTTGAATAAACTTGGCATGTTTAGTAGATACAGCCCTCAGCACCACATTTGAAAAAACTGGATCTAATATTTGAATAGTTCAAAAACTGGATCCCAATTCTTGAAATTATTGATAATACGTGGTAACTTCTGGGAATTTGCAGTGTTAATGACTTCAGCAATGTTCAAACTTCTTTAACCGGAGTATTTGTAGTGACTACAACTTGAAACTTGTTTAATCTTGCTTCATCTAGGTTTGTTATGGTCACTGGCAGAGCGTGGAGCTCCTTTCTTTCATTTTCGGACGGGTTGCCAGGTCCGCACCTTATAAGCCAGACAGTTGACAGGTGCCAGTGAGTGCCCTGTTCAGTTTTTTCCCCCCTTTTTTATTTTGTTCTCTTCAGTGGAACTAGTAGGCATTATTTTTATTTTACTTTGCGAGAATCTGTCGGATTTTGGATGTTGATGTGTACTGTGCAGCACACCTGTGCATGCAAACCTATCCACTGTTGTTCAGGCTTTTTGATCACACAGATCTATTTTTTTTTAAGATTTTTCACAGTTATGTTGATGACAGTGCTTATAAGAGTGCATAAAGCCGAGCATCTAGCAGAAACTGTTTATAACAGGCTGCGTTTATGACGAATGGCCGTGAAGGTATTGCTACTATCATGTAATTCTCCATGATAGTAGCAATAATGCAAGGGCATGATCAAGATGGCGGTATGGCGGTAGATGGTGTCACTGCGCATCGAACACTTCAGTGTGTCACAGAATTTCGCTGTGTTTTCTGATTAAAACAGTAACAGTAAGTAAGAAATCAGTAAGAAAGAAAGAAAGTAAGTAAAGTAAAGATCGGATTGGCCGCGAAGCTAAGGGCGACCTACCCAGGCCAGCGGCGTACCATCCAGGCCGCGGCGTTGGCGGAGACGTACCATGCAGGCCGCGGCGTTAGCGGAGGTGAACCATCCAGGCTCGCGGCATCAGTGGAGGGAACCACCCAGGTCCACGGCGTCAGCACGAGCGAACATCCAGGTCCGCGAAATCGGCGGAGGGAACCATCCAGACCACAGTGTTGGCAGAGACGTACTATCCAGGCCGCGGCGTTAGCGGAGGGAACCATCCAGGTCCGCTGCATCGGCGGAGGGAACCATCCAGGCCCGCGGTGTTGGCGCAGGAGGCGACCCATCCAGGCCAGCGGCATCGGTGGAGAAGGCGAACCATCTAGGCCAGCGGCGTCGGTGGAGGAGGTGATCCTTCCAGGCCCACGCCGTCGGTTGCATCCGGGGTGGCGACGGCTGCACCCAAGGCTGGAGACGGCTACATCCGAAGCTAGCGGAGGCTACATCTGAGGCTGCGGCGGCTGCGACCGAGGCTGACGGAGTCTACGACCGAGGCTGGTGGCAGCTATATCTGGGATCAACATCGGGCAAGGTTGGTGTGTGGCGACCGGATTTGTGGTGGTGGAGGTGGTGGAGACCACGAGTGAGAATTGCTTTACAGTGGCCTGTACTGAGCTACAGGAGTTAACATGGCACCAACCAGGAAGACAGAGAAAATGGAGGAAGACTTGGAGGAGATAAAGACCTCATTGAATCGTATTTCAAAAGACATGTCCAGTTGAGACAAGTTGATGAAGGAGATTAAGGAGCTCCAAAATCTTGTTAAAGAAAAGGACAAGATTATTATGAAACTTGAGCAACGGGTGGATGAACTTGAACAATATAATAGAAAAGATGATGTTATAATAACTGGTTTGGAAACAAAACATCGGTCGTACCCAAGGGTGGTGGATTCTGGTGGAGCCAGTGGGGAGGATGCACCACCTGAAGAATTACAAACATTAGAACAGCAAGTTAAAAAATTTTTAAATCAAAAAGGTGTTGTCATACATCAAGACACTATTTCAGACTGTCACACAGTTCCATCCAAAGACAGTAAAAATAAACTACCAAATGTAATAATATGATTTATATGCAGAAAATACAAAAATGAATTATTAAGACAGGCAAAGAATCTGAAAGGAACAAATGTATATATAAATTAGCATCTAACAAAAAAAATGCAGATATTGCCAGGGAAGCAAGACTATTAAAAAACAGAAACATATTGCTGCTACATGGGTCTGGAACTGTAGGGTTTGGATCAGAGTGAGAGAAGGGACAAACGGTATACAAATCAGAGACATGGAGGACCTTACAAAGTACAGACCTGAGTAGACAAATGAATATGACGTCAGTTGGTAGTATGACCAACAAAAAATCAAATTAAACATGGAAACAGATGATAAAATATATGACATAGACACCAATATTGATGAAAGTATATTTGACTTGACTACAATTGGTTGTGAGTATTATACGGAAAAACAGTTAAATAGTGAAAAAATTACTGAAGATACCCTGTCACTCATACATATAAACATTCGAAGCTTGTACTATAAAATGTAAAAAAATAAAAGATTATTTAAACCAGTTTAAAAATAGATTCAGCATTGTTGCAATCACAGAATCTTGGCTTAAAAATGACCTCATGGCTGATGTTCAAATGGAGGGATATGAGTTATATTTTGTAAATAGGAGAGAAAAAAAAAGGTGGAGGTATTGCTTTGTACATAAAAACAGATCTGACATGTAAAATTGTAGGAGAAATGACAATTATAGATGATGTCATAGAAATTGTGACAGTGGAAATTGTACATGAAACATCTAAAAATATTCTAATCAATTGTGTATACAGAGCACCAGACTCTTGTGTTGTGAAATTTACAGATAAAATAATAGAATTATTCCATCAAATCAAAAACAAAACACTCTTTATGTGTGGAGATTTTAATGTTAATGTGGAAAGCTCCAGTTGCCAAAGAGTAAGTGATTTTGTGAATTCAATGAATAGCTTGGGTTTATTCCCCTTGATAACAAAACCAACCAGAATTACATCGCAAAGTGCAACTGCAATTGACAATATATTCACAAATAGAACAGATGAAATTATTAAGAATGGGATATTGATGACAAATCTCAGTGATCACTTACCAGTTTTTTCAATATTTAAATATAAAATAGGTACAAAAAAAACTGTTATACACTTTAAAAGAGATAAGTCATTAAAAGCCTTAGAGGCATTAAATTATGATCTTAAAAATCAAAATTGGGAAGAGGTTTATGTCGGTGACGTTAATGTAGCATATAGTTCATTCATGAAAATACTGATGAAATCATGTAATAAAAACTGTAAATTAATAAAAACTAGTAAGAAAAGAGTAAATAAACCATGGCTGACCAAGGGAATGAAAAAACGCTTGTGTAAAGAAAAACTATTTATATAAGTGCTTTTTAAAAATGCAAACAAAGGAAACGGAACACAGATACAAAAAATATAAAAATAAACTATTGACAATAATTAGGAAACAAAAAAAAGATTATTATAGTGAACAATTGAATAAGCGTAAAGACAATATGAGGGCAACATGGGGAATTATAAAAAGTGTGATGGAAGGTGACGGAGTGAAATCAACTTTTCCGAATTACCTTGTCAAGGAAAATAAAGAGATAAATGATATAAAATAAGTTGTAAATGAGTTTAATGATTATTTCTCAAAGGTGGGATCAAATCTGTTGGGAAATAAACCAATAGTAGAAGATAAATTAAATACAATTGTAAATACGGTCAATAGTATTTTCCTTGACAATGTGGAAAAAGATGAAATAAGGAATACTGTAAAAAACTGTGTAAGCAAAAGATCAACTGACTATGAAGATTTAGACATGATGACTGTAAAAAGTATAACAGAAACTGTTATTGAACCATTCACTTACATTTGTAATCTGTCTCTGTCAACAGGAATTTTCCCAGACGAAATGAAAATTGGCAAGGTAGTCCCGTTATATAAAAATGGAGACAAACATAATTATTTCAAATTACAGGCCAGTGTCATTGCTTCCACAGTTTTCTAAAATTATGGAAAAGGTTTTTGTGACAAGGTTGGATAAATTCATTGAGAAACATCATATTTTAAATAATGCTCAGTATGGATTCAGAACAAAACATTCGACAGCTATGGCAATTATGGAATTAACAGAGAAAATATCAACAGCAATAGATAATAAGGATTATATGGTAAGCGTTTTTATTGACTTGAAAAAAGCTTTTGATGTTATCGATCATTCAAGATTGCTTCACAAGTTACAACAATATGGAATAAGAGGGATTGCACATCAGTGGGTAAAAAGCTACTTAGAAAATAGAAAACAGTTTGTTCAGATAAATAATACTAAATCAGAATTGTGTAATATTATGTGTGGAGTACCACAAGGGTCGGTACTTGGACCCAAACTGTTTATTTTGTATATCAATGATTTTGTGAATATATCTAATGTACTTGGTAGCATTTTATTTGCTGACGACACAACATTATTTTACTCTGGATTAGATATACAGGAAGTAGCACAAGTGATAAATACAGAGTTGGAAAAAGTGAAATATTGGTTTGATATAAACAGATTGTCACTTAATCTTAATAAAACAAATTTCATATTGTTTAATGACAGAGTTTAAAAAAATGATGTGTCATTAAAAATAGATGGAATGGACATTCAAAGGGTAAAAGAAACGAAATTTTTAGGAGTTATGATTGATGAAGATTTTACATGGAAGTCACACATAAATTACATAAAAGGAAAGATAGCGAAAGCCATTGCTGTTTAGCATAAAGTTAAATATTCATTAAATAGTTATGGATTATTAACATTGTACAATTCATTGATTGATCCATATTTGACTTATTGTGTAGAAATCTGGGGATCAACATGTACAACTTATACACAACCTTTATTTATTTTGCAGAAAAGAGCTTTAAAAGTGATTGGCAACAGTCGATTTAGAGATCCATCTAATCCATTGTTTATTAAGAATAGGGTACTTAAATTTCATGATTTAGTTGATTTGAAATTACTACAAATAATGCACCAAGCGAATAACAATACCTTACCAATAAACATTCAAAATATGTTTGAAAAAAGAGTAAGTAGTTATAATTTGAAGGGTATAGAAGTCTTTAAAAAACCAAGATTCAGAACCAAGATAAAGGAACGGAGTATTGCAGTGAATGGTGTAAAATTATGGAACAACCTCAACAAAGAAATCAAATAATCAAGGTCGCTTAAATTATTTAAAATCATATTAAACTTGATGTATTTCATAAGTATGAAACTATGAAATAAGTCAGTGGGCTGTGACAAAGCAAAAAATGTAATCTGTTAATAATGTTTAGAATGTTTGAAGTTTAAAATGTAATCTATTAGGGATGTAGTCTTTTAAATAATGGTTAAAATTAGGAAAGAAGTCGGTGGCATGTGACAAAGTCATAGAAATGCAATGATGTCAATTGATGATGCTTTGCAAGATTGCATTGTAAAAAAGGGGCAGAATATATAAGACTTGTTCTTCCAAACTGCTCCTTTTCATTCAATGGTTTGTAATGTTTTGTTAATTTTTCTTTTAAATGAATGAAATAAATCATCAATAAAAAAAAAATAAAAAAAGGTGGACTAAATTGTCTCATGGCTGATCCTTTTACCATGACTGCATCAAAATGAACTGTTATCACTTAAAAATGAGTCATCATAACACATCACACTTATGTAAACTTTGGAATTAAGCAGTGGCTCTGTTCTTAACGTTAGCCGCTATATTCCATTTAAGCGCGCGTTGGGATGTCTCTAAAAATTACATCACTGCTGTACACACACACAGGTACTCATGAGTGCTTTGTTTTCAGCAGTCTCTGTAGCTATTTTGTTGTGAATGCCATATATTTTGAAAGCGGTTACAGAAGTGCACAAAGTAATCCCAGTATATCATCGGTTGGTCACTATCAGCCTAAATCTGAATTGTCATGATTTCGGTGCAACATGTCCTTTAAGGATATTTAAAGTTCGCCACTTTAACCACTTAACCATCACAATGCATGTGTGACAACTTTTTTTTTTATTTATCTTTGTCTCACACACACATACAGTTTTTTTTTTTTTTCCTTTATTCCAATCTTTCCAATTTCCACAACTGACTTTTCCCTGTCATCGCAGTGGCTCATGGTTGGATATGGATGATGACACAGAGCGAAATAGGAATTAAAAGACATTTGCAGATGATACAAAAAAAGGGGGGGAAAGATGGGAGAGATTGGGAGATCTCCTTTGTGAGGCATTCTGTTGAGAGAGCACAATTAGGATTGCAGAGACACACCTTGGGGAAAAGGAAACATGCAGAGGCATTAAAGATTAGGCAAAGGGAGGAGGACATCATTTTGCCAAAACTGCAAATCAAAGTCATGGGATTCACACACTTCACAGATTTTTATTTGCACTAAGTATCACAGCTGCATGGCAAAGACATGAAAGCTTTTTATATTCTCTTTGAAATACAGTAAAAAAAGGGAAGTAGAAGATTGGTATTGATGCGCAGCCACCCTGACATCCTGAGTTCAAAGCCCCACAAGGTTTATCGCTACATGTTTTATAGGTGTAATTATTAACTGTGTTGCTGGTTGGCTGACTGTTCTGATGAATTTAGCAGTATTCTTTAATGTTTGGTTTTAAGGAAAGGTCCGCCAGCTCCAGCTATTCAACCTTGGAATAGAAGATAGTGGATTGTAACTGCAGTCCAATATAATGCTTTCTGCTTAGCAACAGCCAGGATATTTGAAATGCACATCTGAGCTCCAAACTTTGAAATTTCATGTTTTCAAGAAATTAATTTACTATATATTCACATATCTAATCATGTTTTACACCCAGAGGAACCAGTCACTTATGAGATCCACTTTGGGTATCAGCATGGACATTAGTGTGAGCTGCAAACATGATGGCAAGAACAGACATATACTCATAGTATGTTTCTTAGGGCTCCTTCACACATAACATGAAAGAAGCAGAAACTGGAAGAAAATCCGCGAACCAAAATAAAAACTAAATGGGGAACCACAAAACATTCCACCTGTGGTGGTGGGAGGGACACACGGACAGACAGTTGTGCACAACACCGGGGTGACGGTTTCCTGCATGCTCGTGTTCGCGCGCACGAACACAGTGCGAGCATGTGTAAAGTCGCGCACTCAGCAGCGGAACACAAAGTTTATAAAACAACACAATTTATAATACTTAATTCCTGTTTTAAAGACCAGCCTCTGCCTAGACGTACAGCTCTAAGTAATGAAATAACGTGGATTACTGTTCTCCCTTTTATGTTTTACATTAATTACCTGATGCACTCCTCTCATGAAGACATTAGCCGGGCTCTTGTCTCATGAGTATCCGGCTCTCGTGTCATGAACGCATCAGCCAGCATGGCGTGTCCAACACGAAGTGTTCCGCTGGTGACCGCGCTGCAAGTGTGATATGTGTTTTAATTATTACAATGTGGGACACGCCCCCCCCCCTTTGTCCACGAATGACGTTGCTGCTGTGGGAAAAAAAACCACACACACACCATAAAAAAACACCGCTATTTATGAATCCCTCTTATCCAGTGGACAGTACAAGTGTGATCTTCTGTTCCTTTATATATGACCCATGGTCATAGACATACAGTCAGGAAATCACATGAATGAAGTAGTGTGCTCTAATCATGTCCACATCTGCTGCCCCCATGTCCAGCCAGCCCTTGTGCGCATGTCCAGTGAGCAGCCGGCTGAAGGAGTGACACCGCAACATGTGGACCAGAGCTCCAGTGGCTGACATGACATTCAGATCGCAAGCTTAAGGGCCTTTCACACTGGACGTGTTGGAAGCATCAGAGGCGTCACAAATCGGTCTAAAAAGCATTATTTTCAATGAGGCATGTTACTTTTAGAGGCGTCAGAAGCGTCGCATCAAAAGCCGAGCTAAAGTAACGCTTCTGACAGGAGCACACATTGCTGCTTGCTGACAGGCTGATGCAGTCAAAGTTCAAACCAATCCAACTTTCGCCGCTCTGAGCTGTGACATAGCTTCGCGCTGTCCAATAGGAACGATGCGTCGGGCCAAAACACGAAAGACTAGTGGTAGAAACTAGAGGTGGGCGAATCGATCTTAATATCGATACCAATGCTGGTATTGATATTGAATGATCCTCATGTAAAAAGATCGATACTCAAGCTGCGCACGCAGATTCATCAAAGTCTACTCTCTGTCTGTCAGCCCTCTACCTCAGGAGATTTTGTTTTAAATTGTGTTGAGTGATATTTTTTTAAACAAAAATGTTGATTGTGATAATAAAGTATTTTGTTGTCATGTACAATGTTTGTCGAACTTCTGTTCCTAGGTCTTTTGGATCCTTTGGCTCTATGAAGCTTAAATATGAAAAAAAATATATATATATCGATATCGACATCGATATCGGCAATACTGGGCCTGTATTTACTTGTATCAGATCAATACCAAAATTCCCGGTATCACCCACCTCTAGCAGAAACCACTGATCTATACGAAACAGATCAGTGCAGAAGCCACTGATCTCTACAAAACAGAAACATGTCACAGGACTGCTCATTTATAGAGCAGTTTTATGAAAAAGAATACTTGCAAATGTTTTTTTTTTTACCTCCAAATTTCTGATTAATGTTAAAAAAAAAAGAAGTTTAGAACACTTGTAATTAAAATAGCCAAATAAATAAACAAATAAAAGGTTCTTTAGAAACCTTTCTTCATCTGTAAATTAAACCCACCTGTAACCTTGGATATTTATTTTTAGACAAATAAAATAACGTGTAAATTTGTACATTTTTTTTAAAGTCTGGTAGATTATTCATATCTCATTTCAACCAGAAAAACAGACACTGTGAATAAATACAAATGTTTATTATAAATGCAACAGGATCATTTAAGAATGACTGCAGTGTGATTGTAAAGTAGGATTTCTGTGACATAAACCTCATGATTATTATTATTATTTTTTTTTAAATTGAGTCATTTCAACTTGTAATTACATCAAATTTTGTGATTGCCTTTAATGTTGTGATCAGAATAGTCATTTATAAAATATGAATTTAACTAGTGATTGTGAATGTTTTAAAATTGTGCACAATAAGGGGAGAGTTTCGACCTGTGCAAATGTCTTTTGACTTTGATTTTGTAGACATTTTTAATGATCCATTCATTTATTGTTAAAATAAAAAATGAAACAGCTTTTTTTTAAATAATAAAATAGTTGCAGTTTAAAGAGCATGTTATTTAGAAGCAGGTGATGCTATGGTGGATTCTCTGGACCAGATGAAGGCCTCTTCTGCAGCTTTGACCTCTGGTGGTGTTGTTGAAGACACTTTTCTCCAATTTTGAAGAGCAGAGATGTTTTTTTTCTGACTGGACTTCATGGTATTCAGCTCATCCATGGAAGTTTTTGAAGTTTATTTAGGTTGTCTGCACAGCAAATGTTCCTGATTGGGACAAAAAAATATATTTCTTAAAATATAAAGAAACATCATAGTTTATATATATACACTCAACAAAAATATAAACGCAACACTTTTGGTTTTGCTCCCATTTTGTATGAGATGAACTCAAAGATCTAAAACTTTTTCCACATACACAATATCACCATTTCCCTCAAATATTGTTCACAAACCAGTCTAAATCTGTGATAGTGAGCACTTCTCCTTTGCTGAGATAATCCATCCCACCTCACAGGTGTGCCATATCAAGATGCTGATTAGACACCATGATTAGTGCACAGGTGTGCCTTAGACTGTCCACAATAAAAGGCCACTCTGAAAGGTGCAGATTTATCACACAGCACAATGCCACAGATGTCGCAAGATTTGAGGGAGCATGCAATTGGCATGCTGACAGCAGGAATGTCAACCAGAGCTGTTGGTCGTGTACTGAATGTTCATTTCTCTACCATAAGCCGTCTCCAAAGGTGTTTCAGAGAATTTGGCAGTACATCCAACCAGCCTCACAACCGCAGACCACGTGTAACCACACCAGCCCAGGACCTCCACATCCAGCATGTTCACCTCCAAGATCGTCTGAGACCAGCCACTCGGACAGCTGCTGAAACAATCGGTTTGCATAACCAAAGAATTTCTGCACAAACTGTCAGAAACTGTCTCAGGGAAGCTCATCTGCATGCTCGTCATCCTCATCGGGGTCTCGACCTGACTCCAGTTTGTCGTCGTAACCAACTTGAGTGGGCAAATGCTCACATTCGCTGGCGTTTGGCACGTTGGAGAGGTGTTCTCTTCATGGATGAATCCCGGTTCACACTGTTCAGTGCAGATGGCAGACAGCGTGTGTGGCGTCGTGTGGGTGAGCGGTTTTCTGATGTCAATGTTGTGGATCGAGTGGCCCATGGTGGCGGTGGGGTTATGGTATGGGCAGGCGTCTGTTATGGACGAAGAACACAGGTGCATTTTATTGATGGCATTTTGAATGCACAGAGATACCGTGACGAGATCCTGAGGCCCATTGTTGTGCCATACATCCAAGAACATCACTTCATGTTGCAGCAGGATAATGCACGGCCCCATGTTGCAAGGATCTGTACACAATTCTTGGAAGCTGAAAATGTCCCAGTTCTTGCATGGCCGGCATACTCACCGGACATGTCACCCATTGAGCATGTTTGGGATGCTCTGGACCGGCGTATACGACAGCGTGTACCAGTTCCTGCCAATATCCAGCAACTTCGCACAGCCATTGAAGAGGAGTGGACCAACATTCCACAGGCCACAACTGACAACCTGATCAACTCTATGCGAAGGAGATGTGTTGCACTGCATGAGGCAAATGGTGGTCACACCAGATACTGACTGGTATCCCCCCCCCCAATAAAACAAAACTGCACCTTTCAGAGTGGCCTTTTATTGTGGGCAGTCTAAGGCACACCTGTGCACTAATCATGGTGTCTAATCAGCATCTTGATATGGCACACCTGTGAGGTGGGATGGATTATCTCAGCAAAGGAGAAGTGCTCACTATCACAGATTTAGACTGGTTTGTGAACAATATTTGAGGGAAATGGTGATATTGTGTATGTGGAAAATATATATATATATATATATATATATATATATATACACACACACACACACTCAACAAAAATATAAATGCAACACTTTTGGTTTTGCTCCCATTTTGTATGAGATGAACTCAAAGATCTAAAACTTTTTCCAGCTCATGCACAATCATAATCGGATAATCACACGACTGAAAAGCAACCGGAATCCATCTGAAATCCACCTGAAATCCACCTGAAAGCCGTCCTGTGAGACCAACACGGAGGTGGTTTTGTGCCGCGTAATGAACGGCTCCGTGGCACATCCCTCCGCTTTTCTTTCCATGAAAAAAACTCCTGTAACAGTGGAATGTGCCGAAAAAGTGTTGATGTCCACGTCTCCTGCCTTTTTGTGAAAGTCAGACGAGGTCCCGGATCAACAAAGCCTTCACGTTGGAAATGATCTCGTTGTTTGAGCATGTCGATCAGCGCTGGGAGCGCGCCGCGCTCTCAGCAGTTGTGGGCCGTCCTTAAAGCGGCAGTAACACTCCTTAATCTGTATAATCCCCATAAAATCATCCCTGAAAGCCATGTTAATTTTCCGAACGGTGTCCACCTGGAGGTTTCTCACAGTTTCTGGAAAAAAAATTGATGCAGCAAAGCTCCAAATCGTTCAGACATTTATTCACAATAAAAATCTGACGAGATGGGTGGACCACTGCTCACACAAAGCCTGCTCACAGGCGAATGACGCAACTGACAGGTGTGAAAAAACTCACGCATGTGCACGAAGGTTCAAGCTTGTCTGATGCAATCACACGTGATTCAAATCCATATGGTTTTTGAAAAAAATAAAAAGGTCCGAAAGTTTTCTCACAGACCTCGTATATCAGACCCAGAATAATCCATGTGATTTTCACAATTCTCAATCCCAACTCTCCCACAATTATTTATTTATTTTTGTCAGCTCTTAAGCTTTGATTCACCAACAGCATAATGTTTGCAACAAATATTGCATAAAATATTCAAGACCAGAACTAGTCATTTTTTCTTTTGAGTAATGTACAGTGTGATCAGACATGATTGCCCTCAGGGATATAATTTTGTGTGGCGAATTTGGCATCCTGTCGAGGAATTAATTTCGTCTTTGTTCCTACAAGCCTTTCTTGGTGTACTACAGGAAACAATGCAAACAATTTTGTGCTGCTTCACAGAATGGTTCTGAAAAGAAAGCATATCGAAGATGTCAAATGTTAACATTGAATATTCAGAAAAGCAAAAACAAGCAAACAGACAAATGTGTACCTCAGAGGTTAAGGCACCTCAGCCCTTGGTACAGTGTAGTGTGTCATATGAGTATGTGCTGCTGCTATGCAGTGCTACATCCACCATACTATGGAACCACCCTGTGTTCTTATGGGTAACCACCAGCAGAGACCACCGGCCCATCCTCAGCTACCACAAGTAGCCATAACAAGATGATATGGGGGTGTCTGATGTCCCTTTATCAGTTGAAGGGATTCTCGGTACTGAGGCACCTGTCTATTGGATCATACGTAGGAAAGTCCAACACATGACCATAGTGTCTTAGCTGAAGTCCATGTAGAATACACCTTGTCGATGAAGTTTGTGATTATATTTTATTTTTCTTCTATTTTTCTGTAGTTATGGGCAGTTTTGAAGAGGGGGAACGTGCTCAGTCTGTCTCTCAGGGAGATGGTGCTGTTATCCCCGCACCTCGTATTCGCAGCTTCCCGCAGCCACAAGTGACCTGGTTCCGAGATGGACGCAAGATTCCACCCAGCAGTCGCATGTAAGTGTTACTGGTTTTTTAACAGTTCCACTCTGGATATATTGTGTGTATATATATATATATATATATATATATATATATATATATATATATATATATATATATATATATATATATATATAAACAGACTTGGTCCTATGTGAAATTAAACTGGCCATTTTTATTGTCACAATATATCCATAGAGACCAGTTTTATCTGATTTGTATAAGCACTCTTATTTCCACGGGCACCAAGGAGATTCAGGACCTATATACCGTAGGACCAACTTCTTTTAAATTTCCTTACATTAATTTAACAATTAAATGACCAATGTTCTCGATTAATAGTAATTGAGAAAGTTTACAGGAACTGAGATGTTGGAAAAGTGGTTTTTGCTATTGTCCTCTTCAAACTCTGGTATCATTCCCCTATGAACATCTCAGAGGAGCAGGAGGCACATTGCAACAATCGCAACCAAATTAATGACAAATTGTACACCGTGTTAGCAATACTCACAGTAAGAAGACTGTTAGCTCAGTTCAGGGGCACCGCCAGGGATTTTGGCCCTCATGAAAAGAAATCTTCCTGCCCCCCCCCCCCCCCCCCTTTATTATTTTGTCAGTATTATAATTATATGAGGGACATCTCTGGGCCCCTGTCAATCATGGGCCCCTAGAATCCTTGTCCTTATTCTCCCCTTTTCGGCACCTCTGGCTCAGTTCCACCAAAGCCCAGTTTTGTTTTGTTTTCTGTAAATGGACTTTGGGTATGGTCTTCTTGAGTCTGGATGGGTTTCCTCTGAGCATCCGGTTCCCTACCACCATCATATTCATCTTGGGGTTGGGGGCAGATTTTCTACTCATCTACTCGATACAGTGTTTCAAAAAATATGTACACTGTTCAAAACCATGAGAGGGTGGAAATTGTTGTGATGACATCAGGCTGTTGTAAGTGAATGCCTCAGTCTGAAAGCTGATCTAAGAAAAGACATGTCCAGCTTCTTCTCACTTCCAAACACATGATGGGTAAGCAAAATAGTGGCTCTAAATTAACCATAGGAGTTAGTGAAAGTAGGCTTGTGTTTGCCTGTATGTGTTGACTCTGCAATCTCATGGTAGTCTGTCAAGTTTGTACCCCCCCACCACACACACACACACACACACACACACACACACACACACACACACACACACACACACACACACACACACACACACACACACACCTCGCCCAACGATTGCTAGGATAGGATCCAGCTCTCCTGTGACCCCTAATTGGAATATAAATGGGTTTAGAAAATGAATGAATGAATGTTGTCTCCAATTACCAATTACCTGGATATAAATTTGGATCTGTACTAATATAGCAGGTGGTGGCCAAGCAGTTGTTTCTTGTGCACATTCTCCATGTAATGTGGAGTTGTGTCAAGAAGGGCGTCTGTCATAAAAATTGTGCCAAATCAACATGTAGATCCACCTTGGATATGTTACGTAACGTAACACTTGTAATGCATAGGATAGTGGTAATTTGAGGATAGAGGATCACACCCCGTGCTGAACAGGGAATTTAAAAGTTATGTGTCAATGAGTTTGATGGATCTATTCCGAGTGCAAATGTCCCTGTGTTACACATGTACAAATGTGTGGTTCAGGCTCAAGAGGGAATATTAGTGCAGCTCTGTGTCCACCCCAAGGAGCCACTGGGAGCTTGATCTCAGTAGCCCCATCATGTTTCAGTGTCCTCTGGTGGGATTGTTGTATTGCTTTTCTGTTCTCTACACTTCAAAAAGAAAAGGAGAAATGGATTGGAACAAAGACTCGGTCTCTCTCTTTTGCTCACTCTGATTTTATTTTTGTGTAGATCAAGCTGGATCAGCTCTCCACTATAATCCTGTTTCTAATTTTTGTAGAATAAAAATAAAAACAGACATAAATGCTCCATTTATACTTGCTTCAATTCAGCAAAACTCTCCTCAAGAAAGTAATATTTTCACCTGCTTTACAATATTTTGAATACTGTAGGTCCGGTGAATATTAGTTGTACATCAACTGTCAGCATATCATTGTTTTTGACTCTTTTCTTATACTTGGAGAGTTTTGTGAAGATCTGTGCTTTTGTGCAGAGACCACTGTGTTTCTGTCTTTGTGTATTATAATACACTTATCCCCATCACATTCCATCTGCATGTCTGCGCGGTAGGAGGTGACCTTGCCCTTGGTTTGAGTGAATCTTTCTTATCAGCTCCTCATCATCAGTAATCATACCCTGACCTAGAATACCAATGAGACAAGGGCTCAGACTGATTGAGACACTGAAGGCCTTGGATGGCTGGAGGTACTTCGCTCACATTGATCTGCTCCATCTTCTTGTGGATGTTTTGAGATATTTTTGCAAAGTGGTAAACTAGGGATGACTAAATAAAACAAGAAGTGGCAACACTTGCACCTTACATGTTTGACACTGATTCATGCAAATGAATTCTTAGCAATTGAGTGATACCATACTATGCCATTCTGTGCGTTCTTGATATATGTTCAAGAGTTAATGGTCTCCTAAATGACATTATAATATATACAGTGAAAAAAATAAGTATTTGAACACCCTACGATTTTGCAAGTTCTCCCACTTAGAAATCATGGAGGGGTCTGAAATTTTTATCTTAGGTGCATGCCCACTGTGAGAGACATAATCTAAAAAAAATTCTGGAAATCACAATGTATGATTTTTTTAACAATTTATTTGTATGTATCTGTATATATATATATATTTGCGTCAGGAAGGGCATCCGGCGTAAAACCTGTGCCAAATCAACATGCAGATCCACCTTGGATTTGCTGTGGCAACCCCGAGTGCAAACAAATATATATATATATATATATATATATATATATATATATATATATATATATATATATATATATATATATATATATATATACACTCAACAAAAATATAAATGCAACACTTTTGGTTTTACTCCCATTTTGTATGAGATGAACTCAAAGATCTAAAACTTTTTCCACATACACAATATCACCATTTCCCTCAAATATTGTTCACAAATCAGTCTAAATCTGTGATAGTGAGCACTTCTCCTTTGCTGAAATAATCCATCCCACCTCACAGGTGTGCCATATCAAGATGCTGATTAGACACCATGATTAGTGCACAGGTGTGCCTTAGACTGCCCACAATAAAAGGCCACTCTGAAAGGTGCAATTTTATCACACAGCACAATGCCACAGATGTCGCAAGATTTGAGGGAGCGTGCAATTGGCATGCTGACAGCAGGAATGTCAACCAGAGCTGTTGCTCGTGTATTGAATGTTCATTTCTCTACCATAAGCCGTCTCCAAAGGCGTTTCAGAGAATTTGGCAGTACATCCAACCAGCCTCACAACCGCAGACCATGTGTAACCACACCAGCCCAGGACCTCCACATCCAGCATGTTCACCTCCGAGATCGTCTGAGACCAGCCACTCAGACAGCTGCTGAAACAATCGGTTTGCATAACCAAAGAATTTCTGCACAAACTGTCAGAAACCGTCTCAGGGAAGCTCATCTGCATGCTCGTCGTCCTCATCGGGGTCTCAACCTGACTCCAGTTCGTCGTCGTAACCGACTTGAGTGGGCAAATGCTCACATTTGCTGGCGTTTGGCACGTTGGAGAGGTGTTCTCTTCACGGATGAATCCTGGTTCACACAGTTCAGGGCAGATGGCAGACAGTGTGTGTGGCGTCGTGTGGGTGAGCGGTTTTCTGATGTCAATGTTGTGGATCGAGTGGCCCATGGTGGCGGTGGGGTTATGGTATGGGCAGGCGTCTGTTATGGACGAAGAACACAGGTGCATTTTATTGATGGCATTTTGAATGCACAGAGATACCGTGACGAGATCCTGAGGCCCATTGTTGTGCCATACATCCAAGAACATCACCTCATGTTGCAGCAGGATAATGCACGGCCCCATGTTGCAAGGATCTGTACACAATTCTTGGAAGCTGAAAATGTCCCAGTTCTTGCATGGCTGGCATACTCACCGGACATGTCACCCATTGAGCATGTTTGGGATGCTCTGGACCGGCGTATACGACAGCGTGTACCAGTTCCTGCCAATATCCAGAAACTTCGCACAGCCATTGAAGAGGAGTGGACCAACATTCCACAGGCCACAATTGACAACCTGATCAACTCTATGCGAAGGAAATGTGTTGCACTGCATGAGGCAAATGGTGGTCACACCAGATACTGACTGGTATCCCCCCCCCCCCCCCCCCAATAAAACAAAACTGCACCTTTCAGAGTGTCCTTTTATTGTGGTCAGTCTAAGGCACACCTGTGCACTAATCATGGTGTCTAATCAGCATCTTGATATGGCACACCTGTGAGGTGGGATGGATTATCTCAGCAAAGGAGAAGTGCTCACTATCACAGATTTAGACTGGTTTGTGAACAATATTTGAGGGAAATGGTGATATTGTGTATGTGGAAAAAGTTTTAGATCTTTGAGTTCATCTCATACAAAATGGGAGCAAAACCAAAAGTGTTGCGTTTATATTTTTGTTGAGTGTATATATATATATAATATGTGTGTTCTTGTAGCTCCACATGGTGGGCAGAGAGTTTAGTAGGAGATGTTGGAAAGGGAAGCTGTGTTTATGGACTGAAATGTGGTGCTAGTGTTACATCAAATGGCAAAAATGATACTCATG
Source organism: Thalassophryne amazonica (assembly GCF_902500255.1). Taxonomy (NCBI): domain Eukaryota; kingdom Metazoa; phylum Chordata; class Actinopteri; order Batrachoidiformes; family Batrachoididae; genus Thalassophryne; species Thalassophryne amazonica. The sequence continues at coordinate 37,440,982 of NC_047120.1, forward strand.
ACAATTTTAACCCTCTGGGGTCCAAGGGCATTTTTTTGGACACTTCACTCGCCTGGCATAAATGTTTTATTATTGCTGTTAACAGCCCTCCCTGCATCCCACAATCAAATTTTATGTCTCTTTTTTTTCAGGACAACCTGTACTTTCAGAATATATATGCCATAGTTGTGTTTTATAAGCGTAATAAAGGTTTACAATTAGAAATAAGAAAATGAAGTAAAGTGGAAAATAATTTTCCACACACATTTATTCAAAACACACAGCAAACAATAATAAACAACTGTTTTGACACTTTATAAAGGTAATTTGAGGTCTTGTGTGAAAGACTGTACAACAAAAAGGTTCAAACAATAAACACATTTGCATGCACATTTTGAACAATATATACAAAATGGTCTATGCATTTTTTTTTGTCTTCATCTCAAAGCAATTTCCTTCTGCTATTACACAAAGGCCACATCACAAACATCTACTTCTGCTGTGTTTTGGAGTGTTCTGTCCTGCTCTGAAATCAGATTTAACACTTTTGCCCATTTACACTCTGAGGAGGGGCCCCTCCCCCCTCGCTCCATTGATATGGTAAACAGTGCTTTACGCCTGAGCGAGAGAGCTTGCCACAGGCTTATCCAATAAAATTCACAGGTAATGATGAGTGGAGTATGTCTAAAACTCACACAATCTGTGTTTGAGCACGTGAGATTGTCATCATTGTCTGCTCACTTTCACTGATTGCTGTGCATAATGGTGCAGGGCGCATTGGAGCCAACAGCCAGATGGCTATTCAAATGGGCCGACTAGTAACACATCACTGCTAAAAAACAATCTTTGGTTTATCACGTGAGGTAAATCTGCCCTACAATTGGATTTTGGAAAACCATGTGACATTGAACCAATTCCAATTGGACACTCACATTGCACATGTCATCACACAGCTTCTATGAGGAGTACAAAGGTGGCAGAAAGTCTGCAAAGTTAACTTTTCAGCAAAAAAAAAAAGTAAGTTTCTATCTCATATCATTAAAAAGTTATTTATAATTTAGTAAAACTTGGTCTCAGCTGTTGTATACAACGGTGTCGGCCCCAGAGGGTTAAAGAGCTTTGAGTTTAGTTTCATCTTTCAAGGTCATATAAGGCCAAAGGTTTTGTGGCCATTAAAAAGCTGATGTCACCAAATTTGTGTTTAATAGTGGTGACCAGTGCATCTTCAACTAATTCCTCAGAATAACCATTTTAAATGTCCCATAGAGCAGGTAGCTCACAGGTAGACCTGTGATCGAATCTGTGTCCTTGGACAGAACACAAAATGGGTACCAGCTTTGATTGGGAAAGTAAATGTGAGGTATCATTGTTAAGTACTTTGTGCAACTGCCAGATTGAAAAGTTTTAAAGATTTGCAGTCATTCCTCATCCCCTGTACACAAGCATTGGGCCAAACATTTGATCTTGAACTGTGACCTTGACACTTAACCATCTTTTCTGCAAAATTAAACGTTTGTCCTTGGCAAATCGGATCAAACGCCTTGCTCACACACAAACAGGTGGACACACAAGGCTGAAAACTGCTTTTCACTTTTGAAGTACACATTTTGAAACACTAAAACTCTCGTACATTGTAACTCACAAGTTGTTATGAAAGTCATTTGGGGTTAGAAAAAACAAAAGAGAGAGAGAGAGAAGGTGTCCTCTAATTTATCTCTGCACCCCTCTTTTGCCTCCATTACGAGCCACCCATGGTGTGTACTTTGCTCCCCTCAAACTTTCATCCTTGCTTCCTCCCCTCCAGCTCTGAGAATACTAATTCCACGAAGGTCACTGTGTGCAAATGAGCACTCTTGATAACAGGCAGCCTTTTCTTTTTTTTTAATTGAAAATAATTTAATTGAATTTGATTTGTGCCACTAGCGTTGACACTGCAGAGGCATCAAAGGCTCATTCATGGGGAGTGCAAAAAAAAAAAAAACACTAGAAATGTTACCTTGATGAAGGCTCTTTCCAAGGAATAACACTCTCCAGAGTTGGCACCAGGTGCCTGAAACATTTTCACGCAGGGCTTGTGTACTGTAATATTTCTAGGTGGTATGAGGACTGCGGCCCCTGAAAGATGTGCATTTGTTGAGTGGGCCACATGCATTTTGCTCTTTCAGGGGCTACATTACTGTGGGGGTATAGTGATGAATGAATCAAGAAAAGGTGACTCTCAGGGACTACATCTGACTCGGGTACCTTTGTTGGCGAGGAAAGGTTCACTAACCTTGAGATTGCATCCGATGCTGTGATCTTTGCAGAATCAATGGATTTCCAGATTGCAGCACTGAAGATGCTGAGTGAGGAATCAGAATGTCTTTGCTTGTGATTGTTGTGGATCAAGAAGATTCGGTCAACTTGTAGAGACTTTCACTTGTCTTTACACTGATTTTCATGTTTATGGGTCCTCTGTCTTGAGATAGAGAGATGTTTGGTGTTTGGCAATGGCGATGAAGAAGAACAAAAGTCCAAGTCTTTAGAGTTCTGATGCATCTTGTCTTACTGTACAGCTTTGAGACTTGAACGCTAAACAGTGACTTAAGGTGATGATTACATGTCTTGGGCACAAGGTCCCTTTGGAGTATCCTTCGGTACTGTTTGTGTCCGTAATGGGTCATGTTTTGGTGGTTAGGATTGAGCTCCATTTTGCTCTGTTTCTGATGTTATTCTCCATGTGTCATGATTTTGTAAGTCTGCCAAAGATGGAATAAAATCATTTATTTGTTTATTTATTTGTCTGTCTGGGTTTTAGCAAGATTATATCAAAACTACTGCACAGAATTTGACGTAATTTTCACCACAGATAGATATTAGACCATTTAATTTTGGAGATGATCCGGTGTCACAGACCAAATGGTCCCCCCTAAAAACTGGTCTGCCCTGCCTTCACTGTTCACCAAAACATCAGTGACAAAATGATTTTTACTGTTGACTCAGCCTGAACTGAAAATTATGATACAATCACAAAAGTCAAATTGTTTACTGCAACTAAAAGAAAAGCAAATACAAAAAAAAAAAAAAAAAAATCTGTGCAACACAACAATCTATACAGAAGTTCCATGTGTCTATAGTCCTGGGGTGGGGGTGCAGGTCACACGCCCTGGTCACACATCGCGTGGACAAGCTCACCCAGCATGCCAAGGAATGCGTGATTAAATGCAGCTTCCACGCAGCGTTGCTTCATGGAGGAAAAGTTGGATGTGTTGATCACACTGGGCCCAGTTCAGCTTCAGCCTCAACATCACTCAGGATGGACAGATTCTCCTGCTGGAACAGGATCCTTTTTCTCTTGCCTGGACAATAATGAAGGTAGAAATGGGAAGTGATTAACAAAAGCAAGTTTGAAAAAATTATATATGCACATACATACAGAGTCCCCCCCCCCCCCCCCCGAAAAAAACCCAAGAATTGTAATAAATCCTCCAAAAAAAAAAAAAAACCAACAACAAAAAAACTTGTTTCCGTATCAATCAATCAATCAACTTTTTTCTTATATAGCGCCAAATCACAACAAACAGTTGCCCCAAGGCGCTCCACATTGCAAGGCAAGGCCATACAATAATTATGAAAAACCCCAACGGTCAAAACGACCCCCTATGAGCAAGCACTTGGCCACAGTGGGAAGGAAAAACTCCCTTTTAACAGGAAGAAACCTCCAGCAGAACCAGGCTCAGGGAGGGGCAGTCTTCTGCTGAGACTGGTTGGGGCTGAGGGAAAGAACCAGGAAAAATGATCATGTATTGTCACTTTGCATAAAAGTTATGTTCTTTGAAAATTATCCTCCAACAAATCAGACCATTTGGAGCATAATTTTGAAAGAACATGAAAACCCATCACAGTAATAGCACTAAATTAGTCAGATGTACACGTTTGTTGTCGTTCTGACTATAGGTGTTTTTCTATCAGAAGTCAATACTTTAAATTGGAGCACAGAGTTTTCTAGCTCGCTAGTTAGCAATCAGCTAGCGCACTTTGTTCACTTACATGAGACAATGATGTTAGTTTAACAAAAGTTAAGACACAAAATCTTTGTTAAAGTGTGCTTCCCATCAATGGGATAAGAAATGTTAAACAGTGCTTTCAAGCAGACTACAGAAAAGTCCTAAAAACACTTACCACCGTCGCCTCCAACAAAGCCGTGGCCAAGTTGCAGTCCTCCTGCCTCCCGTTGCTCGCCGGTCAGTGTCCGTAAACAACGTTCCTGCGCTCAAACCATTTCCAGCCCTTATAGTCCGACCTGCTTCAGCCAGCTGTTGTAGTCCTGTAATCACTTTTAAGATTTTTCAGCTGTTCTCTGCATTGCTGTAATGTTCAGTACCCATGAGTGGCCAAAGACGGAAATTTTCTCATTTTGGTTTGCTTTATCCACCTCTCAGTATTCTCTCCTCTGCCACCAAACACAGAAACGTCTGCAACGTATCCACAGACGACGGTCTGGTTTTGTGGGAGTAAAAAAAAAAGCACTATAAAATGAAAGACAAGCCCGGTTTCTGTAACGTTGCTGCAAGTATTTAAAAATGGCAGGTTTGGCCCTCATGTCAGGCAGCGCGCTCATGACTCGTCCAGTGATGAAGACATTCTTTGACCAATCAGTGGCCGGCAGCCTGTTGACATCACATTTTAGTATCAGCTCGGCTCGCTTGGAACCACTCTTGAGCAGGTACCAAAAAAGCACCGGGTACCAAGTACTAACCCTAAAGGAAAAGCAAAAAAAGAGTCGAGCCGAGTAGTGCTACTTTTGTGTAGTGGAAAAGGACTTATGCTGGAAAAAAAAATCATGCATTCATCATTAATATTGATCATTAGAATAGCTATTCATGTCAGGCTTTCTGAGGAATCAAAACCCAAAATAAAATAAATGATAATAAGGAAAGAATAAATGCCCATAATAAAAAGTACACTTCAACAATGCACAAAACCCTCCAAATTAAAGAGCTGCTAGTACAGGAAAGAGGTACGACATATACTTTGGTGTAACTTATGAATTTTTCCTTTCAAAAGGTGCTTTTTAACAGGTGCAACTTAGAGTCTGGAAAATACAGTACTGGGGGAGCTTTTGCTTTATTAGAGAATGTCAGTTCCAACACTTTGGCCATATAGTACATTTCTCTATGCATGATCTAGCACACTGGTGACTCAGTGTTGATCACCTCCAGCAGATGGATTCAAGAAAACATCCATGTTTCACTTGGCTATGACAGATACGTGCCTACTTTTGAGAGGTGTGGATGTCCTGGTTGTCTTCTGGCTGTGGCACCCCTGTGTGCTCCCCGAACTGACATGTCCTGACATCATGGTTGTTTCCTCTTTCATTTGCCAATTTTTTTATTATTGCACAGTTTTTTTCCTCCACTCTTTCTGTCTTTTCTGACACTCTACTCCTGCTGTGTCCCTCCTCAGGTGACATAACTTTAATTTGCAGGCTCTCCAGGGGTCCATCTCACCTCTCTGCTTAATCACACCTCATCAATACACGGGAGGCAGAGCAAGAAAGAAAGGATCAAAATATCAGTTGTGATCACTTTGAGCCAATCTGTTTAAAATTCACATTTTCACTTGGCCAAGTGGTTAGTGTGATTGGTTTTAGTGCATGAGGTTCCTAGTTCAAACCCCACCTCTGCCACTTTTCTCCATGAAATCAACATGCATGTTCTTTCCTTCTTGTCTGCAGTTGTTAAAGTATGTTTATAATAGATTTAACATCACGTTATAATGTTTCCAGCGCTGGAAACAGACAGACTCAGGGACAGCTTTCTCTCCAGAGCAATCACTGCACTGAACAATAACAAACCACATTAATCTGCACTTTCCAAAGTTTCTTGTGCAATATCTGCAACATGCACTGCCCATGTACAATATTTTCCAGTGCAATATCATTCCACAGTTGTACATAATTCTCGTTTTACATTTTACATTTTGTCCATATTTTATTTTAGTTGTACATATATTTAAATAATGTATTTTATTAAATTTCATTATCTTTTATTTGGCTAACAATTGCTTGCACCTCAGAAAAGCACCTTTTGGAGTTGCACTCAAATCTCGTTGCAATGTAAATTACAATGACAATAAAGGCGATTCTGATTCTAATCCTTAAGATGAGATGCGCTCTGATGCAATCTGTTGACACAACCACTCGCTCTGTTCACTTCTCCATTACTCCACTTGGCAAGCTACATGTCGTGTTGGCGAGCAGATTGCACCACGTAGCACGACATTTATGCTTGAAGGACTTTTTTGAACATTTCAAAATTCTCTTTGTGCAATTGGACACGCCAGTGCCCCTCTCACGTTCAGCCTGTACTCATGCAAGTGTGTTAATCAGTAATGCACGTCAGTGCACCTTTACTTTGACACTTCAGCCAAATCTGGTCTCACAAAGCCATGTCATAATTGCATAAGCCCCTTTCATACCGGGACTGCTCCGAGTTGCTTCCTGTTGCATCATGACGACACAGGAATATCTGCGTCAGGTGTGTGCAGCAGGGGGCAGAGAGGAGGTGAGAACGCAGCCTGCAGGTTCTCACAGAGGAATCAGAGTGCACAGTTTGGCTGCAGACAGACTGTGCACTCTGATTCCTCTTCTGGTTTATATTTGTTCTTGTGCTGAGTTGCAGGTCTGTGCTCTGAGTTCTGTTATAGTTTATCTTTCCTCCTTTGACCGCGAGATGTGGTCTGAACTAACCGTCCGTGAGCAAATGTGGAGATGTCTGGCGTTCTACTGGATGTGGAGATGTCCTGTCTCTGACAATCAGTCTGTGAGCAGGACTTTTATGGATTTTATTTAAACACATTTGTGAGAGAAGCTGCAGCTGCTTCACAGTGCCTCTCTTCACCAGACAGCTCCACACAGAGAAGGAGCTGCAGCTGCAATCAGCATTTTTTGTTTCTGTGCTCTTTTTTGAGCGTGTAGTTTTTACTGCATTGAGTGCATGGTATAAAAACAATCCTGCATGATTTATACAATGGAACACAGCAGGAATCATAAATTGATGTCGGGTAACGTCGTCTTGTGAGTGTGTGGCTTCCAGTCATGCTGAATACTGTCCTGTTGCTCTGACTTGCTCTGAAACCACTTAATTCTGCGTCGAGCAGAGGATGCAAAAAAAATTAAACATGTTTAATTTCTGTTTGCGCCCCTCGCGGTGTTGTGGTGCCGAGCTGCATCATCTCGACACTAGATTGCTTCCACGGGGCGTCGTCATAATGATGCACAACGCAACTGGGGGCAACTGGGAGCAGCCCCGGTGTGAAAGGGGCTATAGGGTCATTCTGGGATCTGTTGGGGTAGAGCTTTATTTCTGTCTGTGTGTTCTCTAGATAGAATTCAATCAAATCAGAAATAAAGTGTCCATGTAAATGTAGCTACTGTTAAGGGGCATTTACATGAGTATGTCTTTGCTTCACACAATAGCACAAACTGTGTTGTGATGATCCCACTCGCTGTGTTCACAGCTGGACACCATTCTTTGTTCTAACAGCTGCCACGGGCTCTGCGCTGGACGCTGCATATATAAAATAATAATTTTGTGGCGGATTAATCTTTTTTTTTTTTTTTTTTTTGCAAATTGGCTGTTGAAAATGGCTCTAATCACTTCCTGAATCACAGAGGAGGCTGCAGCTGGAGCCGTTCGTGCGCGAGCAAGTGCACGCCTAACAAGATGCAGAAAGCATTTTGAGCCATATAAAAAGGTAATTATTTGTTATGTTTACCTTGTCATGGCTTGATAAAACAGTTGTGTGTTATTTCCTTCTTGTATGCAGCTGTTAAAGTATGTTCATAACAGATTTAACAGATTTAATAATCCTTCAGACGAGCTGCGCTCTGATGTGATCCGCTGACATCACCACTTGCTCTGTTCACTGCTTGTTTACTCCGCTTAACGAGCTGCACATCGTGTTGGATATTAGATCGCACCACATAGCACGACATCTATGCATGAAAGATTTTTTTGAACATTTCAAAATTCTCTGGGCACAATAACATGCACCGGCGCCCCTCTGGCGTCCTGTCTGCACCAGTTAAAGACGAGTTTACTCTCCAGCACGTCACATCACGACACAGGCATGCTCTTGTAAATGTCCCTTTAGATTGCAAGAGCACTTTTATTGAGACAAGCTGCTGCTCAGGTCTCATTCACACTTAGCACCATCACAAATGGAAAGCTCAAAATATGCAGAATGTGTGGTTGCACTTGCAAATATGAACAGCACACCAGGATCTAGCACCGTGAGTGCCTGTGAACTCAAAGTCTAAACAAAGTCTAAAACTCAGCAATAAAAAAAATTGCTGTCAATAATGCAGTATATTGATTTTTGAATAGTGATTCTTTCAGTATGTGCTGAGAATGCTTTATTTATGAGCTTTCAGCTATTTTGGCTTAAACAGCATACCCAAAATTAAAGGACATTATACTTATACATAAGAGTTTTTTGTTTGTTTGTTTGTTTTTTTGTTTTGTTTTGTTTTTAACTTTGCACCAAATAAGAGGAACCTTTTTAAAATTTCAAAAAAATTAAAATAAATTTGCAGTTTAGACATTTTCAGAGCAAATATTGATGATAAAAAAAAATATATTTAAGTTTACAGAGAAATAAGGGGGCACACATTTGGAGGAAACAAAAGAAAAAAAAAAAACACTTCATACAAGGGCAACAACAGACCAAACTAAAGAACAATCAAAATCACAACACAACCAACTTTACTGGTGCCTAACACCATTCAGAGACACTATTTGAACAGAAATGTTGCCCTCTTTTCTTTCTGGACTGCAATTTTCTCAATGACCCTCTGATTAAAGTCCATCATCTCCATCACCAGTTTCTTTTCCGTTGACAGCATGGCCAGTGCATTCAACCTGTCTTGGTTCATGGTGTTTCTGAGAAACGTTTTGATTCTTTTCAAGGTGGAGAAGGACCTCTCAGCTTTTGCAGTGGTCATGGATGTGGTGATGAGGATCTTTAGGAGAGTAACAGTCTCTGAAAAGACCTCTCCAAGATTAATTTCCATGAACAGCTGGAAAAGGTCCACAGCACCATAGCAGGTCTTGAACTCCTCCTTGCTGTAGTAGTACAGCAGATAACAATCCTTCAAATGGGGATAGAAGCACCGAATTTGGAACAAATACTCCTTAGACATTACTAGGGACGGGTATTGATAAGATTTTATCGATATCAATGCCATTATCGATTCTGCTTATTGATCCGATTCCTTATCGATTCCCTTATTGAAACCTCGTGAATTTTGTACTAAAAGTAGGCTTTAGAGGTTTTCTATGTATTTCATTGAGTCTTAAAGTAAATAAATATGAAATCGGTCACTGTACCCTTGATCTCTGGACATAAATAAAAATAAACAAAACAGTGTTTCACTTTGAAGTTATTAATTCTGACTGGACTCTATCGTTCTAACTTGACTCATCAGAGAGCCGTGCAGCATTTGGAGCTGTGTGAACAGAACAGAGGACAATTCTTGTTTCTTTCTCGCAACAAGACAGGAGTCCCAGTTAGTAACTTTAATCCTCACAAAAGTGACTCACGATTTCACATATTCAGGGATGAAAGTGGTGAAAAACAAAAAAGCTGATACCCCCATCCTCCAGACAATAAACTGGAGTGAGTGCAGCATCCATTTAGGTGAGAAAAAAAAAAAAAAACAACTTTCCTTATTCAAATTCATTCCAGTAGTATTCTGCTCTTACTAGGATGCAGCAGTTTTCTAGTTTGGCAGATAGTTCTGGAGGAAATCACTGAAGAAATTAACAAATTGAAAATATGGTTTGACTGAAACAAACTGTCATTAAACTTAAATAAGACAGGGATGAAATGGAGGTGTAAGAGTCACTAGGTGTTCACACGAAACACTTATTTATTTCTGTATGTATGTATTTATTTATTTATGTATGTTCATTGTTAGTTGCTTTTATATTTTCTGTTGTGTTTCTATTCAGGTTCTTTTTGTCTCTTTCTTTAAAATTGTATATAATAAGAATTAGATTATTAATATATAAACAAAAATAAATTTAAGAAATATTACAATTTGAAAACAAATGCACCCGAACGTGATGACAGCTGCAAATGCGTAATGCTAACTTTTAACATTGAAAATGCCGTAGACATGCTAACACGTTAGCATTGCTCCCGTTTTTAAGTTATAAAATACATCTATCAACTGTTTCAGAAGACCATAACAGGTCAGTTTAACATAGAAAAGGTAAATAATACTCACAGACGTATGCTCTTTAGGGTTTTAGCGGGGGAAAATTAAGCGAAAGAAAGAAAGTATAAACGAAGCAACAGATCGAAGCATTGCTTCAATCTGCGAACCACTGCTTCGATTGGTTCAAGGTTCAGAGCAAAGCCGTGCTGCAGAAAAGTTGATCACGGACCCGCTGCAGGGTCTGTAATCAATGTAGAAAAATGATCATTTTCCTTACAAACACCCCCCAAAACAACGGCCACTCTGAAGGACCGATAACAGAATCGTTAAGCACAAAGCTTATTGATGTCGGTGGATCAAATCATTTCTTAACAATACCCGAAAGGGACCGGTTCTCGATACCTATCCCTAGACATTACTCTTTTGAAGAAAAAAAAGACTGGCTACTTGAATTTTCAATAGGCAGCCAGGTAGAGGTCAATTGAAGAATTACACAGGGGCCAAAATTTCAAAATGCTCCAATCAAATTGACTGGAGCATTGAATGAAGCACCTGTCCTTCAGGAGTGACAGACCAGTGTCCTGTCCTGGGTGTACCCCGCCCCAAGCTCTATGACTGCTGGGATAGGCTCCAGTCCCCCGCGACCCTTAATTGGACTAAGTGGTTGTAGATGTGTGTATGTGTGTGTCTCATGGATCAAGATTCTAAGTACAAATATAATCTTCCCCACAATTAAAATGATACATTAAACCTAAAGGTAAAACTATGCAATACATTTTTTTGTATAGATTTACATTTTTAAAAAGTACAAACAAAACAAAACAAAGAAAAAAAATGCCTTAAACAGTTCTCTAAATGGCTTAGACTGCTGTTGTGCCATTTGTATTTCTCAGAGAGGTGCTTAAGGTCTCAAACCCTCGCTGTGGTCCACAACGCATTGGTGCCGACAGTTTGAAACAGCAAACACAGGAAACAGTAAAAGTGGTTACTCACACTGCAGCCTGCTAGCCAGCTCCACTTAGCATAGCATGACCAGGAGAATCCCTGGGTGTAAGGTTGCCCCCGATCTCTCGCCTGCTGCTTTGTCTGTAAATTGCGTTGATCAGGACTAAGCTCCTTTATCCTATTTTTTCTTCCAGTGAACGCCTTGAGAATGTTTTTTTTCTTTTTTTTTTTATGAAATAACCAAGTTATCTGCGTATCCCGTACTTGTAGCAGCCATTTTCTACACCGGCAGGAGAGAGAAAAGGCGTGTACGATCATTGGGCATGTCACGGTTTGAGTTTTGCTTGGTGTTCTGTGTTATTTTGTTCTTTTGTGCTGTTAGTTATTTTTGCATTTCAGTGGGTTTGGTTGGCTTCTTCTCTTGCTGGGTTTTTTTTTCTGCTTGGGTCTGTCTGTCTTTGTTTCTCTTGTCTCTCTTCCTTTGATCTTGGTTATGGGTGTTTCTCTCTCTGGCCACGCCTTGTTCTGGTGCTTTCCATGCACACCTGTTCCTGATTTGCTGATTACCACCTGCAGTTATTTAAGCTCACTGGGTGTGTTTGTCTCTCGCCAGTTTGTGGTGCCTTGTGCCCTCAATCCAGCTGTTCCTGCGTTCCATAGTTCTGCCTGCCTCATTGTGTGTACCTGACCTCCAGCCTGTTGTTTTGACCATGCCTGATTGCCTGATGTTTTTTTGTACTGCTGCTTTTCCTGGACTGCCTACTCGTGTACCGACCTCTGCTATCTTCTACAGTAAAACTATCTAAAAATCAGAGCTGTTTGTTTGAGTCGTGCATTTATGTCCTGCAGTTCCAGACCATCCAGCCTGAGAGCGCATGAGTATGACGTCAGGTGCGGTGACGACGTGTGATTGACAGCACTCATTGTCCAATCACACGAGGGCAAGAAACACCAACACAATACAATTTGCTGTCAATAAAAATGGGAGTGCTGGGACACAGATCTGTACAAAATTGAGGCCAATCAGAGAGAAGCATCGAATAACATGCAGGGCAAAAGATCAAGGCTTGCCGTTGACTCATGTTAGACCGGTGCCCCTCAGTTCATAAATGACGTGTTCAAAACATTGAAGTTATTAATCCATACATTGTGAAACCACTTTTATTAAATGATGACAGGTGCTGAGAGGCTGTCATTTCACGGTAAAAATGTTTATTTCATTTTTTTTATATAATATAATGACAGGTTTTGCTATGTTTATGTAGATTTTCCTCTGTCAAATTTCAGAGGGGGCAGCGCCCTCGTGCCCTTACTGACAATCCGCCACTTTATATATAGATATATACAAGGTCTGTCAGAAAAGTATCCAACCTTATTATTTTTTTTCAAAAACCATATGTATTTGAATCACGTGTGATTGCATCAGCCAAGCTTGAACCTTCGTGTGTATGCTTGAGTTTTTTCATGCCTGTCGGTTGCGTCATTCACCTGTGAGCAGGCTTTGTGTGAGCACTGGTCCACCCCTCTCATCGTTTTTTTATTGCAAATAAATGTCTGAATGATTTGGAGCTTTGTTGCATCAATTTTTTTCCAGAAACTGCGAGAGACCTCCAGGTGGACACCATTCAAAAAATTAATATGGCTTTCAGGGACGATTTTATGGGGATTAAACAGATTACGGAGTGTTACTGCCGCTTTAAGGACGGCCCACAACTGCTGAGAGCGCAGCGTGCGCCCAGTGCCGATCGACATGCTCAGACCCTGCTGAAACAACCAGATCATTTCCAACGTGAAGGCTTTGTTGATCCGGGAGGTCGTCTGACTTTCACAAAAAGGCAAGAGACGTGGACATCAGCACTTTTTCGGCACATTCCACTGTTACAGGAGTTTTTTCATGGAAAGAAAAGCGGAGGGATGCGCCACGGAGCCGTTCATTACGCGGCACAAAACCACCTCCATGTTGGTCTCACAGGACAACTTTGAGATGGCTTTCAGACGGATTCTGGTTGCTTTCCAGTCGTGTGATTATCCGATTGTGATTGTGCATGAGCTGGACATGCCGGAACATGTCCTGTGAGGCTTCATCACGGCGTTGCTTTGCGCCATGCGGCTCCACCGCGACGCGCGGTGTCCACCGCGACGCGCGCTTTCCATGTCAAAAACTCCTGTAACAGTGGAATGTGCCGTTCATTTCTAAACTGGATGCTGTCTTGATGCGGTATGTCATCTGACTAGCACAGGAATTGTGAAAAGACGTGGACATCAGCACTTTTTCAGCACATTAAGACAGACGTGCGGAGGAGCTCCGCGCGTCACGGTGGAGCCGCATGGCGCAAAGCAGCACCGTGATGAAGCCTCACAGGACATGTTCCGGCATGTCCAGCTCATGCACAATCACAATCGGATAATCACACGACTGGAAAGCAACTGGAATCCATCTGAAAGCCATCTCAAAGCCGTCCTGTGAGACCAACATGGAGTTGGTTTTGTGCCGCGTAATGAACTGCTCCGTGGCACGTCCCTCCGCTTTTCTTTCAATGAAAAAAACTCCTGTAACAGTGGAATGTGCCGAAAAAGTGCTGATGTCCACGTCTCCTGCCTTTTTGTGAAAGTCAGACGACCTCCCGGATCAACAAAGCCTTCACGTTGGAAATGATCTGGTTGTTTCAGCGGGGTCTGAGCATGTCGATCGGCGCTGGGACCGCGCCACGCTCTCAGCAGTTGTGGGCCGTCCTTAAAGCGGCAGTATCACTCCGTAATCTGTTTAATCCCCATAAAATCGTCCCTGAAAGCCATATTAATTTTTCGAACGATGTCCACCTGGAGGTCTCTCACAGTTTCTGGAAAAAAATTGATGCAGCAAAGCTCCAAATCGTTCAGACATTTATTCGCAATAAAAAAACGACGAGAGGGGTGGACCAGTGCTCACACAAAGCCTGCTCACAGGCGAATGACGCAACCAACAGGTGTGAAAAAATTCCCGCATGCGCACGAAGGTTCAAGCTTGGCTGATGCAATCACACGTGATTCAAATCCATATGGGTTTTGAAAAAAATAATAAGGTCGGGTACTTTTCTCACAGACCTCGTATAGATATAGATACACACACACACACACACACATAGGGGAGCACATAACTGGTACCCATCGTGCTCGTGTGTGCTAAAAATCATTGCTGCACAGCTAACAGCACACAGAGGGAAACACTTTTCCTACAATCTGTCATTGCTTTCCTCCTATGAAGTGCTTTCTTTGTGTTTTCTGCTGCCTGTCATTTATTTTTATTTTTAGCATGCACAAGCACCATGAGTATCAGTTATGTGCATGCCTATATATATATATATATATATATATATATATATATATATATATATATATATATATATATATATATATCTCCAACAACCTCTTTCAATTAACTTTTGTAAAGTTTTTTAACATGTAAACTTAAAATGCAGAAGGATTTGGAATAAATGAAAAGAACAAATGCTTGTGGGATTTGGCACCACTGTTGTCCCTGTTTTATTTTTTTCTTCTTCTTCTTCTTTCACAAAATGATCAAAATCAGATTTTTCCACCACAACAAAAACCTCCAAAAAAGCAAGTGACAATTCACACAGTCATGAACAAATGTGTCCTAATATTGGACCTGTCACCTGCACATTTGATGCATGTTTTAAGCATTTTGTGGAGATATTAAAGCTGACTGAGCCACCAACCATCCACCAAATCCTGTGCTTGTCTGCATTTGAAACAGAGAGAATAAATTTAAAATTTAAAGCTCTTCCAAAAGTGTCATAATCAGGACATGAGGACTTATTGCTTTCACCCAGGTGCTATCTTGTACTTTAGCTGGATTTAGTTTACAATCTCATGGTTATAAAATGCTATGCTTGATCTTGTTTTATTCTCTAGAAGGTACGTTTATTGATACGTTGGCATTGTGTTGAGACACGATTACACAAGTTCACAGATGCCAATACCAAAATACTCGGTCCATCTCTGGGTCACTGTAGTTGTAAGGGGTTATTTTCGAGAATATTTCTCAAAGTCTACTTGGACACTGCATTACTTCCATTTCACATGTCAGTGTTTCAGACCTTATTTTGTTTGTTGTTGTTGCTCATTGGGTAATATTTTAAAAACATTGATTAAGTAAGATCTTAAAATACTAGTTTGCATTATGAGTAGAACAGATTGTTCAGTCACTGAAGAAAACTTAATTTGAGTCATATTTTTTGCTTATTAAGACGTGCTATATACTGTTTTTGTTCAGCTCCATGTGAAGTTCTGTCTGAAGAGGGGGTGGGCTAATACACAAGGATGGCAAATCTTACAGTTGTATGTAAAAGTTTGGGCACCCGCGATGATTTTCATGATTTTCAGTCAATATCAGGCTGTTATTTCTGAAACAGGAGGATCTACTAAATATTGATGTATTTTTTTCTGTTTGGGTGCCCAAATAATTATTAAATAATTATTGCACACTTTCTGTGAATCCTATAAACTTCATTTCACCTCTTAGATATCAGTGTGTTCATCTGCTATATGATATATTTAACTGAATTTTCTGATCCAGGCAACCAATGATTTATAAAGGAAAATCATGAAAATTATCAGGGGTGCCCAAACTTTTGCATATAACTGTATGTTCATCAGAACACCCAGTTAAAAAAAATGTCAGATTTCATCACAAATAAAAACTAACTTACAAATAACTCACTTGTTTGTGTTGGGTTTTTGTTTTCTTTTTCTTTTTTCTTTTTTTTTTTTGTCTTTTTCTAATGTGTTCCACGTAATTAATTTGAATGTCAGGTGGGCATATGACCAACTTTCTTCAACAAAGCGGCTGGGCTGATGCTCGGCACTTGGCCCTCCGATGAGCGTATACGCCTTTTACATACGTCCTTTTCACTGACATTTGTCTCTTAGCAGTATAATCAAAGATAATGAATGCATTTCAATGTCATTTGGTTAGCACAGTTGCTTACTGGTTAGCATGGTTGCCTCACAGCAAGAAGGTCATGGGATCAATTCCCACCTGTGGCCTGTCTGTGTGGAGTTTGCATGTTGTCCCAGTGTTTGCGTGGATTTCCTCCAGGTGCTCCGGTTTCCTCCCACATTTAAAGACATGCAGGTGAGGTGAATTGGAAACTTTATAATTGCCCAGGTCTCCCTTGCATAAGTGATCTTGATCTCAGTGGGACTTACCTGGTTAAATAAAGCTAAAAATAATGTTTGGGGAAATACTTGTTTCAATTGAAGAGATATCTGGAATATATTATGGATGTAAGCTCAAGATGAATTTTTTTTTTGTCACATTAGCAACATTTAAGTTCACAAAAAGTTGTTGATGGCATTAATGAAATTTCTTGAGCAGATAGATGTGTTCTCTGAGTTCCTTCTACTTTTTCAGTGTTTTGTCAGTTTTGTGAAACTTGGTGGAAAGGTAGGATGTAGGTCAAGGAAGTAACCATTAACTTTTGAAGTGGATTTGATGATTTATGGGGCAGAACCAGGGCATTTCAAATATTCCTTCATTCATTTTCAGCACTGGCTTACTCCATTTAAGGGTCACAGGAGGACTGGAGCTGATCCCAGCAGTCATCAGGCAAGAGGGGGCTACATCCTGGACAGGACAACAGAGCACCCAAAGGGAATCCAAGCAAACACGGGAGAACATGCAAACTCTACAAAGAAAAGAACAAGCGGGAAACAATCCCAAGACCTCCGTGCAGTGAGGCAATAGTGCCAACCACTAAGCCTCTTTGCTGCCTGCATCTTTCACCATTTTCAACAAAATCTGTACCAGATTCACACTACATATGCCTAATTACATTACATCTTCAGAGATTCACAAACATGTTGAAAAAATGCCACATTTCTCAATTAAAAACAACAAAATCACTAAGATTTTAAAAAAAGAAGCCTTTATAGCTTTCTGAAAATTTACTTGTGATTGTGCCTTATATCAAGTATAATTTTGATATTAAATAGATTTTATAAGTAATTTAGTCAAATATACTTGGTAAGATTTTGTGTTTTGCAGTGCAATTGATTTTGTTGATGCAGAAGAACACTTTAAATATACTCAACAAAAATATAAACGCAACACTTTTGGTTTTGCTCCCATTTTGTATGAGATGAACTCAAAGATCTAAAACTTTTTCCACATACACAATATCACCATTTCCGTCAAATATTGTTCACAAACCAGTCTAAATCTGTGATAGTGAGCACTTCTCCTTTGCTGAGATAATCCATCCCACCTCACAGGTGTGCCATATCAAGATGCTGATTAGACACCATGATTAGTGCACAGGTGTGCCTTAGACTGTCCACAATAAAAGGCCACTCTGAAAGGTGCAGTTTTGTTTTATTGGGGGGGGGATACCAGTCAGTATCTGGTGTGACCACCATTTGCCTCATGCAGTGCAACACATCTCCTTCGCATCATCCGTGAAGAGAACACCTCTCCAACATGCCAAACGCCAGCGAATGTGAGCATTTGCCCACTCAAGTCGGTTACGATGACAAACTGGAGTCAGGTCGAGACCCCGATGAGGACGACGAGCTTCCCTGAGATGGTTTCTGACAGTTTGTGCAGAAATTCTTTGGTTATGCAAACCGATTGTTTCAGCAGCTGTCCGAGTGGCTGGTCTCAGACGATCTTGGAGGTGAACATGCTGGATGTGGAGGTCCTGGGCTGGTGTGGTTACACGTGGTCTGCGGTTGTGAGGCTGGTTGGATGTACTGCCAAATTCTCTGAAACGACTTTGGAGACGGCTTATGGTAGAGACATGAACATTCAATACACGAGCAACAGCTCTGGTTGACATTCCTGCTGTCAGCATGCCAACTGCACGCTCCCTCAAATCTTGTGACATCTGTGGCATTGTGCTGTGTGATAAAACTGCACCTTTCAGAGTGGCCTTTTATTGTGGGCAGTCTAAGGCACACCTGTGCACTAATCATGGTGTCTAATCAGCATCTTGATATGGCACACCTGTGAGGTGGGATGGATTATCTCAGCAAAGGAGAAGTGCTCACTATCACAGATTTAGACTGGTTTGTGAACAATATTTGAGAGAAATGGTGATATTGTGTATGTGGAAAAAGATTTAGATCTTTGAGTTCATCTCATACAAAATGGGAGCAAAACCAAAAGTGTTGCATTTATATTTTTGTTGAGTATGTAAATATGAAAACTGCAACAATACGTATTTACTCAACTGTTTCAAGAAAGATAACATCAATGCTGTGCTGGAGCATTTGCTCAGCATGTCACATAGTGCAAACACAAATGCACAACTAGGGCTTTGCATTTGCAAAGAAAGTCTCCAAAACTTTATGAATTCTCCATTCTTTGATGTCTCTGCTGCCAGTTTCCCCCTGGCAAGGCACCGTGTCGCTGTGGCACTGTGACTGTTCTCTTTGCCATGTGGCTTGTGCAGCTGTTATTCTTGGTGCCGGCAAACCCTCGCATGCCGCCTCTCCCCCCTGCACCCATTAAACTTAAGGATTCATTTTTGTTTTTTAATGTTTCTCTCTGATGTTCTTTGCTGCATTGGGTGAATGTGAAAGTGCCTTGGGTCAGGAATTAAATTGCGTCCTTGTTTGACTTATCTTTGAAATGTTCAGTGAGACCAATGATTAGCTGCTATGCAGTTGTTTCGTTCGGTCTGGGTCTTCACCTCATTGTTGTGCTGTGATGTAAAGCTTGCTACAAGAAGACAGAGACTTATTTAGCCCACACAGTCGTTACTCTTACTTTATTGAATGGGAATGCATTTGGCAGGGTCTTTTCCATTCAGCTGGCATGATTTGTTGTGTTATTTTGGAGACTTAATGTAGTGTATAATCAGAGGCTCCTTCGGTAAACACATTTTCCAGGAATTGTTGGGCTGGTTGCTAGAAGGTGAGTCAGCTGCTGGATATAGCAATGGAGCCTGTCCCCTTACTATTTCACTGCTGACAGCAATTCACTACCTACTACCTGGTTTTCTGTGCTGGAAACTTTCCATTGACACTTGCGCATGGATTTATCTGCAGTGCACTGAAAACAGTCTTGTCAAGGTGTCTGCTAAGACAGAACACCTCCCCCTGACGTACGAGCCAGTGGGAGGACATCCCTGATGCACGCATTGCAGTTCCGTGTGAGTAATTTGCTGTAGCTCCTGATCAATTAATGGCGCCTGCTTGTGGTGTTCAGGACCTGTCAGACTGCTATGGATTCCCCATTAGTCAGGCTGCCTAGCAAGTAGCTTAGAGCTTCCTCTGTGTTCACCTACAACCATCTGCTTAGTATTTGTCACAAACCAAAAATCCTACTGGTCAAGAAGGTGGGGATCCCTAAGAGCAGTTAAGAATGAATGCTATGAATGAATAAAGACACAACTGTACAGCCAGCGGTGGTGGCCAAGTGGTTAGTGCGCTTGGTTTCAGTGTGAAAGGTGCCTGGTTCAAATCACCCCTGTCTGTTTCTCCATGTAATGTGGAGTTGCGTCAGGAAGGACATCCAGCAGAAAACCTGTGCCAAATCAGCATGCAGATCCACATTGGGTTTGCTATTATGTAGCGACCCCAAGTGAAAACAAGGGGGCAGCCGAATGGGCTTACTAAAGATACAACTGTATGCTGATGATTGAAGACTGTAATCCATTCATGATTTTTTTTGATACCTGATTCTCTGATTTTGCCACCCCCACCCCAAAAAACAAACACAACATAAGGTATAAACAGCCTGAAATCATGGTGAAAGTAGAGTTGTAGAACAAGGTGAGCAATTGGTAAAGTTTTAAACATATTTTAAAGAAATTAGAGCGTCTCAATAAAGCGTGATCAAAAAAAGAAGGCTGAATAAACGGATTTAAATGGTGAAGATGGATCTTGTGAAAAAGTAGAACATTGTTTATGGTATGCAGTAATTCAGACCTATGGTTCTCTTAGCAGAAGCCTCCTTCTGATCCTCCTCTGCAACATGAAACTCATGAAAAGCATATTGCGCTTGTCAACAGCAGGCATGTTCTGAACATTTTTAAGACATTATACCCTTTTAGAAAAGTGTGGTTAAAGCATGGTAAGAGGAAGTAGCCTTTTAAAAATTGTATAATTGGAATTGTATTGAATTAGCGATAATCAGTTCCAATTGTACAATTAAATATAAAATAGTAGGTAATAGTAAGAACTGCAATTAAATGCAAATTTTGGTTGTGGTTTTTTAAAACACAGCTTGATTTCCTCAATTTTGAAATCTGGAAGGAAGTCAGTGCCAAAAAACTGGAATGGTGGCCTTGAGACATTTATCTATGCAAGGGTGGCTCAAATCATGATTTGTTGGATCAATTTAGAGAGAGATGGTTGCTCTAGCTCTTTAGACCTGAAATTATTAGAAATGGTTGTTTGGGAAGACAAGGCCTGTCTATTATGACAAAATCCAATACTATGAATTGATGCTATGGTTGTAATTAACAAATGCATTCATGACCTATTTGTTTTTTTTTTTTTTCTGATAGGGTAATTGTTTATAGAATGGTCGGTAATTGGATTTGTGTGGCTTAAGTTTTAGAAGCAGGATGTTCATTCTTAGCTACTCCTGTTTGTGTGCATCCTTGATCAGATGTTGAATCCTGATTTGCTTCTGATGTGGAGGTCAGCACATTGTGTGTGACAGTAGTAAACCTCATGTCTTGATAACAAGAGACATCATAGCATCAAATGCTCCAAACTTTGGGCATCATCCTCCTTGTTTCCTTGTTAGAGCATCTGCTTCCCAAGTCTGAGGTCATGGGTTCATGACCAGTATCGAACACAACACAGGATACACATGGAAGCTCCTGAGTCACTTTCCATAAAGGTATCTGCCAAATACATAAATGTAATAATGAAAATGTAAATCTCATATGTCATTAAATTTTGTCTTTCTACACAGCTGGTTTATAGGACCTTGATAAAAGCAGTTACTCTAAATTTGTGCAAGTCTCTGGGCAGTTCTCATTTTTGCTCAAGGTCACCAAAACAGATTGATTTGGCATTTATCCTGAATGCCCTTTCTGACATAAATGTAGATGCACATAGAGGTGATGGCTTTGAACCTTCTTGTTGGAAGGCAAGAGCATTACTCTCTTCAGTTTCTCAAAAATACATGTTTACATGTGTTTTTCACTCAGATAACAAATGTTGAAAATGTGGTTTAAAATCCATTTAAAGCATCTTTCTATACTTGGCCTAAATTTCTTGGAAGCCATTTAAAGTGAAACAGTCTCCACTTTTACCTGATTATGATGAATTTGGAATATTTTAATGCTTCCTTTGAGTCATTTAAAATCAGTAAAAAAAAATGTCTCAGTTCAACAATTTCAAATGAGTTTTAAATGGTTTAAAACCTATTATTAAAGCCACTCTAGGTTTGGTGTACAACGTGGTGGGTAACAGGGCTATTCTACAGGGCACCATTCTACTACTTTCCAAAAAAGTGCAAAACAGGATGAAACAGCTTAATCCGGCTTGTCTCCAAACAGACTGGTTTATAAAGTGCAGACCTGGCAACTGGCTGGCTTCTAAAATGCAGACCTGGCAACCCACTCAAAAACGAAAGAAAAGAGCTGTGCTGTTGGCCTAATGTGATTGAGCTGTTCAACTTTGAAGAAAAACAAATGCTGCTTCGGCTTCAAATCTTTACCCCGATGAAGCACGATAAAACAAGTTTCAAACTAGTTCAACTCTGCTGAAAGAACTTCAAACATGACTGAAGCAGTTTAGAGTAGGAATACCTGGAAGCTACTAGGTACTATCAACTATTTTGAGAATTGGGATGAAATTTTTGAAAAGTTCAAAAATTGGATCCTAATCTGATGCCAGTGATGGCCGTAACTGCTACATATAACAAGTATATTCAAGATTGACAAAGATGGATCAAGAAGTTACGATGATGTTCAAAACATGCCCAACTTACTATTCAGGATTAAATGGAACAGCGCTCTTTGGAATAGCCCTATAATAATTTATTTCAATTAAAACAAGAGAGAAAATGTCCACATGTGAAAAGTTCTTACTTGACATTTTTCTTTGAAAAGTGAAGATCAAAATATTTCTAGATTATGATATTGCTGATCAACAAATTTGTGATTTTGTTCATAGCAGTACTAACTCGGCAACATGGCCAGGCTAACAAGCTAGCACCTGCACTATCTGGCAAATACAAGAAAAAATATACAACAAAATGGGAAACTAAAACCCCAGTTAAACAATAGATAGAACTTGCCACTGGGTATTGGGAATTTAATTTGGCTAACTCAAAATACTGCTCCGGAATACTTTAAAACCTATTTCAACCATTGTTCTGGAGGCCATGTTAAAAGGATGATGCTGTGCTAAGTGGGGCTACAATATGCCACCTAACTGAATTGAAACAAATGCTTTGAAATGTTCTAGTTAATTTGAACTAGGATTTTAAGCCCCGGTCACACAACACTAATGAAGGACACCGAACCAAAAAAAGAAACAAGAAATCTGGACTTACGTTGACTTTTGGAGAATATCGTTTAACCATTGTGCAGCTTCATTTCTGTAGCTGGTGCTTCATCAGAATTTTCAATCTGTTGAAAAATGTGAACGAATCCTAACGACAACCTCAATTCGTTCGCATTCCGTCTTGCTTTCTGTCGTGATGGTTCCTCATCATGACGTACCGTCAGCATTCCGTTTGATTGTCGTCCAACTTGGTCCAACCTCCGGCCTCTCTCAACGTCTCTGTCTGCGTGTGTGCGCACACGTTGTCAAGACAACCCTGCTGCAGGCGGCTGTGGACAGCACAGACTCGCTGCAGAAATGTTCACACTCTGGCGTGTCACTTTGATTTTGTTTATAAGCATCAAGGTCGCCGTTCGCGTTGTTTTTCTTTTGTTAGTTTCAGTTTTGTTTTGTTTTTTTATGCGCTCTGCACTTGCATGCTTTTCAGTGATGGGAGAAGTCCAGGCTCATTTGTCCACTTTTTCTTGACGATTTGTGAATTTTGGACTTTTTATCCTTCGTTCAGCTAACTCTGTGTCCTGTGTGACCGGGACTTTACATTTTCAGACTTAAAATCTATAGTCTGTGTGGAATCTCTATGTACACTAGCGCATAAAGTGTTTCTCAAAATAAAAAGCTGTTGTGCATGCTATATTTTCTTAATGTTGAGTAGTACATTTGAGAATTATCTCCAAATAACTTGGCTAACTTTATTGTTTGTTTGCTAATACTGTTGTTGGATTAGAGTGTTGTGTTTATTTCAGCAGCTGCCACATTCAGATTGGTGCTAACTGCTAATATGCTAATTGACACATTCCTCTTGGTTGCGTCTGGTGTTGTCAGCACAATGGTAACTGGGCAAATCAAGGCAGAATGTTCACAGCCTTTTGTTCAGTTAGATGTCAGCGTTTGACCCATGGGACTATTTGGGACATGTTTTCTTCAGAGGTGGATTTTCTGAGCACTAAACAAACCACAAGCAACAGGGAAGCAGAAACCAAACAGCAAGCCACAAATCTTGAGTTCACGCCCCCGGTGAGAAAACAAGTGGCTGTTTTCACGAGCAACACTCACTCACCTCTTCTCATCTCTTACACTCCGCCATCTCGCCTTCCCCAGGAGCCATGGCTTTTTTTTATATCACAGGGCTATTGAGCAGTAAGACACATAACCTTCTGCATTCTCTCTACAGCTTTGTTCATTTCTCTCTTTGCCGTCATGTGTCTGCTGGTTGTGGTTTTACTCATACCTTAGCCTGCTTTGTGAGCTATTTGATCCCCCCCGACCTCTCTCCCTGTCCTGGGGGAGGCCATCAGCCAACTGAGGCCATTTGTCTGGGTATAATGGAGGTCTAAAACTGCAGACCGAGGTTAAGCCCCTCACGGCCCAGCGGAGAGGGACAGCCATGACAGATGCTAAAATCACCCCACAGTGTGTGGGTGTTCCTTAGAATCAGCCTGGCTCATGTTGACTGGATTTATATGATGAGATAAACATACGACCTGGCAAAAACCTGTCATTGAAGCAGATACTGAAATGTGGGTTATACACTGTAGCTCTCTGGGCAGTCCAGACACTCTGGCTACTGTAACACCATTGTGCCACTTACATCTGGTATTAAAACGTGTTTCTAGTAAAATACGATAGATGTGTAATCGCTCTGTCTGGCTTATGTCACATTTTCTATGGTTCGTGCCATTTGACAAAGACACATCCATAATCTGTTTTCTTGAAATGGTAATTGGGTTGTACTTCTGTAGTGCTTGCCCATCTGCTCTCGATGCTCAGAATGCTTTCGAGTAATGCTTCACATTCACCCATTTTTGCATGGCACTCAATTGCACACTGTAAACAATTTGGGGAAGACCTTGCCTTAAGCAACTGCCCATCGGGAACAACTTGGGGATTATTATTTTGGTGAAGGAACTTTGGTGATTTTGCTGACTGATGGGGAATTGAACCTTATGTTCCTGTTCACAAGCCCACTTTTTCAACCTCTAGACCATCACATTCCTGGAGCTTGAAACTGTCCTCAATAGTCCATGGACTGAAGCCTATTTTGACCTACTTGGTACCACTTAAGGGGATGAAACAAACCATACAATACAGTCTCAGTATGCCATGGCTGACAAAAAACAAAACAAAAAAAAAACAGGGTGGAAGCTATAGCCAGGTAGAGGTCAATGGCTAATTACACAGGGGTCAACATTTAACAATGCTTCAGTCATATTTAAAAATATACCACATTATTTGTCTGATCATGAAGATTCCAAAAAGGTACAGTTTGGGCCATCTGTGACTATTAGATTATCAGGTTTAAGGTTAGACATAATGTTGGGAGAACCTCTCTAAAACCTCTGATGGCAGACTTTTTTAGAAAATACACTATCAGTTAAATAAAATAAAAAAGTTTTCAGTTGGCAGTTAGCTGCAAAAGATCACGCAATATGACTTTGGTGTACCACCAACTCAGACACAGCTGTTAACTGCCCTTATTCAATATATCTGTCAAACAATTTATTGAATGTATATTTTTCCATGCTGTCTGCATTTTGAAGGCTGAAAGGTCACATCAGATTTTTTTTTTTTTTACACTATCTCAGACCAACACAGGATCAGCAGTTTTGAAACATCTGCCAATATATTTTGACAATTTTCATAAATCTGTGATTTTATTTGGAATTAAGGTCATCCTTGTATTTTTTATTAATCTTATTTAACTTTGATTTTTTTTTTTTTTGTAGCACAAAATAATCTCTCGTAAAATGCCCACCCCTTTCACCAGTTGTTAAATACACATATATGTACACTGATAACAACAAATGCCAGATGGGAAAAAAGACAAGAAAGACAAGCAGAGACAATATAGATTAATCAGAAAACTAAAATATCTGAACACAGCAGAACAAACAATAGTATAATGCACAGATAAAACAGAAGAACAGCAACAAAGTCAGTTAACCTAAGTTGTCGTACTATAATAAGTAATTATATTGTTTTTTAAAGTCTTTTCAAGCCAGCCAAAGTACCAGATAATTTAATACTATCCGAAAAGTTATTCCAGAGTTTAACACTTTTTATGGAGATGCAATGACTTTTTACAGTAGTTCGAATCTTTAAGCTGTTAAATTCTAATGTTCTCAGATGATAACAGGGCTCTCTCATATTAAACAGTTCCTGGACATGTTGAGGCAAGACTTTATTGTTAACTTTATACATGGTCTGTATCGTAACATAATCAACCAAGTCCCAGAATTTCAAAATGTGTAAACAAGCAAACAGGGAACCCCCCTGTTTGCTTGTTGGCTCACGATATGTTTTTTTTACTTATAACTCTTATACCTTTCTTTTGTAACAGAAATATTGGGTTTGTATTTGTTTTATATGCGTTTCCCCAAACCTCAATGCAATAGGTCATATATGGGACAAGCAGTGAATGATACAGCGTAACCAACGAAAGCTGGGAGAGGAAATATTGTGCTTTGTACAGAATTGTGATAACTTTTGAGATTTTGGATTTAACATAATTCATATGAGTTTTCCAACTTAATTTATCATTGATTAAAAACTCCAAGAACATTGGTTCTGGTTACTGTTACAATTTCAGCATTATTCAATAAGTTTCTACTTAAATCTCTGGGCTTCTTTCTGAATATAATACATTTTGTTTTACCAAAACAAAACAATAATTTATTTGAATCAAACCAATATTTAAATTTTTGTATTTCCCTCTCCATCATGTTCAGGAGCTGTTCCAAATGATCCCCACTACCAAACACAGTCGTATCATCGGCAAACAAAATACATCTCACATACTTGGAAACCAAACCTATATCATTAATATACAACAGAAACAGTAACGGCCAAAGAACTGAACCCTGGGGCACCCCACATGTAATCCTCAAAAACTCTGAATTTATCCCCAAAAAATGTACACACTGTTACATGTTGCATAAATAGCTAGCTATCTAATCAAGGGCCAGTCTTCTAATACCATCAATCTGTAATTTGTCCAGTAGTAAATTGTGATCTATGGTATCAAATGCTTTCCGCAAATCAAAGAGAACTCCTACAATGTATTTCTTCTTTATTGCATTTGTAACTTGTTCAACAAAATCAATTAAAGCCAGTGAATTATTGTGGGGTTTTTTTCTGAAACCATATGATGTTCACTGAGTATGTGTTTAGTTATGAAATAATTCAACCTCTTTACTCCATCTTGGGTTCAAACTCCACCAGGCCCTGTCTCCATGTGCATATGGCGTTGTGACAGTAAAACCTCTGCCAAATCAACATCTGCATCTGCAGTGGTAGCCCCTACAAATGGGAAAATACACAATAAAGGTCTCATTTCACTATAATTTATTAATAATAATGTAAATTGTGATGAGTAAGTAGTTGCTGGAAATTGAAACACGTTAACTTCCATCTCTGTTTAAATGAAAAATAAATTGCCCCTGTAATTTATGATTAACATCTAACACAATACCTACAAGGTGGAAAGCCACTTAAAACATACTTAACCAAAATGGGTTTCCGAGAAATTGAGTTTATATGAGGTTATTTATTGCTACAAAAAAAAAAAAAAAAAAAAAAAAAAAAAGCTCTGCTAAGTCTGCAATACCTTTGCCCAGTTTGCCAAGATGTTACTCAGCAACTGTCCAGCCTGCCAGGCTGTGTTCTGTAACACACAGCTTTCTCCAGAATTACAAAAGAATGAAATGGCAATGGAGTATATCGAATGATCATCAAAAGAAACCAAAATAAAAGTGACAGAGACAGGAGTGATCTTCACATGTCTGTTTGTTCAAATTTCTCAACTCTTTGGCTTAATAAGGCTTTTAATATCTCCCAAGGTAGGTACAAAATTCAGAATGGAATGTTAACACTTTCAGATCATTAAAAATCCAGGGAACATGGGAAACCAAGACTTGAATATCAATCAATCAATCAATTTTTTTATATAGCGCCAAATCACAACAAACAGTTGCCCCAAGGCGCTTTATATTGTAAGGCAAGGCCATACAATAATTATGTAAAACCCCAACGGTCAAAACGACCCCCTGTGAGCAAGCACTTGGCTACAGTGGGAAGGAAAAACTCCCTTTTAACAGGAAGAAACCTCCAGCAGAACCAGGCTCAGGGAGGGGCAGTCTTCTGCTGGGACTGGTTGGGGCTGAGGGAGAGAACCAGGAAAAAGACATGCTGTGGAGGGGAGCAGAGATCGATCACTAATGATTAAATGCAGAGTGGTGCATACAGAGCAAAAAGAGAAAGAAACAGTGCATCATGGGAACCCCCCAGCAGTCTAAGTCTATAGCAGCATAACTAAGGGATGGTTCAGGGTCACCTGATCCAGCCCTAACTATAAGCTTTAGCAAAAAGGAAAGTTTTAAGCCTAATCTTAAAAGTAGAGAGGGTGTCTGTCTCTCTGATCTGAATTGGGAGCTGGTTCCACAGGAGAGGAGCCTGAAAGCTGAAGGCTCTGCCTCCCATTCTACTCTTACAAACCCTAGGAACTACAAGTAAGCCTGCAGTCTGAGAGCGAAGCGTTCTATTGGGGTGATATGGTACTACGAGGTCCCTAAGATAAGATGGGACCTGATTATTCAAAACCTTATAAGTAAGAAGAAGAATTTTAAATTCTATTCTAGAATTAACAGGAAGCCAATGAAGAGAGGCCAATATGGGTGAGATATGCTCTCTCCTTCTAGTCCCCGTCAGTACTCTAGCTGCAGCATTTTGAATTAACTGAAGGCTTTTTAGGGAACTTTTAGGACAACCTGATAATAATGAATTACAATAGTCCAGCCTAGAGGAAATAAATGCATGAATTAGTTTTTCAGCATCACTCTGAGACAAGACCTTTCTGATTTTAGAGATATTGCGTAAATGCAAAAAAGCAGTCCTACATATTTCTTTAATATGTGCTTTGAATGACATATCCTGATCAAAAATGACTCCAAGATTTCTCACAGTATTACTAGAGGTCAGGGTAATGCCATCCAGAGTAAGGAAGGATCTGGTTAGACACCATGTTTCTAAGATTTGTGGGGCCAAGTACAATAACTTCAGTTTTATCTGAGTTTAAAAGCAGGAAATTAGAGGTCATCCATGTCTTTATGTCTGTAAGACAATCCTGCAGTTTAGCTAATTGGTGTGTGTCCTCTGGCTTCATGGATAGATAAAGCTGGGTATCATCTGCGTAACAATGAAAATTTAAGCAATACCGTCTAATAATACTGCCTAAGGGAAGCATGTATAAAGTGAATAAAATTGGTCCTAGCACAGAACCTTGTGGAACTCCATAATTAACTTTAGTCTGTGAAGAAGATTCCCCATTTACATGAACAAATTGTAATCTATTAGACAAATATGATTCAAACCACCGCAGCGCAGTGCCTTTAATACCTATGGCATGCTCTAATCTCTGTAATAAAATTTTATGGTCAACAGTATCAAAAGCAGCACTGAGGTCTAACAGAACAAGCACAGAGATGAGTCCACTGTCCGAGGCCATAAGAAGATCGTTTGTAACCTTCACTAATGCTGTTTCTGTACTATGATGAATTCTAAAACCTGACTGAAACTCTTCAAATAGACCATTCCTCTGCAAATGATCAGTTAGCTGTTTTACAACTACCCTTTCAAGAATTTTTGAGAGAAAAGGAAGGTTGGAGATTGGCCTATAATTAGCTAAGATAGCTGGGTCAAGTGATGGCTTTTTAAGTAATGGTTTAATTACTGCCACCTTAAAAGCCTGTGGTACATAGCCAACTACCAAAGATAGATTGATCATATTTAAGATCGAAGCATTAAATAATGGTAGGGCTTCCTTGAGCAGCCTGGTAGGAATGGGGTCTAATAAACATGTTGATGGTTTGGATGAAGTAACTAATGAAAATAACTCAGACAGAACAATCAGAGAGAAAGAGTCTAACCAAATACCGGCATCACTGAAAGCAGCCAAAGATAACGATACGTCTTTGGGATGGTTATGAGT
Source organism: Thalassophryne amazonica (assembly GCF_902500255.1). Taxonomy (NCBI): domain Eukaryota; kingdom Metazoa; phylum Chordata; class Actinopteri; order Batrachoidiformes; family Batrachoididae; genus Thalassophryne; species Thalassophryne amazonica. Next base: position 37,470,624 of record NC_047120.1, read on the forward strand.
AATTTTTTCTCTAATAGTTAAAATTTTGTTAGCAAAGAAAGTCATGAAGTCATTACTAGTTAAAGTTAATGGAATACTCAGCTCAATAGAGCTCTGACTCTTTGTCAGCCTGGCTACAGTGCTGAAAAGAAACCTGGGGTTGTTCTTATTTTCTTCAATTAGTGATGAGTAGAAAGATGTCCTAGCTTTACGGAGGGCTTTTTTATAGAGCAACAGACTCTTTTTCCAGGCTAAGTGAAGATCTTCTAAATTAGTGAGACGCCATTTCCTCTCCAACTTACGGGTATCTGCTTTAAGCTACGAGTTTGTGAGTTATACCACGGAGTCAGACACTTCTGATTTAAAGCTCTCTTTTTCAGAGGAGCTACAGCATCCAAAGTTGTCTTCAATGAGGATGTAAAACTATTGACGAGATACTCTATCTCACTTACAGAGTTTAGGTAGCTACTCTGCACTGTGTTGGTATATGGCATTAGAGAACATAAAGAAGGAATCATATCCTTAAACCTAGTTACAGCGCTTTCTGAAAGACTTCTAGTGTAATGAAACTTATTCCCCACTGCTGGGTAGTCCATCAGAGTAAATGTAAATGTTATTAAGAAATGATCAGACAGAAGGGAGTTTTCAGGGAATACTGTTAAGTCTTCTATTTCCATACCATAAAGTCAGAACAAGATCTAAGATATGATTAAAGTGGTGGGTGGACTCATTTACTTTTTGAGCAAAGCCAATAGAGTCTAATAATAGATTAAATGCAGTGTTGAGGCTGTCATTCTCAGCATCTGTGTGGATGTTAAAATCGCCCACTATAATTATCTTATCTGAGCTAAGCACTAAGTCAGACAAGAGGTCTGAAAATTCACAGAGAAACTCACAGTAACGACCAGGTGGACGATAGATAATAACAAATAAAACTGGTTTTTGGGACTTCCAATTTGGATGGACAAGACTAAGAGACAAGCTTTCAAATGAATTAAAGCTCTGTCTGGGTTTTTGATTAATTAATAAGCTGGAATGGAAGATTGCTGCTAATCCTCCGCCCCACCCGTGCTACGAGCATTCTGACAGTTAGTGTGACTCGGGGGTGTTGACTCATTTAAACTAACATATTCATCCTGCTGTAACCAGGTTTCTGTAAGGCAGAATAAATCAATATGTTGATCAATTATTATATCATTTACCAACAGGGACTTAGAAGAGAGAGACCTAATGTTTAATAGACCACATTTAACTGTTTTAGTCTGTGGTGCAGTTGAAGGTGCTATATTATTTTTTCTTTTTGAATTTTTATGCTTAAATAGATTTTTGCTGGTTATTGGTAGTCTGGGAGCAGGCACCGTCTCTACGGGGATGGGGTAATGAGGGGATGGCAGGGGGAGAGAAGCTGCAGAGAGTTGTGTAAGACTACAACTCTGCTTCCTGGTCCCAACCCTGTATAGTCACGGTTTGGAGGATTTAAGAAAATTGGCCAGATTTCGAGAAATGAGAGCTGCTCCATCCAAAGTGGGATGGATGCCGTCTCTCCTAACAAGACCAGGTTTTCCCCAGAAGCTTTGCCAATTATCTATGAAGCCCACCTCATTTTTTGGACACCACTCAGACAGCCAGCAATTCAAGGAGAACATCCGGCTAAACATGTCACTCCCGGTCCGATTGGGGAGGGGCCCAGAGAAAACTACAGAGTCCGACATTGTTTTTGCAAAGTTACACACTGATTTAATGTTAATTTTAGTGACCTCCGATTGGCGTAACCGGGTGTCATTACTGCCGACGTGAATTACAATCTTACCAAATTTACGCTTAGCCTTAGCCAGCAGTTTCAAATTTCCTTCAATGTCGCCTGCTCTGGCCCCCGGAAGACAATTGACTATGGTTGCTGGTGTCGCTAACTTCACATTTCTCAAAACAGAGTCGCCAATAACCAGAGTTTGATCCTCGGCGGGTGTGTCGTCGAGTGGGGAAAAACGGTTAGAGATGTGAACGGGTTGGCGGTGTACACGGGGCTTCTGTTTAGGGCTACGCTTCCTCCTCACAGTCACCCAGTCAGCCTGCTTTCCCGGCTGCTCGGGATCTGCCAGGGGGTAACTAACGGCGGCTAAGCTACCTTGGTCTGCACCGACTACAGGGGCCTGGCTAGCTGTAGAATTTTCCACGGTGCGGAGCCGAGTCTCCAATTCGCCCAGCCTGGCCTCCAAAGCTACGAATAAGCTACACTTATTACAAGTACCATTACTGCTAAAGGAGGCCGAGGAATAACTAAACATTTCACACCCAGAGCAGAAAAGTGCGGGAGAGACAGGAGAAGCCGCCATGCTAAATCGGCTAAGAGCTAGTAGCTACGCTAAGCTAGCGGATTCCTAAAAACACGCAAAGTGAATAATGTGTAAATAATTTAGAGGTGATTCAGCAGAAGGAGTGCTTTAGTTAAGGCACGTAAAGATTACACTGTGAAACAAATCGTAATCTAGATAACTAAATCATTCTAACTGCGCAGATTAAACAGCTAACAGATACAGAAAAACACCGCTGTGCTCCGGAACAGGAAGTGATACAATACCGCAGTGAGAGCCAACCACCAGTAGAATATGTCCTTAATTACACTACAGTTGTCATGAAATTTGTTTTCACCCACATCTGTTTGTTTGACTGTTGAAGACTTACTCAACAAAGAATGACTCAACCTTTAAAAATGTCAAAATGATCAACAAAAAAATCTGAAATCGTGAAACTTGTCAATAAATTCTGGAAATAACACACTCACTCACTGGTCATTTGATTACGTACATCTTGCTAGCACAATGTGTCAGACCACTTTTGCCTTTCAAGTTCAACAACATGTTCCACACATTTCTTTGAGATTTTAGTCTGTATTGATGATAACATTATAGTTGCCACATCATTACACTTTGACCAGTACACTGAAACATCAATAAAATGTAGAATTAATCTGTGGTTTCACATAGTTATCTCCACATGCCGACCAGCTGAAACTGTAGGCAAATATTAAGACTCGTCAGACCAGGCAGTGGATTTAAAATCATCTTTTATCCAGTTTCGGTGAGCCAGTGTCCACTGCAACCTCAGATTATTGGTGTTTTTTTCTGACAGAAATGGAACCTGCTAGGTGTGTAATAAAATGGAAAGTGTACAGATTTTTAAGAATAATGGTAATGTGCAGAGAGCAGCAACAGTTTGTGATGGCATCATGAAAAGTGATTTAATGTATTTGGTTTGTGATACCTTCATGAAATGCATCACGTTTTTTGTGACACTATCACAAAATTAATTCCTAATGGTGTCACAAAATTTAGGGTGACATGGTGTTGGGGTTATGGTTAGGGGTAGGGTTAAAAATAGTGAACAAAACATACAGTATCACAAAAAAATAAAAGTGTGAGAGTGGGCTGCAACAGCATTACATTATGGAAAAGAGTAGTGGAAGTTTGTCTTACAAAAGAAGTGAAGATCTCCGAGCAGCATTATGGTTTCATGCCATGAAAGAGCACAACAATGCAGTATTTGCACTGAGTACTGATGGGGAAGTATAGAGGAGGCCAAAAGGAGTTGCATTGTGTGTTTGTTGACTTAGCGAAAGCTTCTAACAGGGTGCAAAGAGTTGTATTGTATGAGAAAGTCTGGAGTGGCAGAAAAGTAAGTGAGCAATGTGCAGGATATGTACAAGGACAGTGTGACATTGGTAAAATGTGCAGTAGGAATGACAGATGCATTCAAGATGGAGGAAGGATTACATCAAGGCTTGAGCCCTTTCTTGTTTTCAGTGGTGATGGACAGGTTGATCAGTGAGATCACACAAGGGTCTTGATATCCTATGATATTTGCAGATGAGATTGTGATCTGTGGTGAGAATAGAGAGCAGATTTAGACAAGCCTGGTGCTGGGAAGTTATGCTCTGGAGAGAAAGAGAATGAAAGTCAATATACAGTACAAACATGTGTATGAGGGAGAGGAATGTAGAATAGTGAATTTGCAAGGAGTAGAGATGGTGAAGGTCAGTGAGTTTTAATATACTTGGGGTCAACTATCCAATGTAATGGAGAGCATTGTAGGAAGGTGAAGAAGAGAGTGCAGGCAGGGTTGAGTGGGTGGACAAAGATAGCAGGAGTGATTTGTGATAGAGGTATATTTGCAAGAGTGAAAGGGAAAGTTTATGAGTGGTAGTGAAACCAGCTATGTTGCATGGCACAAACAAAAAGACAGGAGGCAGAGCTGAAGGTGGCAGAGGTGGAGATGCTCCAATATTCTTGACAAGAATGGACAGGATTATGAACACATCAGAGAACTGGTTGAAGGCAGAGTCAGAGAGGCGAGGCTCTGGTTTTGAACATTTACAGAGGAGGAACTGAGGTGTAAATAAGATGAAAGATGCTGAGGATGGAGCCACCAGGCAAGAGGAGAAGAAGGAGGGCAAAGAGAAGGTTTATGGATGGTGAAGAAGGTCATTCATGTGGTTGGTGTGACAGAGGAATGAGCAGAGGACAGGGTGAGAGGGGTGATCTGCTGTGACAACCCCTAACGAGAGCCGTCATAGGACTTAAAGAAGAGTATTATTTATTATGTGATAAATTGTGAGTACTTGCGTGTATTTCCGACTGAAACATGATATACGCTAAATCCCAGAAATTGGCGTAAGCACAAAAAGATCCAGATGAATCAAAGTGTGTGTATGCATGAAACCAAGCACGTTCCATTTGTAAATCCCACTGAACACAAACACAAACCATTAACACAAACAAATTTATCATGTGATGGTGTTGTGATGGCAATATGTTTCCAGTCAACAGCTCCAATTACATTCTGGAAACCGTCTCTCCCTGCAAATTGCACTTTATTGTTGGAATGTGATGTACCTGGATGACATTTGGATAATTGTGTTCCACACAGCCGGTATGGTTCGGCTCAAGGTTGATAGGCACACTTCTGACCAGTCCCCTCTGGAATGCCCCTGTTGCCAGGAAGCCCAGCATGGTCAGCACCACAGACAACCCCTGGCTCTTTGCCGTATTGTTCTCTGGGCCAGCCGCAGTTCTGCGTTCAAGTCCAGTAACACTGGCCTTGATAATCGGAATCAGCTTATGGGCCAATTATCAGCATTTGCAAGTAAATCCTCACATTCCCTGAATACTCATTCATCTCGGATTGCACCATTTGAAAGGTCTTCTAACAGTTGTAACATAGCCATTGTTATAGCATTTTCTTGATCACTTTGCACATGCTTTTATATCCACCGAAAGAATTGCAAAAACATGGGTGTGTTAATTGTTCATAATTGTGTCTCTGGTATGTACATCACTCTGATGACTTCATGTTTTCACACTATTAGCGGTTCCCAGCATCCCCTCTAAGTGTCAGTGGTGGACCAATAGCTGTGGAAACATGCATACACCAGTCAGGATTTTTGCGTAAGGCACTGCACATTCCCATGGTCATTTCACTTTTAATACATCTGAACATTAGCTTGGAGATGGACGTATGCCACATTTTTGTGCATACGCAGCCTTTGTACATGAGGTCCCTGGTGAACCTAATGGGCGTTTGCTTGCCAGCCCTGCAGAGTCTTGACATTGACAGCTTGGAGGAAGTGACACTCATCCAGGCATCTCACAGGACCAGTGAATGAGGGGTACACCAGATTTGTGCAAGGGAAGCTGCATTACTCATAGATACTATTGTGTATAAAAAAGACAGACTTACCTGTAATTTTAACTGTTGTCCACTATCAGTTGTCATTTGTCAAATTAAACAAACCATCAGTTTTAAACTGTATACATGTGTTGGTATGGCAAATCCATATTTGTGACATACAAATTCCTACTGTAAGAGAAAATAGGTCCATAGTAGTGATTCTTCTCACAATGGAAATTCCTATATTGGAACTCAACTATATTATGGCACATTTCAAAAATGTTCCAATAACATGTCTCCTCTATGCTTAGCTTCAAATACATGCTGTCTCTTTTTGACAGAGGCTCATTCAGTTCGTATCCTTTCCCTGTAGATTTTTATTCATCCAGTTGCCTTCTTCTTGTTATTCTTATGAGTTTATGGCAACCTGTTACCAAACTGGCGCACACATTTAACTAACTTTCTCTGAAGTGAATACTATTATGTGCTACACTGATGGGAATTGATAAACCTGACATTTTAACAAAAAGATCAGTTTTCTTTTCTTTGTTTACAAATTTGGATTGTATGGATTTTCCTTTTTTTAAATGTGTTGCAGAGCTGTTTAGTTATCAAGAATACATACTGGACTGACTTTAATGTACTTGAAGTAAGTGTCATATCTGAACTTGGTATTGGGAGATACGTAATTTGAAATGACTCAGATCAGAGCAAAACCTTGAATGCGACATCTTACGTACACATATACGTATGTGTGTATGTCTCAAAGACATTTTGTGGTAGAGAGAAACTTTGGATACATAGGGTGATTCATTAGTTTTTGATCGATATTGTGCAGAAAACTGGCTAATAAACAGGCATGGGTGAAAGCAACCTTCTTATTAAAGGTAATTACTAATTTAAGGGCCCCTTCACATACAGCAGGAATAAGTACAAATCAGGGTGAATCATGGTGGAACAGCTTGTATGAGCGAACCACGAAATCATCGAGCTGGTCGGCAGGTGTGCACAATCCCACTGCAATGAGATTGTGCACGCAATGGTGTCATGCAGGCAGGAACACAGTGCAAGCAGCTGGGACATTGTGCATCACATTGCGCCGCTGATGTGGAGAAAGATTAAATAATAACCAGCTCTATAATTAGTGAACATCACTGGGTTGATATAAATAATAAAATAAAAGGAGACACAATACAGAACCCAGCAGTTAAATAACCCTGGTTAAATAAAAATAAATACCACTCATGGAAATCAAACCTGCAATTTTCAAAAGCTCTGACTACCAGACAGAAACTTTACCACTGTGCTACAATCACTGTCTTATAACAGGAGCGTGACATGGCCAAAATGAACTAGCAGATAAACGTATATTATTAAAAAGAGAAAAGCGTAGTGATAACTGACCAAACGGCATTTGTTACGGCATATTTCTGCTGATAAGTGACTGAAAGTTGTGTATGTGTCACACTGTTGGTTGTTGGGGGAGGTGATGGTCTGGTGGTTAAGGCACTGGGCTTGAGACCAGAAGATCTTCAGTTCAAATCATTAAGGATCCTTGGGCAAGGACTTTAATCCCCTAATGCTCCTGTTGTTGTAGTGAGCACCTTGTATGGCAACCTCACATCGGGGTGAATGTGAGGCATTATTTGTAAAGGGCTTTGAGTGTCTGATGCAGATGAAAAAGCGCAATATAAATGCAGCCCATTTGTTTGTAATGAGTGCACTGAGCCGTCATACAGCTGTCAGTGTGTGCGATCACCTGACAGGCCCCTACCCCTGCTAGGTTAGGTTAGGTTAAACTTTATTGTCCCCACAGGGGAAATTTGTCTTGGGCTCACAGTGTTGTTTAACACATAAACAACATTCACAACATTTAACATCCGAACACACAGACAACATTACAACAGTCAGCTGGTCTGCACAATTTCAACAAAAGGAATATGACCATGTCATGATATTGCACAATCCCAAGTAAAGTGCATTTGCAAATAAAGTGACTTCAGTATATTGCACGTGCCCAATAAATAGCATAATTACAATTCAACAATTAAAAAAAAACACATTCCTACTGTCTTGTCTTATTTAACAAAACCACTGACATGGGAACAAAAGAGAGTTTAAACCTATTACTGCGGTGCTTGATTGCTCGATAGCACTTCCCAGAAGGTAGCAGAGTGTATTCACTGTGCAGTGGATGGGAGGGTTCTCTGGTTATGGCTTTGGCTTGTGCCAGGACAGAGGTTTCAAAAATTGTCTGGAGAGAAGGAAACTCCTTCTGTCCTATGATTTTCATTGCATTTTTTACAAGCTGTCCTATTTTAGTTTTACCCTGCACTGTGAGTGAGCCAAACCAGGCCACTATTCCATACCTAATGAGGCTCAACAATCTCAGTCTTCTGAGGAAGTGGAGTCTTTGGGAAAATTTCTTACATAAGAAATCCACATGCACATTCCACCTCAGAAGATTATCCACACAGACGCCCAGATATTTCACTGACTCCACCTGTTCTATCTCCCTGTCTCTGATGATTACTGGATCATGGGACAGGAGTCTTTTTTGATCAAATACCATTTCTCTGGTTTTAACCCCATTTAGAGTCAAGTGGTGCTCCTCACACCAAGACTGAAAGGAGTCGATTTCATTAAAATAAACTGACGGACTTTCACCAACTGAAAGTAAGCTCACAATAATTGTCGTCTGAGAATTTCAAGATTTTATTACTTGGATTTATGCTCCTACAGCCATTGGTGTATAGGGTGAAAAGAATAGGAGAGCTTACAGCCCCTTGAGGCACTCCTGTACTGCAGGATTGTGCTTTAGACAAGGAGTTCTTTACTCTAACTTGCTGTGACCTATTAGTTAAAAAAGAGTAAAACCACCTAACAAGGCAGGAGCTAACATTAAGATCTCTCAGTTTTTGGACTAAAAGATGAGGACGAACTGTGTCAAAGGCCGACGAGAAATCAGCAAATAACACACGTGCGTAACAATCAGCATTCTCTAAGTGCTTATAAATCATGTGTGACATACACACAATGGCATCTGTAGTGCCAAGTCCCTGCTTATATGCAAATTGCATCGGGTCAAGAGACTTGGACACTTCCAACTTGAGTCTATTTACCATTACCTTCTCAAAGCATTTCATAACAATGCTGGTTAAAGCCACGGGCCTGTAATCTTTATTAGTGGCCGGGGCTGAAATTTTTGGTATGGGTATAATGGTCAACCGCTTCCAGCATGGAAGGAACAGGAACAGAACAACTCAAAGCTGACATTTGGAAAATAGGGCACCATGCCTCTGAAAGTTCCTGTGCACAGTTTTTCAGTAAAAAAGCTGCTATGTGCAGACCTCACTGTCCGGCCCCCATGTGATCAGATTTGTAAATACATATCAGCATTTTATGCAAGTGTGCTCCCCCTCCTCGGAACGCCACGTGTCGGGGGGGTGTGGGGAGAGGGGGGCGCAACACACGTGCACATGTGAGACACATGCACCACGTGTGTTGCTTTTACGCCACACTCGTGGGGGCACTCATACAAATTTCACATCCAGCTCAAAAGTGATCGTCTACTGACTGTTCTCGTGCTAATTGTGCAAATGGTCACACATTTTCTAAGTGCCAAACGAGCAGTGTTACATGTGTGTGCGTGTCACCTGGATCCCTCTTATGTCCCGCAAGAGGGATCGAATGGGCTCTCACAGGCACTCTTTGTCTTTCAGCCGCTGGTGTAGCAACAGGTGTACTACACGTTGGAGGCAGCTACGAGTTTCTACGTATTGCATACGATTCCCGCTTCATGTGCAATTCGACCACATTCGTACTATGTGTGAAGGGTCCCTAAAGCAATCAAATTCATCTTCTGGGCCTGTAATTGCCTCAGATTTATCTTCCTGTTGGTCAAATATATGTGAAGAGTGTTTCAACCTGATAATCAGTCTGTAGAACAAAGTTGTGTTTTTTAACTAAATTAAATACAATGAGAAATTTTCTGTGTCGCTGATGTAACAGAGATGACCTGGTGGTGGATGATGGTGAAATTGTGATCTTTGGATGTCAAGGTAATGGAGGTGAAAATGAGAAAGAAGAGAGTGCTTGTAAAGGTACGGCGCGTCATACAGCGGTTGACGTTATCCCAGAGAGGATTTAGTGTCTGCTGACGGGCCACTAGAGTGCTCTACCACCTGTAACTTAGCAACACTCCACTGTATTTCAATCCTGAAGAGTTTCTTTGCCGACAGGTAAAGTTAAGTACTGAGTTCTGTCCAAGGTTTAGAAGAGTCTCGGGAAATCACCTGGGATTCATTCAGTGATTTGGACACTTCCGTTCTGCCCACGTCCATCAAGGGATCCATAATTCATGAGTGTGTGTCCAGGATGTCACCGCCGCAGTGGGCTCCCATTAAATATTTACCCCAGATCATAAGCAGCAGCCACTGAGGCCGCCAACAACTTCACAAAGACAGTTTCCAGTCGCAACGTGCACTCCGAATCCCAAATGAGCTGAGAGAACAGTTTCGCTCTGAGATATTTGAAAATCAATCAGAGAGAAGACGGATCTCATAAGTCATCATGCTGCAAATGCATAAAGCGTGGGTAGCTATATGCAGTGCGCACAACATATCACTCTGCTGTCTGGAATGCTGCCCCCGTGTGACTCCTTTGGAACTTCTAGAGAGTTTGAGAAGTTTTTCTCGTGTGTATTGCATGCATTCGTTTTTCTGTTCAAAACTTGCATTTTTTTTTTTTTCTTCTTAGCTTTACTATTTTCCTTTGTGTCTCACCGGCTTCTTTGATAGAGCGCAGCAGGTACTTAGATCTCATGCTGGCTGAGAGGAAAGGCAGCAGTGAGGAATGAGTAAATGTAGAAGTCGAGGGGGTACAGCGTGGAGGAGGAGAGATGGGATCATCAGCATTGACATGGAAAGGGAAACATGAGGGTGAACTGATATCACCAGGTGTTGCATATTTTGTGCTCTTGCACATGAAGCACTTGGAATTAAAACAGAGCTTGCTGGAGACAAAGGGTGTTTTTTATCAAACCCCCCCCCCCCGCCGCCGATAGGTCTTACAGTAGGTGGGTTTCTGTTACTCGCCAAACTGCACAATTTGAAGTACCAAATTGAAAATGCGCTTAGTGGAAGTGCTTGTATTTCTGGAAAAGAAAGAAACAACTCTCAAATATTGCTAAAGAGTTCTCACTCTTGCATCAGGTGGTTTTTCAAGTGATTCAAAGAGCCATATTTCAAAAAACTGCAATGAAAACAATTTTCACTGTGTCACATGACATTGCAAAATACACAAATGGTACATGTGGACAGTTTAACTGACAAAGCACAACACAGGATCCCTTTGCAGGGAAAAACACAGGTAGGTGAAAACACTGTTCTTTAATTGAGAACCACACCAGTACAGTGGGTAATGCATACAGTGTAAGACATGGCAAACATATCTGTTGGGGATTACGTGCAGGGGGCAGTCCAGAAAACAGGCAGGCTAAGGTAAGACAAAAACTGACACAAATGGATATCTATTTCCGTTGCTCTTACATTTCCCTAGTCTAGTGGTGGGCACAGCTAAGCATAAAGTTAACTTCGATAAGAGCTAATCAGCTAAATGAAAAGTTGTCCTTTATAAAGCTAAACCAATACACCACCCAAAAATTTATCGGAAGCTACAGCTAACCAATAACCGATAACTTTCAGTATTGTTTCCGGTACAATTGCATCTACTCACAAGCTGATTTTGAGTTTTAACACCACGGTTGCTTCTGGTAGCACCAAAGGTGACCACGGATCCAAACAATGAGTCAGCACGTCTGTCTTTATGCACCCTGCCTACTGCTGGAAGCTCGTGTTTACTACATATTCTGCAGCAGTGAAGCAATTGAGAGGAACTAAACTCAACTCTACACACACAAAACAAGCCATTATTCCTTAACAGAATACAGCAGTGCTGCAGTGAGGCAGAAGTCTTGGAAAATAAAGCAGTTTTGACTTATGGTTTTGATTTAAAATCATCAAATTATTCTGGATAGAATAATTCCATTAATGTCAATTCTGTCATTTGTACAAAGTTAAAATATAACACTTATCTTTTAATTTTAAATAATGCACTAATTGTGAAGTTTTGTAACAGACAGATGCCAAAGGGATAACAGGTAAATGAGCCTCCACTAACACTGATTGGTTGACTCATTCATTCATGTAAAAGCCAACACATTAATGTGAGGTGTGTGTGTTGGTGTTTACATACAAATGTGCTTTTGTAAAATATGCCCTTTTTTAGTTGTAAAAAAAAAAAGAAAGCCATTTCCAAAAGCCAAAAAGTGAAGTTGTGATTAGACAACTGTCTGACATAACCGGGGTGAACACAACTAATCAGTAGATGGCAGTAGAGACTGTGAAAACCTGCCAAAACAAATATTCCAGATAATCTGTGTCTGCTACGTTTAAGCTGCGTGGAATTTAATAAACGCAAACTGAATTTCAGGAATCTTATATATATTACTCTGGAACAATGATGACAGACAGTGTGTTATGTGTCGGACGCAGCTCGGAGAACCGACCAGCGTTTGAAGGACCCAGTATGAAATAAGCAGAGCACGGTACAAAGGCTAACTGAATTTAATACATAACAGTGATGTGATACAAAACAACAAAAGAGTGTGCGGTCTGGCGTGGTGGTGATACGGTGCGCTCCCAGCAGCGCTAACGGTCCGGAGCCAGAAGCCGTTCCCAATCAGCTTCCCAACCTGCAGGCATGGAACATCCAGTTCACAAAACTCCACTGCAGTGGAAGCCGATACATGACTAACGTACAGCTCAATATAATAAGGTGTGAGGGACACCACATTTACTGACTGTATAAACGTTAGTCACAAAATCTAATGTACCTCAGGAAGTGTGCTGACGAGCGTGAGACCTCACCCCCTCCTCTTTCACAGACCGTGCATCAAACCCTGGACGTTCTCTGCATCCACTGATGATGAGATGGCTCCCGAGACGACGATCTCACCCGTCTGGTCACAAGGTCGAGTCTCTGGCAAATACACACTGTATACTCCAGTCTTAAATGCCACCATGTTCCAATCCATATAGATGCACCACAGCTGTGAGTCCTGACGAGCCGCAGGTGATCAGGGTGAGGTCCTGATAACCTCAGCAACACAGCCACTCAGTCCCAAATGCAAGCCACCTGGAAGGAAAAACAAAAGACAGAAACAAAAAGGCAGCCAGGCCCCCCAGCCATACAACACAGTGTTTGACATAAGCAGGACTCTAAAGAGCAACGAGGAATAATGGAGAAGCAACCTCTTCTGGCATTTTTACATAAAACAAACACAATACCATTGTCTATAAACCCAGAGAATATACTCATGAGAGTTTTAGGCACAATATACAAAGTGTTTAATGCTGTTGTCTGTGTGGAGCCTGATCAGAGTGTCTCAGATGCATTTCTTCTGTTGTGAATGTACTGAGATGACCCATAATGCACCTGGACACAGCATGTCCACACTAAAACCTTCAAAATTAGTGCATTACTTTAAAACTAAAACATATATCTGATATTTTCACTTTATAACACTTCAGATGTGACATTAATTTAAATAAATGGACTGCATTTATATAGCACTTTTCCATCTGCATCAGATGCTCAAAGAGCTTTATAATTATGCCTCACATTCACCCCGATGTCAGGGTGCCGCCATGTAAGACGCTCACTACACAAAGGGAGCAATAGGGGATTAAAAACTTGGGGATAAATAAAGGGGATAAATAACTTGTCCAAATTTAGTTTGTTTACAATTTTAACCATAAGTTAAAACTGTATGCCTCTGGACAACTTGGGTGAATTTGCCGTGGCATCACTATGGGGTCAAAAGAAATGATCTATTTTCTTTTATTTTCTTTAATTTTCTGTTCTCCTTTGCTTGCAGAGGATAGAGTGGTTTCTCCTGCAACCAGCTCTCTTCTGTTTGCAGAGGATAGAACTGTACATCTACTACAAAACATTTAACAGATAGGTACTGAAATCTTTGATTTCAGACTTCATAAATGTTTGCAACTGTTAACCTTTGTTTACCACGCCTGCAAAAATATGTTAGCAGTCTAAAATTTATAGGACCAAAATTTAGTGGAAGATAATTAGTTCACTGACGGTTTTCAAAGTTAACTGAAAAGCTAATCCGATAATGAAAACATTAGCTTCGATAATTAGCGGTTAGTGGATTAGCGGAGCGGAACTGTGCCCACCACTGCCCAAGTCCATCACTGTGCTTACAAGAGGACAAAATCCAGTAGTCACATTGCATCACACAATGGAAACACCATCATTTCGCTCTTGATTTTTGTCTACATTTTGAAAATATTTGCACACATCTGTAGTGAAAACCAAGGTGGACAATTGTGTAGTGACAAAATTACAATGACGACAAAATCTGGCCAACATTTTGCTCTAATTGTAATTCTATTACTACAGAATTACAGAAAAAATTTATAAAATTTGGTGTATTTACCTGACATAGTACTGTAATTCTTTTCACCACTTTTCATGACTGCCCCTACAGCACCACCAAGTTTAGGTTTTGAAGTGTATGCTTGATTTTGAAAAATATCTGGTACAGTTGAATCTCTGTTGAAGCTCTGTTTACTGCACCCTGTAATATCAATTTCTGCCATTTCAGATTTTCATCCATGTTGGATTTTATGGAAAACCTCAAATAAATTGTCCCAGTGTTCTTCCATTTTATCCAATCTTCAGGAAAACACAGTTTATCTTCAGACCAAGCCTCACAGTTCTACCTATATGGCTGATTTCTTAAAGCGTTCATCCGTCACAACCAATTAATTTCAGTGGTGAAGCCGCCAAATAGGAAGTAAGGTCCTATCTCAGCAACACTATGATGTAACAATATCAGACATGATACATGAGCCTTAGGAGCCCATTGTGAGAAAGCACACACAAAAATAGTGTCATTTAACCTCTAGGGGAAGCTGCTTGGTCCCCTAATTCCTATTACTCTTCTAATAATGTTGCACTCAGATAACAGATGAATTGGGTTCTTCCAAATTAACTTGTAATATTTGTGCCAGCTTGTTAAGCTGAACAAAATTAATTTGAGTTTTTCCAACTGCAGCAGTTTAATTTTTTTTGTTGTTGTTTTTCATTGTGTGTGAGAGTTATATCCTTTAATGTGTAATCCTGCCTTTGCACTGACAAATTACTGATGTGTATGTGTGTGTGTGTGTGTGTGTGTGTGTGTGTGTGTGTGTGTGTGTGTGTGTGTGTGTGTGTGTGTGTGTGTGTGTGTGTGTGTGTGTGTGTGTGTGTGTGTGTTTTATCTCTGTTGAAATTTGGTGTCCTTCTTCCATGTCTTTCAATGTTACCTCATTATCTTTTCAAACAGTCGCCTTCGCTTTTTAATATTGTTGAATGTTGCACATCTCTGCACAAATTAGGAAACTTTTGAATCTAATATAATAAATAATTACTTCTGACTTGCTGTTTTGAGATTAAAGATCATAACTATGTATATGTAAAAATCTCTTTTTGAAAATGCTTCTATTTATGCTTCTTTGTGTAATGTAGGATTCTATTAAAGGTAAAGAACTGGTTGTGATGTGTAGTCAAGTATTCAATATTGTAATATGTGAATGTAACAATAGTATCTGAAGGAGCATAAAACTGACCAGCAGCCACAGCAGAATCATTTCATGAAAGAACAAAAACGGTATGACGTTACGGTCAGATTTGGGGCAAATCATTATGCAGAAACTGCATTCAATGCAGTGGTGAACAATTTGGTACTCACTGTTGATGCAGATGTCACATTGTTGTTTTTAATCTATATATTAATAGTTAAGTGGCCTCTGTGTGCATCTGTGCATGTGTATGGTTTCGATCACGGAGAAACAGCTTGACATTTGCTGTTTGGTGTGCTCATGTACTTTGGGTAAAAGAATGAATGACTCCAAAACGGATGGTTGATAGGACTAATATTTTTGGAGAAACTACAAATATCAGTTAACAACACTGAACAATAGAAATTGATATTTACATTCTGCACTCACACACCATTCCAGCAGGGGGTGATAAATCATCTATATATTAAAAGCGAAGTGGTCTGTGTTAAGTGTATGTGTGTGTGCATGGCTTTATTTAGAAAGTTCAATGTATCTACATAATATAATTGTAATTAGGGCTGGGCAACGTTAACGCGCTAACGTTGCGTTAATTATTGAGGTCATTATCGCCGACAATTTTGTTCCTCCCCTTAATGCTGCAGGTTTTTTTTTTTTTTAAAGCCTTTTATGACTGTTTTTGCCTTTTACTTTGAAAGCGTCAGTCGGGAGCGAGTTTATGCTGCTGCTTCCTGCTGATAGCTGAGTTCACACAGAAAACAACACGAGGATCGAGAAAAGTACAGGTTATGCAATGAACAACAAAACAAAATGCAGAAAGACGCCGAACTTTTGAATGGACATTTTCGGTACAAAGTTCTACAGGGTCAGGCCTGGCTCCAGACCGGTTTGGACCAATGCAGCTGCATCGGTCAAATTTTATTTACGCATTGTTCGTCATCGGTAAAAAAAATCATGAATAATCCCGAATAGTGCCGAACGTGTCCCCGCGGTGAACACAGCTTTTCGGTGGTTTTCATCTCAACCTATAGTCCGTAAATTATATGGATTTTTTCCGAGTTTCAGAGTCATACGACGTACAAATAAAGTCGGATATCCAGTGTTTGGTCAGTAATCAACCGTTTCTGCAGCGCGGCTCCACTTTGAAACCATGAACCACTGAAGCATTGCCAGTAGCTCTTTGGTTCTTTGATTCACTGCTCTTCGGCAAGTCCGCTTCTTAACCCCTCTCAAAGCAATTAAAATATCGTCAGTCACTTTTGTGTGGATTAAAGTCACTAACTGGGACTCTTCTCTTGCTGCTGTCAAGAAACGAGAATTGTCCTCCGTTCCGTTCACAAAGCTCGAAACGCTGCGCGGCAGAGACAGAGTCCGGTCGAAATTAATAACTTCAAAATGAATCGCCGCTTTAAATAAAATGACACCTATTTCCAAACGTTGTAATACAGACAAGAAACTACAATCGACTAAAACGTTTTTTTCCTCCCAAAATGAAACGTGCTGTATTTTCTTTTCAAATTACATCCTGAAGTGAAGCACAGCAGCTGTTAAGAGTTCAGCTCAGATATATGGAAAGACATTTATGCCAATAATGTCTGAAAGGAAATGCTTTTGACAAAAACTACAGATTTTGTTTATTCCTATTTATGTCCAGAGATCAAGGATCCACCATGTAGAGTTTATTATGTACAAAGTTTAAGGATCCAGTGACCAATTTCATATTTTTTTACTTTAAGACTCAATAAAATGTTCAATTTCAGTTCAATTTAATTGGCTTATAAAGTGCCAAATCACAACAAATACATCACAATTGTACACATACCACAATTTGATATGTGTACAGTTATGATGTATTTGTTTTAGTATATTTAGTCATGGACATGAATATTGTTACCTGCTGGACTGTTTCTAATTTTGATTGTATCAATGGAAAATGTCTTCTGTGAACTGTCTGTATCTCAATATATTATTAAGAATATATGCAGTCAAATTTTTATTGATTTTATCAATTGAAAAAAAAAATCATATATAGAT
Source organism: Thalassophryne amazonica (assembly GCF_902500255.1). NCBI lineage: Eukaryota > Metazoa > Chordata > Actinopteri > Batrachoidiformes > Batrachoididae > Thalassophryne > Thalassophryne amazonica. The sequence goes on from NC_047120.1 coordinate 37,487,945, forward strand.
TCAGGTATAATTGAAAGATTTGGGCAGTAAATTTGATCCTGTTTACAGTCAATTTTTGTTATACTCGTAGTGTTATTTTTTTAGGACATCATATTTATACAAATAAGAAGTGTTCACTATGGTCCATGAAGTATATTAAATACATAAAAAAAGTGTGACATTGCATTTTGCACACGAATAAAAGAATGAAGATTGAATGACAAGACGCGTATGATTTTTATTTTGTCATTGGGCAAAAATGCATCTGTCAGATTTTCACTCTGGATCCAGCCCTGAGGATGGCGCATTGGAGAAAAGCAGTTATCTGTAATCATAGTCGTGTGTCAGTCGTGTGATTATCCGAGAAATTGAGCATGAGCTGGACATGCCCCAACATGTCCTGTGAGGCTTCATCACGGCGTTGCTCGGTGGAGCCAAAAACTCCTGTAAGAGACAAAAACTCCTGTAACAGTGGAATGTGCCGTTCATTTCTAAACTGGACGCTGTCTTGATCCGGTATGTTGTCTGACTAGCACAGGAATTGTGAAAAGATGTGGACATCAGCACTTTTTCGGCACATTGAGACAGACGTGCGGAGGAGTTCCGCGCGTCGCGGTGGAGCCGCATGGCACAAAGCAACGCCATGATGAAGTCTCAAAGGACATGTTGGGGCATGTCCAGCTCATGCTCAATTTCTTGGATAATCACACGACTGAAAAGCAACCGACAGCCATCTGAAATCCACCTGAAAGCCATCCTGTGAGACCAACACGGAGGTGGTTTTGTGCCACGTAATGAATGGCTCCGTGGCGCGTCCCTCCGCTTTTCTTTCCATGAAAAAAACTCCTGTAACAGTGGAATGTGCCGAAAAAGTGCTGATGTCCACGCCTTCTGCCTTTTTGTGAAAGTCAGATGACGTCCCAGATCAACAAAGCCTTCACGTTGGAAATGATCTGGTTGTTTCAGTGGGGTTTGAGCTTGTTGATCGGCGCTCGGAGCGCGGCGCACTCTCAGCAGTTGTGGGCGGTCTTTAAACCATCTGGATCACTCCTTAATATGTGTAATCACCATAAAATCATCCCTGAAAGCCATATTAATTTTCCGAACGGTGTCCACCTGGAGGTCTCTCACAGTTTCTGGAAAAAAATTGATGCAGCAAAGCTCCAAATCATTCAGACATTTATTCGCAATTAAAAAACGACGAGAGGGGTGGACCAGTTCTCACACAAAGCCTGCTCACAGGCGAATGACGCAACCGACAGGCGTGAAAAAACTCACGCATGCGCACGAAGGTTCAAGCTTGGCTGATGCAATCACATGTGATTCAAATCCATATGGTTTTTGAAAAAAATAAAAAGGTTGGATACTTTTCTAACAGACCTCGTATATCTTAATACTGCTTTGATACAATATATTGCTGTTGGGAATTGCAAATTATTTTAGCATTTCTAGTCATGTACTCTCAAGGTTGAGATCCTACTTGTCAGGTCAGTCTTACTCTGAATTTGTCTCCATTCTTCACTACCATTCTTCCTTTTTGTAGCACCTCTTGGTCAGATTATATGTAGCTATGGGAATAACCTTCACTGCTATGCATATGACATGCATGCTTGCTTGTTTGGATATAATGAAAACTGGATGTCAATTTTCTTCGCTTGACTTCAGAGAAAAATAAGATTATCGTTATTGGTCCTGCCAGAACAAAGACATCTTTAAGCTCAAATAACATTATTTCTGGGTGACTGTGTGATTCATAACAATGAAATTGTTTTTTTTTGTTGTTCATTTTTTTAATCGAGCATTGTCTTTGGATCTATGTAGATTACCATGATTTGACTGATCATGACTACGGCTCAAGCTGAGATGCTGATTGATGAATTTGTGTTTTTTTCCAGAATCAGTTACTTATTACGTATTGTTTTCTACCCTACAGCGTGTAAGTACATGTAGTCTTCTGATCAATACACCTGAGAGGACTTTAATTATAACAATGAGAGTTTATCACATTACCCCTCTGTTGGCCTTTCTTCATTGCCTCACTGTGACTGTAGATGTTAAGGTTTCGGTGATGACACATAAATTACCAAATGTTTGTTTACCTGCTTGTCTTAAAGAACTTTTGAGTCTTATGTGCCAACATGCCCTGTTGCTGTGGTCAGAGGGTGGCTACAGGGCACTGAGTGCCTAAGGCCAACAGAGCTTTTGCTTATCATGCACTTATTTTGTGGAATAAATTGCATGCTAACCTTGTTCTGTTATTTACTTTAAATTTGTTTAAATCATCTTTTACACCTCAGCTCCATACTATCACAAAGTGACTCGACAAATGAACACACATTATGGATTTGCATAAATGCTGAGCAGGTCCTTTCAACACACAAGGAAAGCATACAGACAATAACAAATAAGTTACAAATAAAATGACAATGAAGGCAACAGTACTGAAGAGGAAATTCTAACCAAATTAACCAAGCTAAAACAGAAATATAAATATTCAGCTTGCAACTTCAGTGCTTCACCTCAGGGAGTTTTGGTGGCTGCTTAAGAGCCTTGACAACACTGTTGGAGATTTGTTACCTCAACTGAAAATATCTAATTTAAGCAGCCTTCTATATAGAAGTGTGGTTGTTGCTGGTGCATCTTGGTTCTTAAAGGTAAAAGGATGTGAGGCTCCTCGGGCTGGTGTGTATCCCTAGATACTGTAGCATGAAGTCTATGAGATTCTATGACTCCATAGAATCAGACACCCATCCCTCACAGTTACTTCCCAGCCAAGACTGGCAACCATTTTCAGCTGTCCAAGGACAGAGGCACACACTGAGAATCTAACCCAAGTCTAAAAATTGGTTGTTCAAGTCTTATTTTAAACAGCAGGGCAGGTAGTTCTGTGGGTAGCAATGTGTCACCTGTTTTCAAAAGGGAATGAGAGAACATAAGTAAGTAATTTAATTAATATAATTAGCTTTTAATGCGGCAATTCACAGCAAAAGCCGTCTCAAGGTGCCTTACATAAAACGAGTCAACATAAAATTGAATAAATAATTAAAAATGAATAAAAAATTCAAATACATAAATAAAACAGAAGTAAAAGAATAAAACAAATAAAAAATAAAAACTATCCATAAGAAAGAGAATAAAAATAGGTTTTGAGTCTTGACTTAAAAATGTCCACAGACTCAGACTGCCTCACGGTCGCAGGAAGACTGTTCCACAGGGTGGGTGCACGATACGAAAAGGCTCTTTGACCTGCTGACTTCTTCTTCACCCTGGGAACACAGAGAAGTCCTGCATCCTGCGACCGCAAAGCCCGGGCCGGCACGTAGAGTTCCACCAGATCAGCCAGATAAGATGGCGCCAGTCCATCCTCGTGGATGTATATAGCAGTTCCTCGCTATATTTCTCAGATGGAAAAAAGCAGTCCTAGTAACATCCCTGATGTGGAGGTCAAAAGACAATGTGGGATCAAAAATTACCCCAAGGTTCCTCATTTTGTCCGTATGATGTATGACACAGGAACCAAGGCTGAGCGCCAGCTGGTCAAACTGATGCCGATGTCTCATTGGACCAAGAACCATCATTTCAGTCTTATCAAAGTTTAAAAGTAGGAAGTTACTAGACATCCAACTTCTCACTGATAGAAGACAGTCATCCAGGGATTTTATGGGAGTGAGATTTTCTGCAGTTATCGGCATGTACAACTGAGTATCATCAGCATAACAATGAAAGGCAATCCCAAAACTCCTCAGTATATGCCCAAGGGGTGCCACATACAGGGAGAAAAGCAGGCAAGGGCACTTCCAGTAATCCCAAAAAATTCTCCAACCTACTGAGCAAAATATGATGATCCATGGTATCAAACGCAGCACTGAGATCTAACAACACCAAAACCGTAGTGGTGTCTGAGTCCATTGCTCACAGATCATTCACTACTTTAGTGAGCGCTGTCTCTGTGGAGTGATATTTCCTAAAAGCAGACTGCAGTGGCTCAGAAAGATCATTCTCAGTGAGGTGGTCTATGAGCTGCCGTGAAACCACCTTTTCTAAAATTTTGGAACAGAATGATAGATTTGATATCGGCCTGTAATTTTTCAATACACTAGGGTCAAGATTAGATTTCTTAAGTAATGGTTTAATCACTGCTGATTTAAAACATTTCAAAACAGATCCAGAGGTTAATGACAGATTAATAATTTCCAGCACAGTCGGCCCAAGTGTGGGCCACAGGTCCTTAAACAATTTTGTTGGTATGGGATCAAATAAACAGGTTGTGCTTTTTGTAGATGCCACAAGTTTCGTCAGCACGCCCAATGAAATACTATTAAATTCTGTAAATCTAGGTAACACCTCAATGGTAGCGCCCACCTCCATAGCAGGTTTTAATGGCTGGGCCGAGGCGTGCTGAGATATGCTCAGCCTAATATCTTCTATTTTCTTCTCAAAATAATCCAAGAAATCCTGTGCTGAAAAGGGAGAACGACTAAGAGGTGGCTGCCTGTGAATAAGAAATGCGACTGTGTGAAACAAAAACTTTGAGTTATGTTTGTTTTTACTGATCAAATCAGAGTAATAGGTCCGCTTCATGGCCAGTAGTGCATGCTTATAATCTAAAATAGCATCCCGCCACACAAGGTGGAACACCTCTAATTTGGAATAACGCCATTTCCGTTCCAATCCTCTAGCCTTCTGCCTGAGGTCACGCAAATAACCATTGAACCAAGGTGACTGTGCCTTAGGAGGGCGTGACCTTACAAGAGGAGGCGCAATCTTATCAAGTGTAGTTTTAAGTGTTAAATTTAGACTATCCGCGAGGCTGTCCACTGATTTAGCATTCTCCAGATTCAAAGCTAAAATATCAGGTAGTCTGGCCTCAAGTTCAGTCATAGTTGAGGGTAAGTAAGTCCCTTCGGCTGCTCCCTTGTTTGCACTTGGGGTCGCCACAACAAATCCGAGGTGGATCTGCATGTTGAATTGGCATAGGTTTTACACCGGATGCCCTTCCTGACACAACTCCACATTACATGGAGAAATGTGGCAGGGGTGAGGTTTGAACCGGGAACCTTCTGCACTGAAACCAAGCGCATGATTGATTTAATTCATGTTAGGTTCAAAACACACCCATGATTAATCGACTCATTGCAACCCCCTGGTACCCTGCAGCTTACTTTGACCTCAGCAAAGTGGAGCTGGAGATGTCCCAAATGCATTTGTGTGTGCTGTAGTTTGGATTGTCAAGATAGGACCTTTTATCTTTTAAAATTTGTTTTTCCTGATGATTTCTGATGGCTTCTTTTACAGCGATATTGCAGTTAAAATGTAACAGTGTCTAAGAAGCAAGCATCGCAGAACCAAATAAACTGACAGCACTAACCAGACATGCTAACTAATTATGAGTACTATCAAAGTGCAAAATTAAGGTGTTGTACCATGTCTGCCTTATATAATATGTGACCAATGAGGATAAAATGACAATGTTTTGGCTTTCAGAAGAATAAAAATACAGCCTAATGTCTGTATAGCTGACTCCAACTTGCTTGATTACTGAGACTTAATGACATTTCTTTTGCGGCAGCTGGTGACACCTTCAGATGGGATTTCAAGAAAACAACACTTTCACTCGAGGCGCCTTGAAAGATACCTCAGAGGCACAAGAAAATGTCAACATGACAAAAGACTAGCTGTTGGATCGTTTGGTTTTAGAGCTGTGCGTCTGTCAGGCCAAATAACGATCCCGCAGATGACCCCATCAGCATTTGGCATGTTGGGAAAATGGAGGGACTGGAAGAGAGAGGAGAAATGGGAGGGAACAGAAGATGGAGGGATAAGGCCAGAAGAAAAGATAAATGGGGAGGAAGGCACCCAGTTGGAACGTGCTATCTGCCTGCAGATTGTTGAACAGGAACAGAAAATAAGAAAATATTGATTACAAACGCAGTCGGAGGGCTGCAACAGCGGGTGGCGTAAAAGACAGAGAATGGTTTCTCCCTGGTTACTGCATGATAAGGGGCGGTCCTAGGGAGAGCTTGATAGAGACAAAAGGAAAATAGGTTTTAACCTCTATTCATTCAGAAACCTCTCAAGGAGTATGTTGTTAGCTACAGCCAAAAGTGGCTTGCTGCCCAAATCTCAACGACACAAAGCAACGGGATATTGTTAGCTAATTAAAAATGTTGTCTTTACTAAGCAGAAGTGTCATATTTTCGAGTAGATGATAAGAAGTATGAACACTGGCGGTTGTCAATACCACTGATTTGCACCATCAGCACCAACACATTGCTTACACATTGTAAATCGATACACCTAATGCTGCTTGAAAAGTGTAATTAAAATGTTAAAATGTTTAACAGCCTTTCAATGGTGGGATCAAGTGTGGACACACGAGCAGACTTCAAACATTTTTAGCTCTAATGAAACAGTCAGACATGTTCTTTGAAAATCAGCCTGAGCATTGAGTGTGTTTTCTGAATTCCCTCTGAGCTACCTGATCTTGTTGTTGTGAAAGTGTAGTGACACGGACCCACAACAGGGGGCGCAAATGAACGGTCAATAGATGAGCCAAAAAGTAACAATTTAATGTTGTGAAATGTGCACAACGAACATACAGACAATCTCAGAATATGATTACAGTCAAATTACAAAGGTGACGTGTGGGCAGGCTCGAGGATAGAAGACGTCTGTCCTGAGAAGGGCCGGAACCACACGATTTCCGCCACCACCGAACCTGGTGAATACTGGAGCCGCCAAGTCCCGAATTCCCAGGTGATCACCATCTCCGACTGTCGGATCTGGTACTGCTGGCGAGAACAAAGACAGTCAAGTGTGGGTGTGTGTACACCCAGTAACAACAACGGTGGGAATGCCACCTCCACCTCTCACTCAATATGTGATGAGTACCGCAGTGATTCCTCAAGGGAAAAGAGTGCAGTCCTGCACTAGCTCACTCAGCTTCCACAAAAAGAGGAACCGGTACTCCTGCAAACACTCACAATATACAGATATATTGTAACACAAAACGGCTGAGGATATTACCTTCAATGAAGTACGATATCTCGGCGATGAGGTGGAGATGACATCTGGGTTTTATGGAGTGAGGTGATGAAGAATGAGTGACAGCTGTCAGGAAGTAATGAGTAACAGCTGTCACTCCCGGCTTTGTCCGTGGCGGCAGCGCCCTTTCGTGCCTGAAGCCCGCACTTCAGGCAGGGCGCCCTCTGGTGGTGGGCCAGCAGTACCTCCTCTTCTGGCGGCCCACACAACACTTGTTGTTTGTTTATACGTGGGCTGTCCGTAAAGTATCGGTCCTTTTTATTTTTTTTAAAAACTATATGGCTTTCATTCATATGTTTTTACGTCAGGCAAGTTTGAACCCTCGTGCGCATGCGTGAGTTTTTCCACGCCTGTCGGTGATGTCATTCACCTGTGAGCACGCCTTGGGAAGGAGTGGTCCCGCCCCCTCATCGGAATTTCATTGTCTGGAAATGGCAGAATGAAAAGGACTTTTTTTCCATCAGATTTTTTTTCAGAAGCTGTTAGAAACTGGCACCTGGAAACCATTCGAAAAATTTATCTGGCTTTCGGTGAAAATTTTGCGGGCTTCACAGGGAATAAGGACTGTGATGACGCGGCACAAACCACTGGATAATTTCTAAGATGATGGCTCTGTGGATACGAGACGTCGTGTGCTCTTTCTCTGGTAATCACAAGAGCTGGGCATCAGCCATTTTCCGGCAGATTTCACTTTTAACCAGAGATTTTGTCATGGAACGCCGCGCGGAGGCTTCGCGTGTCACGACCGATTCGCTTGATGAGCGAGACAAAGAACGCCTCCGTTTCGGCGTGTCAGAGGACAAGTTAGGACATGCCTATCTCGGCTTTCAATGCTTACCAGTCCAGTAAGTATCAGAGAAATTGTGGAGAGCTAGACATGTCCAAACTTGTCCACTGACACGCCGAAACGGAGGTGTTCTTTGTCTCGCTCATCAAGCGAATCGGTCGTGACGCGCGAAGCCTCCGTGCGGCGTTCCACGACAAAATCTCTGGTTAAAAGTGAAATCTGCCGGAAAATGGCTGATGTCCAGCTCTTGTGATTACCGGAGAAAGAGCACACGACGTCTCGTATCCACAGAGCTATCCATTTAGAAATGATACGGTGTTTTGTGCCGCGTTATTGCAGCTTGGAGCGCGGTGCGCCAAGCGTCCTTAAAGGGGTCCTTAAAACGACAGTTAACAGTCCTTATTCTCTGTGAAGCCCGCAAAATTTTCACCGAAAGCCAGATACATTTTTAGAATGGTTTCCAGGTGCCAGTCTCTAACAGCTTCTGAAAAAATTCTAACGGAAAAAAAGTCCTTTTCATTCCGCCATTTCCAGACAATGAAATTCCGACGAGGGGGCGGGACCACTCCTTCCCAAAGCGTGCTCACAGGCGAATGACGTCACCGACAGGCGTGGAAAAACTCACACATGCGCACGAGGGTTCAAACTTGCCTGACGTAAAAACATATGAATGAAATCCATATAGTTTTAAAAAAAAATGAAAAGGACCGATACTTTACAGACAGCCCACGTACGTCAGGTTTTTTTTTTTTTTTTGGTGTTCACCATGTCTATCCTTTGAAATATTAACAACACTCCCATTGCAATTTGGTTGCTTTCTCCTCAGTGCCATTACTCTGGACAACACCCTGGTTATCCTGTCTACAGTGGCACCGGATGCTGGACGCTACTATGTGCAGGCGGTGAATGATAAGAATGGCGAGAACAAGACCAGCCAGCCCATCACCTTGTCTGTAGAGAGTGAGTATCCATATATCAATACACAAAATTGCCTCAACATGAGAAATGTTTGCACATTGCCCATAAAGGACCATTTAACTGATCTTATCCCTCACTTCTAAGAAATCATTGTTATAGATTTCAATAATTTGTTGAGCAAAGTGCCACTTTTAGGAAAAAATCATTTTATTTTCTCTTTTGATTTCTTCTATTTTCAATAATGTTCTGTCAGTGTTTTCAGCATTTTCTTAATATTGCATTAATTTGGGACTGGTGTCAATCAACTGAACTGAGATTCAGTTCCAGGTCTGGTAGAACGCACAGATGCTCTTTATTCAATTAAATTCATTAACACCATAACAAATTTGGACAAAAGTCGCCTCAAAGCACTGTACGCTATAGTAAGATCAAGATTTTACCAACTCTGTGTGCAAGTACACTGGTGACAGCAGGAAAAAAAAATCTCCCTCAGTATTTTTGATTATGGGGAGAAACCGAAGGCACACCAGACTTGTTGAAGTGACCATCTGTTATGGCAATTTGAACAAAACAAAAGGTATTGCCAGAACATGCAATGATGACAATCTTGCAGCTAATATATATATAGAGAGAGAGAGTCATAGAGAGAATGAGTCCAGTCTTCGCACTGGTAGGACAGTTGAAATGACAACAAGACTGGGATTAGACTCCCAGTTTAATTGACTGCATTAGTAAATCAGTTACTGCATTGATGCCAGAGAGGTCAATAAGGCAAAAGATCAGCAACATTTCACACAAACTCAGATTTGCCTCCAACTCATCCCCAAGATGCTGATTGTGCAGTAAAGTGTTTTCCCAAGCTCAAAGGTTGGCTGCACTTGATGCACACATTGCCTTCCACAGAACTGCCACATGTCCTGGGTGACAGCCACCGAGACAGACAACTGTCTAGCCACACCTCCCAAAAGTAGCTATCTATATCTGCCACAGGCAGGTAAAACTTGGCCAACTCCTTTGTCCTCTCTATTTGTCGGAGTCCTCAACAGTGAGGGACTTGTGTGAAATATCATGCCCCGAGGACCATGCTACATAGCCCAAATGTCATAGCACTCACTACACAAGCAACATGCCTCATCTGAATCTCCATAGGTCTGTGTTCATTTCACACAATGCCATTCAAGCAGTGCCCAGGGATCCTCTGAAGAGACATAGTGGCAAAGACATCCAGTCATTCTGTTGGGTCATTCGCTATCATCCAAGTGTCCAAATTCAATTATGCATAATAAATGAGATGGCAAAAAATTTTGTTGAAGATGGCCACATACTTTACATTCATTCATTCAGTTTTTATACCTGCTTACTCCAATTAAGGGTCACAGGTGGATGGCGAATATTGCAGCAGTCATAGGGTGTGAGGTGAGTTCAGGGTACACCCTGAACAGGATGCCAGTCAATTGCAGGGCCATATATGTAGACAAACAAAGACACCCACATGCAAACCTACAGCCAGTTTAACATTTCCAATCCATCTAATCTGCATGTCTTTGAATGTGGGAGGAAGCCGAAGCACCCACACGCCAATACGGGGGCAACATGCAAACTCCACGCAGAAAGGCCCCAGGTGGGAAGCGCCCATGACCTTCTTTTACTGTGAGACAACAGTGTTATCCACTCAGCCACTGCACTGCAGGCCACATTATTTATTGGTGAAAAAAATATTTTGACAATTTGTGTCCAGAATAAGATCTGGCTGACCTGAGCGGGAGACTGAACCATGATGACACCCCATTTACTGTAATATTTTTTTCAAGTTAATAAGAGCATTCTTGTTTAAGTTACGGTACACTGAACTTGCTGCAATTCCCGTTTTCTCCTCTTAGGGTCGAGTTGTATTGAAATATATTTGCCTTCAACATGAAAGTGTTTTTAATAGAAAAACTCTTGAGATTAGAACATTCTTCTACTTTGACTCAAAATTAGCAGAGAATTGAAAAAAAAAAAATAGAATACCAACTCTCACTAATGCTGTGGGGATTTGTCAAATGTGTTAATTCTTACAAGCTCAACATTGCAAATCACTGGAAGGACAGCATGATTGTGGCTGCAGCCATTTTCTCCCGTTGTTGAAAATGAACAGATGTGTACATCCAAATGTTGAGAGGAAGTGGCAGTGAGGGAGACATACACAGACTGTATTGCTGCCAAGTACTTCTTAATATTCATCCACTCCAACAAGACCAACATAAAAACAACAATAACAACAGCAATCAGAGATTTCTGACATCTGCCAGTCTGGATCTGAATCACCTCCAAAATTTAGTGGAGTCTTCCGTACCTTAATATCTATCTGTGGTGCAAATTTAGTGAGAATCTGTGAAGTAGTTTTGAAATAATTCATCACAGCCTATATGAAGGAACATTTTGATCCAGAATCCAGATCTGGATAACCTGGAAAATTTTATGGAGTCTTCCATGGCCTAATATATGCCCATGGTGAAAATTTGGTGAGAATCCGTGAAGTAATTTTGACGTAATCCTTCAAAGCCTATATAAAGTGAAACTTGATTCAGAATCCAGTGTCGTAGACTGAACAGTCCCCCCTAAAAATTCGGTCTGCCCTGCCTCCACTGCACATGCAGCTCTTCTGAGATGGACTGTCTTCACCAAAAGCGATCAAATGGATAAATGGGATTATTAGGTGTCAGATTACAAGGTAAAACCTCTTAAATAATTCTAAAGTTGGTTTAAGCAGAAATGAGGCGATAATCTGTGACACTTTGAAGTGACGGACACACAGTAAACGCAGCAGCTCTGATCGCTTCCTCCATCTTTTTATGACGAAATAATGCTGAATTTATGATTGTTGTGCAAAAGCTTCAGATATCCGTTGCTGAGATAGATGATGACTGGAGTGCAGTTTTAAACAAAAACAAGGTGATAATCGGTGAACCTTGGCTAATGCTGCATGCGCAGACCAATTTTTAGGGGGGCCTGTTCGGTCTGCAACACCGGATCCGGATGACCTCCAAAATTTAATGGAGTCTTTCTTGGTCTAACATCTATCTGTGGTGAAAATTTTGTCAAAATCCATGCAGTAGTGTTGAGGTAATCTTGCTAACGGATGGACAGATGGGCGGACAGATAAAAAAAATGAATGCCAATGATTTCATTGCGTCCTTGGCAGATGTAATAATAAGATAGGCAAATCAAACTATTCACATGGGTGCAGTTCAACAGAGTGAAATATAAGCGGAAGCCAAACAGATAACTTCTTAAAAGATGGACAACTGACATTTAGACTGGAAGTGAATGCATGTGCAATGTATCACAACTGACAGCATGAAGGGAAAAGATGTCACCTGTGGCACATCTATGCGGACAACAGTGGCAGAGTTGATTATACGCATGCTGGAAAACACGTACAGGCGTTCAGGTTTGATAGAACGTCGATCAAAGTGCCTCGGCTCTGCAGGTCTCTGGGAATCGTGACATGCATTAAAATGGGCATTCCGCACACACATACACGTCTATGAACTCTGTTGCCACCTGGGACTTCGTGTGGGCGTCATTGCATTTGAGCGCATGCTTGTATTTCACAGAGAGTGTCTGTCAGTATTTGCTCCAGCTGCTGTTGCTGCTGCAACTCTTCTGACGTCATTATTCCCAAGAGCTTTTTACGCTCTAGCAGCAATCGCCTGAGCCTTGGAGAGAGAAAAGGAGAAGAAAAGATAGTTATTACATTATTGATTCTATTTTCAGGATGTAGTTTAGATCATTTAATTAAAGGTAAAAGCTTTCAGAGTTTCAAAAGAAAAGGGCAAATTAAGAATTTTATGAGAATAGCTATTTTTTTTCCACATTTAAGCCATGGACAGAGCATCAAAAGCTGAAACCATGGTTTTGAAGTTCGAATGGATTAAAGAATGCCTCTTAGTATGCAAAGGTATTCTTGTCAGTTTCAACATTCAGCTGACAAATCAGCATCAGCATCCAAGTCATCTCCTTTACTCTGCAAAACCATCTTCTTCATCTTTGATTGGCTGATCCCATTTGGGAGTTTCCACAGCAGATCATCCATCTCCATTTCACCCTGTTATCTGCATCTTCCTCTATCAAACCAATCACCTGCGTTAGCTTCCCCTTCACATCCATAAACCTCCTCTTTGTCCTCCATCCATAAACCTCCATCCTCAGCATCCTTCTCCTTACATACCCTGCAAATGTCCTGTGTACATATCAAAACCATATCAATCTCTCCTCTCTGACATTGTCTCCATACAGTTCTGCCTGCACTGTCCAGCTGATTTCTTCATTCCTAAACCAACCTGATCTCATGCCAAGTTTGTGATAGCATCACGGAAAGTGATTTAATCTGTTGTGGGGCTATCCCTTCTGTTTCATCTTGAAAAGCAAATCAGGGCATGTTTTGAAGCGTCATATAACTTCCTTATCTATCTTTTTCAATCTTGAACAAACTTGAGATATGTGGTACTTACGGCCATCATCTGCACCAGATTTGAAGTCTGGGTGAAATTTTCAAGCTGTTTGAAAATTTTGAGCTGATCGAAAATTTCATCCCGGTTCACCAAATCGTCGCTGGTGCATGGGAACTTTGCGGTGTCCATTGTTTTAACAGCTTCAATCTTGTTCAAATATCTTTAAACAGAGCATTCCTCATGAGTACAGCTTTAAACATGTTTGATCGAGCTCCATCAGGGTAAATATTTCAAGCAGAAGCAGTGTTTGTTGTGATTCTGTCTGTGGGTGCAGTCAGGCAGAGCTCCTTTCTTTTGTTTCTGGATGTGTTGCCAGGTCTGCACTTTATAAGCAATCCCGTAGGAGGCAAGCCGAAATACGCCGTTTCATTCCGATCATAATAAAATGACACCCTGTGGAATATGGGATGTTAGTTTGTGATACTGTTGCAAAATATAATAGATTTTCGTGGTGTTATCATGGAAAAAAAAATTTGTGATGGCATGACAGAATTTTGGTTGATATGGTGGCATTTGGTGTTGTGGTTAGGGTTAACATTAGTAAGGCCCCCTTCACACATAGTACAAATATGTATGTGCAACTCAGGGTGACTCACAGTGAAACAGCTCATATGAGCGAACCACAAAAACATCGCGCCGACAGGCAGGCATGCACAAACCTGGTGTGATAGTTCATGTACATGATGGTCTCTTTGAAGCAGGAACACAGTACGAGCAGCTGCACCACATCACGCTGCTGATGTGGAGAACTATAAAATAAAAACCAGTTGTCTAATTAGTGAATATCACTGGGTTGTTATAAATAATACATAAAAGGAGACACAATACAGAATCCCGTGGTTAAAAAAATGCCACTCAGGGGATTTGAAGCCATAAGCTGTGATTACCAGAAACTTTACCACTGCGCTACCATCGCTGGCCTGGAATCAGTGTGGGAAAAATGCCTGAAATCAACAAGGACATGAAGGAGGTGCGCTGTGTGCGTCCACTGCAGCCCGGTGCAAAGGCGAAAGATGCTTTATATATTTCCACATGAGGACAGCAGGCAGAGACACACACCTCACAGAGGAGTGTTGTAAGTTCATGTCCTTCCAAACATGTAACATGTTCTCAAGCTTGGACATCCAGGAGCAGAGATTTTTACAGCTGCGGCTGTGTGCAGACATGCCCCCCCCCCCCTTGTCCGTTCAGCACCCAGACTAACGTGTCACTCTCTGTGTTAATTGGTCATTCATTTTCATTATTTGTTATGTAATTGTGTATATGTAGGTATTGAGGTATTGTCATAATTATTTATATAACTGTCCTGGCGGTCGTTTCTGTGTTTGTAATGTGCACACTGAGCTGTCATCCAGCTGTCAGTGTGCTGTGATCAGCTGACAGGCACCTCCCTGTGCTGTGTGCGACCAGTCCTTGCTGTCCAGTCCCCATGTGATCAGATCTGTACATACATATAAGCATTTTATGCAAGTGCCCCCCCACGTGTGTGGCTTTTTGCAACTCCACAGTTGTGGGGCACTTAGACAAATTTCATATCCAGCTCGACAGTGATTGTCTGCTGACTGTTTTCATGATGATAGTACAAATGGCCACACATTTTCTAAGTGCCAAACAAGTAATGTTAGATGTCGTGTCTGTCTGCTGGAATTTGGCCGACACCTGCCGCAAGAGGGTTCGATGGGTTCTCACAGGGCACACTGTCTTTCAGCTGCTGATGTGTGATAATACTTGTAGCAACAGGTGTACGAGGCACTTCATGCGCAATTCGTCCACGTTCACACTATGTGTGAAGGGGTCCTAAGCGAAAGATGATCGTGCCATGAGAAAGTACTACATTTGGTGACAGTGTTATGAAAAAAAAAAAGCATGACACTGGGCTGACTAATCCAATCCACCTTTATCACTCCCATGGAAGATCATGACATCTTCAGCTCTACCACCTTCAGGCCCAGCACTACCACATCTAAACCATACCACATAGCTGATCTCACTATATCTTAGAAATGTTCAATTTCACTCTTTTACCATTAGTGCAGCAGCTAAGAGAATATTTAGAGCAAAATGATGCAAACGGTGATACAAGCACCAAAGCTGGCACAAATACTCCTTAGACATTACTCTTTTGAAAAAAACGATTGGCCACTTGAATTTTCAATAGGCGGCCAGGTAGGGGTTAATTGAAGAATTACACAGGGGTCAAAATTAAAAATGCTCAAGTCATTTTGAAAACTACACCACATTATCTGTCTGATCGTAAAGAGTCCAAAAAGGTATAGTTTGGACTATCTATGACTGAATGATCAGGAGTTATGGGGTAAAAACAGCAAAAATGGTGACAAAGGTCAGTTTCAGTTTGTACAGGGGTCAAAAGTTAAAGTTGTTCCAATTTTGGTAAAAAAAAAAAAAAAAAAAATGCAAATTATTGGTTGAGTTAACAGGGTTTTAAAAATGAATAGTTTGGACCATGTATCATGCTTATTTATCATGTTACGGGGTACCATATGTCACATGTCATAGAATCCAATGGATGTTGACCTTGTTTGACCTTTACTTTGGAGACCAAACATTCAACACAATCAAAACTGTTCCATTTATTAATCCTATTAGCTCAACCAATAATTTGCATCACTTTTTACCAAAATTGAAGGAACTTTAACTTTTGACCCCTGTACAAACTGAAACTGACCTTTTTCACCATTTTTGCTGTTTTTACCCCATAACTCCTGATCATTCAGTCATAGATAGTCCAAACTATACCTTTTTGGAATCTTTATGATCAGACAAATAATGTGGTGTAGTTTTCAAAATGATTTGAGCATTTTTAATTTTGACCCCTGTGTAATTCTTCAACCTACTCCTACCTGGCCTCCTATTGAAAATTGAAGTGGCCAGTTGTTTTTTTTTTTTTTTTTCAAAAGAGTAATGTCTAAGGAATATTTGTGCCAACTTTGGTGCTTGTATCACCATTTGCACGATTGTTTCAGTTATCTGCTGCACTACATATATTATTCAGGCCCACGTGTTCTACCCACTCCACCCTGCCTCCATTCTCTTCTTCATCTCTCTACCACACCCTCCATTACTTTGAACCGTGTACCCCAACCTCTACTCCTTGCAACCACACTATTCCACTGGGCTCCCTCGCATTCATACACATGAACTCTACCTTGCTTCAAATTACTTTCATTGTCCTTCTCTCCAGAGTGTATCTCCACCTCCATAGGGCTAATCTTAGCCTACTCAATACTCTCACTAAAAATCACAGTGTACTTCTTGGGGAAAGTCAATAATGCTGCAATGGTTAATTGCTTATTATTCATCTGTTTAATTGACAACTATGTTGATATTTGATTAATTATTTTGAGCAATTAAAAAAATTGAAGTTCTTTGATTTAGGTTTCTTAAATCTGAATATTGTCTGATTTATTTTACTAGTTAGTAGACTAACTAGACTAGTTTAGTACTTTCTCCTATCTGTCATAAAACTGTATAACTTTGGGCTGTGAACAAAACATGACATTTAAAGGCATCATCTTGGGGTCTGGATAACACTGATTGCCATTTTTCACCATTTTTTTTATATTTTATGAACCTAACAGCTAGGGATGCACAGATCCTGATACCAGTATCGGGTATCAGCCGATCTTGTATGTATTTACTTGGAATAATAAAACTGCTCTGATACTAGACACCCGATACCCCTTTACAGGAGCATGATCTCAACCTCTCAATGCATTTTTTGTGTTGTGGGTCAAGCAGCCTGTGAGCAGGCGGAAGTCGAGGTTCGATGGCACTGCCCACTTCACCCACGAAGCGTTTGATGCTGCAAGCTTTTCACCTGTGTCCTGCAACACAGCTCCAAGTTGAAAACAGTTGTCTCTCAAAGTGCGGTGATTGGCAGTGCACCTGCACTGAGCTTTACTAAGACATTTTTACATTTTTTTTAAACTCTGTGACGCTCCATGTGTGTCCTCACTAAAAACAGCTGATCCACACGCATTAACAAATGCTAATGCTTGTTTTTTTTTTTCCCTACCCAAATGCACCTAAAGTCTCTTTCTGAGGATGACATGACTTAAAAAATGCTGAAACATGTAAAAAAAAATTCTCTACCTGTCAATCTGGTCGTGCTTTTTCCATAAATACACGTTGTCAATTCTTCCTGCTCAGATGGCCATCCAGGGGCGAATCCAGATGGGTGGGAGGGATGTGGGGGGTGTCTTTGCACCCCTAGATTAAAAGTCCACTTTTGAAGACAATTTTTCATACTACTACTACTACTACTACTACTACTATAATAATAATTTTAACAACTAAAATGGTGAGGAAGAATTTAAATGTTAGAAAAGTGTAGGAAGGAATTTAATAGTTACATTTATAAACAATGTAGATTATAAATTGTAAGTTTTACTGTTACAGTGCTGTCAGCATTTAAATATGAGGTCAAGAAAGATGTCTTTATTTTATTTTTATAAAACAAGTATTTATGTTCACTGAAGTCAAAAAAGGGTGACTATAAAGGGAGTATTGGCAATACCGGTTATTTTCATGTTGAAGTGGCATTGGGGGTGTTGTCAGCAGCTGCTGAAAGTAACTAATAAGTAATCTAGCTTAGTTACTTTTAAAACTGAGTAATTAGTAAAGTAACTTACTTTTTCAAGGAGTAATCAGTACACACATTTAAAGTTAAAGGACAATTTGTTGTAGTCAAAAAGTGAAGTTACATGATTTAAGTGAAATGTTTGTAAATAAAAACAACACTAATGATATTGGTAGCAGTTACAGTCAAAAAGTAAACATTTTCAAAGTCATCATAAAACTGTAATGGTATCCTTAAGTATTCGTATCGGTACCCACGATGAGTACCCAAATGTAAGTACTCGTACTTGTACTCAGTCTGGGAAAAAGTGGTATCGGTGCAGCCGTACTAACAACTAATAAAGAAAATAATCGATCACTTGATTGGTTATGAAAATAATTGTTTAGTTGCAGCCCCAGCAGATGTAACAAATTAAATCAGTGTTGCTATCCAAATACATATGGACCTGATTGGAAATATATGGTATGTTATAAGATAAATGTGATGCTGTGTGTATATATACTACTTATGGTGTGAATATTTGAGCAATACTTTTAAGGTGTCTAAAATGCAAGAGCATGATCACAAAGCACACCTTTATCCTTTTGCATGACCAGAGATGAGGCTGTTTTACCTTCACCCAACTCTGCGCTCTCAGTAATAATTTCCTTTTTAAAACATCAAGGCTCATTTTTAAGTATTTATAGTGTTGTCGGGTTCAAATATGCACCAATCATCCGCTGAAAGCTCAACCTTGGGAGTGATTGTGTGTTTTTTTGCATGCAGATGCACACACCCTATGACCCACAAATGGTAGGTTTGAGTCATGACAGGCCCTGAAGCTACATCGGACATATGCAGCCACGAGCGCACTTCCAGGGCATGATGGGATTGACAGATCAGTGTGAGTTTATCACAGACATGATACATTTCAGGCAGCGCATATGCAGACACACACGCTGCTCTTGGCTATCTGTCTGTGAGTCATACAACACATAAATGCAGACACACGTGTAAATAGGCATATTTTTGAGACACACACATACACGCATCAGCTCACCATTGGACAGGAAGCATTTTTCAATCCTCGTTTTTGATTCTGCAGAAGGCATCATTATTCACAGTCGGTGCATTTTCTCATCCTCGTCAGCCTGTCTTTTTGGACGAACTTGCAGTGTGCGCACTGGTCAGTTTCAATATTTCACATCGATGAGCACCCAGAGAGTGCATTGGGTGGGAATGAAATGTATAAGACATCACTCCAGCATCATTCCAGTTGACTCACTGTAGCACGCCTCTGTGAGATGCAGTTATATTCTAAACAAAGTGACAGCATGTGGCGGGCAAATCAATGCCTGTTTAATTAATCACCACTTAACCTATGCATGTGTGTTGATATGTCTAGATGTGGGAGGTCCAGCAGACCCCATCGCCCCCACTATCATCATCCCCCCGAGGAACACGAGTGTGGTGACGGGCACATCAGAGGTCACAATGGAGTGTGTAGCCAATGCCAGGTAAACATCTTGCTGTTGTTGTAATATCACAGGTCAATTTGTTAACCAGCTGGTTCGACACCCACTGATGTCTCAGCTCATTAACAGCTGTTTTATCTGATGGTAACCACTGCACAGGAACTCATGCACAACTCTTTTCTGCCCTTTCCTCCACTGGCTGATCTATTTTTGTCAGAGATGCGTGAGGCTCTGGCGCGCATGTGCATGCTTTAGGTTACAGGTGGAATAGAGATCCAAAAAGACTCCCAGATACTTGATTCCTCAAGGTGCAAGAAATGAGCAGTCAGGTTAAGTCTGGGACAATGGGTTGTCCGCATCCAGTACATAGAATTGGCCTGCATCCCAAGTACAGCATCTGTCTGCGACAGCCAGGTGATAGCTGTGAAATCTCTTGGTGTCATTTTGTTGTGACACTACTGATGTATTGCCTTTCACAAAGTAGGTTATCCATCCTCGTGGATCCTGGAGTCCCTTGTTAATTATTCATGATGCAGGTAGCTTGTGGGATTGGAGTGGAACTGCACATTGGTAGACGGGGTTTGATTCCAGTTGTCTGCTGCTCCAGGATACCTGCCTGCCTGTGCTTGGGAAAGACCCTGCTTCTGCATTGTCCCAGTCCAAAGGGTACCAGCCTTGGCTGGGGAAGTAACTTCCAATGAATTGGCTCCCCATCCAGGGACAGTCACAGACTCTTATCCACTTCATGTTATGATATTTGGGGATAAGTATTGCCAACAGGTTTATACTCATCAGCCACTTTGTTAGGTAAATTTGTTCAATTGCTTATTAACACAAATAGCTAATCAGCCAATCACATGGCAGTAACTCAGTGCATTGATGTGATGAAGATGACTTGCTGAAGTTCAAAACTGAGCATCAGAACGGGAACAAAAGAAAGAGGATTTTCGTGACTTTGAACAAGCAGTGGTTGTTGGTGCCAGACCGGCTGGTCTGAGTATTTCAGAAACTGCCGATCTATTGGGATTTTCATGCACAGCCATCTCTGGGGTTTGTAGAGAATGGTTCAAAACAGAGAAGATATCCAGTGAGCGGCAGTTGTGTGGACAAATATGACTACTTGATGTCAGATGTCAGAGGATAATGGGCAGACTGGTTGACTGGGTGACTGTGTGATGCTGTCATGTCTTTATGGACCAACATCTCTGATGAATGTTTCCAACACCTTGTTGAATCTATGCAATGAAGAGTTAAGGCAGTTCTGCAGGCAAAAGTGGGTCCAACCTGGTACTAGAAAGGTGTACCTACAACCCCAATTCCTTTGAAGTTGGGACATTGTGTGAAATGTAAATAAAAACAGAATACAATGATTTGCAAATCCTCTTCAACCTATTTTCAATTGAATACACCACAAAGACAAGATATTTAATGTCCAAACTGATAAACCTTTTTGTTTTTGTGCAAATATTTGCTTATTTTGAAATGGATGCCTGCAACACGTTTCAAAAAAGCTGGGACATGGGTAGCAAAAGACTGGGAAAGTTGATGAATGCTCAAAGAACACCTGTTTGGAAACAGGTGAGTGTCATGATAGTGTGTAAAACGAGCATCCGCAAAAGCTCAACCATTCACAAGCAAAGATGGAGCGAGGATCACCACTTTGTGAACAACTGCATGAAAAAATAGTCCAACAGATTAAGAACAATGTTTCTCAACATTCAGTTGCAAGGAATTTAGGGATTCCATCATCTACAGTCCATAATATAATCAGAAGATTCAGAGAATCTAGAGAACTTTCTCCACGTAAGCAGCAAGGCCGAAAACGAACAGTGAATGCCCGTGACCTTCAATCTGTCAGGCGGCACTGCATTAAAAACTGACATCATTGTGTAAAGGATCTTACCACGTGGGATCAGGAACACTTCAGAAAATCATTGTCAGTTAACACAGTTAGTCGCTACATCAACAAGTGCAAGTTAAAACTCTACCATGCAAAGCGAAAGCCATACATCAGCAACATCAGAAATGCTGCTGCCTTCTCTGGGCCCGAGCTCATTTGAAATGAACAGACACAAAGTGGAAACTTGTGCTGTGGTCTGATGAGTCCACATTTCAAATTGTTTTTTTAAATCACGGATGCGTGTCCTCTGGACAAAAGAGGAAAAAGACCATCCATATTGTTACCAGTGCAAAGTTCAAAAGCCAACATCTGTGATGATATGGGGGTGTGTGAGTGCCCATGGCATGGGCAACTTACACATCTGTGATGGCACCATCAATGCTGAAAGGTACATCCAGGAAACGTCTTTTTCAGGGATGTCCCTGTTTATTTCAGCAAGGCAACACCAAGCCACATTCTGCACGTGTTACAACAGCGTGGCTTTGTAGTAAAAGAGTGCGGGTACTTGAGTGGCCTGCCTGCAGTCCAGACTTGTCGCCCATTGAAAATGTGCATTATGAAGCGCAAAATACGACAACGGAGACACTGGACTGTTGAACAACTTAAGTCGTACATCAAGTAAGAATGGGAAAGAATTCCATCTACAAAGCTTCAACAATTAGTGTCCTTAGTTCCCAAACGCTTATTGAGTGTTGTTAGAAGGAAAGGTGATGTAACACAGTGGTAAACATACCACTGTCCCAGCTTTTTTTAAATGTGTTGCAGGCATCCATTTCAAAATGAGCAAATATTTGCATAAAAACAATAACGTTTATCAGTTTGAACATTAAATATCTTGTCTTTGTGGTGTATTGAATTGAATATAGGTTGAACAGGATTTGCAAATAATTTTATTCTGTTTTTATTTACATTTTACACAATTTCCCAACTTCATTGGAATTGGGGTTGTAATAAAGTCGCCAGTGAGTGTATTTGGGATAGAATATAAAAAAAAAATGCAGAAAAAAAACAAAACAGCTGTATCACAACACGATGCAGGCACAAACTGGTGCTTGAATAGCTGCTGGGAGTGTCAACTGTACATTAGACTGCTTATAATTCTAATCTTTCTACTCCAAAAATCAATTGTCTTTTATTTTTGTTCTGTATCTTTGCACATACACACTCCCTGATGCATTCAGTGTGAATTCTTTCTCTCTCTCACACACCCACTCACAATTCCCCAAATGTGCTGAAACAAACACGTGTAGGACGACAAACGCAACGGATACATGACGCAACACAGATGTAGTTTGTGAGATACCTGCCTTATACCTTCCGCAAGTGATCATCAAAAACCGGTTGTCCAAGCACTCCACAGACAGTAGCAGATGTCATCTGACATTTACCATACTCTTAGTCTGTCAAGATATACTAAGTATACATGGATAGGAAGCAGGTATATCCCACAGTGAGATATCTTACTCATACTGCTGAAAGACCCATTTTTGTTTTTTTTTATTTGTTTCAGCTTTTCATTTTTTCTTCTCAAAATGTTGTTGTTCTTGGCTGTGGAAAAAAAGAAATAAATCACTCCACTAATGATATCCCTTGATTCATGACACAGTTGTCTTGAATTGGAAAAAGTTGACAAAAGCAGATTTTTGGATTTGATTATTCACTAATTTCATTAATGTGTCATATTCCAAGTGAAATATATTTTGACCCAGAGCTGCAAAGTCGGACACAATTTTTTTTTTTTTTTTTTTTTTTTTACAATTGAGCACAATAAATTATTGAATGCATGAGGTACATTTTGCCAGTTACAGTTGTTTATGCAGTAATTACACAGATTGTAACCATCACACTGTTGCAAATGTGCTCTCTTTATTTATGTCTCTCTCCAGGCCTCTTATAAAGTTGAGCATCTCGTGGCGGAAGAATGGCGTGCTGGTGAGCAGCGGTTTGAGTGACTTCAACCGCAGGCTCACCATCCTGAGTCCTGTGGCAAGTGATGCAGGTTTCTATGAGTGTGAGGCCGTTCTGCGCAGCAGCAGTGTGCCCTCCGTCAGCGCAGGTGCCTACCTGCACGTGCTAGGTGAGAATGGAACAGGAAAAATTACACCCTCCAATAAATTCCAGTATTGTCTCTGGTACACTTGCAACTATTAACAAGCTGATTTTGAGTTTTAACACCACGATCACTTTTGGAAGCATTAAAAGGGACAACAGACACAAACAGCAATTCTGTCTTTGAGCATCCTGCCCCCTGCTGGAAGCTTCTGTTTACTACATGACTTCCAGCACAGACACAACCTGAGGAGAGCTATGAATCTCTCTGCTCAATCACAATGATGCCGTGAGGCGGAGGAGGTCTTGGAAAATAAAGCAATGCTGAGTTATGGTTTGGTGTATAAATAAAATGAATACTGATAGAATAACTGTCAATTCTGTCATTTGTACAAAGTTAAAAAATAACGTATATCTTTTAATGTTGAATAATGCACTAATTCTGAGGTTTTGTAACAAACACAGACAGATCGCAAAGGATTCTGGGTAAAATGTACCTCTGCTAAACACTGTTTGGTTCAGTCATTCATTATGTAAACCAACACGTTAATGTGAGGTGTGTCGTGTGTTGGTGTTTACAGATAAATGTGCTTTTGGAAAACATTCCAATTTTTATTTGTTAAAAAAAAAATGGCATTTTCAAAAAAAAAGCCAAGTTGTAATTAGATAACCGTCTGATATAACCTGTGTCAAAAATAAATAATAGAACACTGTCATGATCTACTGGTGTTAGACGTTCAGTACTTAAGCTGGGTTTACACTGTGCGAGTTTTGGCCCTTTTTCAGATGATTTTTCATTCGTGCGAGAATTTATTGGATTGCCCCGAGTCACGCGTCCTGCATCATGTAGTATACATGCAGTAATGAGCTGCGTTTAACATCTCACGACCACCTCCTGATCGGCAATCATATGGTCGAATGAAAATCAAACCTGTTTGATATTATTCTGGTCAGCCGGCGTGAGGGTATCCCGCTGCTGAAGCACTACAAGCAACCAACCACTCGCATTGTGCATGTGCAAACACTGCAGACCTGTCTTATAATGCTTTTTTGTTGTTTTGTTTTGTTTTTAAACTTTGAAGTCTCCCATCGAGAGTTTTTGTAAATTAAGTTTGAAAAAAAAAGCTTACCTTTTGCTTCTGGAAACACGAGTCCGATGCGTGGTTTTTGAATGTACAATGTGTGTGAGAACATAAATTGTGCGCTCTGAACCTTTACACCGTGCGGTTCTGTGGTACAGTTTGAACTGAAGCCGAGTACAGTGATTAAAAATATCATATTAAATTATTAAATATATTATTATATATAATATAATAATATATTATTAAATATATTAAATATCAGATTAAAAATATCTGTGCAGCTTCAGAATGAAGACTGCGATGAACACTACTGGCCAGTAGATGGCAGTAGAGACTGTGAAAACTTGCCAAAACAAAATTCCAGATAATCCGTGTCTGCTACATTTAAGATGCATGGAATTTAACAAGCGCAAACACAATAACAATGTCTGTAAACCCAGAGAATATATTCATGAGAGTTTTAGGCACTAGAGTTTAATGTTGTTGTCCGTGGAGCCTGAAGAGAGTGTCTGAAATGCATTTGTCCTGTTGTGAATGTACTGAGATTACCCTATCCTACCCATAATGCACTGCAGGACACAGCATGTGCTCACTAAAACCTTGAAAAATTAGCGCATTACTTTAAAACTAAAACATATATCTGATATTTTCACTTTATAAAACTTCAGACGTGACAGTAATTTTAAATAACTTGTCCCAAATTAGTTTGGTTAAAATTTGAACTATAAGTTAAAAATGTATGCCTCTGGATGACTTGGGTAATATTGCCAGTGTATCAGTATGGTGTTAAAGCAAATGATTTTTTTTTTTTGTGTGTGACCAGTTCTCCTTTGCCTGCAGAGGATAGAGCAGTTTCTCCTAGAAGCAGCTCTCTTCTGTTTGCAGAGGGTAGAACTATACATCTGCTATGAAACTTTTAACAGGTAGGTGCTGAACTGATTTTAAATTTTAAAAATGTTTGTAGCTGTTTACTACGTTAATAGTCTAAAAATTATCGGACGAAAATTTATTGGAAGATAATTAGTCCGATTATGGTTTTTAAAGTTACCTAAAAATATCATCCGATGATGAAAACATTATCTTCGATAATTATGTTATCGGATTATCGGAATTGTGCCCACCACTGGTGATGAACACATTACTTGGATGCAGCAAAGATGCCGAAAAATTTCTATGACGGTTGATTTAGAGAGCAGAGGGGGAAAAAGACACAGTGATGTAAGCAATGTGCACAGGTTATAATGTGTAATCTGTTGTGCTTAGAAGCAAAAAAAAAAGTATTATCATGTTTGGGAATTTAAAAAACAATATGATTCACAGAGAAACAAAATATGAGAAGGGTTAAATTTTCTTTTTTGTTTTGGTGATTAAAATATTTAACAAGCACGTCAAGTTGTATTTACTGTATTCATGAATGGAAATTGAGCAGTAAAATACAGGTTTTAGAAATTGTCTTTTTCAGTTTTATTTATTTATTTATTTTTAAGTTGTGACCCAGATGTTGGCAGTATGAAACAGCTGTTGAATGCACAGAACTTAAACAAATAATACATTTAAAAGTTAAAAAAGTATAATTAAATAAAAAAAAAGTAAGCATATGGCTGCCTAGATATGAGAGAAAACATGTGCAGATGTTATGTAATAATAATATTTAGGTAATAATAATGTAGGTAATAATAATAATAACAACAACAACAACAATGGCACATTTGTTTAGATAGCACTTTCAGACATAAGGGAATGGAGTTTGTAGCCTTGTTCCATTGACATCTGGAGAAATGGGATCTTGCCTGTTTGCTCATTAAGACATTAGCTGCAGGCATACAATAAATGATATAACTCTAGGACAGATCACTAATCACCTTTGATGGCTGCTTAGTCAAGCGCACATATACATACCCACACACACACACACACACACAGCCAATTCTTACCCCCATAAATTCTCAATAAAAGAGCCAATAAAGAGACAGTTTTGTATTTTTTCCATTTTTTTAAATTATTGAATCAAATCAAATCTAAAATAGATTTTTTTTTTCCATATTTTATTTTTTTTTATATTAGTTTTACATTCTGTGACAATGCAACCAGTCAGTTAGTACAAAACTACAGTAACTTCCATTTGAATCTTCTAAACTAAACTGGCCATTTCTAGATGCAAAAGTAATTTCCAATTCCACAAATTTTCACCTTGGAAAAACTTTTCAAAGTCAAAGTCCTGTTAAAAGTGGGATTTTCATAAGCTAAAATATAACAATACAATAACATGCTTTTGGAGGGCGGTATGCATTTTCAGAGGCCCGACGTCCATGCCCTGTCACCCAAAATGACCGATATTCGCCGAGTTAGTTACTTTGCATATCGCACAATAACTGCATGTTATTTGCATTATTATCGCTTACTGAGTTACACAAGATGTGGAATCACATTAACAATATTTAATGTCATTTCAAAATGCACGACACCCAGCAAACGTGTACATAAAATGCTGGCTCACTTTAAATTTTGTAGTGTTGGCTGGTGCCGCGCTGCTCTCCAAATTCGCCAGGGCATCCTCATCAAGCTGGGTGCTTTGGCTGCTGTTCATTGTCCAACTATCCATGACAAAATCATCCAGAATATCCATATTGGGACCAACACACACTTCTCGCCTTTTCATGTTATCGTCTGCAGACAGTTCT
Source organism: Thalassophryne amazonica (assembly GCF_902500255.1). Lineage (NCBI taxonomy): Eukaryota > Metazoa > Chordata > Actinopteri > Batrachoidiformes > Batrachoididae > Thalassophryne > Thalassophryne amazonica. The sequence goes on from NC_047120.1 coordinate 37,514,935, forward strand.
GGGGTTGCGCATGCTATGACGTCATCAGTTTATGCACAGCAGGCAGGTAATGGGATACGCGCTCGTTACTGCAGGCAGGTATGGACAGGTAACATAAATGTAAATCTATATGCTACCGCCTCAGCAACGCCTCAGTAAGTGATAATAATCCAAAATATAGGTCAAAAGGGCTGTTCAGTGTTAAAAACAATCAAATATCTAAATCTGCAATACAGATCAAATGCGGATCAAATTTAGTCTATTCATTGAGATTGCCAGTTTGTACCTCAGTGTCACAAATGACAGTGATTGAGGCACTTTTAATTGAGATATAATGTAAAATATACATTAAACAGGGTTTAAAATTTTAAATTTAAATGGCCACAAAATCTGTAATATGGGTCATATCCGGATGAACCTTTGACAGTCAATAAAGGATACTATCCTATATAATGCTTTCAAATATGAAAGTGATTTGATCTTTTTGACAGCGGTATAAATTTTTGAATATTCATTCAATGTTCAAGATTTGGATTTTTCCAATTTTCTAAGATTTTTTCTGGTTTTGCCATATGACCCTGAAAATTTTACAATTTCTTGCCTATTACAGTATGAATCTTCAGTAAAATTTTCATAATGATATGTGACAAAATGTGGGCTCCAGGCTGTTCAAAAACAGACAGACAAACAAACAGGGGCAATAACATAACTTCCTCCAACTTCGCTGGCGAAGATACAAATGTTTTGCACTGTCATGAGTATTCACAAACAAAGGGCCTGTTTTATTAGGTGTCAACTGACGATATTATGGTAAAAACATGCACAAACACCATAGGTTTGCAAAAAAGAAATGTCCATGCTGATTTAGTCGTTGGTATCGGCTGCTGATGGCTCATAGTCCGACCTTCTCACTTCACCTCCATGAAGAACTTGCTCACAGATGGTTCAGTTGTCAGCTGGTAAATTTTCAATCTGTGTGTTTTTTCCTATGCTGTTTAGATATTTATGTAGTATGTCCATGTTCATGACTTGGTTTTGCTAATCGTGTTTTTAGCTTTCTGGTTTGTAACAAATGAGATATGCATTCTGGACCGATTGTCATGGTAACGACAGTACGCACACTCTGACTGGCTGATTTCTGGTCTGATGTTTTCCTTTATCAGATCAGAAATTAGCCAGTCAGAGTTTGTGTATCGTCGCAGCAATATAATTATGGAGTTTATTGTGTTTTGTGCTTTCATTCCTGTGAAAGCCCTATATAAACAGTTACTACCCTACTCAAAGTGTCTAGTGATATTTTGATATCTGCAGACTGTGGAAAATGCACCATTCTAGTCTTATTAGATTTGACACTGTCGATTATAAAATCCTACAAACTAGACTACTCAATTCGGTCAGTTTGTCAAGGACTGTTCTAGCATGGTTCACCTCTTATTTGTCGGGTCATAGTTTTAGTGTCACTGCAAATCAGATCATTCTGACACTGCCAGTTTGATATGTGGTGTACCCCAGGGTTCTGTTTTGGGCTGAATTTTGTTTTTGCTCTATGTTTTTCCCTTCGGAAACATTATCCAAGAGTTTGCTGATGTTTCTTATCATTTATTTGCTGATGACATCCAAATTTACTGCTCATTTAAAGCCTCTGAGTTCCAGAAATTGGACTCTTTTCTTAACTGCCTTGAGAAAATAAAACAATGGCTCGGCGCAAATTCCCTGCAGTTAAATTCTGATAAAACCGAGGTGGTGGTGGTTGCCCCCGTGATGTCATTCTGGGGATTAAACAGTATTTAGGTCTTTTGACCTCATCTGCAAAATATAGCCTGAGAAACCTAGGTGTTATGTTTGATAAAGAAATGTCATTTGAGCATCATTCCAAGCAGCTAACCAAAAACTGTTTCTACCAGTTTCCAAACTCAGATCAATACTTTCAAAAGATGATCTTGAGTTGATTAGTCATGCTTTTGTATTTTCTAAGTTGGACTACTGCAACAGTTTGTTTTCCTGTCTAAACAAAAAGGAGCTGTCCCATCTGCAGCAGGTCCAAAATTGTGCAGGAAGGCTGCTGTCTCGCTCAAACAGAAGGACTCATATTTCTCCTATTTTAAAGTCCCTTCATTGGCTCCCTGTGTCCTTTCATTTCCATTTTAAAATTCTGGTGTTAACTTTTAGAACTTTGCATGGCCAGGCTCCCTCCTACATTAGAGACCTGTTATGTCCCTACGCTCCCTCTCTGAGTCTGAGGTCAGTGGATCAGAACCTTCTGAAGGTCACTTTAAGACCCAAGGAGATCTCTCTTTCCAGGCCGTTGCACCGAGGCTCTGGAATGATTTCCCTTTGTCTCTTTGTTCACTGGAGTCTGTTGATGTTTTTAAGAGCAAACTTAAAACCCATCTGTTTCACCTGGAATTCAAACCATAGTACTGAGAGGTCTGTTTTATGACCACTGTGTGTGTCTTAGTGTTATTTTATTGTGATGTAAATTGTATTTTTCACAGAATTTTTATCTGTCTGTGAAAGGTCCTGTATAAATAAACATTACTTACTTACTTACTTACTTAAATACTATATTAATATATCACTATATTCATACTATATTATTTATACTGTATTTTTATTATGAATAACAAATGCATGATCCCAGCGCCTCCCCGAAAAAAAAAAAAATTGAAAAAAAAAACAAAAATCTTGAGTTATACTCCATAAAATAAGGTATATCACCCGCAAAACATTCTTCAACCCAGTTCGACAAAATTTTGGAAAGCAATTTAACCCTCATTATATGGGCCTAATATACAGTATGTCATCAATCAACATTTATTTATAAAGCACTTTACAGCACCAGATGGTGTCCAAAGTGCATAACAGTAAAAACACAGATTCACAAAAATAAAACACATAGCCAAAAAAAAAAAAACAGCACATAAAAAAACAGAACGTCACCTCCCCACTAGGTGTTAAAAGCCAGCTTAAATAAACAAGTCTTTAACTTAGATTTAAAAAATACTAGGTCAGGAGTAGTGCATAAGTTGAGAGGTAGTCATAATAAGTCTTATTTTATACAGATAGAAAATGCCTTAATTTCCTAGCCCCCCCACCCCTATTTTTTGTTTTGTTTTTGTATATCCACCCCAAAAATGGAGTGATGTCTGTGGTATAACAAATTTACACAAAAGCAGGTCTTACTTGCAACAAGTATTTTGAAAATTCAATTCATAAGTTTAAAATGTTCTGGCTTCACCCCGTTGCCTGCATCTCTCCCAAAATTTAATTCAGTCTATTTCATATTTGGGACGAACGAAGTATTTACCAAGTTTATTTAAAATTAATTTGATTAACACATTAATATGGGGACAATATCTTGAAGTTCTTGCTTTTTTTTTTTTTTGTAATGGTTTACAACTGTAGCATTTTGACAGTTTTTTTTTTTCCTAAAAATCAAAAACTTTGTCCTTTGGAAACCTTCAATTATTCCACTGCATTTCATCCAAATCAAATCAAAACAGTTTGAGTTTGTTTTCACACAGCACTCAAACTAATGCACCCAAATGCACTATTGTTGGCTGTGAGTGTAATGTTAATTATTCTTGAAGACGATGTCACCTACAATACATAATATTTCAAACATAAAAAAAAAAACTATGAGGGGTGATTGAGAAGTCTGAGCATGAGCCAGAAAAAGTAGGGTGTGGTTTGCTATCCTTTAGATTCTGAGAAACCAAAATTTCAGAAGAGTATATGAAAATCCTTTGCCTCACTAGGTGCAATGGTGTGAAATGTTGGTTTCTCAAAATCCCAAAGATGGAGAACCATGCCCTACTTCTTATTGGTCAGGCTTAGAACTTCTCCATCTCTCCTTGTATGAATATAAAATGTAGGATTTTATGTAAGTAGAAACTAACTAGTAGATAAGAGAATATGTACAAAGGAATCTTTCAAATGGTGATGCAACCACCAAATTTGGCATAAATACTCCTTAGGCATTATTCTTTTGAAAAAGCAGTGTCCACTTGAATTTGCAATAGGCAGCCAGGTAGGAGTCAATTGAAACATGATTCCTTCTTCCTCATTGGTTGGCTGGCTTGTGAATTTTCCACCAATCAGAAGTCACTAACCCCACATGTGTTCACCAACCCCACGTGTGTTTGATCACAACCCACCCACCACACGTGCATCTGACTGCGTGGTCACTTTCTCTTTATTACTGGTGGAAAGCATATGTGGTTAGTGTTTTGTTGTTGTTTTTTTTGTTTTTTTTGTAAAAATGAGAGATTTTATGAGTGTGGAGCAAACGCTTCACTTATTTTTTAAACTGGAGGAAGACGGGGGACGCAGCGTGTCGTCAGAGTCTGAAAGAGATGATCCCTCTTTTGTTCTGGAGGAGCAACCAAAGCATGTGGATCCACCAACGTGCGCACCGAGATATGAACAAAGGGTCGGAGCGTGTGCTTCTGTTTCCAGATCCAGATCTCCGCTCAGACGCGCAGCGGAGACACGCCCCAGTGTTGAGTGCTGGAACACGGGAGGGGAGGACAGAGACACTGCTGCAGCAGTAAGCAGATTTCAGCCGTAGAGAACACCAGGAGTCCAGGTTGATACGCTTTCCACCCAAAGTCCAAAACACCTTTTTTTGTTTTCAACTGACACAATTAGAACAATCTGAACCAACACCAATAAAATTTCGACAAAAACAAGGCATTAGGGAAAAAATACACCTGGACATACATTGAAATGGAAGATATGTACAAATTTTTTGGACTTCTGATATACATGTCGTTGGTGTCACTGCCAAGTGTCCAGGACTACTGGAAACAAAATAATATTGTCTGTGCCCTTTCAAGCAAAAGTAATGTCCAGAGACAGATTTAGATCAATATTCTGGAACATCCACCTAAGTGATCCAGATGAGGATGTAGAAAATGATAGAAAAAAGGGATCACCAGGTCATGACAAACTATTTCGAGTCAGGCCTCTTTATGGTGACATCCTCAGTGCCTGTCAGGCTTATTACCACCCGAGGAGGGAGTTGGCAGTGGATGAAAGGATGGTGGCGATGAAGGCAAAAACTGGAATGACTCAATATTTGAAGGACAAGCCAACAAGTAATGGCTACACTCAGGTTCACCATTTACACTGGCAAGACTGTGACCACAAGTGAGCACGGGCTGTCATACGATGTGGTCATGAACCTGATCCAGCCATCCTCGCTTGGTACTGGGTACCACATTTACATGGACAATTTTTACACGAGTCCCAAACTGTTCATGGACCTGGCTAACATGAAGTTTGGGGCATGTGGCACATACAGGGAGAACAGATGAGGATGCCCCAGAGGGAGGGCAAATGCTCTCACAAAAAAAAAAAAAATCTGAAAGAGGATCTATAAGATGGATAAGAGAGGGGCCTCTGGTGTTTGTAAAGTGGATGGACACATGGGAGGTGTCTGTGTGCTCCACCATACATCATGCGTTTCAGGTGTGATAGTGCGGAGAAGGGTGAAGGATGGATGCTGGATGGCGAAAGACATTCCCTGTCCTTCCTTGACATTGCAACTGCAAATGCATTCAACTTGCATCGTGAGATCAGCAGTGTCAAGCAAGTGCAGCCGATGACACACAAGGACTTTATGGTGGAGCTGGTCTGTCAATTGTGTGGCACAGACAAAACAGGTGTCCAACAGAACAGGAGCCAGAACCACATTCCTGTGTCAATTGTGACAGGCACATATCCTGACAACAAGAGGAGTGACACACCATGGAAGTGTCAGGCCTGCGATGTGCCCCTCTGTGATGTGTTGGACAGGGATTGTTTTTTTTTTTTTTTTATTGGCACAGAAAAATTTTGTTGCATCTTATTTTGTCATTTGATTGTTTGTAAATAATTTAGCATTAGCATTTCCTGCACTATATGTTTTGTGTACAATTTATATTTACATTCTAAATCTTATTGTGATATCTGAATGTAAATAATTGTACAAAAACACCTGAAGCATTTCCTGCATTTTTGTAAATAGCTGTATTTAACTTTATTTTGCTACATTTGTACATATGTTTTTGAAATTTGCAATTTATATTTACATTTAAAGTTATACTCAACAAAAATATAAATGCAACACTTTTGGTTTTGCTCCCATTTTGTATGAGATGAACTCAAAGATCTAAAGCTTTTTCCACATACACAATATCACCATTTCCCTCAAATATTGTTCACAAACCAGTCTAAATCTGTGATACTGAGCACTTCTCCTTTGCTGAGATAATCCATCCCACCTCACAGGTGTGCCATATCAAGATGCTGATTAGACACCATGATTAGTGCACAGGTGTGCCTTAGACTGCCCACAATAAAAGGCCACTCTGAAAGGTGCAGTTTTATCACACAGCACAATGCCACAGATGTCGCAAGATTTGACCAAGATGCAATTGGCATGCTGACAGCAGGAATGTCAACCAGAGCTGTTGCTTGTGTACTGAATGTTCATTTCTCTACCATAAGCCGTCTCCAAAGGCGTTTCAGAGAATCTGGCAGTACATCCAACCAGCCTCACAACCGCAGACCACGTGTAACCACACCAGCCCAGGACCTCCACATCCAGCATGTTCACCTCCAAGATCGTCTGAGACCAGCCACTCGGACAGCTGCTGAAACAATCGGTTTGCATAACCAAAGAATTTCTGCACAAATTGTCAGAAACCATCTCAGGGAAGCTCATCTGCATGCTCGTCGTCCTCATCGGGCTTTCGACCTGACTCCAGTTCGTCGTCGTAACCGACTTGAGTGGGCAAATGCTCACATTCGCTGGCGTTTGGCACGTTGGAAAGGTGTTCTCTTCACGGATGAATCCCGGTTCACACTGTTCAGGGCAGATGGCAGACAGCGTGTGTGGCGTCGTGTGGGTGAGCGGTTTTCTGATGTCAATGTTGTGGATCGAGTGGCCCATGGTGGTGGTGGGGTTATGGTATGGGCAGGCATCTGTTATGGACTAAGAACACAGGTGCATTTTATTGATGGCATTTTGAATGCACAGAGATACCGTGACAAGATCCTGAGGCCCATTGTTGTGCCACATCCAAGAACATCACCTCATGTTGCAGCAGGATAATGCACGACCCCATGTTGCAAGGATCTGTACACAATTCTTGGAAGCTGAAAATGTCCCAGTTCTTGCATGGCCGGCATACTCACCGGACATGTCACCCACTGAGCATGTTTGGGATGCTCTGGACCGGCGTATACGACAGCGTGTACCAGTTCCTGCCAATATCCAGCATCTTTGCACAGCCATTAAAGAGGAGTGGACCAACATTCCACAGGCCACAACTGACAACCTGATCAACTCTATGCGAAGGAGATGTGTTGCACTGCATGAGGCAAATGGTGGTCACACCAGATACTGACTGGTATCCCCCCCCAATAAAACAAAATTGCACCTTTCAGAGTGGCCTTTTATTGTGGACAGTCTAAGGCACACCTGTGCACTAATCATGGTGTCTAATCAGCATCTTGATATGGCACACCTGTGAGGTGGGATGGAATATCTCAGCAAAGGAGAAGTGCTCACTATTACAGATTTAGACTGGTTTGTGAACAATATTTGAGGGAAATGGTGATATTGTGTATCTCATATAAAATGGGAGCAAAACCAAAAGTGTTGTGTTTATATTTTTGTTGAGTGTATGAAAATGGTTTGTTAAACATGTTTGTGGTTTTCACAGTCATAAAACCCAAACTTTTTCTTTATGGATTTTATGTTTTTGTATGAGTTTAGGTTCACTTTGTTAATACAGTAGGTCAGAATGAATGAGAAACTGACACAGGTGTGGTTATGCTGAAAACAGTGACACCAAACAAGACCAGGTAAACACTTTTTAAAGGTAAATTATAAATGTAAAACCAAAAGTAGTCAAAAACAACCAATTATACCCTGGACTCCAGAGAGTTAACTTCATATTGTATATGAAGAAAATGTGTGGATGAAGGTTATAGGTTAGCATTTTAATTTGCAAGTTGTAACAAATTAGCTGTTATAAAAGAGATACTGTATATTATTAGTACCACAGTATGAAGTCATGAGGCATGGTGGGGATGGAGAGAAGGTATTTATTTTGAAAAGGGAAAACCCTATAATGGTTGGCCCCCAGAAACTCTTTAATTGCATTGCTTTAGTCATTTTCGTACCATCCCGCTCAAAACGCTTTGATGTTTTCTAGCTGCAGTGACCTTTTCCTCTGCTACAGCTAACTAATCCTTTCTCCCGCCTGTGGGAAGAAAGGAAACATTTCAAACAGAATCCCACACACACTTTTCATGGTTAAGTCTAATAATATATTTTTTTTCCTCAGCTATACTACAAGCGCTTTTTCCCCTTCTCTAAAATCAACGCATTTTTCAATGAAACATTTTGTGTCCACACACTCTTAATGAGAACACAAATGGAGTCATTATCTCATCTTTGTAGTTATTGAAGATTTTGAAAGGTAGCACTGTCTAAGCTCATTTTTCTGCTGAAGATTTGGACTTTGTTTACTACAAGCTTGCTTCTTTTTTTTTGCCTTATTTTCTTTTAGAGCCACCACAATTTATGAAGGAACCAGAAAAACATATCACAGCTGAGATGGAGAAGGTGGTGGACATTCCCTGTCAGGCACGAGGTAAGCACAGTATACTGTAGGCAAGCAAATGAAAACAATATACACAGTATTTGCTTTAATCACATATCAGCCATTGAGACAGGAGATGATTGGGAAGAGCTTATGGAGTAAGGAGGTTGCTGGAAAGAGGTACTTGTTGATGCCGATATCTTTACAGGAGACAAAGGTCCAAGACATTAGGGTCATGGTGCTTCCTGTCTTAAGCCTCTTTCACACCGGTCCAATGTAGAATTGCGTAATGCGCCATACCGACTATGCTAACCTTATGCAACCTTACGCCAAGCTTATGCAACCCTACGTGACAGTACATTGAAGGACGCAAAGGGGTCAGCGAAATGGATGCAAAAAATTTAACGTTTAATTTTTTTCACGGACTTTTGGCATAGAACACTGGACAAAATGCTTGACGCAAGTCTACACAACACTATGTTACTGTACACCATGCCTATGTAATTGTATGCTACCCTACGCCAGTCCGGCAAAAAAATGTTTTGAGGGTTTTTAACCCTCTGGGGTCGACGCCGTCGTATACGACAGCTGAGTACAAGTTTTACTAAATTATAAATAACGTTTTAATGATATGACATAGAAACTTACTTTGTTTTGCTGAAAAGTTAACTCCACGGACTTTCGAGACACCTGTCCACCATCTTTGTACTCCTAATAGAAGCTGTGTGATGGCATGCGCAATGTGAGTGTCCAATCGGAATTGGTTCACCGTCACATGGTTTTCCAATATCCAATTGTAGGGCAGTGCAGTCTCACATGGTAGACCAAAGATCGTTTGTAGAAGCAATGTGTTACTCTTTGGCATGTGAATGCAGTTTGAAGAGCCTGCTGGCTGCTGGCTTCATGCGTAAAAGCACAACGTTGTGCATATGAATGAAGGAGATCAGCATAAGAGGGTCTCATACAACCTCACATGGTCGACCAAAGAGTGTCACTGAGAGAAATGATTCACTACATGGCCAGGGAATATTGTTGAATAAGCCTCTCTCGCTCTCACTCGTAATGTGCCATTTACGCATTTGAGTGAAAGGGGGAAGGGTGTTAACAGGGCCTCAAACTGTGAAGAGAGGTTGTTTACAGTGCAGGAACACATTCCAAGAGGGAGTCAAACTCTATGGAAGTAAAAGATTATGTTGTAAGCCTTTGTGTAATAGCAGACAGAAATTGCTTTGAGATGTGGCATAAAGACAAACAAAATGCATAGACCGTTATCTATATATTGTTCAAAATGTGCATTTGTGTTTATTGTTAAAACCTTAATTTTGTAAATTCTTTTGTACAAGAACCCAAATTAACTTTATAAAGTCTCAAATAGTTGTTTATTATAGTTTGCTGTGTGTTTTGAATAAATGTATGTGAAAATTATTTTCGGCTTTATTTTTTCTTTTTCTTATTTCTGATTGTAAAACTATTACACTTATACGAGGTCTGTTACAAAAGTAGCGGACCTTTTATTTTATGCAAAAAATATATGGATTTGATTCATGTGTTTTTACGTCTGCCAAGCTTGAACCTTTGTGCGCATGCGTGAGTTTTTTCACGCCTGTCGGTTGCGTGATTCGCCTGTGGGCAGGCTTTGAGTGAGCACTGCTCCACCCGTCTCGTCGTTTTGTTCATTGCGAGGAAATGGCGGAATGATTTGGGCTTTGTTCCATCAGAATTTTTTCAGAAACTGTTAGAGACAGGCAGCTGGAAACCATTCGAAAAATTTAGGTGGCTTTCGGTGAAACTTTTACAGGCTTCGCAGAGATTAAGGAGTGTTACTACAGCTTTAAGGATGGCCCACAATGGCCCACAATGGCGCACGAGCCGCGATCGACAGGCAGAAACCACCAGATCATTTCTAAACGGATGGCTCTGTGGATCCGGGACCATCGTGTGCAATTTCTCTGGTTATCACAAGAGCTGGACATCAGCCATTTTCCGGCAGATTTCACTTTTAACAAGAGATTTTGACAAAAGAACACCTCTGTTTCGGAGTGTCAGAGGACAAGTTGGGACATGCCCAGCTGTCCACAATTTCTCTTATACTCAATTGACTGGTAAGCACTGAAAGCCGAGATAGGCATGTCCCAACTTGTCCTCTGACACTCCGAAATGGAGGTGTTCTTTTGTCTCGCTTCATCAGTGAATCGGTCGTGACGCACGAAGCCTCCGCGCGGCTTTCCATGACAAAATCTCTTGTTAAAAGTGAAATCTGCTGGAAAATGGCTGATGTCCAGCTCTTGTGATAACCAGAGAAATTGCACACGATGGTCCTGGATCCACAGAGCCATCCATTTAGAAATGATCTGGTGGTTTCTGCCTGTCGATTGCAGCTCGGAGCGCGGAGCGCCGTGCGCCATTGTGGGCCGTCCTTAAAGCTGTAGTAACACTCCTTAATCTCTGCGAAGCCCATAAAATTTTCACCGAAAGCCACCTAAATTTTTCGAATGGTTTCCAGCTGCCTGTCTCTAACAGTTTCTGAAAAAATTCTGATGGAACAAAGCCCAAATCATTCCGCCATTTCCTCACAATGAACAAAATGACGAGAGGGGTGGAGCAGTGCTCACTCAAAGCCTGCCCACAGGCGAATCACGCAACCGGCAGGCGTAAAAAAAACTCACGCATGCGCACGAAGGTTCAAGCTTGGCTGACGTAAAAACATATGAATCAAATCTATATATTTTTTGCATAAAATAAAAAGGTCCGTTACTTTTCTAACAGACCTCGTAAAACACCACTATAGCATATATATTCTGAAAGTACAGGTTGTCCTTAAAAAAGAGACATACCACTGGATTGTGGGATGCAGGGTGAGCTTTTAACAGCAATAGTAAAAACATTTATGCCAGGCGAGTGAACTGTCCAAAAAAATGCCCTTGGACCCCAGAGGGTTAATAATAGTAATGCATTTGATTTGTGTACTGCTTTTAATAATGCTCAAAGGCACCTTCCAGATTTAAAAATTAAGCAAATAAATCAATAAAAAAATCTAAAAAATAAATAAAAAATATAAAAATACATAAAGGGCCTCTACTGGTGTTTGTCTCTCACTGCGGTATTGTATCACTTCCTCTTCCGGAGCACAGCAGTGTTTTGCTGTATCTGTTAGCTGTTTAATCTCTGTAGTTAGATTGATCTAGATAACTAGATAACGATTTATTTCACAGTGTAATCTTCACGTGCCTTAATTAAAGCACTCTCTCTGCTGAATCACCTCTAAATTATTCACACATTACTCACTTTGTGTGTTTTTAGGAATCCGCTAGCTTAGCACAGCTATTAGCTCTTAGCTGGTTTAGCATAGCAGCTTCTCCTGTCTCTCCCGCACTTTTCTGCGCTGGGTGTGAAATGTTTAGTTATTCCTCGGCCTCCTTTAGCAGTAACAGTACTTGTAATAAGTGTAGCATGTTCGTAGCTTTGGAGGCCAGGCTGGACGAATTGGAGACTCGGCTCCGCACCTTGAAAAATCCTACTGTTAGGCAGGCCCCTGTAGTTGGTGCGGACCAAGGTAGCTTAGCTGCCGTTAGCTGTCCCCCAGCAAATCCCGAGCAGCCGGGAAAGCAGGCCGGCTGGGTGACTGTGAGGAAGAAGCGTAGTTCTAAACAGAAGCCCCCTGTACACCACCAACCCATTCACATTTCTAACCATTTTTCCCCACTCGGCGACACACCTGCCGAGGAAAAAACTCTGGTTATTGGCGACTTTGTTTTGAGAAATGTGAAGTTAGCGACACCAGCAACCATAGTCAAATGTCTTCCGGGGTCCAGAGCAGGCGACATTGAAGGAAATTTGAAACTGCTGGCTAAGGCTAAGCGTAAATTTGGTAAGCTTGTAATTCACGTCGGCAGTAATGACACCCGGTTACGCCAATCGGAGGTCACTAAAATTAATATTGAATCGGTGTGTAACTTTGCAAAAACAATGTCAGACTCTGTAGTTTTCTCTGGGCCCCTCCCCATCGGACCGGGAGTGACATGTTTAGCCACATGTTCTCCCTGAATTGCTGGCTGTCTGAGTGGTGTCAAAAAATGAGGTGGGCTTCATAGATATTTGGCAAAGTTTCTGGGGAAAACCTGGTCTTGTTAGGAGAGACAGCATCCATCCTATTTTGGATGGAGCAGCTCTCATCTCTAGAAATCTGGCCAATTTTCTTAAACCCTCCAAATCGTGACTATCCAGAGTTGGAACAAGGAAGCAGAGTTGTAGTCTTACACACCTCTCTGCAGCTTCTCTCCCCTGCCATCCCCCCAACACCCCATCCCCGTAGAGACGGTGCCTGCTCCTAGACCACCAATAACCAGTAAAAATCTATTTAAGCATAAAAATTCAAAAAGAAAAAAAATAATATAGCACCTTCAACTGCACCACAGACTAAAACAGTTAAATGTGGTCTATTAAACATTAGGTCTCTCTCTTCTAAGTCCCTGTTAGTAAATGATATAATAATTGATCAACATATTGATTTATTCTGCCTTACAGAAACCTGGTTACAGCAGGATGATTATGTTAATTTAAATGAATCAACACCCCCGAGTCACACTAGCTGTCAAAATGCTCGAAGCACGGGTCGAGGAGGAGGAGTAGCAGCAGTCTTCCACTCCAGCTTATTAATTAATCAAAGACCCAGACATTTAATTCATTTGAAAGCTTGACTCTTAGTCTTGTCCATCCAAATTGGAAGTCTCAAAAAACAGTTTTATTTGTTATTACCTATCGTCCACCTGATCGTTACTGTGAGTTTCTCTGTGAATTTTCAGACCATTTGTCTGACTTAGTGCTTAGCTCAGATAAGATAATTATAGTGGGTGATGTTAACATCCACATAGATGCTGAGAATGACAACCTCAACACTGCATTTAATCTATTATTTGATTCAGTTGGCTTTTTTCAAAATGTAAATGAGCCCACCCACCATTTTAACCGCACTTTAGATCTTTTTCTGACATACGGCATAGAAATTGAAGACTTAACAGTATTCCCTGAAAACCCCCTGTTGTCTGATCATTTCTTAATAACATTTACATTTACTTTAATGGACTCCCCAGCAGTGGGGAATAAGTTTCATTACAGTAGAAGTCTTTCTGAAAGCGCTGTAACTAGGTTTAAGGATATGATTCCTTCTTTGTTATGTTCTTTAATACCATATACCAGCACAGTGCAGAGTAGCTACCTAAACTCTGTGAGTGAGATAGATTATCTCGTCAAGCTTTACATCCTCACTGAGCACAACTTTGGATGCTGTAGCTCCTCTGAAAAAGAGAGCCTTAAATCAGAAATGCTTGACTCCGTGGTATAACCCACAAACTCGCAGCTTAAAGCAGATAACCCATAAGCTGGAGAGGAAATGGCATCTCACTAATTTAGAAGATCTTCATTTAGCCTGGAAAAAGAGTCTGTTGCTCTATAAAAAAAAGCCCTCCGTAAAGCTAGGACATCTTACTATTCATCACTAATTGAAGAAAAAAGAGACAACCCCAGGTTTCTTTTCAGCACTGTAGCCAGGCTGACAAACAGTCAGAGCTCTATTGAGCCGAGTATTCCTTTAACTTTAACTAGTAATGACTTCATGAATTTCTTTGCAAATAAAATTTTAACTATTAGAGAAAAAATTATTCATAATCATCCCAAAGACATATCTTTATGTTTGGCTGCCTTCAGTAATGCTGGTATTTGGCTAGACTCTTTCTCTCTGATTGTTCTGTCTGAGTTATTTTCATTACTTACTTCCTCCAAACCATCAACATATCTATTAGACCTATTCCTACCAGGCTGCTCAAGGAAGCCCTACCATTAGTTAATGCTTCGATCTTAAATATGATCAGTCTATCTTTATTAGTTGTCTATGTACCACAGGCTTTTAAGGTGGCAGTAATTAAACCATTACTTAAAAAGCCATCACTTAACCCAGCTATCTTGGCTAATTATAGGCCAATCTCCAACCTTCCTTTTCTCTCAAAAATTCTTGAAAGGGTAGTTGTAAAACAGCTAACTGATCATCTGCAGAGGAATGGTCTATTTGAAGAGTTTCAGTCAGCTTTCAGATTTCATCATAGTACAGAAACAGCATTAGTGAAGGTTACAAATGATCTTCTTATGGCCTCAGACAGTGGACTCACCTCTGTGCTTGTCCTGTTAGACCTCAGTGCAGCTTTTGATACTGCTGACCATAAAATTTTATTACAGAGATTAGAGCATGCCATAGGTATTAAAGGCACTGCGCTGCAGTCGTTTGAATCATATTTATCTAATAGATTACAATTTGTTCATGTAAATGGGGAGTCTTCTTCACAGACTAAGGTTAATTATGGAGTTCCACAAGGTTCTGTGCTAGGACCAATTTTATTCACTTTATACATGCTTCCCTTAGGCAGTGTTATTAGAAATCATTGCTTAAATTTTCATTGTTACGCAGATGATACCCAGCTTTATCTATACATGATCGATCCATGAGCCATTTAATCATTGGTGATTGATCTCTGCTCTCTTCCACTGCATGTTTTTGTCCTGATTATCTCCCCTCAGCCCCAGCCAGTCCCAGCAGAAGACTGCCCCTCCCTGAGCCTGGTTCTGCTGGAGGTTTCTTCCTGTTAAAAGGGAGTTTTTCCTTCCCACTGTCGCCAAGTGCTTGCTCATAGGGGGTCGTTTTGACCATTGGGGATTTTCTGTAATTATTGTATGGCTTTTGCCTTACAGTATAAAGCGCCTTGGGGCAACTGTTTGTTGTGATTTGGCGCTATATAAATAAAATTGATTTGATTTGATTTGATAAATAAATAAAATCACAAATTAAAAGCAGATCTAAAAAGATGGGTTTTAACTTGATTCTTGAAGGTGGACAGATTGGTACAGTCACCAATCTGTTTGGGGAGAGCGTTTCAGAGGAAGGGAGCAGCTATGGAAAAAGGTTCTGTTTTATCAGTATCAGTACATAAATTAGTGTTCAGAATAATAGTAGTGCTATGTGACTAAAAAATTAATCCAGGTTTTGAGTATATCTCTTATTGTTACATGGGAAACAAGGTACCAGTAGATTCAGTAGATGCTCACAAATCCAACAAGACCAAGCATTCATGATATGCACACTCTTAAGGCTATGAAACTGGGCTATTAGAAAAAAAGTAGAAAAGGGGATGTTCACAATAATAGTAGTGTGGCATTCAGTCAGTGAGTTTGTCAATTTTGTGGAACAAACAGGTATGAATCAGGTGTCCCCTATTTTAGGATAAAGCCAGCACCTGTTGAACATGCTTTTCTCTTTGAAAGCCTGAGAAAAATGAGACATTCAAGACATTATTCAGAAGAACAGCGTAGTTTGATTAAAAAGTTGATTGGAGAGGGGAAAACTTATACGCAGGTGCAAAAAATTATAGGCTGTTCATCTACAATGATCTCTAATGCTTTAAAATGGACAAAAAAAACAGAGACGCGTGGAAGAAAATGGAAAACAACCATCAAAATGGATAGAAGAATAACCAAAATGGCAAAGGCTCACCCATTTATCAGCTCCAGGATGATCAAAGACAGTCTGGAGTTACCTGTAAGTGCTGTGACAGTTCGAAGACGCCTGTGTGAAGCTAATTTATTTGCAAGAATCCCCCGCAAAGTCCCTCTGTTAAATAAAAGACGTGCAGAAGAGGTTACAATTTGCCAAAGAACACATCAACTGGCCTAAAGAGAAATGGAGGAATATTTTGTGGACTGATGAGAGTAAAATTGTTCTTTTTGGGTCCAAGGGCCGCAGACGGTTTGTGAGACGACCCCCAAACTCTGAATTTAAGCCACAGTTCACAGTGAAGACAGTGAAGCATGGTGGTGCAAGCATCATGATATGGGCATGTTTCTCCTACTATGGTGTTGGGCCTATATATCGCATACCAGGTATCATGGATCAGTTTGGATATGTCAAAATACTTGAAGAGGTCATGTTGCCTTATGCTGAAGAGGACATGCCCTTGAAATGGGTGTTTCAACAAGACAATGACCCCAAGCACACTCGTAAACGAGCAAAATCTTGGTTCCAAACCAACAAAATTAATGCCTTGCAGATGTGAAGAAATCATGAAAAACTGTGGTTATACAACTAAATACTAGTTTCGTGATTCACAGGATTGCTAAAAAAGCAGTCTGAACATAGTCGCTTTGAGTTTGTAGCATCAATAGTAAGTAAGTAAGTAAGTAAACTTTATTTATATAGCGCTTTTCACAGACAGGGGTCACAAAGCGCTTTACAAGGTAAAACAATAAAAATATACAGTAAAACACTCAGTACTAAAAGATTATTGGCCATGAAAAGCCTTTTTAAAAAATCGAGTCTTTAGTTGCTTTTTGAACATCTCAACAGAGAGTAGCAGATGCTACTATTATTGTGAACACCCCCTTTTCTACTTTTTTTTTTTTTGCTAATAGCCCAATTTCATAGCCTTAAGAGTGTGCATATCATGAATTTGTGAGAATCTACTGAATCTACTGGTACCTTGTTTCCCATGTAACAATAAGAAATATACTCAAAACCTGGATTAATCTTTTTAGTCACATAGCACTGCTATTATTCTGAACACTACTGTACCTGCATTGCTGGATTTTATTCATCCTGCTGGACTCTATTATTGCTGCTGGACTTTGCTAACAGAGAAGCTTCAAAACCATGGAAGAAGAGGAGGCAGGCCAAGTTTCCCCCTTCGTGCAACTTTTTTTTTTTCATGACATGCAGCCATTCCAGCGTACTCTATGTAGCACAATGCAACCCTATGCAGGGTCTGTGTGAAAGGGGCTTTACTGAATGGTTATGAGAAGTGGATACTAACCATTGAACTAAGGGAATGACTGGATGCCTTTGTTACTAGGTCCCTTCAGAAGATAACATTGGTACTTCTGGAATTACTTTCTTTTCAACAAAAGGTAACTTGGCATGATTCAGGTGAGGGGTATCATTTGTACTGTGAGGGAGTATCAACTTTGACATTTTGGCCACATGATGCGTTTCTCTGGGTGTGATCCACCGCAGATACTGTACCTCAGTGTTGTGGACCCCAGTGCCTGGAGAAGGCCAATGGAACACCCACGCTTCACCTGGCTACATCAGACTGATAGTTACTTTCGAAAGGATGGGCCAGTAGTCCGCCTGGGTGATTGCCACCGAGGACCTGGAGCTGTTCTGTCGTGTGGTGGATGCAGCAACACCACAACACTACGCTATGCTCATAAATGTGACTTCACATGCAAGTGAACTGTAACTGTGTCACATTATTATTTCAAGGTACTATTGGTGTTGTGTTTGGAGCCTCGAATGAAATGATTTTCAAGCACCTTTGAGAAATTACTATTCGGATCAGGTCTGGAGCATGTGCTGGTACCACATGTTGCTACATCCATCACACAATGGAACCACCTTCAATCTTGCATAGCAACCACTCAGGCATACAACTCATCCATCCCCATGGATGAGTTTTCTGCCAGTTAAAACATGACTTCAACTTGGCCTTTTGCATTCGCTGGGGTCCTCAACACTGAGGCATCAGCTTGCTGGATAATGTCCAGATAAATGCACCACATGGGCAAAATGTCAAAATGTAAGGGATACATGTCATTCCAACAGCACCTGCGGATCCTCAAAGACCTCACAACAAACACATCCAGTCATTCCCTTAAGTCACTGGTTAGAGTCCAAGTCTCACAACTGCACATTAACACAAGAAGCACCAGCACCCCAAATACATGGTCCTTCATTCTCTTGCATCTTCAAACACCTCTGTCTACCTCTTGACTCCATAAGATCTTCCCAGGTGTCTCTTGGCCTCAAAGGCCGAACGACACAGCGACGTGCGTCAATGCCTAGATATAAATTGTGAAATTGCTCACAAAATTACAAGCAAGACCGATTTCATTTTAACTGAAACAGAGTCCTAAATGAATGACTGTGTCTAATTATAAGTGCTGGATAACTGTAATTTAAGACAGGCCTCTCCCTGACAATAAAATCTTCTCAACATGTGCAGGAGTGCCTCAGCCAGAGATCGTGTGGTACAAGGATGCTTTACCCATCAATCCGGTGAAGACGCCCAGGTACAGAGTGCTGGTGGGGGGCAGCCTGCAGGTTAATGGGCTCCTGCCTGATGATACAGGGATGTTCCAGTGCTTTGCCAGAAATTTGGCAGGCGAAGTACAGACCAACACCTACCTGGCTGTTACCAGTGAGTGAATCTTATCCACAGATTATTGCTGTTCATGAAGTCCAAACCCTATTTGTGTTTTGGAAACCCATTGCTTTTTTTCACATTCAAGACTGGTTTTCCATAACACTTTAGCTAAGGCGATCAGGTTTTTTTAAAAAGTAGCATATTGCCATGGCTTGTTATTGATGATCACACCTGATGAACGTTTTTCGTACAAATGTCAAACTTGAGTGCTGTTGCTAGGCAACACATCACAGTTGTCAATCACTGAGCACATAACAGAGGCTACATTCAGGCAATCAAACTGGGTCCATATATAATGATTCATGACGCACAGCAAAATGAGGGGAAAGTGCTTTGAATATATTTATCCATGAAGGCCATAGTGTGCAGGAATTTTAAAGCTATAGGGAATTAGAAAAATCTTAAATCTATGGGAAGTCTTAAAGCTACAGGGCCTTTAAAATTTTACAAAACTGACAAAATTTAATTCTACCGAAATTCAAGCATTATAGTGTACATTTGTTTTTGTAACATGTTGCAAAATTACAGCTCATTTTAATGAAGAGGACATTTTTATCTGGGGGGGTGGGGGGGGTTTCCATAGTGACTATTGCCTATTCCTTTATCACCGTCATGCAAATTAACTACAGGAAGAAGCGCGTGTGCGCATGCGTGATGTTTTGAGATTACCTGTGACCCATCATACATTAACATCCATAAGATTTCTAGTATTTCACTTCCAACTCTATGAAATGTTGATCATCAATAAAATTAAAGTAGTGCCAAATAAAATTATTTTTATGACTTAAATCTCAAACACCCAGTGGCACTATAGCTTTAAGCATCTTCACTGTGCAAAAGTCTTCAGCATCCTATGTCTCACAGTATAAGCATTTAAATTCAAAACCAGCATGACCCACACAATAAATTGTTGCATCATTGTTGCACATTAGGTTTTATTGTATTTTTTAAGATGCCTAGTCAATATACAGTTATCCCAAAAACCTAAACTCATCAATATCACACATTTTGTCGGCAAAGTTGCTAAAATGACATATCTTTCAGGTGGTGTCTTGCAATTTTAAAGAAAATCAGACTGTATTTCATTAAGGTTTTAAAGTTTTTTCATGACTGAATGATCATCTTTGTGTCATCATGTGCCAAGCAGTCTACCTGCAATTTTTAGGCATCCGCAATATCTATCCACCCCTTGTAATTCCTGATCATGATATCTCAAAAACAATAGATACTATCATCCTATAGATCTCCAGCTTAGATGTGCATATAATGAGGGTGAATTGGTTATACTTGGGTTCATGTTGATACAAAATTTCATCGCAAAAATATGTTTATTTTGCTTATACCATCTACTTGTTTGTCATCTGCTGGACATCCCTGGGTGAGTTGCAGGGAGTAGTCTTATCATCACATTTATGACTGAATTAGGAGCAGATGTAGCAGGGGTGGTGACCAAGTGGTTAGTGCACTTGGTTTCAGTGCGGAAGGTTTCTGGTTCAAACCCCGCCCATGCCATATTTCTCCATGTAATGTGGAGTTGCATTAGGAAGGATATCTGGTGTAAAGGTTGTTCCAAATCAACATGCAGATCCACCTTGGATCAGCTGTGGCAACCCTGAGTGGAAACAATGGAGCAGCCATTGTACATAGTTGAAGTTCAGCCCAGTCTCGTATTTTTTTAACCGTCAAAAAAATGCAGAATTTTTGTGACGTAGTCAAGTTTTGATCACTATGTTTAACCCTAACCCTAACCCAATGCCATCAAGAAAATGATTTTGTGATGGCATCACGAACTAACAGATGACATCACTTTTAGTGACGGCATCACAAACAGATTCATCACAGCAGATAATCATTGAACCAAGGTGACTGTGATTTGGGGGAGCGCGGTTTTAACATAGGTGGTGCAATCATGTCGAGTGTAGTTTTGATCACTGAGTTTAAACTATCCACAAGTCTGTCTTCTGACTGGGTATTTGTCAAATGTGAAGCTAAGACATCAGGCAGTCTAGCTTCGAGTTCAGTCTTAGTTGAGGAGTTGATGCATCACCGTAAAGATATATAAGGTTGTTGTTCCACTAAACACGGCAGCGAAACTCTAAACTTAATAAGTGAGTGATCAGACACCACTGATGTAAGAGGCATGATATCAATATTTGTGACAGCAATACCACATGCAAGAACCAGATCCAGGGTATTTCCACTAATGTTTGTCGAATCTGAATGCATTGCCGAAATCCTAATGCATCCACAATTTCAGTAAATGATTTGCAGAGGGGATCAGAAGGCTTATTTATATGAATGTTAAAGTCACCAATGATCAGAATGTTGTGTACACTAGTTGACAAGTTAGAGATGAATGCACTAAATTCATCTAAGAATTCAGAATATGGGCCAGGAGGCCGATATACAGTGACAAGGTAATACGACTGATTTTTATTCTTCTGACCTTGGCAATGTGTAATATCCTGAGCAGAGCGGAGAATCAGATGCTCAAATGAGTGATATTTGTAACCCCCAACAGCTAATAAGCTAAACCTAGATTTATAAATAAGAGCAACACCCCCGCCTTGCTTCGCATCACGAGGGACGTGACTAAATGTATATGCTGGTGGGCAGGCCTCATTTAAGGGGAAGACAGCTGTAGGTTTAAGCCAGGTTTCACATAGCCCAATCATATCTAAGTGATGATGAATAATTAGATCATTGATCAACAGTGATTTTGAGGACAGTGATCTTATGTTAATAAGACCCAGTCTAAGGACCTCAGTGGGGTTGACAGTTGAACTGTTTGGGTTTAGAGGTGGTTCCAGAGTAGCATATATAAGATGCCTTGAAGTAGGTTTGGGTTTAAGACATTCCACGCGCGTTGTAGGTAGCAGACACGAAATCTTTGCTATTGCTGGAACAACCACTGGGCCATCCTCAATTTCAACATCATCCAATATAGTAATGGGTATTAAGTTTGGAAAGCATATCCCTCTATGATTTTTATGGACATGACTACGGAAGCAGGCCACAGTCTCAACTTGTTGAAATTCCCTCCCTGGCAAATAAACTGCACTATCACCATAGTGGATTTTCTGCACTAAATTTCCCGCTAAGCTAATGGATTCCACATCCACATTTGTCATAAGCCTTGCAGGGTCTCTAATCACCTGCTCCGTGGCCTGCTGTAGATTCCTAATGTTACCCTCCCTGTAGTGCTCTATCTATGTTCGCAGAGAAGATGGCAGCGCCTTCCCCAGTAGGGTGGAGACCGTCCGGCATCAGCAAGCCACGGTGGCCCCAGAACAAAGGCCAGTTATCAATAAAGCTAAAGCCTTGCTGTCTACAAAACTGCACCAGCCACCTATTTAATGATGTCAGCCTGCTAAACGCCTCATCAGTACCCCGGGAGGGGAGGGGACCAGAGATTATTAATCGATGCCGACACATCTTTCTGGCAAGGTCACAAGTCCTCTCTATGTCCATTTTTGTGACCTCTGAGTGCTTCATCCTGATATCATTGGTGCCAATGTGAATAACTATGTGACTATATCTCATGTCATGTTCCTTCATCTGTCTTCCCTTCTGCAGCATCAGCACCCTAAGATGAGATGCAATGTCGGGAAGTCTGGCACCAGGAATACATTTAACGTCAGCCAGCGTCTAAGCTTCACTAACAGACCCAGACATTAGATAATGTTGAGCCAGAGACCCACTCTGTTTCCTAATAAAATTAATTTAAAAGGGTAGGAAGCATAGTAACATACTGTGCCAGTATACTAGCCATATGAAAGGGAGAATAAATGCGTCGTAAGTCTGGACTTGAAAGTCTCTATAGAATCTGACTGTTTTATTTACGCAGGGAGATCATTAAACATGTACACAATAAGAGAAGGCTCTGTGGCTTGCAGAGTTTTTATTCACCCTAGGGATACAAAGTAGCCTTTTGTCCTGAGAATGCAGAGCCTGGGCCAGTACGTAGGGCTGAATTAGCTAAGTAGCGAGGTACTAGTCCATGAATAATTTTAAAAGTTAATAGCAGAACCTTAAAATCTGATCACAGAGAGACAGGAAGCCAGTGAAGAGATGCCAAAATGGATGCAATGTGGTCAAACCTTTTGCTTCCTGTCAAGAGTCTGGCAGCAGCATTTTGAACCAGCTGGAGATAATGTTCATTTGCAATTGTTGTCATGTGGTTTCTTTATGTTTTTTGATTTCAGCGCCTCTCTGGCGCGCAAGGGATTATGGGATACATTCATCATGTTCAGAATCAGCTATTTATCACAAATTGATGGACTCTATTTTGTTAACTTCTCATAAATCTTTTTCTCATACAGTCATTTGCCTGTAGAAGACGAGTGTCCGTTCACTTCAGTGGGACAGTTGCCTGGAACAGTTTCTTTTCATTGCCTCAAAACTCGACGGTCATGCCACGTTTTTATCCAGCTCCCAGACACTGAGCGTCTCTGGCGGTGAATGCGCTATAAATGTTTTAAAGGTGCATGTTAGATAACATATGTTTATACAGTGCTACCAAAAAAAAAAAAAATTAATAAAAAACTTAAAATCTTTGTACCGCAGCCAAACAAAATGAGTCAAACTCTGCGGAAAGACAATAGAACGAAACTGATGATTTGGATGCAGGAACATTCACAGATTACAGGCATCAGGTACCAGATTACACGTTACGTGAGATCCAGGTGAGTTGTTCTCTGCTTTGTTCTTCAAGAAGTTAGTGTTTAAGGTCGTTGCATGTTATTTAACGTCCCGGTTTGCAACACAACATCAAAGCTTTTATAACTGTAGTTTATCTGGGCACATGTAATAATTAGTAATAATTAGAGGTTGCTGATTTATTTTATTTCTGAAAATTAGTGACGGAGAAACTGAAGCGTTTTGAACCACTGAATCAATATGAAGCAATGGTTCAGCGTTTCAAAGCTTTTCGTACAATTAGGTAACATAACATTTGCCTGGAACAATAAAGGCTAAGATGTGATGAAACAGTCAGGCTGTGTTATGTATGTTCACTAATAAAGGTTCTATGTGCTTCTTGAGATTTTTGATGGTATTTTTGTTTAAAAACATTAATAAACATTAACCCCTTAACGCCTGAATTTATATAGCTGTATATAAAAAAATGTTTTGTGTGTGTTTTTGCCTTTAAGTAGATGGTAAATAATGTTGAGATTTTTCATTTCATTTTTGCACAAGAAATAAATAGTAATGTTGGTATTTTGGTAATGAATTTATGTTATAATGTTATAATAATAATAATGGCATGTTGCAAATTTGCGACAACAGGCATACTGGTCAATTTGGTATGTTGCATATTTGAGTCAAATATTGTAGCATATATGCGACAATAGGCGTTAAGGGGTTAATAATTAATAAACTTGTGTAATACGCAATTCCTAAAGGAGTCTTCATAAGGGATTAATAAAGTTCTAAATGAGGTTCTATCTAATCTAATCTAATGTGATTGTGCCATCATAAAATACTGTACGAGGTCTCTTAGATAATAAACCGACCCTTTATTTTTTTTTTAACTATATGGATTTGAATGACATGTGATTACACCAATCATGCTTGAACCCTCGTGCGCATGCGTGAGTTTTTTCACGCGTGTCGGTGACGTCATTTCCCTGTGGGCAGGCCTTGAGTGAGATGTGGTCCCGCCCTCTCGGCTGAATTCCTTTGTTTCACACGCTGCTCGAGACGGCGCGCGTTGCTTTATCAAAATTTTTTCTGGACCTGTGAGGAATATCCGAGTGGACACTATTCGAGAAATTAAGCTGGTTTTCTGTGAAAAGTTTAACGGCTGATGAGAGATTATGGGGTGTTTCTGTCGGTGTAAGGACTTCCCACAAAGCGGGACGTCCTGCAGCGCTTCCAGGCGCTGTCGTTGGCCTGTTTCGAGCTGAAAACATCCTAATTTAAGGCTTAATTCACCCAGGACATCGTGAGAGAACAGAGAAGATTCAGAAGAGGCCGGCATGAGGAATTTATGCGGACATTCCACTGTTTAAGGACATTTTTTTAATGAAAGACGTACGCGCAAATTCGCCGAGTCGTTTCCGTGATGACTCGGCAAATCTGTGTGCGCCGCGACAGGAAAAACACCTCCGTGTTGAAAACCATTTGTAGAATTCAGGCGGCTTTTAATGGCTTTCAACAAGTGAGTAACTGAGAAATTGTTTAACAGCTTGGGCATGTTCCAACTTGCCCGTTAAGGTTTCCAACGGAGGTGTTTTTCCTGCCGCGACCCCCCGCGGTCGGGTCCAGCCCGACATGCGACTCTGCCCGCACGTTCTTTCATTACAAAATGACCGTTAACAATGGAATGTCCGAATAAACTCCTCATGCCGACTTCTTCTGAAAGTTCTCTGTTCTCTGACGACTTACTGCGTCAACAGAGCCTGAAATGTGGAAGTTTTCAACTTGAAACGGCGAGACGCTGCCGCCTCGAAGCGCAGATCGCCGTCAGGCGCCGTGGACCGTCCTTAAAGCGACACTACCAGACCAAAATCTCTCATCAGCCGTTAAAATTTTTACCGAAAACCAGCTGAATTTATTGAATGGTGTCCACTCAGTTGTGCCTTACAGTTTTGAAAAAAATTTTATCAAACAAAGCAACAGTCTCTGAGCCATTCCTAAACAATGGAAAAAATCGACGAGCGGGTGGGCCACTCCTCACTCAAAGACTGCCCACAGGCGAATGACGTAACCGACAGGCGTGAAAAAACTCTCGCATGCCCACGAGGGTTCAAGCATGTCTGATGTAATCACACGTGATTCAAATCCATATGGTTTTTGAAAAAAATAATAAGGTCGGATACTTTTCTAATAGACCTCGTATAATAGAGATAGAAATTTTGAAATGCTTGTGCAACTAGGGACTGTAATGACCATTTTACATATTTGAATTTACATATAAATTAATCGACAAATTTTATGATCTAAGATGACAATGAACTTCCCCTCTTTGACAGACCAGCAGCCACCACTGATATACACAGTCTATGTAAATTATACATATTCATACATCTTCAAATAAACTTATTTGTCAGTTTATTTTTTTTGTCCAAAGTCAAGATCCTTGTTTAAAATCGTCTTTTTGAATGCCCTCCCTAATATGCATAAAGGGTATTTCCTTTCCTTGTTGAAGTATTTAAAAAGTACTTTACATATAAATTGAGTGTTACACCTCCACTGATTCAATTGCAATTACATTTTTGTTGGGAAAGTGTAGTGACATGGACCTACAACAGGGGGCGTAAATGAACGGACGATGGATGAGTCAAAAATTACAACACTTTACTGTTGTGAAACGTGCACAATGGAATACAGACAGATGCAGAATTTGGATTACAGTCAAATATACAAGGGTGACGTGTGGGCAGGCTCGAGGATAGGAGACAACCATC
The DNA here is from genome assembly GCF_902500255.1 of Thalassophryne amazonica. Classification (NCBI taxonomy): domain Eukaryota; kingdom Metazoa; phylum Chordata; class Actinopteri; order Batrachoidiformes; family Batrachoididae; genus Thalassophryne; species Thalassophryne amazonica. The sequence goes on from NC_047120.1 coordinate 37,541,164, forward strand.
CAGAGAAGAGCCGGGCCCCACACGATTTCCACTGCCACCAGATCTGGAACACACCGGAGCCGCCAAGTCCCGAATCCCCAGGTGGCCACCGTCTCCAGCTGTCAGATCTGGTACCGCTGGCAGGGCAGAAAACAGTTAATGGTGGGTGTGTGAAAACACGCCCAGTAAACAGTCAGCAAGTTTGTTCTTTCAGTAGTTGGGTGGGAAAAAACACCTCCACCTTAATCACAGTGCAGAATCAATCTCCTATTTTACGTAGTTCGGAGTGAGGAGTAAAAACCGTTCACCGCTCGTCAATCCACGAACCCCGAGCCTCCCACTGGAAATAGCGAGTTGAATCTCCCGCAACAGATCACAAAACCAGAACAGCAAGCACGTGCGTAGGCACAATCAAGGCTGAGAATTTACCTATAAGGTAGACGATATCTCGGCAGCGAGGTGGAGTTGCTGCCCGGCTTTTATGGTGATGGTAGTGGTGATGATGAGTGACAGCTGGTGCTTGTTGATGAGTGACAGCTGTCACTCCCGGTTGCTCCGGTGCCCTCTCGTGCCTGAAGCCCGCACTTCAGGCAGGGCGCCCTCTGGTGGTGGGCCAGCAGTACCTCCTCTTCAGCGGCCCACACAACAATTTTTTTTTAAGTCTTGTCGTTAATACCATGTTTGCTGACTAAATCTAATCACCTGTTTCTCCTGAGTGTGTGTGTGTGTGTGTGTGTGTGTGTGTGTGTGTGTGTGTGTGTGTGTGTGTGTGTGTGTGTGTGTGTGTGTGTGTGTGTGTGTGTGTGTGTGTGTGTGTGTGTGTGTGTGTGTGTCTCACTGCTGGAATTTAAAAATTCGTTGGTAATTTTTCCCTCACGGTGCATCTCTTTGCCGTGCTTTTGACATCTAATTTTCCTCACTGTATTTCTATCCATCCTGTCTTCACTTTATACTGCACCGTGTTATCAGAATTCATAACATCCTCTCTCTCCCCGTCTCACCCGTTCCTTCCCTGTCATCTCTCCCTTCTCTCCTTCCATCTCATCAGATCATCTTTTCTTCTCCTCCATGCACTCACCCCTCCACCTCACATCTGCGCCAACTCGGCGCTTCTCCTTTGCCAAACTTCTCTTTCTCTTCCACTCTCCACGGAGGAGCGATACAATTTTCTGTCACCCTTTAAAGGCTTTGATTTATTGCATTTCACAAATGGGGATTTAAGTTATCTGCATATTGCCTTCCTCTTTCCAAACGTGTTTTTCCTCTAACTGCAAAAGAAAAAAGAAAGGTAGTAGGCTGTCGTGGCATCAAGGTGAAGGCTTTGGCAATCTGTGAAGTATTAGCAGGAAAGAGCGACGACTAAATGCTGAGATGCTCAAGATGGTGCTTGCAAGAATACATTTCAAGTGGGGTTTTGCCATTGACACTTTTATTTTCTCACCTCAGTAACCCTCTTAGCTTGTCTCTTGGCTGTACACCGCTCTCTCTTTATTCACTCTGTGTTCTTCTCCCCTCAGGCATTGCCCCAAATATCACAGCCGGACCCTCTGACAGCACTGTGATCGACGGCATGTCAGTCATCCTGCACTGTGAGACCTCTGGGGCTCCGAGACCGGCTATCACCTGGCAGAAAGGTTTCTATTACACACTTTCACTGCTCTCCACAGCGGTGAGCATAGTTCAGCTGATCAGTTAGCTGCTAATTAGCAACGCTAAATTTTTTTGTTACCCTGTCGCTGACCGAAAGGTCCCCTCTAAAAATCGGTCCCCCTTGCCTTCACTGCACATACATCATTTCAGTGCATCAGCAGTATCATGTCTGAGCGTCAGCATCGATCCACGATTATAGCCTATCATTTCTGCTTAAAAATGCACTCCAGTCAAATGTTATTTATCTCAGCGACAGATATGATGCTTTTGTACAACAATCATTTCCACATAAATTCAGCATCATATCATAGTAACAGATTGGGGACTAGAGATGGGTATCGAGAACCAGTTCCTTTCGGGTATCGTTAAGAAATGATTTGATCCACGGACATCAATAACCTTTTTACTTAATGATCCCCTTATCGGTCCTTCAGAGTGGCCATTGTTTTTGGGGGGTGTTATGCAGGGGTGGTGGCCAAGTGGTTAATGCGCTTGGTTTCAGTTCGGAAGGTTCTGGGTTCAAATCCCACCCCTGCCACATTTCTCCATGTAATGTGGAGTTGCGTCAGGAAGTGCATCCGGCGTAAAACCTGTGCCAAATCAACATGCAGATCCACCTTGGATTTGCTGTGGCGACCCCGAGTGCAAACAAGGGAGCAGCTGAAGGGACTTACTTTTTTGTCAGGAAAATTATAATTTCTCTACATTGATTACAGACCCTGCAGCGGGTCTGTAATCAACTTTTCTGCAGCGCGGCTTTGCTTTGAACCTTGAACCAATTGAAGCAGTGATTCGCAGATTGAAGCAGTGCTTCGATCATTGCTTCGTTGATTCATTTTTTCTTTCGCTTTCCCCCGCTAAAACCCTAAAGAGCATATGGCTGTGAGTATTAATTACCTTTTTAATGTTAAACCGAGCTGTTATGGTCTTCTGAAACAGTTGATAGATGTATTTTATAACAAAAACGGGACCGATGCTAACACATTAGCATGTCTATGGCATTTTCAATGTTAAAATTAGCATGAAGCAGTTGCAGCTGCCAAGTGTTTGTTGTTGTAAAAGAGTCAAATGTATTACAAATTGTAATATTTTTTAAATTTATTTTTGTTTATATATTAATAATAATAGCAAGCACAATAATAATAGTAATAATAACTTAGAGAAAGAGACAAAAAGAACCTGAATAGAAACACAACAGAAAACATAAAGGCAACTAACAATGAAAATACATAAATAAATAAATAAATAAATAAATACATACATACAGAAATAAATGTTTCCTGTTAACACCTAGTGACTCTTACACCTCCATTTCATCCGTGTCTTATTTAAGTTTAATGACAGTTTGTTTCAGTCAAACCATATTTTCAATGTGTTAATTTCTTCAGTGATTTCCTCCAGAACTATCTGCCAAACTAGAAAACTGCTGCATCTAGTAAGAGCAGAATACTACTGGAATGAATCTGAATAAGTAAAGTTGGGTTTTTTCTCACCTAAATGGATGCTGCACTCACTCCAGTTTATCGTCTGGAATAATCCCAGATTGCATTTTAGAGCTTCTGGAATTCAAACATTTTCATGCAGGTGGTGTTGGGGGGTAATTTTGGGTTTCAGCTTTTTTTTTGTTTTTACCACTTTCATCCCTGAATATGTCAATTGTAAGTCTCGTTTGTGCAGATTAAAGTCACTAACTGAGACTCCTGTCTTGTTGGGAGAAAGAAAGGAGAATCATCCTCCGTTCTGTTCACACAGCTCCAAACGTTGCGCGGCTCTCTGCCGAGTCAAGTTAGAATGATAGAATCCAGTCAGAATAACTTCAAAGTGAAAGAGCATCGGTAGCGATTCACCGATTGTCACCTCGTTTCTGCTTAAATCTGCCTCGTTTCTGCTTAAAACTGACTTTAGAATGATTTAAGAGGTTTTACTTTGTCATCTGATGGTTAATAATCACATTATTCCCTTTAATCGCTTTGAGTGTAGAGAGTCAGACTCAGAGAGTCAGTCTCAGACATGCTGCTGTTGCGCTCTTGTCATTCCCCCCATCTTTTATGATGAAATAATGCTGAATTTATGTGGAAATGATTGTTGTACAAAAGTTTCAGATATCTGTTGCTGAGATAGATGATGACTGGAGTGCAGTTTTAAGCAGAAATGAGATGATAATCGGTGAATCGCTACAGATGCTCCAAAATGACACATGCACAGTGTAGGCAGGGTAGACCAATTTTTAGGGAGAGCTGTTCGGTCGGCAACACCGAATTAACTTTAGAAACCATTAGCAGACAAAATTAACTTCCACTAACTTTTGTTCTGCAAACTTAAATAGTAATAGTAATAATAATAATAATAATAATAATAATAATAATAATGGTTGAAATGTGTAAACCTTGCAATCATACAGGTTTGTTCTCGTTGGAGATCATTCACTCATCCACGTAGCGAAACTGACATATAACGTGAAGGCAACAAGCATGAACTTGAGGAGATTCATTAATTATTAGATTGTTGAAAGTGTTTTTTTTTATTTGTGTGTTGTCATTTTGGCTGCTCCCATCTCGGGACGGGGTCGCCACAGCGGATACATCCAGAACTGCATTGGTAATTGGCATAAGTTTTACACCGGATGTTCTTCCTGATGCAACTCCAGTTTCACCCGGAGAAACACACCCACAGCCGCTGGTGATCCAAAGGGGTTTCCCATATAAGTACGAACCAGAAGCTGATGGGATCAGGCTTACACAGAGCAGACTTATTTGTTAAATAATTTCTGCTGTATGTTGAATGGAAATTACTTTTGAATTTATTTATTTATTTTTTTATCTTGACATGCTAACCTTTTTTGGGAACCTCCATGTTTATGCTTCAACATATTAAATTTCAAACTCTGTTGACCTATTTTTGACTGTCTTAGAGCCCAAAACCCCACAAAATAAAGCTGAATGCATAATAAGAAAACTTTGCTGTAGTTTTAGCTAAATGTTTTAGCGGTTTACTTTAACTTTATCACAGTTAGCATTTCAGTTAGTGGATTAGCAGTTATTGGAGGTAATTTTTAGGTTAGCTGTGCCCACTGGTTATCCATAAAACATGAGTCCACACTGTCACTTGTCATTGCCCAACAAATAGCACATAATTAGATTCTTTTCCCCAGGATTTACCCTGCACCAGGCTTTTCAGATTTGCATCTGAATGGCATATCAACCCAAGCACTGGCCTTGTTTTTTTTCCTTACTATCTCCATTCCTCTCCTCTCTCAATTTTTCTCCCAAATTTGTTCCCTTGGGTCTTTTTTAGTCTCTTTCCTTCCATTCTGTCTCCGTTTCTCTTCATCTGTGTCTTTAAATGTATTTAAGTAACCAGGTTACTGTCGGTTTTCCACTGTAACCTGATTCCTTACATGTCATGTAAACAAGAGGAATAGATTCCATAATCAGGTTTAGGGATTAGACAAATACGGGGAGCGTAGCTGCACTTCTGCTGGAGAAGCCTTATTTGTTGGCCAGGTGTATGCAGAACAGGGTTTCCAATTTTATTTTTTATTTATTTATTTGCATTCCCTGTCTGTAGATTTGTTCATTGGCAGATTAGTCAAATACTAATGAACAAATTTAATAAAAATTAAAATAGACACTGGAAATATTGAGGCAGATTCCCTGAATGTGAAACAGTTGTGAAATGGAAGATATAAATTCAGGTCCATTAGTAGTTGGACATTGAAACAGGGGTGGTGGCCAAGCAGTTAATTGTACTTGTTTCCAGTTTAATGCACAAGGTTCCCATTTAAAGACCACCCCTGGTCATTCTCCATGTATTGAAGAGTTGCAGCAGGAAGACCATCCTCCTGAATTCTCCTATGGCAACCCCGAGTCAAGCAAGGTGGAAGTCTGAAGGGACTCACAATAGTTCACACTGACATAGTTTTGTCATTTCAAGATGTGCTTTGTAGGGTATACTTTTAATTTTGATTGAAAGGCTTTAATTAACTGCACTGGAACAATAGTCCTTGTGTAATTTTGTTAATGTTAGTTGAGCATTTGGTAAACTGTACACTTTTAGAGAGCTTATGAAATAAGGAATCAAAAAAAAAAACATACAAACTATGTTTACATTTTTATAACTACCATGTTGGATTTCCAAAATGGCAACCTGCGGGAAAAAAAAAACCAAAAAAAAACATAAGCTTTCCAAAAATGTATACTTTGCCAAATCTCCAAAAACTTTAATTTAATTACACAAGGAACCTAACTATTTCTGAAGATCACCAATTTTGGAAATACAAGATAGCACCATAACAACCTTTGAGAAAAATGGAAACTTTTTCAGATTCTTCATTTCTAAAGCTTCATAAAAACTTGTAGTTTACTACATCTCCAAAAAGGTCACTAATTTGGAAATCTAAGATAGCAACCTTTGAAAAAAAAAATGGAAATATTGTTTTTTTTTTCTTCCTCCTTTCCTAAACCTTCTAAAAATGCAGTTTTCCAAATCTTAAAAAATATTTTAACCAACCTATTAATCACTACATAATGAACCTGATTACAACTCTACTGATGTGTAATGGAAGACACCATGTGAGATGAAGGAGATAGTTGAAAGCCATTTAGATGCTGATCTTGACAAAAGAAGAAACCACCATTGAACATCCAGGGCCCTGCTGGTGACTGGTGCAGTGCTGCGGGGTTGTCCATTGCATGACAGCAGTCAGGTCTAAAGTTGAGGCAGGTGGACACATGGAACCTCTTTTCTCTTAGCAAGGATGACCATTTTCTATGGTTGTCAAGGGTGTTTGCTAAGTGACAGACCTGGAAATGGCTCGATCTTCTTGGGTGGACACGTATTTTTGATCTGGCTGTTCCAGTGGTCAGGGTACTGATAGAGTGGCAGTTACTGTGGTTGACCATTTTCTTCTGATAACATAAGATATGGTCCCTATCAATGAGCATGTCATGAGGTTCAGAATTAAGCGCTCTTTGGGGTAAAATGTCTGTTGTCTCAGTTTACACTCCAACTATGACAAGTAACATCTCAGGGTAGTAAGCTTTTTTACTTGCAGCTTCACTTGGTGATTGACGACTGGCACAGAGGTGACACTCCTCTGGTCATGAATTTTTTCACTGTGCTATATGTGAAATACTTTCCTGACCATGCCATGATTCAGAGCAAGATTGCTTCAGTGCAAAGAACCAAGCAAATAGAAAAAGCTAAGCATTTGCAACTTGGGGATGAACTGGTCAGTCAATGTGGTTTCAAATCAAGATCCACCAATACTGTGATGTGTATGGTGACTAGTGGCACCAGAGTACTCTCCCACACCTGACCTGGCTGACTATCTGTTTGTGAATACATTCTTGTAAACACAATAACTTAACAACAAATAGCAAATACTTGATACTTTCACCATATGCACCCTCTGAGGAGTACATAAGTTGACTATATTGCATGGATTATGTAATTTCTATTGGGAACAGGATGACAATTTTGTCAGATGTACGGTGTGTTTGCTTCGTCATATTTTTCTCTCTGTTGAACACTACAGGTGAACGTGTGCTGGCTAGCGGGTCAGTGCAGCTGCCCAGGTTCACTCTCCTTGAGTCAGGCAGCCTGCTCATCTCTCCCTCCCATATCTCTGATGCCGGCACCTACACTTGCATGGCAAGTAACTCGCGGGGCATCGACGAAGCATCTGCCGACCTTGTGGTCTGGGGTGAGTTAACATAGTTCGATGGACAAGGCAAGAGCATGGCATGTACCACATTGTCCCAAATATAACGCTTTCCATCCTAGAAATATATCTGAAACATACAGGGTTGCCTTATTACCATGAAGGAGACGTTTAAGATTAAGCTTAAAATCACCACAAGAATCACTGTAAAACTGATAAATAACACAAATCACAATTATTTGCCATTATTTAGTAACCCTTGTACTTTTTTCAATGTCAGAGTGAACTCCTTTCCCTTACTACTACTACTTGTGGCTGCTGTTTCCCCACTACATATTTATTTCAACAAGAACCTCACAATATTGTCAGTGCTCAAACTAGATCAGGAGAGATTTTATATTCATAAAGACAGCAGCAGAATCACGCCATGATGTGCTTTCTGTGATTCTGCCTTCCGCCTTCTCCATCCTCCAAAGCCCCTGGTTGTGGGGCTATTCCACAGACCACTGTTCCTTCCCGTTTCATCCCAAATAGCAAATCAGGACACATTTTGGAGCATCATAGTAACTGCTTGATTCATCATTGTCGATCGTGAACAAACTTAGTATACATAGTAGTTACAGTTATCATTGGCATCAGATTTGAAATTGGGATCCAATTCTTGAACTGTTTAAAAATTTCATCCCAATTCTCAAAATCGTTGATAGTATGTGGTAATTTCCAGGTATTCATACTCTTAACTGCTTCCATCATTTTTCAACTTTAAACGGAGAATTCCTAATGACTATGGCTTGAAACGTGTTTGATTGTGGTCCATCGGGTAAAAATTTGAAGCTGAGGCAGCATTTGTTGCAATTTTTGTTCAGAGTTGAACAGCTTGAGCTCCTTTCTTTCATTTTTGGGCGGGTTACCAGGTCTGTACTTTAGAAACCAGCCTGTAAGGGGAGTGCCAGATTAAGCAGTTTCATCCCATTTTTGCAATTTTTTGATCGTGGGCGACCATAGTAGAACAGTGCCCTGTGGAATAGCCCTGTTAGTAACAACAACAACTTGTTAGGGTCTAAACACCTAGTGATACTGCAGAAAGTCCTGCCTATGGAAAACTGACTGCCTGACATGATCTGAGGACTCAAGGTTGGCCAGTTTGTGCTGTTTTGTTCTGTCTGAATGTGTTTTTGTTATCATATTTGCAAATAAATATTTCTTTCAAAAATAAGATTTGGTTCTCAACGTATTTTTGCAAAGAAATATCTCTTGTAAAAAGGGGGAGGTCATCTTATAATCAGGACCATCTTGTCATTGCTGTGTGTCACATTTATTCCTGCAGGGAAATATAATAAATTGGAATGACTGTGCTGCAGAAATAGTGGTGGCAGTGGTCAAGGTGGGCTTATGTTGCAAGGCTTGTCTATTTGGTAAAGGTTGACAAGCGAGGTCATGTCATGTAATAAAAAAGCTGCACTCAATCCATTCAGAAACAAAAGCACTTCTGTGTGCAACTACAGATGCTGAAGTGTTCTCTGCAAGGAAAAAACACCAACCATAAATACAAAGCAACAGCACGCCATTTCAACTGAAATGACTTTTCTGAAATGTCTTTGTTGTGTTTTTCTAGTGTGGGTATCGTCAGGGAGGATGATTTGGTGGCTGTTGTCTCGAAACTTACAGTCCATTTCTCCCCCCTCACTCCCCCACTCTCTCTCTATTTCTCCACAGCTCGCACCCGTATTACAACCCCCCCACAGGACCAAAATGTTATCAAAGGAACGAAAGCTGTCTTGACCTGTGGAGTCACACATGACCCCAGTGTAACTGTCAGGTAAAAACACATTCCACAAGCTCCACTAACTGACAAATTCCCTGACCCAAATAAAAATACCCAGAGATGCACACTGGACCATATACTGCAAATCTGTCTTCCCAACTGTGTATGCTTCTCTTGATGTTCTGCTGTATCTTAAGGACTGATGCCATCTTAATTTGGTCAGAAATTATTAGCAAATACTACATTTCAAAGGGTTGAATAAATTCAGCTGAAAGGTTGTTATGGTAATGGCCAAAGCCAACAATATCCAAAAGTCAATAACGTATCTATCTATCTATCTATCTATCTATCTATCTATCTATCTATCTATCTATCTATCTATCTATCTATCTATCTATCTATCTATCTATCTATCTATCTATCTATCTATCTATCTATCTATCTATCTATCTATCTATCTATCTATCTATCTATCTATCTATCTATCTATCTATCCATCCATCCATCCATCCATCCATCCATCCATCCACACAGTACTCAAATGCCTGCAACCTCTGAGGGTTGAAACCTGATCTTGGCCTGAAAATACAAGTTTCTATTTGATCCAATGATACATTTTCCTAAAAATGAATGGAAATGCTTGTTTTTGTTCCTTTTTAAATATACATCAGCTTTGACATTTTGGCAAAGTGGAGTGTTTCTCGAGGCATGAGCTAGCACACAGCTATAGTGTTGAAAACCATAGCAGCTGGAAAAAGCCAAATGGCCTTGCATATTTCACCTGGGTTTGGCCAATATAAGGGTACTTTTGACAGGCAGGGATGAACTTTTTGTGTGCAGGGTGGCTGCCATCCAGGACCCAAGGCGGTTCGATGGCATGGTGATAGTGGCAATGTGCAACATGAAAGCATGATTCCAGACCCAGTGGTGGGCACAGATAACCAAAAAATTAACTTTGATAACAGATAATAAGGTAACTGAAAAGTTATCTTTGATAAAGATAAACCGATAAACCAACCAAAAATGTATCGGAAGTTACAGATAATCGATAAATTCCGGTGTTGTCTATGGGACATTTGCAGTTACTAAAGAGCTGAAATTGATTTTTAACACGATAGCTTTTGAAAGCATCAAAAGTGATAAAAGACCTAAAGAATAAGCAAGAATGTTTGACCATGCTGCCTCCTGCAGGAAGCAGCACAGACAAATCCTGAGAGCACCCACGAAATCAACTCTTTACTAATCATAATCATTTTTCTTTCAACATTCTGCCCCTGCTGGAAGCTCTTGTTTACAACAGCGCTCCCACCACAGAAGCACACCAAGAACAGCCATAAGGCCAGGTCCCTATTAATTTCAACACTCCGGTCAGGCGGAGATCTTGAAAAATAAAGTCATACTAACTTATGTTTTTTTGAAAATACTGATAGAATAACTCCATTAATGTCAATTCTGTCATTTGTACAAAGTTAAAATATAACATATATCTTTTAATGTTGAATAAGGCACTAATTCTGAGGTTTTGTAACAAACACAGACGGCAAAGCATTCTGGGTAAAAGTGCTATACAGTGATTGGTTCAGTAATCCATTATATAAACCAACACGTTAATGTGACGTGTCGTGTGTTGGTTTAAAGATAAATGTGCTTTTGTAAAATATTCCATTTTTATTTGTAAAAACAGGCATTTTTATGGAGCCCTGGAAGTGTCATCGCAATTGCATGTTTTAAAACTTTTATGATGTTGTAAAACGTGCACTCAATATTAGTAAGTAAGTAAGTAAATTTATTTATATAGTGCCTTTCACAGACATAAGGCCATGTACACCCGTTGTCGGGTATTTGTAAAACCGAATATCTTACCCTTTCAGTTTGGGGAAAAAACTTCATCCACACTATGTCATTTAAAAAAAAAATCCATCCACATCAAACCGTATAAATGTGTTGTAATTAGTCTGCCAAACCTTTGGGTGGCGGTACTGATTAAAATTCTATCCAATCAGGAGCCTTATTCTCTTGTCGTCACTTCCACAAAAACTAAAAACATGGCGCCAACCTCGTTCATGTGGACCGATAAGGAGTCGGAATTACTTCTAACCGTAGTTTTAGAATACAAAGTTAACATATATGCACACAAAAAGTGCCTGGACAATGGACAATACCAACACTTTGAGAGCAGCCATGTACCCAGACATTTAATACTGCCATGAACACTCCTGGCCAGTAGATGGCAGTAGTGGCCTTGAAAAAATGTCAAACAAAATTCCAGATAATCCGTGTCTGCTACATTTAAGATGCGTGGAATTTAACAAACGCAAATACACTAACGTCTACAAACCCAGAGAATATATTCACAAGAGTTTTAGGCACTAGAGTTTAATGCTGTTATCTGTGGACCCTGAACAGAGTGTCTGAAATGCATTTGTCCTGTCGTGAACGTCTGAGATTACCTTATGCTACCCATAATGCATTGCTGCCTGGCACAGCATGTGCTCACAAAACCTTAAAAATTAGCACATTACTTAAAAACGAAAACATATATCTGATATTTTCACTTTATAAACTTCAGACATGACAATAATTTGAAATAACTTGTCTAAAATGAGTGGTTAAAATTTGAACCATAAGTTAAACATGTATGCCTCTGGATGACTTGGTGACATTGCGATTATTAGCATGGTGTTAAAGGAAATTACTTTTTTTTTTTTTTTGTTTGGTTACTAGTTCTCCTTTGCTTACAGACAATAGAGTGGTTTCTGTTTGCAAAGGGTAGAACAACATGCTTATTAGGAAACTTTTAACAGGTAGGTCTCAACAGCTATAACAGTTTTAAAAATGTTTTTCACTGTTCAGCTTAGTTTAGTACGTTATCGGTCTAAAAGTTATTGGACGGTAATTCATTGGAAGATAATTAATCCGATGATGGTTTTTAAATTTATCTAAAAAGATAATCTGATAATGAAAACATTATCTTCGATAATTATCTGTTATCGGATTATCAGAAGTGTGCCCACCACTGTCCAGACCTGACTTAAATAAAGCGAGGTCAGCACTGGGGTAATGTGTTCAAGTTCCCCTGATTAAATCAAAACTCTAGCAGCCATATTCTGAATCATTTAATGACTTCTCATACTCTTTTGTGATACAGCAGAAAATAGTACATTACAAGGTTAATTCTCTGGGACACGAAAGCAGCAACTGGATTTTTAACTGTCCACCAGGTGAAGGCTGTTAAAATAATTTCTGAACCACTTACCACCTGTAAAGGTGTGCCTCAAGGTTCCATCTTAGGTCCTGCATTATTCACCATCCACATTTATGATGTAGCTGGGGCTGTTGGTCACTTTTGGCTATATATGCATTCTGATGATACTTAGATATTCACCCTGCCCCACAATTGACTCTACAGCATCTGCTCTTCATCAAAGCATTACCTCCATGAGCAGTCTTTCTACAACCTCCCCCTGACTCCCTTCTCCAAAAAGTGTATGCTGTTATGAATGTTGAGCCATAAAACCACAGTATCTACAACCCTCCCAAGTTCAGTAGTGCTGATGGCTCACCAATGGAGTTTGTCAACTCTTATAAGTACCTAGGGTTCTGGTTGCATTTGTATCTCTTTATTTAACACCCTCATTGATAATTTTCTGGCAAAAACCACAGCTACACTAGGTCTGCTGTGCCAGAACAAGGCTTCCTGTTGGGAAAGTGTAAGTACACGGACCCACAACAGGGGGCGCAAATGAACGGACAATGGAATAGGTCAAATAACAACACTTTACTGTTGCGAACGTGCACAACAAACACAACAGATCACACAATAGATCGAAGGTCAAATTACAAGGTGTCGTGTGGGCAGGCTCGAGGATAGGAGACGCCTGTCCAAAGCAGAACCGGAACCACACGATTTCCTCCGCCACCAGACCCCGGGAATACTGGAGCCGCCAAGTCCCGAACTCCCAGGTGGCCACTGCCTACGCGTGTCGGACCTGGTACTGCTGGCGAGGAACAAAAACACAGTTAAACGTGGGTGCGTCTGCACCCAGCAATCTGCACGGCAGGGAAGCTACCTCCACCTCTCGTTGGAGAAAAAGTCTGTTATCACTCACAAAATCACAAAAAAAGGCTTTCAATCAAGCAGTCAGGCTGAGGATATTACCTTTCAGGTAGAACGATATCTCGGCAATGAGGTGGAGATGCCGTCTTGCTGATATACCATTGTGGATCTGATGATTGATGACAGCTGTCGTCGGTGATAAGCGACAGCTGTCACCCCGGCTGCTCCTGTGAGGCGGCAGCGCCCTCTGGTGCCTGGAGCCCGCACTCCAGGCAGGACGCCCTCTGGTGGTGGTGGGCCAGCAGTACCTCCTCTTCAGCGGCCCACACAACACTTCCTTTACATTGTTAAATATACTCTTGTAAAACTGGCCATCCTTCCTCTGTATGATTGTGGTGATGCACTCAAGAAAATAGCATCAAAGGGTATCCTCACCAAACTTGACACACTACAACACTCAGCAGTTCATTTTGCCATAGGTACACCCTTTATCACTCACAACTACTGCCACTAATCTATAAAACGGTCTTGGGAAAGACACCTTGTTACCTCTCAAGCCTCCAGTACATTTCCAGTAACAGTTATCGCTAAAGAGCCAACAATTTTATTCATTTTACTTCTGTTACATAAATGAAACATGAATGAAAATGGGCACCTCTCTGATATACTAATCAAAGGACAAGGAAGGATCACAAATCACATAAATATTTCTAACTCTTTCGTTTTGATGAATTATACAGTCAGCTAGTGACAGATTTAATTCATCATACAGATGTCTCTGTCTAGCAGGGCCAATAACAATCATCTCAGCCTTCCCAGAGTTCACAAGTCGAAAATTAGACAGCATCCAGCTGATATGTTTATAATAATTTAATAAGGAGCACATTTCAACATGGACGTCCATTTGGAATTGGAATACATTCAATCCCCTGTTGCAGATGTTTGTGTTCGTGTTCACACTAAATATATGCAGCATCCAGTTCAACAGGAATCAAAATGGGTTCCAAAATGTGCAATTGGTGCTACTGTGAGAAATAGGTATGTGTGAGTGCATGCGACTAATGTGCCGTAAACGTCAGCAAACATAAACAATGGCATCTTTACGCAACTACCTTAATAGCTATGAGGACCATGCAATTAGCAACAAGGCTTCATAAATCACACATAAACAAAAGGTCCATTTTTTTATGTGCCTGCCTGAACAAGCCCAGAGATATACCGGTGTGCCAGCATTCATGTGCAAAAACCAATATATAACAGACTCACTGCAAATTATCATGTTAAATATATCAATATGGGGGTGGGAGGGTGGCTTCATGGTTTGCAATTTTGCCTCACAGCAAGAAGGTCATGGGATCACTTTCCACCTGCGCCTTCTGTATGGAGTTTGCATGTTCTCACCATGTTCATGTGGGTTTCTTCTGGGTGCTCCAGCTTCATTCCATGTCCAAAGCCATGCAGGTTAGATGAAGTGGCAACTCTAAATGGGCGGCAGGTGTGTGTGTGAGTGTGAGTATGTTTATGTGTTCCGTCGAGAGACTTGCATCCTGTACAGGGTGGACCCCATCTTCTCACCCTGTGACTGCAGGGATAGACTCCAGTACCCTGGTGAACCTTGAGCAAACTGGTATAAAAAAAATGAATGAATGAATGCCAACATGACCCAAAATAGGAGGCTTAAAGATCCTCACGAGGAGGGCACCAGTACGATATTTTGGACTGGTACACTCTGGTATTTTACGAGGCCTACTAGAAAAGTATCCTACCTTTTTATTTTTTTCACAAACTATATGGATTTGAATCACGTGCGATTACATCAGCCAACCTTGAACCCTCGTGCGCATGCGTGAGTTTTTTCATGCCTGTCGGTTGCATCATTTGCCTGTGGGCAGGCTTTGAGTGAGGAGTGGTCCACCCCTCTCGTCGGATTTCTTTTGTCTGGGAACTTCCTGAGAGACTGGCGCTTTGCTTGATCAAAATTTTTTCAGAACCTGTGAGGCACATCGAAGTGGACACCATTCGAGAAATTCAGCTGGTTTTCGGTGAAAATTTTAAAGGCTGATTAGAGATTATGGAGTGTTACTGTCGCTTTAAGGACTTCCCATGGAGCGGGACATCGCGCAGCGCTCCCAGGCGCCGTCGTCAGCCTGTTTCGAGCTGAAAACCTCCAAATTTAAGCCTCTGTTGATCCAGGACGTTGTGAGAGAACAGAGAACTTTCAGAAGAGGTCGGGATCAGCAGTTTATCCTGACATTCCACTGTTAAAGGAGATTTTGTAATGAAAGACGTGCGGACGGATTGGCGCGTCGGCAGGCAGCTGGCGCAGCGCGCCGGCACAGGAAAAACACCTCCATGTTGATAACCATTTGTAAAAACCAGGCGGCTTTTGATGGCTTTCAGTTGAGTGAGTATCTGAGAAATTGTTTAACAGCTGGACATGTTCCAACTTGTCCTTAAGGCTTCCAACAGAGGTGTTTTTCCTGTGGTGGCGTGCCGTGCCGGCTGCCTGCCGACGCGCCAATCCGTCCGCACGTCTTTCATTACAAAATCTCCTTTAACAGTGGAATGTCCGGATAAACTGCTGATCCCTACCTCTTCTGAAAGTTCTCTGTTCTCTCACGATGTCCTGGGTCAACAGAGGCTTAAATTTGGAGGTTTTCAGCTTGAAACAGGCTGACGACAGCGCCTGGGAGCGCTGCGCGACATCCCGCTCTGTGGGAAGTCCTTAAAGCGACAGTAACACTCCATAATCTCTCATCAGCCCTTAGAATTTTCACCGAAAACCAGCTGAATTTCTCGAATGGTGTCCACTTCGATGTGCCTCACAGGTTTTTTGATCAAGCAAAGCGCCAGTCTCTCAGGAAGTTCCGAGACAAAAGAAATCCGACGAGAGGGGTGGACCACTCCTCACTCAAAGCCTGCCCACAGGCAAATGACGCAACCGTCAGGCGTGAAAAAACTCACGCATGCGCATGAGGGTTCAAGGTTGGCTGATGTAATCGCACGTGATTCAAATCCATATAGTTTTTGAAAAAAATAAAAAGGTCAGATACTTTTCTAATAGACCTCGTATGCTAACTTTTACAAATAATTTTTGTTATTATTGTGTTCTAATGTTCAATTACTTAGGGGTTTTATTATAGATGGGTGGATCTGATTGGAAATGTTTCCCTCTGATATTGGCCAAAATTACTGGATGTCATATTTTGGACTATGTATGTTTTCCTTAAGTAGAATATTTGTTTCCGAGTTTGATCTGATGTTTTGTTCGATGGCTGGGTTAGCAAAGTATGTCCAGAGAAATGTAGTTTTTAACAGTTTGTTGTTTTAAGACAGGAAAAAGCATACTGTTGATAGCGTATCGGAAGTTGCTGAAGGTTCCAGTATCCGTTTCGGAAAGGAAAAGTGGGTATTGTGCCATCCACAGTCCTCTACCAAATCTATCAGAACTCACATTTTCAGAGCTGAATTTGCAGTCGCTTTGACAGAGTTACAGATATGTTGCTGACACACTTGCTGGCGAACCAATTCCTATATTAACAGGGCTGGCCCAGCCTATATGCAGTGTAGGCAGTTGCTAAGGGCTCTGTCATCAAGGGGGCACCATAAATGAGGGAAACAATAAAGTTAACTTTCATTATGCTTATACTAAAACTAGATAATACTATTTATATTTTAATATAAACTAAATATAAACCCATATTATTTAACTGCCTATTAAATAATAATGATGACAATAGTTTCCTCATCACCCCCCCCCCCCCCCCCACTCCCCTCTAAAGTGTCTGATGAGCCAATCTGAGTCATTACATCATTACGGCATAACAGCAATGTCAAAACGGCCTAAACTGTCTGGTGCTCAGGACAGGAAAAAAGAAAAGAATAGGAGGAAAAATGGGAAGAAGAGGAAAGAGGTACAGTAAAAATAATATGATTTTTTTTTTTCATTGTATTGCATCAGGTAGCTAGCAATTTTAACGCACCTTCATCCATAGTGTGTTAATTCCTGAGGCATTTCAGGGTGAGATTTGCCTAAACTGACCGATCCAAAATAAACTGTTTTGTTGGGGTTGGAATAGTTTGCGGGGAGTTTCTCCCCATCATTTTGACATGCATTGATCGTCAA
The DNA here is from genome assembly GCF_902500255.1 of Thalassophryne amazonica. Classification (NCBI taxonomy): domain Eukaryota; kingdom Metazoa; phylum Chordata; class Actinopteri; order Batrachoidiformes; family Batrachoididae; genus Thalassophryne; species Thalassophryne amazonica. The sequence goes on from NC_047120.1 coordinate 37,558,403, forward strand.
TGTCAGCGGCTGTTCACAGTTTTATTGAAATGTCATGTGGTTAAGTAAAGCTTGTAATGGCTAAAAAAAAAAATGCTGTAACATACAGTAGTGTTCAGAATAATAGTAGTGCTATGTGACTAAAAAGATTAATCCAGGTTTTGAGTATATTTCTTATTGTTACATGGGAAACAAAGTACCAGTAGATTCAGTAGATTCTCACAAATCCAACAAGACCAAGCATTCATGATATGCACATTCTTAAGGCTATGAAATTGGGATATTAGTTAAAAAAAAAAGTAGAAAAGGGGAGGTTCACAATAATAGTAGCATCTGCTGTTGATGCTACAAACTCAAAACTATTATGTTCAAACTGCTTTTTTAGCAATCCTGTGAATCACTAAACTAGTATTTAGTTGTATAACCACAGTTTTTCATGATTTCTTCACATCTGCGAGGCATTAATTTTGTTGGTTTGGAACCAAGATTTTGCTCATTTACTAGTGTGCTTGGGGTCATTGTCTTGTTGAAACACCCATTTCAAGGGCATGTCCTGTTCAGCATAAGGCAACATGACCTCTTCAAGTATTTTGACATATCCAAACTGATCCATGATACCCGGTATGCGATATATAGGCCCAACACCATAGTAGGAGAAACATGCCCATATCATGATGCTTGCACCACCATTCTTCACTGTCTTCACTGTGAACTGTGGCTTGAATTCAGAGTTTGGGGGTCATCTCACAAACTGTCTGCAGTCCTTGGACCCAAAAAGAACAATTTTACTCTCATCAGTCCACAATATATTCCTCCATTTCTCTTTAGGCCAGTTGATGTGTCCTTTGGCAAATTGTAACCTCTTCTGCACATGTCTTTTATTTAACAGAGGGACTTTGCGGGGGATTCTTGCAAATAAATTAGCTTCACACAGGCATCTTCTAAATGTCACAGAACTTACAGGTAACTCCAGACTGTCTTTGATCATCCTGGACCTGATCAGTGGGTGAGCCTTTGCCATTCTGGTTATTCTTCTATCCATTTTGATGGTTGTTTTCTGTTTTCTTCCATGCGTCTCTGGTTTTTATGTCCATTTTAAAGCATTGGAGATCATTGTAGCCATGAACAGCCTATAATTTTTTGCACCTGCTTATATGTTTTCCCCTCTCCAATCAACTTTTTAATGAAACTACGCTGTTCTTCTGAACAATGTCTTGAACGTCCCATTTTCCTCAGGCTTTCAAAGAGAAAAGCATGTTCAACAGGGGCTGGCTTCATACTTAAATAGGGGACACCTAATTCACACCTGTTTGTTCTACAAAATTGAGGAACTCACTGACTGAATGCTACACTACTATTATTGTGAACACCCTGTTTTCTACTTTTTTTTTACTAATAGCCCAATTTCATAGCCTTAAGAGCGTGCATATCATGAATGCTTGGTCTTGTTGCATTTATGAGAATCTACTGAATCTACTGGTACCTTGTTTCCCATGTAACAATAAGAAATATACTCAAAACCTGGATTAATCTTTTTAGTCAAGTAGCACTACTATTACTATACTATTACTATTACTCGTATTCTGAACACTACTGTAGGTGTAAGCTTATTTGTTTATTTGTGTTACAGTTCATGTTGTATGTGTTTATAGTTTTACTCTCTCTAATTTACAGGGGGCGCCATTAAAGATCTTGCATAGGGCGCCAAATTGGTTAGGGTCAGTGTCGCAGATCGAATGCCCCCTCCTAAATATCGGTCCACCCTGCCTTCACTTCGCATGTGTGATTTCAGAGCATCAGCAGTTGTTCACCGATTGCCGCCTCGTTTCTGCTTAAAACTGCACTCCAGTCTTCATCTTTCTCAGTGACGAATTTATGTGGAAATGATTGTTGTACCAAAGCTTCAGATATCTGTCATCATTATTTCATAATAAAAGACAGTAGAGTGATCAGAGTGCCATAGCAGCACGTCTGAGTCTGACTCTGTGAGTCTGACTTTCTATACCCAAAGTGATCAAAAGGAATAATGTGATTATTAACCATCAGATGACAAAGTAAAACCTCTTAAATCATTCTAAAATCAGTTTTAAACAGAAACAAGGCCGTTTTAAGCAGAAATGAGGCCATAATCAGTGAGTTGCTGCTGACGCTCTGAAATTACATAGGCACAGCAGCATGTCAGACTCAGATCTGTTCCATGTCTTTTATTATGAAATAGTGCTGAATTTATTTGGAAATGATTGTTGTACAAAAGCTTCAGATATCTGTCATGAGATAGATGATGACTGGAGTGCAGTTTTAAGCAGAAACGAGGTGATAATTGTTGAATCACTGCGAATGCTCCGAAATCATCAACATCATCATCAATTTTATTTATATAGCGCCAAATCACAACAAACAGTTGCCCCAAGGCGCTTTATATTGTAAGGCAAGGCCATACAATAATTCCGTAAAAACCCCAAAGGTCAAAACGACCCCCTGTGAGCAAGCACTTGGCGACAGTGGGAAGGAAAAACTCCCTTTTAACAGGAAGAAACCTCCAGCAGAACCAGGCTCAGGGAGGGGCAGTCTTCTGCTGGGACTGGTTAGGGCTGAGGGAGAGAACCAAGAAAAAGACATGCTGTGGAGGGGAGCAGAGATCAATCACTAATGATTAAATGCAGAGTGGTGCATACAGAGCAAAAAGAGAAAGAAACACTCAGTGCATCATGGGAAACCCCCCAGCAGTCTAAGTCTATAGCAGCATAACTAAGGGATGGTTCAGGGTCACCTGATCCAGCCCTAACTATAAGCTTTAGCAAAAAGGAAAGTTTTAAGCCTAATCTTAAAAGTAGAGAGGGTGTCTGTCTCCCTGATCCGAATTGGGAGCTGGTTCCACAGGAGAGGAGCCTGAAAGCTGAAGGCTCTGCCTCCCATTCTACTCTTACAAACCCTAGGAACTACAAGTAAGCCTGCAGTCTGAGAGCAAAGCGCTCTATTGGGGTGATATGGTACTATGAGGTCCCTAAGATAAGATGGGACCTGATTATTCAAAACCTTATAAGTAAGAAGAAGAATTTTAAATTCTATTCTAGAATTAACAGGAAGCCAATGAAGAGAGGCCAATATGGGTGAGATATGCTCTCTCCTTCTAATCCCCGTTAGTACTCTATCTGCAGCATTTTGAATTAACTGAAGGCTTTTCAGGGAACTTTTAGGACAACCTGATAATAATGAATTACAATAGTCCAGCCTAGAGGAAATAAATGCATGAATTAGTTTTTCAGCATCACTCTGAGACAAGACCTTTCTAATTTTAGAGATATTGCGTAAATGCAAAAAAGCAGTCCTACATATTTGTTTGATATGCGCATTGAATGACATATCCTGATCAAAAATGACTGCCGTCTAATAATACTGCCTAAGGGAAGCATGTATAAAGTGAATAAAATTGGTCCTAGCACAGAACCTTGTGGAACTCCATAATTAACCTTAGTCTGTGAAGAAGATTCCCCATTTACATGAACAAATTGTAATCTATTAGATAAATATGATTCAAACCACCGCAGCGCAGTGCCTTTAATACCTATGGCATGCTGTAATCTCTGTAATAAAATTTTATGGTCAACAGTATCAAAAGCAGCACTGAGGTCTAACAGAACAAGCACAGAGATGAGTCCACTGTCTGAGGCCATAAGAAGATCATTTGTAACCTTCACTAATGCTGTTTCTGTACTATGATGAATTCTAAAACCTGAGTGAAACTCTTCAAATAGACCATTCCTCTGCAGATGATCAGTTAGCTGTTTTACAACTACCCTTTCAAGAATTTTTTAGAGAAAAGGAAGGTTGGAGATTGGCCTATAATTAGCTAAGATATCTGGGTCAAGTGATGGCTTTTTAAGTAATGGTTTAATTACTGCCACCTTAAAAGCCTGTGGTTCATAGCCAACTAATAAAGATAGATTGATCATATTTAAGATCGAAGCATTAAATAATGGTAGGGCTTCCTTGAGCAGCCTGGTAGGAATGGGGTCTAATAGACATGTTGATGGTTTGGATGAAGTAACTAATGAAAATAACTCAGACAGACCAATCTGAGAGAAAGAGTCTAACCAAATACCGGCATCACTGAAATCAGCCAAAGATAACGATACGTCTTTGGGATGGTTATGAGTAATTTTTTCTCTAATAGTTAAAATTTTATTAGCAAAGAAAGTCATGAAGTCATTACTAGTTAAAGTTAAAGGAATACTCGGCTCAATAGAGCTCTGACTCTTTGTCAGCCTGGCTACAGTGCTGAAAAGAAACCTGAGGTTGTTCTTATTTTCTTCAATTAGTGATGAGTAGTAAGATGTCCTAGCTTTACGGAGGGCTTTTTTATAGAGCAACAGACTATTTTTCCAGGCTAAGTGAAGATCTTCTAAATTAGTGAGACGCCATTTCCTCTCCAACTTACGGGTTATCTGCTTTAAGCTGCGAGTTTGTGAGTTATACCACGGAGTCAGACACTTCTGATTTAAAGCTCTCTTTTTCAGAGGAGCTACAGCATCCAAAGTTGTCTTCAATGAGGATGTAAAACTATTGACAAGATACTCTATCTCACTTCCAGAGTTTATGTAGCTACTCTGCACTGTGTTGGTATATGGCATTAGAGAACATAAAGAAGGAATCATATCCTTAAACCTAGTTACAGCGCTTTCTGAAAGACTTCTAGTGTAATGAAACTTATTCCCCACTGCTGGGTAGTCCATCAGAGTAAATGTAAATGTTATTAAGAAATGATCAGACAGAAGGGAGTTTTCAGGGAATACTGTTAAGTCTTCAATTTCCATACCATAAGTCAGAACAAGATCTAAGATATGATTAAAGTGGTGGGTGGACTAATTTACATTTTGAACAAAGCCAATTGAGTCTAATAATAGATTAAATGCAGTGTTGAGGCTGTCATTCTCAGCATCTGTGTGGATGTTAAAATCGCCCACTATAATTATCTTATCTGAGCTAAGCACTAAGTCAGACAACAGGTCTGAAAATTCACAGAGAAACTCACAGTAACGACCAGGAGGACGATAGATAACAACAAATAAAACTGGTTTTTGGGACTTCCAATTTGGATGGACAAGACTAAGAGTCAAGCTTTCAAATGAATTAAAGCTCTGTCTGGGTTTTTGATTAATTAATAAGCTGGAATGGAAGATTGCTGCTAATCCTCCGCCTCTGCCCGTGCTACGACCGTTCTGGCAGTTAGTGTGACTCGGGGGTGTTGACTCATTTAAACGAACATATTCATCCTGCTGTAACCAGGTTTCTGTAAGGCAGAATAAATAAATATGTTGATCAATTATTATATCATTTACTAACAGGGACTTAGAAGAGAGAGACCTAATGTTTAATAGACCACATTTAACTGTTTTAGTCTGTGGTGCAGTTGAAGGTGCTATATTATTTTGTGTTTTTGAATTTTTATGCTTAAATAGATTTTTACTGGTTGTTGGTGGTCTGGGAGCAGGCACCGTCTCTACGGGGATGGGGTAATGAGGGGATGGCAGGGGGAGAGAAGCTGCAGAGAGGTGTGTAAGACTACAACTCTGCTTCCTGGTCCCAACCCTGGATAGTCACGGTTTGGAGGATTTAAGAAAATTGGCCAGATTTCTAGAAATGAGAGCTGCTCCATCCAAAGTGGGATGGATGCCATCTCTCCTAACAAGACCAGGTTTTCCCCAGAAGCTTTGCCAATTATCTATGAAGCCCACCTCAAATGACACATGCACAGTGAAGGCAGGGCTCAGTCGGGGACACTAGTACTGTATGTGCAGTGATAGAAGTGATCCTGCTATGATCCTGGACATGTGCTGGTTGGTCTTTACATTTTGGTGTCAAATCTTTTGGACATTACATTTTTGAGAATCAGATCTTGATATAATTTTAATTTAACAGAGATTCCATCTGTGTTTATGTTTTGTGTTAGCATTTCTGCTAAATAAATACAATGTATTTGAATGCATGTTCCATGAGTTTTTAAAAGGGATGGTATAGACTACAATTACAGGTATAACGATAGAACATTGATTGTATTTCTTTTTGTTATTTCCCCTCAAGAGCCTTCTCAGGCTGCTCGGATTGAAAGAGAAAAACCTGTATTAATTAGCTGCTAGGTACACTTATATAACTGTAGCCCGTTATGCACGAAAATATCTTCATCCTTCTTCATACAGCATCCGTGATAGTTGAACTGCAGCTGGTACAAGTGCAAACGCCTAATGTTGCTTAAATGATAGATAATAGTCTTCCTCACACACCTGCTTGGAGCTGAAGTCCAAACCAGTCACTCAGAAATCATCACCGCAGATGTTTCACTGAACTCAGCGCTTGTAGTTGACATCCCTTGCAATCAATAGACTATTCTATCTCTTTCTACTCTGAAGAGAGAATGCATCCCATCATACTTTTGAGCCGTGCATCATTGATGGGCGAGAATCGGCCGTAAAATACATAGGCGTCGTCTGTTACGACATCCACACATGCCAGCTCTGATGGCGGGTTTGAAGAGGCAGAAGAGAGAGAGATGACAGCCCTCACTAATGGCAGATTGTGGTCGAGAAAGAAAAGGAAGCCTCGGGTTTGCATGTCATTTTAAGATCAAAAAAACAGCTGAATTATCTTCTGAAACTGACAAAATGTTTTCATCTTCTGGAAGCCGCAAAGTAAATATGGCATGTCAGCTTCTTGAAATTTAGAAAAACTGTTTTACATGGCTTTGTTCAGGCACTCAGTGGGTTGCTAACAAAACATTATTTATCTTTGCAAAGGAGGTTGTTTTCTCCTGTCTGTTTGTTTATTTGTGGGATTGTGAAAAATCTAGTTGTACTAATTTTAATAAATTCTATTTGAGGAGTTTGGCATAGGCAACATAAAAATACATTAAAATTTGTTGCTGGTTCAGATAAACGGGCAGATCAAAGAACAGGAAGTACAATTAAAGCATAGCAATAGGAATTTAGATCATTTGGGATCAGAGAGGTGGTGGCGTAACAGGCTTGCACGTTGGACTGGGACGCCAGCAATTCGGGTTCACTTGCCGATTGCAGTCATACTCCCAACTGGCACTCTTAGCACCAGTGCTGGGAAGGAGTGAGAGACACGTGGCATGGGCCCTTCTGGAAATAAGTCTTTCGTTGAGACTTTTGTTGGTTACCCACATTAAATAAGAGAAGCTCAAGCTCAAAGTTCAGTAATTGGGTTTAAAGCATAGCAAACAAGTTCAAAGGTTAGCAGTCGGAATGAGAGGTCAGCAATCTGGTTCAAAGATCAACAATCTGAGATCACGGTATAGCAACATAAAAAAGTCATCTCTCAGGATCAAAGCACAACTATTAAGATCAAAGGTCATCTGTCAGATCAGAGGTCAGTAATCAGGATCAAAGATGAGCAATTAGGATTTGAGGTCAGCAATCATGATCAGAGGTCAGCAAATGGGATCAAAGATCAGCAATCAGGTTCAAAGCACAGCAGTCAATTCCAAAAGTCAGCAGTCCAGATCAGAGGTCAGCAACTTGGATCAATACTCAACAATTAAGAATCAGGGGTCAACAATCAAAAGTCAACAGTCAGGATCAAAGCTCAGCAAAAGGTCAGCAGTCTGAATCAAAGTACAAGAACCAGGATCAAAGAACAGAAATTATAATCAGAGGTCAGCAAATAGGATCAAAGATCAGCAATCAGGTTCAAGTCCAAAAGTCAGCAGTTGGGATCAGAGGTCAGCAAACAGGATCAATGATCATCAATCAAAGATCAGGGAACAATAATCAAAATCAAATGTCAGGAGTCAGGATCAAAGCACAGCAGTCAAGATCAAAGGTCAGCAGTCTGCATCAAAGTACAGCAATCCAGATCAAAGATGAGCAATTTTGATCAGAGGGCAGGATCAAAGATCAACAATCAGGTTTAAGGCATAGCAATCAAGTTCAAAAGTCAGCAGTTGAGATCAGATGGCAGCAATCAGAATCAAATATTAGCAATCAAAGATCAGAGGACAACAATTAAAATCAAAAGTCAGGAATCAGGATCAAAGCACAGCAATCAAGATCAAATGTCAGCAGTCATGATCAAAGTACAACAACCAGGATCAGAGTTCAGTATTCAGGATCAAAGATGAACAGTTAGTATCAGAGGTTCGCGATCATGATCAAACTGTTTATGATTGATACCAATCATAAACAGTCAGTTACCAGGATCATTGATTAACATCTGCATGGTTTTGTTTAAATTCTATATAGAGGATGTTCATGGTGGCAGCTGGCACGTTATGTCAATGTGCAGTCTCCCGTGGTACACAGAGTAATAATACACTGTCACTGTGCTTGGCCATACCTCATGTTTAGACCAACACACCCATGGGTGCACAGATGAGCACAGACAGACTCATGATGTAATAGACATGGGCACTGAGCATGAAAACCACAACTGTGTTGGGTAGAAACTACCTTCCAGTGGTACTTGCATTGCGCTGTGTGCAGATTTCCATCAGGTGGGCGATGAGACCCAAGAACAGTATTTGGTTTCCAAAGGGTCACACAAAAGAAAAAAAACTGAGAATCATCAGGATAAACTGAAAATAAAAATAGGATGATTGTGTTTACATGCAACACCGACCTTTAATTAAATCTCTTTTATTTAAATCCCTTTTTAATTGAATTTGAAATCAGAGTATTTGAGATAAAAGGTCAACAGAGAATTATTTGTTTCATTAAACTCATTGTTTTCCAACTATCTGAAAAAAGTCAATATGCTGATATAGAGTCATGATGATGATCTGGGTGTCTCTATGTTCCAGGCACGTGTGGGAGAAGGAGGGTTCTGTGGTCAATGTCCAGTCCATCCCACGTATGCGTCAGGATGCTGACGGCACTTTACACATCTCCCAAACCTGGTCCGGTGACATCGGGACGTACACTTGCAAGGTCACGTCCGTCGGTGGCAACGACTCCCACAACGCGCACCTCCGCGTCAGGTGAGCTGGATTATATCCACCAAGGAGATTCAAGATGCAAAGTATCATAAAACAAACAACAACAACAAAAAAAACAGTCACACCAGAGGAAGACACATTTGTTCTTAACACCTCCGACCTGTTCCTGCGGATTTCTGACACACCTGAGTCATTTCCGCTCTTCTCCCTCGCTTTCTGTCTCCTCATTCTCACCTGACACACTTGGCGCCCACCTGCATTTGGTCCTCATCTGTGATCACACCTGCACTGTCTCCTATACATCCTTTGTCATCTTTTCTCACAGTTGTCCCACCGCCGCCACGAATATGAATGAGACGTCTAACTTTGCCAAACTGACTGATTGTGCGTGTCTTCCTTTGGTTGGCTGCCTTTTGACTGAAGTTACTGTTTGTATCTGTTCATTGTTTTGGAGTTTATCTATCAATCTGTCTGAGCTTAGCAGAATTTATGGCTGCATGAACGAATGATCCCCAGCTTTGGCCTCATTTGTTCACATCTTTGTCTGTGCTTTTTGTTCCTATCTGTCTCCTTACGCCTTCTGATCCATTTTACTGTCCAACCGATAGCTATCTCCTTTTGTTTGCCTGCGGTTCCATCTCGGCGAGGGAGCGCCAACACTGTCTTGTCTCACCATCGCCGACTATCTGACCGATCGCTCTTTTATTAAAAAAAAAACAAAAAAAAAAACCAGTCACTTTAGATTGTGACAAGAGCCTTTTGGAGGAGAGCGTAGTGGTTGCTAATGCCGCAGAAAGGCTTTTTTTATTTGTCAGATTTGTCCTGCTGTTCCTTGCAGACAGCTGCCCCATGCCCCGGACAATCCTACCGCGGTGCTGAGCGCGTTGGAAAAGAGAGCCATCGACCTGGCCTGGGCCAAACCGTTTGATGGCAACAGTCCCCTCATACGCTACATCCTGGAGGTTTCTGAGAACAGTGAGTCACCTGGTTTCCACTACACCTCTGCCAAATTGTTCTACTTTATGATCTCACCCCCCTTGTGTCCTTTGTGTCAGTGCGCACAAATCTATTATTTATAAAGACTTTTGTTTAGAAGGGTGGAATTAGCTCTTTGAATCAATATTGACTTTGTTAAAAAAAATTCATTCATTCATTCATCTTCTACCGCTTAGTCCATTTAAGGGTCGCGGGGGGCTGGAGCCTATCCCAGCAGCCATAAAGCGCGAGGCGGGGTACACCCAGGACAGGACGCCAGTCTGTCGCAGGGCCACAAACAGACAAACAAACACAGACACACCCACACACACACACCTACGGACAATTTAAAGATCCCAATCCACCTAATCCGCATGTCTTTGGATGTGGGAGGAAACCGGAGCACCCGGAGGAAACCCACGCAAACACAGGGAGAACATGCAAACTCCACACAGAAAGGCCACGGCAATTGAACCCATGACCTTCTCGCTGTGAGGCAACAGTGCTAACCACTAAGCCACCGTGCTGCCCTGTGCAAAAATATATATTATTAAAAATATATTTTATATATTTTAGATTTAATATGAAAGTATTGAAATGTTACTTCTGTCAAAGGGTTTTTGTTACCTCGACCAATGAAACTGGAGGAGGTTATGTTATCGCCCCTGTCTTTTTATTTGTGAACAGCCTGGAGCCCACAATTTTTCAGATACTGTTATGAAATTTTTAATGAAGATTCATATCCTGATAGGCAAGAACTGACTCAATTTTCAAGGTCATAAGTCAAAGGGAAAGGTTAGGATAAATCTTGGAAAATTGGAAATATCCCTACCTTTAACATTGAATGAATTTTCAAAAATTCATAATTTTTTTAAATTTTATCACATTTCTTTCATATTTGAGGGAATTATGTAGAATGGTATCTATTGACTGACAATGTTTGATCCAGATCTGATCCAGATTCCAGATTTTGTGGCCATTTAAATTTAACATTGAAAATCGCATTTAATGTATATTTTGCATTATATCTTAACCAAACGTGCCCCAATCACTCACACGTTTCAAAGTGAGGTGCAGACTGGCACTCACTATCACCTGACAAAGTTTAATCTGGATCTGATGCAGAATGTGGATTTTGTGGACATTTGAATTTAATATTGAAAAGCCCCTCCCCCTCTAGCTGCCACCTTATCATGGTGGGGGAGTTTGCGTACCCGGATGATCCTAGGAGCTATGTTGTCGGGGGCTTTGTGCTTCCTGTAGGGTCTCCCAAGGCAAACAGGTCCTAGGTGACGGGTCAGACTAAGGGCAGTTCAGAACCTCCATGACCAGTAAAAGATCAAGGACTGTGACGTCGCCCGGTATGGCGGAGCCGGGGTCCCACCCTGGAGCCAGGCCTGGGGTTGGGGCTCACGTGCGAGCACCTGGTGGTTGGGCCTTAGCCCATGGGGCCCGGCCGGGCTCAGCCCGAAAGAGTGACGTGGGCCCACCCTCCTCTGGGTTCACCACCTGCATGGGGGCTGTTGGGACGTGGAATGTCACATCACTAGGGGGGAAGGAGCCTGAGCTTGTGCAGGAGGTTGAGAGATACCGACTAGAGTTAGTCGGGCTCACCTCCACGCACAGCTTGGGCTCTGGTACTCAACTCCTGGAGAGGGGCTGGACAATCATTTTTCTGGCGTCGCCCACAGGGAGAGGCGGAGAGCTGGGGTTGCATTGCTTATTGCTCCCCAGCTCAGTCGCCAAGTGTTGGAGTTCACTCCGGTGAACCAGAGGGTCGCGTCCCTACGCCTTCGGGTCGGGGACAGGTCTCTCACCGTTGTCTCGGCCTACGGGCCGAGCGACAGTGCAGAGTACCCGACCTTCCTAGAGTCCCTGGGAGGGGTACTAGATAGCGCTCTGACTGGGGACTCCATTGTTCTCCTGGGGGAGTTCAACGCCCACGTGGGCGGCGACAGTGAGACCTGGAGGGGGGTGATCGGGAAGCACGGCCTCCCCGATCTGAACCCGAGTGGTGTTCAGTTGTTGGACTTCTGTGCTAGTCACAGTTTGTCCATCATGAACACCATGTTCGAGCACAAGGGTGTCCATAAGTGCACGTGGCACCAGGACACCCTGAGCCGGAGGTCGATGATCGACTTTGTAGTCGTATCATCTGACCTTCGGCCACATGTCTCGGACACTCGGGTGAAGAGAGGGGCAGAGCTGTCGACTGATCACCACCTGGTGGTGAGTTGGATCCGCTGGGAGGGTAGGAAGCCGGTAAGACCTGGCAGGCCCAAACGTATCGTGAGGGTCTGCTGGGAACGACTGGCGGAACCCTCTGTCAGCGAGGTCTTCAACTCCCACCTCCGGGAGATCTTCTCCCAGATCCCGGGAGAGGTTGGAGACATGGAGTTCGAGTGTACCATGTTCTCCACCTCCATTGTCGATGCGGCTGCTTGTAGCTGTGGTCGCATAGTCTCTGGTGCCTGTTGCGGCAGCAATCCCCGAACCCAGTGGTGGACACCGGAAGTAAGGGATGCCATCAAGCTGAAGAAGGAGTCCTACTTATCTTTGTTGGTAGGTGGGACCCCAGAGGCAGCTGACAGGTACTGACAGGCCAAGCGTGCCGCAGCCCGTGCGGTCGCAGAGGCAAAAACTCGGGTCTGGGAGGAGTTCGGGGAGGCTATGGAGGAGGACTATCGGTCAGCCTCGAAGAGATTCTAGCAAACCGTCCAACGCCTCGGGAGGCGGAAGCAGCTCTCCACCAGCACTGTTTACGGTGCGGGTGGGGAGCTTTTGACCCTGACTGGGGATGTTGTAGGGTGGTGGAAGGAGCACTTCGAGGATCTCCTCAATCCCATCGTCACGTCTTCCGAAGAGGAAGCAGAGACTGGGGACTTGGAGGCGGACTCATCCATTACCCAGGCCGAAGTCACCGAGGTGGTTAGAAAGCTCCTCGGTGGCAAGGCTCCTGGGGTGGATGAAATCCGTCCTGAGTACCTTAAGTCTCTGGATGTTGCGGGGCTGTCTTGGCTGACACGCCTCTGCAACATCGTGTGGAGATCGGGGACAGTGCCTCTGGATTGGCAGACCAGGGTGGTGGTCCCCCGTCTTAAACAGAGGGAGGGTGTGTTCCAACTATAGGGGGATCACACTCCTCAGCCTCCCTGGTAAGGTCTATTCCAGAGTACTGGAGAGGAGAATTCGACCGATGGTTGAACCTCGGATTCAGGAGGAGCAGTGTGGTTTTCGTCCTGGTCGCGGCACACTGGACCAGCTCTACATGCTCCATCAGGTGCTCGAGGGTTCATGGGAGTTTGCCCAACCAGTCCACATGTGTTTTGTGGATCTGGAGAAGGCATTTGACCGTGTCCCTCGGGGCACCCTGTGGGGAGTGCTCTGGGAGTACGGGGTCCGGGGTCCTTTGCTAAGGGCTATCCGGTCCCTGTACGACCGCAGCAGGAGCTTGGTTCGCATTGCCGGTAGTAAGTCAAACCTGTTTCCAGTGCACGTTGGCCTCCGCCAGGGCTGCCCTTTGTCACCGGTTCTGTTCATTATTTTCAAGGACAGAATTTCTAGGCGCAGCCAGGGTGTAGAGGGGGTCTGGTTTGGGAACCACAGAATCTCGTCTCTGCTGTTTGCGGACGATGTGGTTCTGTTGGCTTCGTCAAATCAGGACCTTCAGCGTGCACTGGGGTGGTTTGCAGCCGAGTGTGAAGCGTCCGGGATGAAAATCAGCACCTCCAAATCCGAGGCCATGGTTCTTGACCGGAAAAAGGTGCTTTGCCCTCATCAGGTCGGTGGAGTGTCCTTGCCTCAAGTGGAGGAGTTTAAGTATCTCGGGGTCTTGTTCACGAGTGAGGGACGGATGGAGCGTGAGATCGATAGATGGATCGGTGCAGCATCTGCAGTGATGCGGTCGCTGTATCGGACCGTCGTGGTGAAGAGAGAGCTGAGTAGGGGGGCAAAGCTCTCGATTTACCGATCGATCTACGTTCCGATCCTCACCTATGGTCATGAGATTTAACTCATGACCGAAAGAACGAGATCGCGAGTACAAGCGGCCAAGATGAGTTTCCTCCGCAGGGTGGCTGGGCGCTCCCTTAGAGATAGGGTGAGGAGCTCGGTCACTCGGGAGGAGCTCGGAGTCGAGCCGCTGCTCCTCCACGTCAAAAGGAGTCAGTTGAGGTGGCTCGGGCATCTTTTCTGGATGCCCCCTGGACGCCTCACCGGAGAGGTGTTCCGGGCACGTCCCACTGGGAGGAGGCCCCGGGGAAGACCCAGGACACGCTGGAGGGACTACATCTCTCGGCTGGCTTGGGAAGGCCTTGGGGTTCCCCCGGAGGAGCTGGAGGAGGTGTGTATGGATCGGGATGTCTGGGTGGCTTTGCTTGAGCTGCTGCCCCCACGACCCGACTCCGGATAAAGCGGAAGAAAATGGATGGATGGATGGATGGATGGATGGATGGATGGATGGATGGATGGATGGATGGATGGATGGATGGATGGATGGATGGATGGATGGATGGATGGAAAAGCCCTTTTGGTGTACATTTTGCATTATATCCTAAACAAATGTGCCTCAATCACTCTCATTTGTGACAATGAGGTGCAAACTGGTACTGTCAATGGGCCTCATGTATCAACGTGCGTATGGCGATATTTGAGCGTATATGGGGTGTACGCCAAAACCGTTGTGCCACTTGGCATTTATCAATGTGGTTGTTGGCGTACGCTGTGCTGAAAATATACACCAGGTCGAGAGGTGGTGTAAATTATACGGCAAAATGAACCAGCGCTGGAATCCACATAAAAATGAAGATGATCAACATGATAAACAGTGCCATCATATAAATCAATGCATATGTTATGTAAATAACACTTTCCTGTTTATACTACATAATAATCAATACAAATCTCGCTTTTGCGGGATTGTTGGTCTCGATCACGATCTGTGGCCATAGCGCTGACTGCAAACAAAGCGCTGCGCGCCTTTTTCTCCAGACTTCGAGCCTGGAGCCAGAGCAGCGCTGAGCTTAACTTTATGTGGTGTCATCGTTTTAGACAATGAAATTGATAATTACAACTGTAGTGTTGTCATTCCCTTCGCCCGTGCTGCAATCAGGTTGTGTCGTCTCCATTCGTTTGTCACAATAAAATAAATAAAGAAATACATTTTAAGAATAAAGAAATCTGTAAAATTAGGCGTGTGTTATTAATTGAGCGAGCAAATATCCACATGTCAAGAATTATTGACATGTGAAAAGAGAATACAGTGGTCCCTCGCTATAACGCGGTTCACCTTTCGGTTCACCTTTCGCGGCCTCATCGTTTCGCGGAGTTTTTAGTCCAATTTTGCATGCCTTTTTTTTTTTACAGTGTTCTGTGTTCTGCGTGTCTGTTATAAGAATCTTCTCGCCCAAAAGAAAAAAGAGCGCCAACAACTACTCTTAACTGTGTTTGTCACACGGACACAGACACCTGCAGCCAGGTGTGAGTGGAAAAAGGCGCGGCGTCAGGACGCAGAGGCGCGATCAGAGGAAATGTGAAATACTGGTCAGTCACTATGAATAATTTCTTCTGTCCAACCTCGTAGGTTGATCGTTTAAATTCGTTAGTTCTAAAAGCCATCATAATTATTTATAGGAAAACGTTCTATTTTTATTTCTCAAACAAATGTTTGGGCCTGAAAACAGTTTGGTCTTATTTTTTTACTAAGGTTTGAACTTTGAGAGTGTTTACACATGAGAGAAAAGTGAGAAAATGTTCATGCCTGATTGAGAAAGTGTAAAAGTGGTTTTACAGCTTTAAAACGTCTATAATAATTGTAAAAAATAACGCTGACTAAGTCGCAGTTTTGCTTATTACGGACTATTTTTAGAACGTAACTCCCGCGATAAACGAGGGACCACTGTAACAGTTTTATGATTATACTACAAAACAATTGATACGAGGGCCGCTTTTGATGCTCTGTTGGCACGCATCGTGATTGGTGGAGTTCTTTTTCTTTGCCGTCTTCCTGGCTTCCATGTCGTAAAATGAGGGTGTGTCTGAAGCGGGGTCTGAATATTTATGGGCGTGTTTATTATAATTACGATTGTTTTCACCCGCCGCATTTATCAAGGTCACGTCAGGCGTACACCGGAAATGGGCAGGTGCGCACTGCTTGATACATGTCACGGCAACTTTGGTGTACTTCAGGTTTACTACGTAAATTTACACCACAAGTACGCAACTTTGATACATGAGGCCCAATGAAGAGACTGTTTGCTCCGCATCTGAGCTATATTGCGGATTTAGAGGATATTTGATTCTTTTGTACATTGTATTATATTTTAGCTTATGTAAAGCCACTTCTAACAGGACTTTGACCTTGAATTTTTTTTCCAAGGTAAAAATTTGTGGAATTGGAAACTAGTGATGGCGGAGGTTTGCGAAGGACCTGGGCATCTGTGATCCTGTTGCATTTCCCAAAGAGCTTGAATGCTTTTAAAATTGGGAGTGGTGGGGGGATTAGAGCACAAATTTGAAAAGGATTAAAAATAATAATCAAAGAAAGGTATCAAACAGCAGATGCCCACAATGCACAATGAGATATAAGTTTATAAAGTTTATATTATGAATTGTATTTATCATCAGGAATGCAGGCAGTGAATTTCAAGGACATAGTCAGTGATAGAACCAATGATACCAAATGATGGCAAACTATTTGCTACTATCATGCATGTTGCGGCGTTTGATGCAGAGATATCATGAGGAAGGGTTTGTTTTTTAGTGCAGCAGATAAATGCTTATAACGTAAGAATCTTTTATTTTGTGATGCAAGCAACAAAACTAGCACAATTGTACTTCTTGGTGCATGTCTTTAAAAAAAAGCCAATTGCTACATCAATTTTTCAGATGGTGGCCATTTTTTCATCTTGGCACCCGGAAATATGTATTTTTTATCATATATTTGCGCAATCTTGGTTTATTTCAATGTTGCAGCTGTTATATATTGCACTGTGGACTTGGACATTTGAAACTAATTTTAGACAATATTTGAATGCTTTTTAAATGGATTGTACATGTTTTTAATAAGTAGACATGTATGCTGTAGAATGTGTATGCTGCACAACATGTGATATTGTTTAGGGTGTAAGGGTTTAGTAATAGAGATAGTCCTTTTAGTTTTAAAGTCAACCATGTCCTTTGGATGAACACCCTCACTGCTGTCCTTGCTCTTACCTATGTGTCCAAGTAGCTGCTTGTGCACTGCAATAGCCACACCCCAGTAAACTGCGTTGGCTTGCTCGCTAAATTAGGTAAGGGTAGAACAGACATACACACGCACACAACTGGTTGCAAAACCATGACTGTGCAGTGTATGAACCTAATAAAAAAAAAATGTTCATTTATTTTAAGCCTAACTTGAATTTACGTACTATACATAGTTGAATACTAAAGTGACCTGCTGTGATTAAAATTCCTGTCACCATGAAAGTGAAAAATCCCTTCTCACAGTTATTCCCTTCACCACTAAAGGAATATTTTCGTGGAATGGGGCATTTCCAAGGAAAAAATTGCATTAAATTTTAGACAGTATCTTGAAAATAGGGCAGATTTGAAATTGTTTTCTCACTTTGTAAGATAGTGTGTGTTTTTCTGACATTTTCATCAATAAAAAACAAAACAGAAATAGCCCTGCTCAACCAATTTGCCAGAACCCTGGTGGAAGAGTGAGGCAATGGGCCAGGAGGTTGGGGTGGGGGCTAATATGTGTTGGAGCTTTTTATTTCTTTCAAATTGGATGTTTTCTCTTTTTTTTCTAATCTCAATAACAACCATTCAACATGATACAAATTGCTTTGACTAGTACCTTCATTACATTTTATACACAAGATTTTTTACTGGTTTCACCACAAAAGACATTCCAGTGTACCTTCCATTCTAGTTTGAAAGCTGTTGTTAGTTTTCTTGATGTAGCATTGTGTATGATATATTCCTAACTGTGGCTTATTGTTAGACTAAATTGCAACTGAAATGCCCTCCCACTGTATAGTGCTATGCAACATTGGAAACTGAAAGAAACATGACAATTCAATGTTTATTTCTCTTTAAAAAAAATAGAGTGAAAACTGCTTCAAAAATCTGGATGATCACATGGAAAAACCCAAAGAAAGTAGGAAACTAGGTAAAGCCCTATTTACACAGGACAGTGGCAGTTGTGAGTCTGTCATGCAGCTTTGTGTGCATACGGAAAGTATTCACAGCACTTCACACCTTCCACATTTTGTTACCACCTATTCCAAAATGGATGAAATTTATTTTTTTCCTCTAAATTCCACTCACGACACCCATAATGACAAGAAAAACTTTTTTTTTTAATTTCTGTAAATTTATTAAAAATAAATAACTAAGAAATTGCATATACGAGGTCTGTTAGAAAACTATCCAACCTTTTTATTTTTTTTTTTTTAAACTATATGGATGTGAATCATATGCGCTTGCATCAGCTAAGCTTGAACCTTCGTGCGCATGCGTGAGTTTTTTCACGCCTGTCGGTTGTGTCATTCACCTGTGGGCAGGCTTTGAGTGAGCACTGGTCCACCGCCCTCGTCGGATTTTCATTGTCAGGAAAATGGCTGAGCGATTGGAGCAGCGCTGAATCAAGTTTTTCCAGAAACTGTGAGAGACAGCCAGGTGGAAACCATTCGGAAGATTCAGACGGCTTTCGGTGAAGTTACTCTGGGCATCACACAGATTAAGGATCATTACAACCGGATTAAAGATGGCACACAGTGGTGCAGGGCGCGCTGCGCTCCGAGTGGCCATCGACAGGCTGAAACGACCAGATCATTTCCAAAGTGAAGGCTGTGTTGATCCGGGACGTCGTCTGACTACCAGAGAAATTGTGGAAGAGGTGGACATCAGCACTTTTGCGGCACATTCCACTGTTACAGGAGATTTTGTAATGAAAGACATGCGGAGGAATTTGCGCGTCGGCACGGAGCCGCAATGGCGCACAACAAAAAGCACGTCCGTGTTGGAAGTCTCACAGGACAAGTTGTGACATGCCCAGCTGTTACACAATTTCTCGGATACTCACTCGACTGAAAAGCCACCGAAAGCCGTCTGAATCTTCCGAATGGTTTCCAACACGGACGTGCTTTTTGTTGTGCGCCATTAGCGGCTCCGTCCCGATGCGTGAATTCCTCCGCACGTCTTTCACGTGTTTCTTTAGTTTTTTTTTTAAATAAAAAGGTGGGATAGTTTTCTAACAGACCTTGTACATAAGTATTCAGACTCTTTGCTCAATACTTTGTTGATGCACCTCTGGCAGCAATTACAGCCTCAAGTCTTCTTGAATACGATGCCACAAGCTTGGTGCACCTATCTTTGGGCAGTTTTGTCCATTCCTCTTTGCAGCACCTCTCAAGCTCCATCAGGTTGGATGGGGAGCATTGGTGCACAGCCATTTTCAGATCTCTCCAGAGATGTTCAATCAGATTCAGGTCTGGGCTCTGGGTGGGCCAGTCAAGGACATTCACAGAGTTGTCCTGAAGCCACTCCTTTGAGATCTTGGCTGTGTGCTTATGGTCATTGTCCTGCTGAAAGATGAACCATCACCCAAGTCTGAGGTCAGGAGTGCTCTGGAGCAGGTTTTCATCGAGGATGTCTCTGTACATTACTGCATTCATCTTTCCCTCATCCTGACTAGTCTACCAGTTCCTGGCACTGAAAAACATCCCGAAAACATGATGCTGCCACCACCATGCTTGACTGTAGGGATGGTGCCTGGTTTCCTCCAAACATGACACCTGGCATTCACGCCAAAGAGTTCAATCATTGTTTCATCAGACCAGAGAGTTTTGCTTCTCATGGTCTGAGAGTCCTTCAGGTGCCTTTTGGCCAAATTCAGGCAGGCTGCCATATGCCTTTTACTAAGGAGTGGCTTCCATCTGGCCACTCTACGATACAGGCCTGAGTGGTGGATTGCTGCAGAGATGGTTGTCCTTCTGGAAGGTTCTCCTCTCTTCACAGAGGAATGCTGGAGCTCTGACAGAATGACCATCTGTTTTTTGTTTTTTTTGTCACCTTCCTGACTAAGGTCCTTCTCCCCCAATCACTCAGTTTAGAAGGGCAGCCAGCTCTAGAAAGTGTGCTGGTGCATCCAAACATCTTCTATTTACGGATGATTGAGACCACTGTGTTCATTGGGACCTTCAAAGCAGCAGAAATGTTTCTGTACCCTTCCCCATATTTAAGACAAGATAAGATAAACTTTATTGTCCCTCTCTGGGAAATTTGTCTTAGGACGTAGCACAGGAAGCTGCCACATACAACAAAAACAGACCTGTAAGGGCCACAAAGACAACAAGGACAACAATACTGTACAAATAAGTACAAATAATTAAAGTGCCATAAAATCGCAGTGCAAAACCTGTACAAGATTTGTGCCTCGAGACAATCCTGTCTTGGAGGTCTACAGACAATTCCTTTGACTTTTTTCTTGGTTCATGCTCTGACATGCACTGTGAGCTGTGGGATTTGTGCTTTTCCAAATCATGTCCAATCAATTTAATTCACCCCAGGTGGACTCCACTTAAGCTATAGAAACTCTCAAGGATGATCAGTGGAAACACGATGCAACTGGATTTTTTTATGTATATAAATTTGTAAAAATATCCTAAAAATGTTTTTTTCACATTGTCATTATGGGTATTGTGTGTGGAATTTTGAGGAAAAAATGAATTTCATCCATTTTGGAATAAGGCTGTAACATAAAACGTGGAAAATGTATAGCACTGTGAAAACTTGCTGGATGCACTATAAATGCATGCAATCCACAGAGATGAAACATAAACAACTTTCTTTGTACAACCCCAATTCCAATGAACATTGTGTAAAATGTAAATAAAACAGAATTCAATGATTTGCAAATCCTCTTCAACCTATATTCAATTGAATACACCACAAATTTAATGTTCAAACTGATAAACTTTATTGTTTTTGTGCAAATATTTGCTCATTTTGAAATGGATGCCTGCAACACATTTCAAAAAGCTGGGACAGTGGTATGTTTACCACTGTGTTACATCACCTTTCCTTCTAACAACACTCAATAAGCATTTGGGAACTGAAGACACTAATGTGACACTCTCTGTGAGTGAGATAGAGTATCTCGTCAGTAGTTTTACATCCTCATTGAAGACAACTTTGGATGCTGTAGGTCCTCTGAAAAAGAGAGCCTTAAATCAGAAGTGCCTGACTCTGTGGTATAACTCACAAACTCGCAGCTTAAAGCAGATAACCCGTAAATTGGAGAGGAAATGGCGTCTCACTAATTTAGAAGATCTTCAATTAGCCTGGAAAGTCTGTTGCTCTATAAAAAAGCCCTCCGTAAAGCTAGGACATCTTACTACTCATCACTAATTGAAGAAAATAAGAACAACCTCAGGTTTCTTTTCAGCACTGTAGCCAGGCTGACAAAGAGTCAGAGCTCTATTGAGCCGAGTATTCCTTTAACTTTAACTAGTAATGACTTCATGACTTTCTTTGCTAATAAAATTTTAACTATTAGAGAAAAAATTACTCATAACCATCCCAAAGACATATCGTTATCGTTACCGGTATTTGGTTAGACACTTTCTCTCCGATTGTTCTGTCTGAGTTATTTTCATTAATTACTTCATCCAAACCATCAACATGTCTATTAGACCCCATTCCTACCAGGCTGCTCAAGGAAGCCCTACCATTAATTAATGCTTCGATCTTAAATATGATCAATCTATCTTTATTAGTTGGCTATGTACCACAGACTTTTAAGGTGGCAGTAATTAAACCATTACTTAAAAAGCCATCACTTGACCCAGCTATCTTAGCTAATTATAGGCCAATCTCCAACCTTCCTTTTCTCTCAAAAATTCTTCAAAACGGCTAAGTGATCATCTGCAGAGGAATGGTCTATTTGAAGAGTTTCACTCAGGTTTTAGAATCCATCATAGTACAGAAACAGCATTAGTGAAGGTTACAAATGATCTTCTTATGGCCTCAGACAGTGGACTCATCTCTGTGCTTGTTCTGTTAGACCTCAGTGCTGCTTTTGATACTGTTGACCATAAAACTTTATTACAGAGATTAGAGCATGCCATAGGTATTAAAGGCACTGTGCTGCAGTGGTTTGAGTCATATTTATCTAATAGATTACAATTTGTTCATGTAAATGGGGAATCTTCTTCACAGACTAAGGTTAATTATGGAGTTCCACAAGGTTCTGTGCTAGGACCAATTTTATTCTCTTCAGGCTCCTCTCCTGTGGAACCAGCTCCCAATTCAGATCAGGGAGACAGACACCCTCTCTACTTTTAAGATTAGGCTTAAAACTTTCCTTTTTGCTAAAGCTTATAGTTAGGGCTGGATCAGGTGACCCTGAACCATCCCTTAGTTATGCTGCTATAGATTTAGACTGCTGGGGGGTTCCCATGATGCACTGAGTGTTTCTTTCTCTTTTTGCTCTGTATGCACCACTCTGCATTTAATCATTAGTGATTGATCTCTGCTCCCCTCCACAGCATGTCTTTTTCCTGGTTCTCTCCCTCAGCCCCAACCAGTCCCAGCAGAATACTGCCCCTCCCTGAGCTTGGTTCTGCTGGAGGTTTCTTCCTGTTAAAAGGGAGTTTTTCCTTCCCACTGTCGCCAAGTGCTTGCTCACAGGGGGTCATTTTGACCATTGGGGTTTTTCCGTAATTATTGTATGGCCTTGCCTTACAATATAAAGCGCCTTGGGGCAACTGTTTGTTGTGATTTGGTGCTATATAAATAAAATTGATTTGATTTGATTTGATAATTGTGAGCTTCATGACTGGGTATAAAAGGAGCATCCCCAAAGATGGGGTGAGGATCACCACTGTGAACAACTGCATGAAAAAAAATACTCCAACAGTTTAAGAACAATGTTTCTCAACATTCAATTGCAAGGAATTTAGGGATTCCATCATCTACAGTCCATAATATAATCAGAAGATTCAGAGAATATGGAAAACTTTCTACACGTAAGTGGTAAGGCTGAAAACTAACATTGAATGCACGTGACCTTGGATCCCTCAGGCGGCACTGCATTAAAAACCAACATCATTGTGCAAAGGATCTTATCGCATGGGCTCAGGAACACTTCAGAAAAAGATTGTCAGTTAACACAGTTCGTCACTACATCTTCAAGTTCAAGTTAAAATGCTACCATGCAAAACGAAAGCCATACATCAACAACATCCAGAAACGCAGCCACTTTCTCTGAGCCTGAGCTTATTTGAAATGGACAGATGCAAAGTGGAAAAGTGTGCTGTGGTCTGATGAGTCCACATTTCAAATTGTTTTTGGAAATCATGGACGTTGTGTCCTCCGGACAAAAGAGGAAAAAGACCGTCCAGATTGTTATCAGTGCAATGTTCAAAAGCCAGCATCTGTGATGGTATGGGGGTGTGTTAGTGCTCATGGCATGGACAACTTACACATCTGTGATGGTACCATCAATGCTGAAAAGTACATCCAGGTTTTGGAGCAACACATGCTGCCATCCAAGCAACATCTTTTTCAGGGACATCCCTGCTTATTTCAGCAAGACAATGCCAAGCCACATTCTGCACATGTTACAACAGTGTGGCTTCATAGTAAAAGAGTGCGGGTGCTAGACTAACCTGCCTGCAGTCCAGACCTGTCACCCATTGAAAATGTGTGATGCATTATGAAGCACAAAATAGGACAATTGAGACCCCGGATTGTTGAACAACTGAAGTCGTACATCAAGCAAGAATGGGAAAGAATTCCACCTAAAAAGCTTCAACAGTTAGTGTCCTCAGTTCCCAAATGCTTATTGAGTGTTGTTAGAAGGAAAGGTGATGTAACACAGTGGTAAACATGCCACTGTCCCAGGTTTTTTGAAACGAGTTGCAGGCATCTATTTCAAAATGAGCAAATATTTACACAAAAACAAAGTTTTTCAGTTTGAACATTAAATATCTTGTCTTTGTGGTGTATTCAATTGAATGCAGGTTGAAGAGGATTTGTAAATCATTGTATTCAGTTTTTATTTACATTTTACACAATGACCCAACTTCATTGGAATTGGGATTGTAACTCTTCAGCTGCTCTTGTGTGTGTTCTTAGATAACGTCACATTTCCACAGAAATCAGTCATGTTTTTGACATATGCTGGATTTTGAGAGAGAGAGAGAGAGAGAGTCATCAGTTTGGATTTATCTTCACTGGACTTTCTATGGGTGAAAAACAACTGACAGCCATGAAAAATAAAAACAGATGTTTAAAAACCAGTGCAAGACCTGAATAAAAGTCACATGACAGTTGTCCTTTTCAGAAAACTCACTTTTTTTCTGTTGACTGGAGCTCCACACGGCTCCACATGACGTGGAGTCCATAATGAAGTTAATGTATTGACTTGTATATTAAAACATTCCATGCAAGGTGTTTCAGGCAGGTGCTGTCAGGCTCACAGCAGTGGCAAAATTAACACGCACATGCACGCATAATCCAAACATGGAAAAAGGATTCATTTGATATTTAGCTTGTTTTGTGTTCCGTGGTGACAGCTTATTAGATAGTTAATGCTACAGCTTGTCCTCATAATAGTGATCGAGGCACATTTTACTTGTTTGACGTGACGCGCGCTTACGGTGACAGTCGGGCTGCTTGTCCGCTTGTACTGAATTGACACTGGAGCTTTCAGAAGCCCAGAAAGAACCATCAACTACAAGAAAAGTATACGATAAATCTTTCTGCCTGATCTGTTCAGATTTGAACATGTACAAAATTTTCTGGCGGACATTAATTGACAAGGAACTTTTTATAACAGAACTTTATAAAATGAACTTTAGTCATAAAAATTCCAGCACACCGCCCCGATCATTGCACCCATCGCTGTGACATTGAAATGATATTGCTCTTTTTTTTCTGAGTTTACATCCAAACGCATATCACCGGTCATGGTGCAGTGGGCAATCTGTTGTTGCCGCGGCAAAAAATGTTGCGGTCATTGCGTGCCCGTGGCGCAGTCACGGGGTGCTCTGTGAGGTGTTTTTGCATGGCCTGTATAGTCTTTGTGCATCTTCTGGGCTTGACAACTCTTCTGCAGAAATCAGGTGCAGCTTCATACTTCAAGCCAACCCTTACGACCATGGTGGCTTGTGAGAGGACACCGAGACGACCTTGTAAGGTCCTGGCAGCTTCTGAGCACCTCTTTGGGGTCATATGGTGTTTGAAAGCGATTTCATGACCGCACAAGGACTACTGGACAGACCTCACCCCAGCACGCGTCGCTAGAGACATGTTCTAAAGCAAATAGTTTGGCAGGGGTTTAAGGTCCAGTCCACAATTTCTCAGAGTGGTCCACGGAGCAGTGGTGGTATGTGAGTGACCCCTAGTGGTCAATCAGTATATTGATAAAATATTATATTTTAAATTCATATTATATGCTCAAACTGTGTGAAAAGGACTCTAAAGCCTGATATACAGGAGAATATATTATTTTCATTCTTAAGTCCTATGGAAATCCAAAAATGTAATTTTTGAATTGCCTATTATGTGATGCTAGTCGAGGCAGTTATCTACAGTCTATGACTATTTCATTGATGCATTTTGGTCACATGATAGTGACCTTGGTTCTCTGCATAACAAGTCACACAAGGGGCCCAGCTTCCTCATTTTTCAGTATGATGAAGTCAAAATATATATAAACACAAAAGTACAATTTTTTCATGACCATGGCATATGTGTCAACCTGACTCCAGAAAAGGTGCTGGTTTATTTGTCACCACCAACTCCACCAGGTGATTTCATTGATGAACTCATCCCGGATGAACTGCTGTTAATCAGTGAAATTACCTGGTGGAGTTGGTGGTGACAAATAAACCAGCACCCTCTTTGCCCTTTCGGGAGTCAGGTTGGCACGTACGCGTATGCCATGGGAACAAAATTACAAATGATACCTCCAACAGCAATGTAGGAATCACAACACATGTGGTCGATATATTTGGCATCAGTATCTTCAAGAATCTCAGTGAAGAATGGATTGAAATTGAATAGTATGTCTAAATATGTAGGGAAAACACAAAACTTTACAGTTTTCAATGTCATGGCAACCAAATTACAAATGAATGCCCTGAGATCAATATATATATATATATATATATATATATATATATATATATATATATATATATATATATATATATATATATATACTACATATTGGACTACCAATATGTAGAACTGGAAGTGATTCCTAGTCAAACCAGCTGTCTACCTCCTTGGACAAGAAATTTCATCTTCTTTGACCCAGTTCATCCAGTTTAGGGGTACCAGCCTTGGCTGGGGAATTAACATGCGATGGACTAGCATCCCATCCAGGGGAAGTAGTAAACTCTCAACAACGTCATGCTATAGTACTGGCACCAATGGGCTTCAGGGCTGATATAGAATATTTGACTCTAAGAGCAATCTGAGGATCAAAATACATACCTATGCCTGCCAAATTTGGTGGTGATATCTTCAATAGCCTTGGTGGATTCAAACAAACAATGAGAGTGTTTATTTTCTCTCTTATGACTGCATTGAACATAGTTGCTGAGTCATTCTTCGCCTGCATCGTTAATGATTGCCATGATTGTTGGAGAGACACTCTAATTGCATCCATTTTTTTTTTTATGCTAGTGAAGCGTGGCATTGGGTTGCCAATGAACATTTCAGCATTTTATTGATAGCCCACTGTAGTTTGATGGTGTTCATGTGTATGAATATTCTGGCAGATTGTTTTGTTTACTGACGGTAATGATTTTGTTTTGTATGTGTTACAAATTACAAGTGTTACCATGCTCTACTTATGTTAATTGTTTACATTGTTTTATTGCGTATTGTTTTTATGTGTTTATTTTCTTATTTATTGTTCTTATTTCTTGTTTTGGTTTTTATTGTGTGTGTGAGAAATTCCTTGTAAATGGCAAATGGAGTTTTATGGGCATTTATATTGCGCTTTTCCATCTGCATCAGACGCTCCAAACGCTTTACAATTATGCGTCACATCCACCCATTCACACAAACACACTTGCACACTGATGTCAGGGTGCTGCCATGCAGCGCCCTTACTGATTTTCCGGTCAGGCTGGGGTTTGAACTGAGGATCCTCTGGTCTCAAGCGCAACACTTAACTACTAGACCATCACCTTGTACCCCGTTTTGCTTCTCTTGTAAATTCTGATTATTGTTGTTGTGGTGGCCAAAGCAGGTGGTCACCCAAATGAGCTGGGTTCACAAATGTTGGACCTTGCTCTAAGGACCTTGGGGCATGAGTAGGCTTTGGAGGGCATTCCAATTTCTACAGTCGGGTTAGATTCACGGGCGCACTACCTGTCTGGGTCCTCGGACAAGACACTGTTCTGCTTTGTCCCAGTCCACCCTGTTATAAATGGGTACCAGTCTTGGCTGGAGAGGTAGTCTGCAATAGACTAGTGTTTTGAGCAGGGATAGTTGTAGTAGACTTTCGTTCGCTTCATGCTGTGATACCACAGGATAAGTCCTGGCACCAATGGGCTTCAGGGCCATGGGATAAAGCACCACCCTCAAAGGCAATGTAAGGATCAAAATACCCATGTCTCTCAATTTTGGTGTTGATGCCTTCAGTAGCTTCTGAGAAGACATGATTCAAACAAATAAATGCATCTTTAGCAAAACTCTAGTAAGATGTGTTCCAGTGATAGTATGAATATAGATACAAGGAATACTGGCCTAAGTGGCCACCAAGACCCTGTGATTTGCAACAAGTATTCATAAGCAACTCATTTAAGTTATGGTCATTGCACAGGTTAAAAGATGCCAAAATGGACCCGAATGTGACGTTCACTGGTCGTTGTTATTATCTATTAATTTTAGAGCTGAATATGCAGTTGTTTTTTTACAGACTCACTGACTGACTCCACTAATTGTATGCTTGTCCTTGGAATACTGAGGTGCACATGATAGATTTGCTGCTAGATTCACATGCGGTGGGTGTACGGAGTCTTTGAGTATCTAACGGTTTCCAATTTAATGTTTTACTTTAGAAATGGTGGCTTAATGGCTAGCAATTAACAATAATCATGTGTCTTTCAAAATCTTACAAGCTTTCTGCTGGTTTTCTTTGTCCTAGATGCTCCCTGGGCCATCCTGCTGGCCAACATTGAGCCAGAGTCCACGGCAGTGACGGTCAATGGCTTGATCCCTGCTCGTTCTTATCAGTTCCGCCTCTGTGCTGTTAATGATGTGGGAAAGGGACAGTTCAGCAAGGAGACAGACCGGTGAGCCAAACGCTGATGTCACACTATCTGCTCATAGGATTTATCAGCTGCACTCCCACATCCACAGTATTTCTGCCATTATGTATTTATACCACACCAAGTTTATTTCTCACAGGACGTATAATATTACTGACGTATGCAAAGCTCTGTGTCTTTGTGGCTATACTTTTTTTTTAAGATGCAGGTTGTTTTTCAGTAAATTACCAGGACTGTGTGATTCACATTCACCAAAATAGTCAGTGCTGGTTTGATTTAATGTAGTTTAATTTGCCAGAACAGTGAGAAATGTTTGGCTGTTAGTCAGTAATCCCGTCTGTCATGCAATATGTTTTCTGTAATATCATTTTGGCTTGTCCTCTCAGTCAGTGAGGAGTGACAGACTAAAACAGATACATGACATATAATTCATACCTACCTTTTCGCACATTCTCAGAGCTGTAAGATTTTTTAAGGTTGCAACATACTTCATCAGATAGCCTTTTTGACCAAATGCTACTGTCTCTTGGACAGCTTTACAAGATTCATGTGGTGATTGGGCACTTATGCGGTGTCATCATTCAATGCCAGACTTTAGAGCCAGGTTGGAAGTGGATAGGTCAGGTTTTGGGAGCATCTGCTGGTGTTAAATGCTGCAACATCCACCACACGACAGAAATGTCTTGGCCAATGGGCCATCTCCACTTCCCAAAAGTAAATATCTATCTGTGAGTCAAGTGATACTTGGGCATCACCTTGTATTTTTTGGAATTGCTGGGGTTGCTGAAGCAACTGGAATGCTTTATGGGTGTTCCTAAGTGATCCTGACACCAAGTAATTCCAATGGTACCCAAGTATCTTAAAAAGAGACCTTGTGCCAGATTTGTCCTCAGTCCTCACCTATGGTAGTGTTCAGTGGCAAATGTCTCACAAAAATATGTGAAGAAGGGAAGTTTCAGGACCCAAAATACTTGGACCTTTATTCTCCTGCAACAGTATTTGCCATTATTATCACTTTACCGGGGCATTGCAAGGCCGGTATCATAGCCTGCTTGATGAGGACGCACTGCCGAATTTGGAGAGCAACGCGCGCGCCAGCTGACACAACACAAGTTAAGTGAGTCAACTTTTTATGTACGCATTAGGTGTTGTGTATCTCAGTAAAAAGTGATAATAATGCAAATAACATGCTGTTGTCGCGCAATATGCATTTTCTGAGTCCCTCCGTTCACGCCCAATCACCTGCAATGACAGGTATTCGCCTGAGTTAGATGAGGGTGAATATCTGTCATTTTGGGCGACTGGGTGTGAACGTCGGGCCTCTGAAAATGCATACCACCCTCCAAAAGCATGTTATTGTATTATTACCAAGCACCTCTGTCCAGTTACCTCATGTCTCCATAAGCTCCTATCAGTTGTCTCTCAACCTCAAAGGGCAAGGACGTAGAAACAGCAATAAAAGTAATAACAATAAACCTTTATTTACTGAAAAATGAGATATCAACTGGATATGAAGTTACCCTGGTGGTACATCTTGCTTTCAGAACTGACTTATTTCTTCATGGCATACATTTATCAAGGTGTTGGAAACATTCCTCTGAGGTTTGGGTCCATATTGACATGATAAAATCACACATTTCCTTCACCACTGCACCATCACCACCACCCTGAATTGTTGATACAAAGCAGGACAGATCCATGCTTTCATGCAAATTCTGACCCTACTATCCAAATGTTGCAGCAGGAATTCATACCTATCAAAGCAGACAACATTTTTCAAGTTTTCCATTGTCCAGTGTTGATGAGACTGTGCCCACTGTAGCCCAGCTTTCCTGTTCATAGCTAACAGGAGTGGCACCCAGTGTAGTCTTCTATCACTGGACACGAAGTACTATAATCTGTTTCTAAGTTTAACGTGTGAGATCATCTGCTGCATACCTTGCTTGAAACCAGTGGTCTGTCTGGCCAGTCTGGCCATTTTTTTCTGACATTACTGTCAAGGTATTTTCACCCAGAAAACTGTTGCTCACTTGAGTGCATTCTTCTTTGGCCATTTTCTGTCTATCTTAGAGATGTTTATGCTTGAAAATAGCAGTAGATCAACAGTATCTGGAATACTCAAACCAATCCATCCAGCACCAACAGCCACGTCATGGTCAAACTCACTTAAATGACCTTCCCTCCCCATTCTGATGCTATTTGAACTTCAGATTCTGTTGACTGTGTCTACATACCTAAAAATATATATATATATATATATATATATATATATATATATATATATATATATATATATATATATATATCCCCAATCGGACCGGGAGTGACATGTTTAGCCACATGTTCTCCTTGAATTGCTGGCTGTCTGAGTGGTGTCCAAAAAATGAGGTGGGCTTCATAGATAATTGGCAAAGCTTCTGGGGAAAACCTGGTCTTGTTAGGAGAGACGGCATCCATCCCACCTTGGATGGAGCAGCTCTCATTTCTAGAAATCTGGCCAATTTTCTTAAATCCTCCAAACCGTGACTATCCAGGGTTGGGACCAGGAAGCAGAGTTGTAGTCTTACACACCTCTCTGCAGCTTCTCTCCCCCTGCCATCCCCTCATTACCCCATCCCCGTAGAGACGGTGCCTGCTCCCAGACCACCAACAACCAGTAAAAATCTATTTAAGCATAAAAAATTCAAAAAGACAAAATAATATAGCACCTTCAACTGCACCACAGACTAAAACAGTTAAATGTGGTCTATTAAACATTAGATCTCTCTCTTCTAAGTCCCTGCTAGTAAATGATATAATAATGGATCAACATATTGATTTATTCTGCCTTACAGAAACCTGGTTACAGCAGGATGAATATGTTAGTTTAAATGAGTCAACACCCCCGAGTCACAGTAACGGTCAGAATGCTCGTAGCACGGGCCGAGGCGGAGGATTAGCAGCAGTCTTCCACTCCAGCTTATTAATTAATCAAAACCCAGACAGAGCTTTAATTCATTTGAAAGCTTGTCTCTTAGTCTTGTCCATCCAAATTGGAAGTCCCAAAAACCAGTTTTATTTGTTGTTATCTATCGTCCTCCTGGTCGTTACTGTGAGTTTCTCTGTGAATTTTTGGACCTTTTGTCTGACTTAGTGCTTAGCTCAGATAAGATAATTATAGTGGGCGATTTTAACATCCACACAGATGCTGAGAATGACAGCCTCAACACTGCATTTACTTCTCTACTTTTAAGATTAGGCTTAAAACTTTCCTTTTTGCTAAAGCTTATAGTTAGGGCTGGATCAGGTGACCCTGAACCATCCCTTAGTTATGCTGCTATAGACTTAGACTGCTGGGGGGTTCCCATGATGCACTGAGTGTTTCTTTCTGTTTTTGCTCTGTATGCACCACTCTGCATTTAATCATTAGTGATTGATCTCTGCTCCCCTCCACAGCATGTCTTTTTCCTGGTTCTCTCCCTCAGCCCCAACCAGTCCCAGCAGAAGACTGCCCCTCCCTGAGCCTGGTTCTGCTGGAGGTTTCTTCCTGTTAAAAGGGAGTTTTTCCTTCCCACTGTCGCCAAGTGCTTGCTCACAGGGGGTCGTTTTGACAGTTGGGGTTTTTCTGTAATTATTGTATGGCTTTGCCTTACAATATAAAGTGCCTTGGGGCAACTGTTTGTTGTGATTTGGCGCTATATAAATGAAATTGATTTGATTTGATATATATATATATATATATATATATATTATATATATATATATATATATATATATATAAGGTTGGGTAGGATTACTTTGAAAGAATACATGTGGATCAAATGTATGTATGTACATACTTTTGGATTACGTGTAATCTGATTACTTTTGGATTACATTTCAAAGTAATCCTACCCAACCTTGTGTGTATAGATAGATAGATAGATAGATAGATAGATAGATAGATAGATAGATAGATAGATAGATAGATAGATAGATAGATAGATAGATAGATAGATAGATAGATAGATAGATAGATAGATAGATAGATAGATAGATAGATAGATAGATAGATAGATAGATAGATAGATAGATAGATAGATAGATAGATAGATAGATAGATAGATAGATAGATAGATAGATAGATAGATAGATAGATAGATAGATAGATAGATAGATAGATAGATAGATGGAAGTCCATTCATACGAGCATCCAAAATTCTTTCATTGGAGACACTCCATAAAACGCCCATATTCAATCGAAAGAGTCGGACTGCTTCACCCCACAGCAGTGGAATCTTGTATATACAGTATGTCAACAGACATCATCCATTCAATGAATTAATCCATCAAGTGATGCAATCCATCCAAAAAGACTCATCCCTTAGGTCATGGAAAGTCTCCAATGTGCAGTTGTGGAGTCCTAGAAATCTGAAGTGGGATGATTAGGATCTGTGAGCTCAGGCAAATACACCTTGTCACCATGTTGGACTTTCACAGGTGTGATACTACCTTTTTTAATAATGACAAAGAATCGACATCTCATTGCTCTCGCTCTTCCTTTTCTTCGTGTGTGCTCTCTGTAGTGTTTCTCTGCCAGAAGAACCCCCAAGTGCTCCACCACAGAACGTCATCGCCAGCGGTAGGACCAACCAGTCCATCATGATCCAGTGGCAGCCACCTCCAGAGAGCCACCAGAATGGCATTCTTCGGGGCTACACCGTTCGGTAATATCAATGTTGTTCCACCTACTCTGTCACTTTTCATTTCCTTTGTATTGTGTACAACCGCTTTAAAAAGGCAAAATAGGAAGCATTCAGTTTTATCCAGCACAAGGTTTCTCCAGGTCAATAAAACAGCTCTTAGAATGGGATTGTAATCAATGCCTGTGCTTTTGATTGATGTTTTTGGCTTCATTTTGACATTGAATTTGCACTGTGGGTTAAAAGAAATGGAAACAAACACAATAATGTACCTGCTTTTTGTACTGTCTTTATCTAACCAAATGTACTTTCAACTTGTTGTTGCTTAATTTTCCATCAATTAATTTTCTTCAGTAAGACACTTGAATTAATCAGAGTGCAGTCATTTTTAAAGCCTCATTTGTAGCACCACTAATATAAAATCACTGTATCTGCAACTGGCCGCATGTTAAAATTCATGTAAACACTATGAACATCTTATTAGGGCTTTCAAAATTATTTTATTACATCCATAGGAAACAGCAGGTGTTTTTCAGAGGACAGTCAGTGATTTAAAGGGTGTTGTTTACTGGTCCTTTGTCTCCCCCTTCCAGGGAGACTAGTGTACTGCAAGGTTTGGCCAAAGCAATATTTTATTGCTCTTAATTGGGGTTTTATGTTGTTTTGTTGTTTAAATATCCATGATTCTAAAACACCATTCTTGTGCACATCATCTTTTCTAGATTCTGCTTTTTTTTTACCTAAAGATCAACGTTAAATGTGTGTCTCAGGTATCGCCTTACAGGGTTGCCGGTTGACTACCAGATCAAGAACATTTCCAGCCCAGATGTGACCAACTTGCTGCTGGAAGACCTCATCATCTGGACAAACTATGAGATTGAGGTGGCCGCCTACAATGGGGCGGGTTTGGGCACTTTCAGCCATAAGGTCACTGAGTGGACACTGCAGGGAGGTGAGGGCTCTCAGCATCAATGTATCATAAGATAAGATAAGATAAACTTTATTGATCTCACAGAGGAGAAATTCACGTTACATCAGCTCTTAAGAAAACACAGGGTGGGTGCAAGTAAAGGAAAATGTTCATCAAACAGTGTGTGCAAGATAAGCAATAATAATAATACTTGTAACAGTACAAGACATAAGAAATGAGATAGAAATAGAATATGTATATATATATATATATATATATATATATATATATATATATATATATATATATATATATATATATATACACTCAACAAAATATAAACGCAACACTTTTGGTTTGCTCCCATTTTGTATGAGATGAACTCAAAGATCTAAAACTTTTTACACATACACAATATCACCATTTCCCTCAAATATTGTTCACAAACCAGTCTAAATCTGTGATAGTGAGCACTTCTCCTTTGCTGAGATAATCCATCCCACCTCACAGGTGTGCCATATCAAGATGCTGATTAGACACCATGATTAGTGCACAGGTGTGCCTTAGACTGTCCACAATAAAAGGCCACACTGAAAGGTGCAGTTTTGTTTTATTGGGGGGGATACCAGTCAGTATCTGGTGTGACCACCATTTGCCTCATGCAGTGCAACACATCTCCTTCGCATAGAGTTGATCAGGTTGTCAATTGTGGCCTGTGGAATGTTGGTCCACTCCTCTTCAATGGCTGTGTGAAGTTGCTGGATATTAGCAGGAACTGGTACACGCTGTCGTATACGCCGGTCCAGAGCATCCCAAACATGCTCAATGGGTGACATGTCCGGTGAGTATGCCGGCCATGCAAGAACTTCCAAGAATTCATCTTCCAAGAATTGTGTACAGATCCTTGCAACATGGGGCCGTGCATTATCCTGCTGCAACATGAGGTGATGTTCTTGGATGTGGCACAACAATGGGCCTCAGGATCTCGTCACGGTATCTCTGTGCATTCAAAATGCCATCAATAAAATGCACCTGTGTTCTTAGTCCATAACAGATGCCTGCCCATACCATAACCCCACCGCCACCATGGGCCCTGTTGATCCACAACATTGACATCAGAAAACCGCTCACCCACACGATGCCACACACGCTGTCTGCCATCTGCCCTGAACAGTGTGAACCGGGATTCATCCGTGAAGAGAACACCTCTCCAACGTGCCAAACGCCAGCGAATGTGAGCATTTGCCCACTCAAGTCGGTTACGATGACGAACTGGAGTCAGGTCGAGAACCTGATGAGGACGACGAGCATGCAGATGAGCTTCCCTGAGACGGTTTCTGACAGTTTGTGCAGAAATTCTTTGGTTATGCAAACCGATTGTTTCAGCAGCTGTCCGAGTGGCTGGTCTCAGATGATCTTGGAGGTGAACATGCTGGATGTGGAGGTCCTGGCCTGGTGTGGTTACACGTGGTCTGTGGTTGTGAGGCTAGTTGGATGTACTGCCAAATTCTCTGAAACGTCTTTAGAGACAGCTTATGGTAGAGAAATGAACATTCAATACACGAGCAACAGCTCTGGTTGACATTCCTGCTGTCAGCATGCCAATTGCATGCTCCCTCAAACCTTGCGACGTCTGTGGCATTGTGCTGTGTGATAAAACTGCACCTTTCAGAGTGGCCTTTTATTGTGGACAGTCTAAGGCACACCTGTGCACTAATCATGGTGTCTAATCAGCATCTTGATATGGCACACCTGTGAGGTGGGATGGATTATCTCAGCAAAGGAGAAGTGCTCACTATCACAGATTTAGACTGGTTTGTGAACAATATTTGAGGGAAATGGTGAACCCGCAGACCACGTGTAACCACACCAGCCCGGGACCTCCACATCCAGCATGTTCACCTCCAAGATCATCTGAGACCAGCCACTCGGACAGCTGCTGAAACAATCGGTTTGCATAACCAAAGAATTTCTGCACAAACTGTCAGAAACCGTCTCAGGGAAGCTCATCTGCATGCTCATCATCCTCATCGGGGTCTCGACCTGACTCCAGTTCGTCGTCGTAACCGACTTGAGTGGGCAAATGCTCACATTTGCTGGTGTTTGGCACGTTGGAGAGGTGTTCTCTTCATGGATGAAACCCGGTTCACACTGTTCAGGGCAGATGGCAGACAGCGTATGTGGCGTCGTGTGGGTGAGCGGTTTTCTGATGTCAATGTTGTGGATCAAGTGGCCCATGGTGGCGGTGGGGTTATGGTATGGGCAGGCGTCTGTTATGGACGAAGAACACAGGTGCATTTTATTGATGGCATTTTGAATGCACAGAGATACCGTGACGAGATCCTGAGGCCCATTGTTGTGCCATACATCCAAGAACATCACCTCATGTTGCAGCAGGATAATGCACGGCCCCATGTTGCAAGGATCTGTACACAATTCTTGGAAGCTGAAAATGTCCCAGTTCTGGCATGGCCAGCATACTCACCGGACATGTCACCCATTGAGCATGTTTGGGATGCTCTGGACCGGCGTATACGACAGCGTGTACCAGTTCCTGCCAATATCCAGCAACTTCGCACAGCCATTGAAGAGGAGTGGACCAACATTCCACAGGCCACAATTGACAACCTGATCAACTCTATACGAAGGAGATGTGTTGCACTGCATGAGGCAAATGGTGGTCACACCAGATACTGACTGGTATCCCCCCCCAATAAAACAAAACTGCACCTTTCAGAGTGGCCTTTTATTGTGAACAGTCTAAGGCACACCTGTGCACTAATCATGGTGTCTAATCAGCATCTCGATATGGCACACCTGTGAGGTGGGATGGATTATCTCAACAAAGGAGAAGTGCTCACTATTACAGATTTAGACTGGTTTATGAACAATATTTGAGGGAAATGGTGATATTGTGTATGTGGAAAAAGTTTTAGATCTTTGAGTTCATCTCATACAAAATGGGAGCAAAACCAAAAGTGTTGCGTTTATATTTTTGTTGACTGTGTGTATATATATATATATATATATATATATATATATATATATATATGCATATGCACACACATACCTATACACATACACATATACATATGCATATATATACGAGGTCTATTAGAAAAGTATCCGACCTTATCATTTTATTTCAAAAACTATATGGATTTGAATCATGTGTGATTGTGTCAGACAAGCTTGAACCCTCGTGTGCATGCGTGAGTTTTTTTCACGCCTGTCGGTTGCATCATTCGCCTGTGGGCAGGCTTTGAGTGAGAACTGGTCCACCCCTCCCGTCGGAATTCCTTTGTCTGAGAACTTCCTGAGAGACTGGCGCTTTGCTTGATCAAAATTTTTTCAGAAACTGTAAGGCACATCCAAGTGGACACCATTTGAGAAATTCAGACAGTTTTCGGTGAAAATTTTAACGGCTGATGAGAGATTAAGGAGTGTTACTATCGCTTTAAGGACAGCCCACGGCGCCGGACGGATGCGGACGAATTCGCGCGTTGGCACCCAGCCGCTCATGGCGTGGCGCCACAGCAAAACACCTCCGTTGAAAGTCTCACAGGACAAGTTTGAACATGCCCAGCTGTTAAACAATTTCTTGGATACTCACTCGACTGAAAGCCATTGAAAACCGCCTGAATCTTACGAATGGTTATCAACACGGAGGTGTTTTTCTGTGGCGCCGTGCGATGAGTGGCTGCGTGTCGACACGCGAATCCGTCCGCACGTCTTTCATTACAAAATCTCCTTAAACAGTGGAATGTCTGGATAAACTGCTGATCCCGACCTCTTCTGAAACTTCTCTGCTCTCTCACGATGTCCTGGGTCAACAGAGGCTTAAATTTGGAAGTTTTCAGCTCGAAACAGGCTGACTACAGTGGCTCGGGGCGCGCCGTTAAAATTTTCACTGAAAACCGTCTGAATTTCTTGAATGGTGTCCACTTGGATGTGCCTTACAGTTTCTGAAAAAATTTTGATCAAGCAAAGCGCCAGTCTCTCAGGAAGTTCTCAGACAAAGGAATTCCGATGGGAGGGGTGGACCAGTGCTCACTCAAAGCCTGCCCACAGGTGAATGACGCAACCGACAGGCGTGAAAAAAACTCATGCATGTGCACGAGGGTTCAAGCTTGTCTGATGTAATCGCACGTGATTCAAATCCGTATAGTTTTTGAAAAAAATAAAAAGGTCGGTTTCTTTTCTAATAGACCTCGTAAACATGACTGGGATTGAAAAGGAATTTGAGACTGTCCACAGTCTTTATGTCCTCCCCCTGGATGTTCACCGGTGGGTGAGGTGGTGGTTTCCTCCTGAAGTTGATCACCATCTCCTTCGTCTTGCTGGTGTTGAGACACAAGTGGTTGCGCTCACACCAGTCCAGGAAGTCTGTGATGACCGACCGGTACTCCAACTCGTTCCCCTCAGACACGCGACCCACAATGACGAAGTCATCAGAGAATTTCTGGAGGTGGGAGTTGTCTGTGTTGTAGGTGAAGTCCGAGGTGTAGAGGGTGAAGAGCAAAGGCGAGAGGACAGTGCCCTGGGGGGCCCCGGTGCTGCACCTTACCACCTCAGACTGACAGCCATGCAGCCGCACGTACTGTGGGCGGTCAGTGAGGTAGTCGATGGTCCAGGCAGGGAGGTGTCCATCTATACCTGCATCCTCCAGTTTCCCCCGCAGCAGTGCCGGTCTGATAGTGTTAAAAGCGCTGGAGAAATCAAAGAACATGACTCTCACAGCGCTCCTGCCGGTCTCCAGGTGGGTGAGCACTCGTTGCAGTAGGTAGATGACAGCATCATCTACCCCGATGTTGGGCCTGTAGGTGAACTGCAGTGGGTCCCAGGTGTCACTCACCACGGTGCAGAGGTGAGACAGGACGAGCCGTTCCATGATCTTCATGAGGTGGGAGGTCAGGGCAACTGGTCTGTAGTGGGCCGGTTCCTTGACGTGCTGTGTTTTGGAAACCGGGACCACACAGGAGATCTTCCACAGGGTGGGGACCACCCCCAGGCTGAGGCGCATGTTGAAGATGTGGCTGAGGACTTCACAGAACTCATCTGGACAGGTCCTCAGCAGCCTCGGGGAGATCCCATCAGGTCCTGCTGCTTTCCTCTGCTTCACCCGCAGCAGCTGGCCTCTCACCTCAGTCAGAGTTACAGTGAGGGGGGTGAGTGGGAGGGGGAGCTGGGGTGTGAGCTGAGGTGGGCTGGTGCTGAATACAGTCATGGGGGGGAGGGATGAGGTCCGGGGTGCGGTGGAGGTGACCAGGGGGTAGAAGGTGGGGGGTCAGAGGGACTGGAGGGCTGGCTGCTGGAGACATGTGGAAGGCCTGGAGCAGGCGGGGGGGCAGGTGTGGAGGAGCCAAAATGGTTAAAGTAACTGTTTAGCTCCTCTGCGAACCGAGAATCCCCATCTGCAGTCTTGCTGGCACCCTGCCTAAATCCGGAGGCAGTCTTGAGGCATCTCCACACGTCTCTGATGTTGTTCCGGGCCAGCTGCTCCTCCATCTTCCCTCCATACACCTTCTTGACTGCAGGGATGTTCCTCCTGGAGCTCCTGTTGGACTCTACGCTGCTCCTCTCTGTCTCCTGAGTTGAAAGCCCTCTTCTTCTGGTTCATCAGGGCCTTCAGCTCTGGGGTCACCCAGGCGTGGTTGTTGGGGAAGCACCGTGCCCTCCGGGTGGGCACAGTGCTCGCTACACAGAGGTTCATGTAATCAGTGACGCACTGGGTCAGGCCGTTGATGTCTTCACTATAAGAGTTTTGAAACATGCTCCAGTCTGTGGTTCTGAAGCAGTCTCTCAGCCTCTCAGTGGCCTCTTCAGTCCAGAGTTTCACTGACCTTTTGTGTATTGGTTCTCTTCTCACCCTGGGTGTGTATTGGGGGAGCAGATAGACGAGGTTGTGATCAGAGCATCCCAGTGGGGGGGAAGGGGGCGGAAGTGTAAGCGTCCTCCACATTAGCGTATAAAAGGTCCAGTATTCTATAAGTGAAGTGCGCATCGCATCTGCGCATGTGTGGGTCAAACGGGGGCAAAAATCCCAGCTACCACACTCACACTGCTCCCATTGAATTTCGTATACAGTAGCATTAGCAGAGTGTAAAAGTTAAGGCTTTTACAGGGATTGTTTCAAAGGCTTTGAGCCTTAAGCGACACATACAATAATGACAGGGGCGCATTGTGCTGTTTTCAAATGCTCGAACGGAATTTATAGGCTTGAAAGTTGGCTGAAAACACACAATTGCAACCCTCCGCCGAGTCCAAACAAAGATGGAAAGAAGAAGAAATGTGGTCATAAACCTCCATTCATTCTACACAATTTCGCCACAGAAAACAAAGATCCAGACAGACGTAAAAGACGGACTAAAATTGTAAGTTTCTTGCACACATTTATTTTGTCAATATCCTGAAACCGTGCCACCGTTTTCGTGCATCGGTGTATGACTGTAATGTCGCGCCATGAATGACGTGGCGCGTAATATTGTAAAATTGACATGTTCTATAAACAAACTTATCAAAACAAACGTGACACCAAAGAGGTTATATGTGAGACTCACCATCATTGTCGTCATTATGAAGCCGGCGGAGTTGCGATTTCTCATCCCTGCTTAGCAAATATTCTGCAATATCCACAGTTTCAGTCTCTGGACTTCGTCTAACCATCCGTCAGTTGCCTTCAAGGGGTCAGAAATTTGTTTTTCTCCAACTATCAACAAGCACGGGTCATTTTCGACAGCAGCGCGCTCTTCCTCCTTTGTGGGCACTAACGGTACTTTCTGTACAGATGCAGCACATGCAAGCACAGCCAGCTCTTCTTTCCATTTCTGTCCACTGCCGTACGTAGTCCTGGTTGTAACAGGCAATCCGCGGAGCTTACAAAAACGCTTTAAATCGTCAACTTTCCAGTGGTTGAAATGATCCAAATCACAGCACTCTTAGCTGCTTTCCGCCGGCATAGCTTGGTTGGTAGCTGAAAACTTTAGCCTACCCATAATGCACCACGCGGCCTGAGATGTGCACTTCGCTTATTGTCCCTGGTTTTACACATGACGTACTGGGTGAATGTGGGGAGGGTGGTGGAGAGGGAGGCATGATTAAAATCTCCGGTGATGAGAAAGAGCGCGCGGGTGTGTTGCATCTGCAGCCGCGTGACTGTGCTGTGAATCTGCTCACAGGCAGCGGTGGCATCTGCAGAGGGAGGAATATATGCGCAGAGCATACTCACACTTCCAAACTTCCATGGGAGATAGTACGGCCTCATACTCACCGCGAGTAGCTCCATGTCCGAGGAGCAGATCTGATCTTTCATGTGAATATGAGTTGTGCTGCACCATCTCCCACTCACATAAACGGCGAGTCCCCCTCCTCTCTTTAGTCCGCTCTCCACCAGCGCCCTGTCCGCGCGGATGAGTGTGAAGCCATCCATGTTGATTAAAGACTCCGGTACATGTTCATCCAACCACGTCTCCGTGAAGCACATGAGACTGCAGTCTTCATACAGCCTCTGGAAACGGGTTAGCGCTGATAGCTCCTCGGTCTTGTTGCGGAGAGATCTTACATTTCCCATGACCACAGACGGAATATAAGTCCTTCTCCGCTTTGTCCGGCCGCCCCTGCAGCCCCTACGTTTTTTCCGAATGTCTGCAGGTACGTCTGGGTGCTCAGCACAGTGGGGGCCCGGCCCACTGTACATAGAGTCTCTTAGTCCAAGCAGCTAATCCCGGCTATAAACAATGGGACGTCCGGAGCTGGAGACAAAGGGGTTTCCCCGCGCTGCCTCAAAAAGTGCAGAAAGCAGCATAAGGATGATCACAGAAGTACCAAAAGTGGGTTTCCTATGTGCATACTTGCACAGGGTACCACCCACTGCGAATAAAAACAAATAAGCACCATTAAAAAGTATTAAAAACAGCAAAAGTAGGAAAAGAGGGAGCAGAGCTGAAGTAACAAGCTACTGCTTCAACAGCGCCATCTTGAAAAAAAATGTATCATGTATCTTCCTTCAGTATCGAATACATCCTGATTTATTTATTTGTTTATTTTCCCCCAGATGTGTGTTATAGGCCAGCTTTGGTTTTCATTGTGTTTTTAGAAATGATTAATTAGGCTGGAATCAAGCGTTCTAGCTAGTATAGAGGTTTGAAACCCATTTCTAAAAAGACTCTATACCAATTTTCCATATATGCCTTATTTTTAAAGTTTTTTTGGTTGAAATGTTTGACCGAAGAAAACAGTTACTTCAATTGTTCCGGTATTGAATAAGAACGCTAACAGTCACTGGCTAAGTAGTTATGAAATGTAATGGTTAGGGCCAAGCCAACACCTTCAAAGTAAACTAATTCTTGGCACCACCAAATAGGCAAAAATACCATTAAATGTGCCTGATAGCGTGGAGAGGATGCCAACAGATCTACATATACATATTTAACTCAGTAAATGTCAAGATACGTATGTTTCAAACTGACTGATTGCATAATGCCTTACTTAGCTTGTTTTGGTAAAGAGCCACATCTCCAAAATAAAAGCAGGTTGAGGTAAGATGCTAACTGTATTAACAAAGTCCTTTTGGCTGCTCCAGCAGATCCAGTGAGGGTCTCCATGTTGATTTGGCACATGTTTTACATCAGATGCCCTTCCTGATGCAACTCCACATGACATGGAGAAATGTGGCAGGGGTAGGGTTTGAACAGGGAACTTTCCGCACTGAAACAAGCGCACCTCTTGTGTCATTTTAAAATGTTTCTCGATATTTACTGACGTAAATATGCATGTGTATGTCCAAAAGGATCCTCTCCATGATACCTGACACTTCTAATGATATATTTATTTGGTAGTGGTGAGAAGTGGTTGAATTTGAGAGTTTTTGCTTACTTTGCTTAGCCCACGGGTGGGCAACAAGGGCCGAGACATTGCAGGTTTTCCTTGCAACCAATCACCTCAGCAGGTGCGTTGCTGATGAGCTTCTTCCCTGAACATAAACACCTGAACATCAATGAAACCACCTGCTGAGACACCTGAACATTAATTAAATCACCTGCTGAGGTGATTGGTAGCAAGGAAAACCTGCATTGTCTTGGCCCTTCATGGCACATGATTGCCCACCCCTGGCCTTAGCCTATGGTAGTGTTAGTGTTATAACTCAATACTACACCAATAAAAATTGTTTTTTGTCCACAGTGAAATACTGAACCCTAAAACATCTAAAAAAATAAAATAAAATAGGGCTGAGATTGAAAAATGTCCTAAAATATCCCTTTTACACATCTTTTACACATCGTGGGGCATCACCCTAAAATCCACAAGCAGGCCACAATGAACTAAACCCATAGTAAATAAAATTGTCTGGATTTTAGTTGCGTGATTGCACTATGATAGCACTTTCTGTTCTGCCCTACAAGGCAATGATTAATACTCACATCATCCTACACACAATCCCACATCTAGCAATCAGTTGTAAAGTGCTGTTATACATTTGCTTTTTGCATTTCTTATTTTCCTACATTCTGTGTCTGTTTTTTCCATCCTCAGTACCCACCATTGCCCCTGGCAACGTTCAGACCGAGGCGGTTAATTCGACAACCATCCGTTTTACATGGACAGCCCCAAACCCTCAGTTTATCAATGGCATCAACCAGGGATACAAGGTCAGTTTCCACCACTGCCCAAGTGCCACCTTCACAATCAGCCATCATGTCATTTGACAGGCCTGTCACATCCGAACATGTGCTACCACATGTCCTGTGTGAGAAAAGCAAGGGGCAAAAGATGTTTGGTGCCATCGTGAATGATCGACAGCTTTCAGGCGTTCTTCTGTCTGGGGTCATGCCCGTTGTCAAATATTTATTGTGATGGTCTGTGAACAGTAAATGATGAATGCCTTCATTATTTTGTGTGGCCTTGTGACTGTGGTACATCTCTTGGGTACAGATTATTGAAATGTATATATCCCTCAGGGCCATATTCAGTTGTTTATGTTACAAACGTATTCCATAATAAAATGAATTAATTGTTTTCCCTCAAAATTCTACTCACAACACCCCATAATGATAACATGAAAAGGTAAAAAAAAAAGAAAGAATAGTAAATTTATTAAAATAAAAAATAATAATCACATCTACGTAAGTATTCCAGCCTTTGCTCAACACTTTATTAATGCACCTTTGGCAGCAATTACAGCCTTGATTCTTCTTGAATATGATGCCACAAGCATGGCACTCCTATTTTTGGGCAGTTATGCCCATTCCTCTTTGCAGCACCTCTCAAGCTCCATCAGGTTGGATGAGGAGCATCAGTGCACAGTCATTTTCAGATCTCTTCAGCGATGTTCAATCACATTCAGGTCTGGGCTCTGGATGGGCCACTCAAGGACATTCACAGAGTTAACCTGAAGCCACTCCTTTGATATCTTAGCTGTGTGCTTAGGGTCATCGTCCTCCTGAAAGATGAACCGTCGCTCCAGTGCAGTCAAGAGTGCTCTGGAGTGCTCTTTTCATCCAGGATGTCTCTGTACATTGCTACAATCATCTTTCCCTCATTCCCTGACTAGTCTCTCAGTTCCTGCTGCTGAAAAACATCCCCACAGCATCATCCTGCAACCATGCTTCACTGTAGGGATGTTGCCTGGTTTCCCTTTGTTTCTCATGGTCCTAAGAGTCCTTCAGGTGCCTTTTGGCAACTCCTGGCAGGCTGTCATGTGCCTTTTACTAAGGAGTGGCTTCTGTCTGGCCACTCTACCATACAGGCCTGATTGGTGGATTGTTGTAGAGATGGTTGTCTTTCTGGAAGGTTCTCCTCTCTCCACAGAGGAATGCTGTAGCTCTGATAGAGTGACAATTGGGTTCTTGGCCACCTCCCCGACTAATGTCCTTCTCCCACGATCGCTCACTGGGAATACAAAATACAAAACATGCACTATGCACAATTTCTCCAGTCACAGCCACAGAAGCCTGTAAATTCTTTTGGGTTGTCTGGGTGTCTTGGTGGCTTTCCTCACTCTTCTCCTACTTGCACAGTCACTCAGTTTTTAAGAACTGT
The DNA here is from genome assembly GCF_902500255.1 of Thalassophryne amazonica. Taxonomy (NCBI): domain Eukaryota; kingdom Metazoa; phylum Chordata; class Actinopteri; order Batrachoidiformes; family Batrachoididae; genus Thalassophryne; species Thalassophryne amazonica. The sequence goes on from NC_047120.1 coordinate 37,603,199, forward strand.
CTACTCCATACAGATTTTCCATAGAGTGCCATACTGTTTGTATTTTTTAATAACTGATGTAAATAAAGTTCAAGGCATATTCAGTGACTTGGAAATATTCATGTATCCATCCCCTCACTTGTCTGAAGAAAACTGGCAATTATATTAATTATTTACAAGTATTATACCAAAGTGGCCCATTACTTATGCAACCCATCATCTTGGCTTTTATATTTTTTAATTAATTTATATCAAGTTGTAGAGATTTACTTTAGTTTGAGTCTAAGGAAGATCATTTTAGATTTTTTTTTTTTTTATATTGAGAACCCTGATTTACTTTTTGTATTTGAAAATGCTATAAACAAATTAAAATGCATGAAATTCCAAGGGACTGAATACTTTTGCAAGCCATTGTTTTGGCATATACAGCTGAATGTCATTGTCATAGCAAAGAAAAGTAGTTCTAAAGTGTCGTACTAGATAGAGACAGAATAACAGAAGTCCTAATACGAACCCTGCGGTACTCCAAATTTTACTGCAACAAGATTTGAATTAACAATGTTCTATAAGCCATAATGAGCATGATAAGTAAGGTGTCAAGTAAAATTGAGATCCATTTTTAGACTCCTGTAAATGTAATTCCTCCTACAAAGTTTTGTGGAATTCAATAAAACTTCACACACTGGCAGTACAACAAGTCAAGATTAATTCATTCATTCATTTTCTATTCCCACTTTTTCCAGTCAATGGTCAAAGGGGTCTGGAGCCTATCCCAGGAGTCCCAGGGCGTGAGGCGAAGTACACCCTGGACAGGATGCCAGTCTATCACAGGCCCACATACAGACTGACAAACACATTCACACTTGCAAACATACGGTCAATTTGTAGGTACCATGTAGTTAACATGTATGTCTTTGGAAGTGGGATTGTTAATTGTAGTATTTCATCTCAAAGCTTTTACTACCATTGATATATAACACATGCAAGCAACTGTGTGGGATATTGTTTTGAGAGATTGGTTCGCAAATCTTTCAATCAGTGACTGTTTGATGTCTAAAAATGATAAACATCACGCGGCCTTGGGTTTCCTCCCGAGTGATGCTTCCACTACTGCTCTGTCTTCACATCCTGCTTGCTCTTGGGGCACTTTTGCCATCAAACAGTTTCGCCTTCAGCAAGTGAAATGCAGCTCAGTTGGATTCCGCTAATCCGTTAACCAGCAAAACTAACTTTTTTGTTAGCTGATTAGCTTTTCAGCTAACTTTGAAAACCATCAGCAGACCAATTAACTTCCGCTAAATTTAGTTCCGATAACTTTTAGACCGCTAACATATTTTTGTGGGCATTGTGAATAAAGTTTAACAGTTAAAAACATTTGTAAAGTTTGTAGTGCCTGCCTGTTACATGTTTTGGAACAAATAGACAGATATGAATGGTAGAGCTCAATCTTCTGCAGGCAGGGGAGGGCTGACTACAAGAGTGAAAGGAAGAGGGAGAACAAAAGATAATTTATTTTCACACCATACAGTCTTGCAGGCGTATCACAGGAGTCATGCACAGGCAGACAGTTTTGACTTATGGTTAAAATTTTAAACAAACTATTTCTGGACAAGTTATTAAAATTAACGTCACCTCTGTCGTTTTACGTTTAGTGAAAATATCAGCTATATGTTATAGTTTTAAAGTAATGCACTAATTTTGAAGGTTTTAGCGTTTACAGACACACATGCCGCAATGCATTATGAGAAAATTTGTGTCCTGTCATCAGTGGTTGGTCAGTGTAACACAGAAGTTACTGTAATGTGTGTGTTGGTTTTGACAAATAAATCTGTATTGAAAATATGTCTTTTTTTTATTTGTAAAAAAAGGCAATTGTGAAAACTGAAATTTCTGTTGAGTGATTCAGCACTTTTAGCAAATCCTGTGGCACTTGGTACATTCAACACTGCAACAAACACTGTCATGAACATGAAAAACAGGAATACCTAGTATTTCCTGTTTTTCTTGTTGTTTAATGCTGACAAATTATACTGCATTTCTTGTCTTTGTGATGCCTCATTCTGTTTTTTCTCTCTGTTTAAGATAAGATAAGATAAAACTTTATTGTCCGTAAAACGGAAATTTAACTTACTTAAGGTGCAGCTCCATCCAGAGATGGGTGTGGTATTTGTGCTGGAGACCCTCCTGTCCTGTGCACCAACAGCATTTCCTGTATATTCATTTTGTGAATTGTTCTGTAATTTATGTCTGTAACATGACCCAACCAGAGGGTCACCCCTTTGAGTCTGGTCTGCTTGAGGTTTCTTCCTCAGAGGGAGTTTTTCCTTACCACTGCTGCTCTGGGAGTTAGTAAGGTTAGACCTTACTTGTGTGAAGCGCCTTGAGGCAACTCTGTTCTGATTTGGTGCTATATAAATGAAAATAAATTGAAATTGAAATTGAAAATTACACTGACAGCTCTTTGGACTTCATAGTGACAATTGAAATCAACTCACATTCTTTCATCTACTTATAAATAAAATGAGGGATGGAAGACTGGTTTTTACATCTCACTCCTGCACATTGATGTCTCAACAAATAAGACAGTTGTGTGGGTGTTGATTGTCTGATTAAAATAATTTTTTATGGTAAATTGGAAGAGTCTAGAAGAAGGTTCCTTATGAAAATAGGGGTCATCCATCAACTAATGTGGCTGCTATGGCCACCATCTTGGTTTTTGCTTCTATGCAATAAATAAAGAACACCTCATCTGATTAACTATTTCATAGTGGTGCATTGGTAAGGCTAGAGGCAGCATCCTTTTGAATATGGGGGTCAATTTAGATTAGATTATATTAGATTAGATAGAACTTTATTGATTCCTTGGGAAGACTCCCTCGGGGAAATTGAGGTTTCAGCAGCACTGTATAGCAGCACACAGGGTAAGAAGCACACAGAGTATCAAAAGTGAAAGCAAAAAAGAAAAACAGATTGCAAATATAAATATAAATACACAATATAAATACCAGACATACTGATCATTACTGGTTGACTGGCTACTACTGCTACTACTGTTCCTCTCATTCCCATCTCCTGTCTTCCTGTTACTCCTCCTCCCCCTGAGTGAGGAGTTGTACAGTCTGATGGCCGGAGGGACAAAGGAGTGTTTCAGTCTGTTGGTCCTGCACTTGGGAATGAGCAGTCTGTGGCTGAAGAGGCTCCTCTGGTTGCTGATTACAGTGTGCAGAGGGTGACTGGCATCGTCCATAATGTCCAGTAGTTTGTCCAGTGTTCACTTCTCTGCCACCATCACCAGAGAGTCCAGCTTCATGCCAACCACAGAGCCAGCCCGCCTGATCAGTTTGTCCAGCCTGGATGTGTCCTTTTTGGATGTGCTGCATGACATACCAAATGTAAAGTGGCAATCTTTTGTGATATGGATGGACCATATACTATTTTTCACTATAGAAATATTTTTCAGATTTCACTATCACCTCTACTATGAAACCAGACACTAACTTATCACATGAGTGGAGAGATATGCCGTGCTTTGCATTGCTTTGGGTATAGTGTGACTGACTGTGGTGCCTTGAGGGGGGGGGGGGCGTAAAGGTGATGGAAAGTGAGGCAAACACATTCTCCTCAAAAAGTGTGAAACAGGGACAGAACCATTTATCCATCTGACATCCTCTTGCCAACTTTTTATTTCATTTTTCCTTGGCGCTGCTCCACCACAAATCAGACACAAACCAAAAATGTTTGCCCTGAGGGCTCATTAGCATCTAACTGGTCGATCAAGGCCCAGATTCCACTAATAGGTACTACACTCAACAAAAATATAAACGCAACACTTTTGTTTTTGCTCCCATTTTGTATGAGATGAACTCAAAGATCTAAAACTTTTTCCACATACACAATATCACCATTTCCCTCAAATATTGTTCACAAACCAGTCTAAATCTGTGATAGTGAGCACTTCTCCTTTGCTGAGATAATCCATCCCACCTCACAGGTGTGCCATACCAAGATGCTGATTAGACACCATGATTAGTGCACAGGTGTGCCTTAGACTGCCCACAATAAAAGGCCACTCTGAAAGGTGCAGTTTTATCACATAGCACAATGCCACAGATGTCGCAAGATTTGAGGGAGCGTGCAATTGGCATGCTGACAGCAGGAATGTCAACCAGAGCTGTTGCTTGTGTATTGAATGTTCATTTCTCTACCATAAGCCGTCTCCAAAGGCGTTTCAGAGAATTTGGCAGTACATCCAACCAGCTTCACAACCGCAGACCACGTGTAACCACACCAGCCCAGGACCTCCACATCCAGCATGTTCACCTCCAAGATCGTCTGAGACCAGCCACTCGGACAGCTGCTGAAACAATCGGTTTGCATAACCAAAGAATTTCTGCACAAACTGTCAGAAACCGTCTCAGGGAAGCTCATCTGCATGCTCGTCGTCCTCATCGGGGTCTCGACCTGACTCCAGTTCGTCGTCGCAACTTCACACAGCCATTGAAGAGGAGTGGACCAACATTCCACAGGCCACAATTGACAACCTGATCAACTCTATGCGAAGGAGATGTGTTGCACTGCATGAGGCAAATGGTGGTCACACCAGATACTGACTGGTATCCCCCCCAATAAAACAAAACTGCACCTTTCAGAGTGGCCTTTTATTGTGGGCAGTCTAAGGCACACCTGTGCACTAATCATGGTGTCTAATCAGCATCTTGATATGGCACACCTGTGAGGTGGGATGGATTATCTTAGCAAAGGAGAAGTGCTCACTATCACAGCTTTAGACTGGTTTTTGAACAATATTTGAGGGAAATGGTGATAATGTGTATGTGGAAAAAGTTTTAGATCTTTGAGTTCATCTCATACAAAATGGGAGCAAAACCAAAAGTGTTGCGTTTATATTTTTGTTGAGTATATAAACTGTGTGATCAACACATATGATGGGATTCTATCAGCTTTTCTCATTCTTTTTTTTAGCACATTGACCTAGCCACTGCCCCTCCAGTCAAAACATCTTAGGGCTGTATATTACATTATATTTGTGGAAGTCATAAAACCAAATAACCCATTCCCAGTGGCTTAACACCAGAGAAGAGAGGCGCTTTTTGTTCTGAGAGAATAAATTCGCAAGGATGATTACAGAAAAAAAAATGGCTGTCAGGGCATTTTTTTGCCCCCCTTCACACTTTATAATTTTTTTTTTGTTTATTTTTGGTGGTGTGTCACAGTTGTTAGCCTGGGAGCCAGAGAGAAGAGATGAAGAGGTTGCCATGGTAACGGTGCGACCCAACTTCCAGGACAGCGTACACGTGGGATACGTGTCAGGTCTGAAAAAGTTCACTGAGTACTACACGTCCGTGTTGTGTTTCACCACGCCGGGCGACGGCCCCCGCAGTCCACCCAAAGCCCTGAGGACGCACGAGGACAGTAAGTGGCTTGGTTTTAGTTTCCTCACTCCCCCACAGTGGCGAAGTGACATGACCATCTCACAGCAACACCTCCTGCAGGTGCAATCTATTATTCATGCAGAAGCAAGTTGCACAGCTAAGTGCTAATGAATCAGTGCTTTCTGGATCCAGCCAGGATCATCATAATTGGGAGCCACTTTCCTCAGAGATGATTAGATGAGGTTTAAAAATGTTTAATTTATCTTACCATGGCATTATTCATTTTTTTGTCCTTCTTTTTTTCTTTTTAAGTTGGTATTTACTGATTTCAAATGTAAGAGTTTAGGCAACTGCTGTGTAGCACACAGTTGGCTTGTTACAGCATAGTGTAACTGTTAATCATTATTCTGATTTGTCCCCGTCCAGCCCCTGGTGCTGTGGGTCACTTGAGTTTTACAGAGATTCTGGACACCTCTCTAAAGGTCAGCTGGAGTGAGCCGAGTGAGAAGAATGGAGTTCTCACAGGTACATTTTTACCTCACTTTGGCCATGAGATGCATCAGCCAAGAAAAATACAGAACATGAGGTCCATATGTGTTTGGACAACAAAGCTGTTTTTTCAATTTTGCTTCTGTATGCCAACCAGTGTTGCCACAGTTACTTTGAAACAGTAATCCAATTACTGATTACTGATTACTCCTTGAAAAAGTAACTTAGTTACTTTACTGATTACTCAATTGTAAAGTAACTAGTTACTTTTTTAGTTACTTTCCCCAGCTGCCGACAACAACCCTCTGCCACGTCAACATGACAGTGATACCTGTTTGCCAAAACTCACTTTATAGTCACCCTTTCTTGGCTTCAATGAAAATAAATACTTGTTTTATAAAAAGTAAAATAAAGACATCTTTCTTGACCTCATATTTAACTGTTGACAGCACTGTAACAGTAAAACATACAATTTCTAACCTACATTGTTTATAAATGTAACTATTAAATTCTTTCTAACATTTTTGTAACATTTAAATTCTCTCTAAACATTTACTTGTCGAAATTATTATTATTATAAGTAGTATTAGTAGTTGTAATAAAAAAAAGGCTTCAAAACTGGACCTTTAATCTAGGGGTGTTGTGGGGGGGGGGGCACATCCCTGCCCCACACCCCCATTCAATCTGGATTCGCCCCTGCTTTGGCGTTTGAGCACAAAGAATGGATAACATTTATTTATGCAGAAAACATGACCAGATTTACAGGTAAGAAAGTTTTATTGTGTTTTCACATCATGCGGTCCTCAGAAAGAGAGTTTAGGTGCATTTGAGTGGAAAATAGTGTTAGTTGTTGACATCGTGGAGGATCAGCTGTTTTTAACGAGCAGATACGGAGCGGCTCAGCTCAGAATTCTAAATAAAGGAGGAAAAAAAGCATAAAAATGTCTTTGTTAAGCTCAGTGCAGGTGTGCTGTTGTCACCGCGCTTTAAGAGGTGAGGACGAGTCGTAGCTGTTGCAGAAAACCACGGATGAAAAGCTCACAGCTCGCTTAAAGTGGGCAGTTCAGTCGAACCCCGACCCCCTGCCCACGGACCAAGTTTAATGCTGCTATCGACCCACAATGCAGAAATAATAGTAATGCACAGTGACTTGGAGAAGTAACTTTAATCTGATTACTGATTTGGAAAGATTAACATGTTAGATTATTCATTATTAAAAAAAAGTGGTCAGATTAGAGTAACGCGTTACTAAGTAACGTGTAACCGGCATCACTGATGCCAACACAATGGACTCAAAATGAAACAATCACAATGTGCATAACGTTTTAGATTTAATTCAACAAAAACCTTACTGTACCATGTAATTTACCATTTAAGCATTACAGCCATAGCATAGGCCCTCTATTTTCAAAGGACATACATAATTGGACACCCCAAGTAAGGATTAAACAACGAGAAGCCGTGCATTATACAGTTTGAATGCATGACGCAGGGTCTAAAACACAGAAACACAGAACTTGATAAAAATGCGTAAGTATTTGGGACTATTTTATGCCAGTCTCAAGATATTTTCATCCTTGGCAACCGTTCTCTTCTTCTTTCCCGTCTTCAATCTTGTCCAGTTCGTCTGATGGTAAATCTTTATGCCGTTGCATTTGCTGTTCTTCTCATTTGCTCTCCTCCTCTTCCCATTCCTCAAATGTTTTATTTTGGCCAAAAATATTAAAATTCACTTGGAAATCCATGTTTTATCGTGTTTCTGTCATTCACCTGTCAAAACCTGTCACAGCTGATCTGCACCAACTGATTTGCACGTTGCTATGGTGACGACCAGAGCAGAGTGATATTACAGTGACTTAACTCGCCGAACTACATGTACGTATACGTACGTATATAATTCTTACTGACCATGGTATGAATTCCAATAAATCAGTGACATTACACCCAGTTTTCTTTAGATGTGTCAGGGGATAGATACATGAACATCTGTAGCTGGGTCTGGAAATCTTGTAAATTCACTGGTAAAAGCAGCTTTGTAGAATACTGTGAACAAAATTCGTGATAAAATAAATCATGATCCAAAAACAAGAATAAATGGATTTAACTGGTGCAGATCGGGGTAGTCTTGTGTAAAAGTAGGTGACAGTGGACACTGAGTACAATATGCAGTAATCAGGACCTCTTGTTCTCCTCCTCCATAATACAGAAGTATGAAAACATCTTATGTTCTTCAACAGTGAAATTTTAAGTGTGGAAAATGCAATAAGAAGTAGTAGCATTTTGTATATGCGGCAACATATTTATGTATGGTACATCTGGAAAGTATTCGCAGTGCTTCACTTTTTCCACATTTTGTTATGTTGTAACCTTATTCCAAAATGGATGAAATTAATATTTTGCTCAAAATTATACACACAATGCCCCCAAATTCAATTTAAATTTATTTCATTCATATAGTCACAATGCTGCCTCAAAGTGCTTCACACAAGTGAGGTCTAACCTTACCAACCCTAGAGCAAGCACAAAGGCGACAGTGGTAAGGAAAACTCCCTCTGATGATATTGAGGAAGAAACCTCAAGCAGACCAGACTCAGAGAGATGACCTACTGTTCAGGCCATTCTAACAGTTACAAGGTTTTTGCAAAGTTTTACAATGCCGAAGAAACAGAAAACATGAAATCAAAATATCTGCTGCATCAGCTTCAGGCATGGCATCTTGTGGTGAGTCCAGCATCCCTTTATCTGCAGACTCCAATCCCATGCAATGCCCTCCGCACCTCGGACAGAGAGAAAAAGAGCAGAATCAGTCGGCTGGAAAATTCACACCTAAGGTATAATTCATCAGTACTAAATCGACAGGAAAGCAGATAAAATACGAAGATGATTGCCGGCTGCTAGCTCTATGCTTCAGTAACAGTCCCAGAATTTAAATAAAGTTGAGGCTGAGACCTCTTCCATTACTAATAAAATTAATAGGATAGGAAGCATAGTTCCATACTATGCCAGTATGCTAGCCATACGAAAGGGAGAATAGCTGCTTCTTAAGTCTGGATTGAATGTCTTTACAGAATCTGACTTTTATCTCCATAGGTAAATCATTCCACAAAACAGGGGCACAATAAGAGAAAGCTCTGTGGCCCACAGACTTTTTACTGACCCTAGAGACACAAAGCAGTCTTGCACCCTAAGAATGCAGAGACTGGGCTAGTGGATAGGGTTTAATTAGGTCAACTAAGTAGGGAGGTGCTAGTCCATGAATAATTTTACAGGTTCATTGTAGAACCTTTAAAATCGGACCTCACAGAGACATGAAGCCAGTGAAGAGATATCAAAATGGGTGTAATGTGGTCAAACATTGTGCTTCCTGTCAACAGTCGGGCAGCAGCATTTTGGACCATTTGAAGACCCCAAATGCTGGACTGTGGTAAACTAGAAAAAAAAGAACATTGCAGTAGTCCAGTCAATGCAGCAATGTACAGAGACATCCTGGATGAAAATCTGCCCCAGAGTGACCTCAGACTGGGGTGACGGTTCATCTTTCAGTAGGACAATGACCCTAAGCACAGAGCGAAGATATCAAAGGAGTGGCTTCAGGACAACTCTGCGAATGTCCTTGAGTGACCCAGCCAGAGCCCAGACCTGAATCGGATTGAACATCTCTGGAGAGATCAGAAAATGGCTGTGCACCGACGCTCCCCATCCAACCTGATGGAGCTTGAGAGGTGCTGCAAAGAGGAATGGACAAAAATGGCTAAAGACAGGGGTGCCAAGTTTCTTGTCTCATATTCAAGAAGACTTTAGGCTGTAATTGCTGCCAAAGGTGCATCAACAGAGTATTAAGCAAATGGTGCAAATACTTATGTACATGTGATTTGTTTTTGTTTTTATAAATTAGCAAAAATTAAATTACTTTTCCATGTTGTCATTGTGGGGTGTTGTGAGTAGAATTTCATTCATTTTGGAATAAGGCTGTAAAAAACAAAATGTGGAAAAAGTGAAGCACTGTGAATATGTTCCAGATGCACTGTGTGTGTGTGTGTGTGTGTGTGTGTGTGTGTGTGTGTGTGTGTGTGTGTGTGTGTGTGTGTGTGTGTGTGTGTGTGTGTGTGTGTGTGTGTGTGTGTATCAGGGTGGCTCATAAACATAGGGGGAAAAAGTGAAACATTTCTTGATTTGAACATTGCAAACACTGACCATGAAGACAATAGGAACAGGGTTAAAATTTCAGGTAAATTGAAGATGATTTAAAGGTTGCACAAGCTCCTTGAAATTTTCAGAATTTTTGCTTAAATGGCAAAGCCTTGTCAGTTTATCACATTGCTTGTTTCTGGTACTCTTGTATATATTCTAGGGATGCACGGATCCACAATTTTTCACTTCCTATCCAATCCGATACCTGAATTTGGATATCTGCCGATATACATTTCCAATCCGATACCACAGCTCTGTTTGCTTTAATATTATTATTATCATTATTATTGATTTTATATGAGGATTTTCTGATGGAGACCTGAAAGTTGAGCTACAATTTGCCAGAAGGTGTACCTAAGATGAAAGCCTAGATTTAATGTTGTGCTGAAAGAATTAAGTACTTTTATTTTTTATAGACTTTTATAGTCTTATTTTTATACACTTAAAGAGAAAAGACAGCACTCTTTCTTTCTGCCCTTCTTTCTTCCTGCCTGTCTCTCTCCCTCTGCCTGTCTCTCGCCCTCTCTCTGTCTGTTGGTCTCTCGTTCACTCTCTCTCTTTCTCGCTTTCTCTCTCCCTCTGTCTCTCTCTTTTTCTTCCTCTCGAAAACAGCAGTTTTTGTGCTGCGCAAACTTTGAGCTTTTTGGAAACACAAAGCCTTTCAATTGAAAAATAAATGTATCATCATCGGCGCTCACGCACAGGATTTTAATGGAGACTTTTTCTCTTTCACGGACAGAATCTCTGTTCAGCTTCTCCTCATCAGCTGCATGCTGACCTGGCTTTTTACAGCCTCGGGACAGTGTAGTAGACTTGGTGGTGGAATGAAGAGGAGCTGGTGAATGAAGAAAATGAGAGAGAAAAGGCTGGATGATGTGGCAATAGTAAATCAGCCATTGCAAGAGATTTTTAAGGTTGAAATGAGGGCAGCTATGAAGAGGATGAAGAATAGAAAGGCTGTTGGTCCAGATGACATTCCACTGGAGACATGGAAATGTATAAGAGATATGGCAGTGGAGTTTCTAACCAAATGCCTGAGGAGTGGAGTTGAAGTGTGCTTGTTCCTATTTGTAAGAACAAAGGTGATGTTCAAAGCTGCAGTAACTACAGAGGCATTTAGCTGATCAGCCATGGCATTAAGTTATGGGATAGACTTGTAGAAGCTAGGCTCATAAAACAGGTGAAGATCTGTGAGCAGCAATATTGTTTCATGCCAAGAAGAGCACTACATATGCAATGTTTGCTCTGAGAATACTGATGGAGAAGTGTAGAGAAGTCCAGAAGTACTTACATTGTGTGTTTGTGGATTTACAGAAAGCTTATGATAGGGTGCCAATAGAAGAGCTGTGGTTTTGTATGAGGAAGTCTGGAGTGACAGAGAAGTATGTGGTGGTAGTGAAGGACATGTACAAGGATAGTGTGATAGTTGTGAGATGTGCAGTAGGACTAATAGACTCATTCAAGGTGGTGGTAGGATTACATCAAGGATCAGCTCTGAGTCCTTTCTTGTTCTCAATGGTGATGGACAGGTTAACAGATGAGATGAGACAGGAGTTTCCATGGACTATAATGTTTACAGATGACACTGTAGTCTGTAGCGAGAGAAGAAAGCAGGTTGAGTTTAGCCTGGAGAGGTGGAGATATGCTCTGGGGAGAAGGGGAATGAAAGTGAGTAAGAACAAGACTGAGTACATGTGTGTGAATGAGAGGGAGCCCAGTGGAATAGTGTGGTTACAAGGAGTAGAAGTTGTGAAAGTAGGTGAGTTTAAATACTTGGGGTCAACTGTTCAAAGTAATGGAGAGTGTGAAGAAGAGAGTGCGGGCAGGGTAGAATGGGTTGAGAAAGGTGGCAGGAGTGATATGTGAAGAAGAATATCAGCAATACAAGTATAACATTCTGGAATGGCCATCTCAGTCCCCAGACCTGAATATTATTGAAAATCTGTGGTGTGATTTTAAGTGGGCTGTCTGTGCTCGTAAACCAACAAACCTGAGATGTTTTGTAAAGAAGAATGGTCCAAAATACCTTCAACCAGACTGTCATTGGAAGCTATAAGAAGCATTTAGAGGCTGGTATTTCTGCAAAAGGAGGATCTACTAAAATTTTGATGTATTTTTCTGTTTGGGTGCCAAAATTTATGCACCTGCCTAATTTTGTTTAAAGAATTATTGCACACTTTAAATCCTATCCTGTAAATCCTATAAACTTCATTTCGCTTCTCAAATATCACTGTTTGTCTGCTATATGACATATTTAACTGAAATTGCTGATCCAAACAACCAATGATTTATAAAGAAAAATCATGGAAATTATCAGGGGTGCCGAAACTTTTACATACAACTGCACGCACACACACACACACACACACACACACACACACACACACACATATATATATATATATATATATATATATATATATATATATATATATATATGCAACCTGCAAGAAATAAGGGAAAATAATTGTCATTTATCTACATTATTCTTATGTATAAATTTTGAGAGTAGAAAACTTTTTTTTTCAGGCAATTGAGCCTTTTAGCTTAAATTTTGTGCACGTAAAATTGCTCCCACACATACGACTAATGATTATATGAAAACTGTGAGTAAAGGATGCCCACTAGCATATTATTACCGTGTTTTTTAAGCCATCTCACACTCCCAGGAGATGAATACTGGTATGTCATATGAAATTATTGATTTGGCAAGAAAAGTCTCCTAATGCCTTATGCAATCACATGGAAAGAGCTGCTGGCCAAGGAACAAATCGCATTAACTTTGAGTTGGCGAGCATTATGTGTGGGAAGGTATAATCACAGGCTGATTAAATTTCCTATATTCAATTTTTGATTAAGTTAATTTAATATTTCTGTTAGTTTGCCTTGTAGCGGCCAGACTGAGTTGGTACTGCAGTAAAAACCACTACATATTTCATGGATGCTGTGTAAATTGGTACTTTTCAGGTTACCGCATTTCATGGGAGGAGTACAACCGAACAAACACCAGAGTCACCCACTACCTACCGAATGTCACCTTAGAGTACAGGGTCACGGGTCTCACTGCTCTCACCACCTACACCATTGAGGTAGCAGGAATGACCTCCAAAGGACAAGGCCAGCTCTCTTCCTCCACCATCTCCTCTGGTGTCCCACCAGGTCAGTTTTCAAACAACACAATCCTACACAGGTCTTCAGTCATAACTAACTGGAAATGTAACTAACCTGGTTAGATTTTCAGCAGCAATCATGTTTGTCTTGCCACTATATACGTCGTAGGTGGGACATGGGACAATTAGAGTTTAAGGTGATTTATTGAATATATTTCTGGATAACAAGTTTGAGAACCCTCAATTTTATGAAATGGAGGATCATTAACATATTGCTTGTAATGAGACAGGGCAAGACAGTATGAATCCAGAAAATATGAAGGGAAACAAAATCATGACTGGCAGTGGCATTATGCAGTGTGCAAATTCACCACCTGGTGACACAAAATCCTACACACTGTAGGTTTAACAAGGAAGAATTGATTTGTTTCACACAAGCATAATAACTCACTAACAAGTATGACACTTACACCATAGGCAGCCACTGGGGAGCCAATTAGGGTGTTTGGTCGCATGACCTTTGAACTTGAGTGACCTTGAAATTTTAACCTCATTTAGAATATCTATTTTGAAGAACTGTTTAAAGATATATCTATTGTTAATTTGTGGATTTTTGTGCATTGTTGTAGTGTACATTTATTACTGACATTTATTTTTTTATTGATGCAGATTATGTTGTTTAGTGTTTTGATTCCTAAGAAAGCCCTATATAAGTAGTTATTTTAATTATTATTAATAACACAAACATAATTTTCCATTATATCACAGGACTTCCAAAACTAGCAAAAAAAAAAAGACAGAAACAATGAACAAACTGCAATTTATAGTCCAGGCGATGCGGTAGTCACACCTTTGTTGGGTGATATTAAAAAGGTGAAACACCAGATCATTAATGCTTAGCTCAAACAGTTTGAAGCCTATATAATTTAAACTCACAGAAGTTGTCTGTTAAGTCGGCTGTAAACATAATACAAATGTGCATTACACTGGGATTATATAGAAACACATGCTATATTGCAGCATGTATGAAGTGTCTGAGTTACAAATGTGATTTCAGCCGAGCTTGAACCTTCGTGCGCATGCGTGAGTTTTTTCACGCCTGTCGGTTGCGTCATTTGCCTGTGAGCAGGCTTTGAGTGAGCACTGGTCCACCCCCCTCGTCGGATTTTTATTGTCAGGGAAATGGCAGAGCGACTGTCGCTTTGCTCCATGAAATTTTTTTCAGAAACTGTTAGAGACAGCCAGTTGGAAACCATTCGAAAGATTCAGATGGCTTTCAGTGAAGATTCTGTCGGCGTCACATGGATTAAGGAGTGTTAAAACCTTTTTAAAGATGGCCCACAGCGGCGGAGGGCGCGCAGCGCACCGAGCGGCCATCGACAGGCTGGAACGAGCAGATCATTTCCAAACTGAACGCTGTGTTGATCCGGAACATCGTGTGACTACCACAGAAATGGCAAGAGAGCTGGACATAGCACTTCTGTGGCACATTCCACTGTTACAGGAGATTTTGTAATGAAAGACGTGCGGAGGAATTCGCGCCTCGGCACGGAGTCGCTCATGGCGTGCAACAAAAAAAACACCTCTGTGTTGGAAGTCTCACCGGACATGTTGTGGCATGTCCAGCTGTTACACAATTTCTCAGATACTCACTCGACTGAAAAGCCATCGAAAGCCGTCTGAATCTTCGGAATGGTTTCCAACACGGAGGTATTTTTTTTTTGTTGCGCACCATGAGCGGCTCCGTGCCGACGCACGAATTCCTTTGCAAATCTTTCATTACAAAATCTCCTGTAACAGTGGAATGTTCCACAAAAGTGCTATGTCCAGCTCTCTTGCCATTGCTGTGGTAGTCACACGATGTCCCGGATCAACACAGCGTTCAGTTTGGAAATGATCTAGTCGTTCCAGCCTGTCGATGGCTGCTCGGTGCGCCGCGCGCCCTCTGCCACTGTGGGCCGTCTTTAAAAAGGTTTTAACACTCCTTAATCCGTGTGACGCCGACAGAATTTTCACCCAAAGCCATCTGAATCTTTCGAATGGTTTCCAACTGGCTGTCTCTAACAGTTTCTGAAAAAAATTTCATGGAGCAAAGCGGCAGTCGCTCTGCCATTTCCCTGACAATGAAAATCCGACGAGGGGGCTGGACCAGTGCTCACTCAAAGCCTGCCCACAGGCGAATGATGCAACTGACAGGTGTGAAAAAACTCACGCATGCGCACAAAAGTTCAAGCTTGGCTGATGCAAGTGCACATGATTCAAATCTATATAGTTTTTGAAAAAATAAAAAGGTCTGTTACTTTTCGGACAGACCTCGTAAACTGCAGCAGTTGTAAAAAGAAGAAAAAAACCAAACTGTTGCACCTTGAGTGAATGGGTGGGGTTGTGAAAGCCAGTGACTTGGGTGGTTTTGTTGGCAAGGAAAGATGTACTGGCCTTGACTTTGCAGATGATGCTTTGATGTTTGTGGAGTCAGTAGACACTCTGATTGCAGCATTTGAGAAGCTGAGTGAGGATTCAGAGTGTCTGTCTTTGAGATTGTCCTGGATCAAGATGAAGATTCAGGCTTTTAATGACTTCCTGGACTCAGCCATCAGAAGTGTTTCTGTATGTCTCTGGATCCTCAACCTTTGAGATCGATAGCCATCTGGGAAGAGCTCATAGTGTCATCAGGTCACTGGACAGAGGTGTTTGGCCATGCCAATATTGTTGGAGGTCATCAAAGTCCAGGTCGTTAGGGTCCTGGTGCTGCCTGTCTTGCTGTATGGTTCTGAGACCTAGAGGTCAACCAGTGAAATAAGATGATTACTGGATGTCTTTGGTACTAGGTGTCTTTGGCGGATTCTTGGGTACCACCTTGGTCCGGTAGATATATGGCTATTTTCGTGAAGTGGGACTGGACCGGTTGTCTACCTGGGTAATTTGTTGTGTGGGCCGCTGAAGAGGAGGTACTGCTGGCCCACCACCACCAGAGGGCACCCTGCCTGGAGTGCGGGCTCCAGGCACCAGAGGGCGCTGCCATCTCACAGGAGCAGCCGGGGTGACAGCTGTCACCTACGACAGCTGTTACCAATCATCTGATCCGCAGCAGTATATCTGCAAGACGTCATCTCCACTTCTTTGCCGAGATATCGCTCTACCAGGGAGGTAACGATCTCAGCTGACTGTGTTCTGACAGGAATATCTATTGCTTGTGTGTGTTGGACAGCAGATATTCTGTTTCTTTTTTCGACGAGAGGTGGAGGTGGTTTTCCCACCATACGTGTTGCTGGGTGCACACGCACCCACATCTAACTGTTTTTGTTCCTCGCCAGCAGTACCAGATCCGACAAGCGGAGGCAGTGGCCACCTGGGTGTTCGGGACTTGGCGGCTCCAGTATTCCCGGGGTTCGGTGGCAGAGGAAATCGTGTGGTTCCGGTTCTGCTTTGGACGGACGTCTCTTATCTTCGAGCCTGCCCACGTGACACATTTTTTGTGAATTGACTACTTGCCTACAATTGTTATTCGCCGTGTTGGTTGTGCTTCTTCACAACAGTAAAGTGTTGTTATTTGACTTCCTCCATTGTCCGTCCATTTGCGCCCCTGTTGTGGGTCCGTGTTCCTACACTTTCACAACATAATTGCCTTCAAGGACCGGTGGTAGTTCCGTCATGTCGTGGATACAGCAGTGTGCAGCACCAGTGCATGCTCTTAGACTTGATTTGGCTTGACCTTGAATGAAACATAATTGTGTATATCTGTGGTGCCCAACTTCGGTCCTTGAGATCTACCTTCCTGACACTCTTAGTTGTCTCCCTGCTCCAACACACTTGAATTCAATGAAAGACTTGTTAGCAGGCTTTTAATTAGCCTTTCACTGGATTCAGGTGTGTTGGAGCAGGGAGACAACTAAGCGTGTCAGGAAGGGAGATCTCGAGGACCGAACTTGGGCACCCCTGGTGTATATCATCTGCCAGATTCACATGCCAAAGCTGTGAAGTTTAGATAGTAAGCGACGCAAGTCTTGAGAGATGATGCCGGTGCACCCTTGAAAGTTCATGATTGGTCGGTAATGCCGAGCATGACTGTGGAGGCCAATGTGTGAGTGACAGTCTTTTCCGTAGGCAGAGCAGGTGAAGTTTGAAGCAGGGGGGGTGATGGCAGCACAGAACTTGTGATGGTCCCTTTTTCAGCGGCCTTTTGGTCTTTAGTTTCATCCGCCTGCTTGATTCCTTGCTTCACCTTTTGTCTCCAGCAGCACTGATCTTCTGCGATCTCGTCCCAGATTGTAGGATCGATGTTGCAGGCTTTCATGTCGCAATTACAGGCATAACTGTAATGGAGGGCTGGCCATCCTACTCATCGGCTGCCTAATTCCAGCTGTCCATAGAGTACGTCTTTGGGAATGCGGTCGTCCTACATGCTCTGTACATGGCCAAGCCATCTCAGGCCTCGTTGGCTCAGGAGAGAGTACATGCTGGCTGATCCAGAACATGCCAGCATGTCCGTGTTGGGAATATGGTCCTGCCATTTGATGCCCAGGATACACCTTAGGCAGTGCATGTGAAGTTTAGAGAACAAAAGAAAAATGTAAGAGTTCTTGCACACGGCAGACAAATTGCTCCCACAGGTTGATTAATTTGTGTACATGAGATAAATACTTTAAAAATATGGGCAGTGCATGGGCCAAGTCATTAGAAAATGTGAAGTGTTGATTCACATGCACGTATCTCTCTGAGAGTGGAAATCTATTTTGTCCTAAATGTATTTCTCTGTTTGTAATGTCCACACAAATTCCTGGTTATAACTTCTCTGCACACACTTAACACATTGCCACAGTTGGCAATTATTTCAGTTGAATAGTTGGCCAAAACACCTTAAAAAAAAGAAGAAAAAAGGAAATAAGGAAATAATTATATGTTGATTGTTGTAGCAGCTGTACGGGTGGCTGGTCTCAGTCGATCTTGGAGGTGAACATGCTGGATGTGGAGGTCCTGGGCTGGTGTGGTTACACGTCGTCTGGGTTTGTGAGGCCGGTTGGATGTAGTGTCCAATTCGCTGAAACGCCTTTGAAGACGGCTTATGGTAGAGAAATGAACATTCAGTTGACAGGCAATAGCTCTGGTGGACATTCCTGCAGTTGGCATGATAATTGCACGTTCCCTCAAAACTTGCACCATCTGTGGCATTGTGCTGTGTGATAAAACTGCACATTTAAGAGTGGCCTTTTATTGTGGCCAGCCTAAGGCACAACAGAAGTGTTCACTAATGCAGATTTAGATAGATTTGTGAACAATATTTGAGAGAAATAGATCTTTTTTCTATATATATATAAAAGGTTTTAGATCTTTGAGTTCAGCTCATGAAAAATGGGAGCAAAAACAGAAGTGTTGCATTTATATTTTATTTAGTGTAGCTCTATTACAGATGCTTCAAGTCAGTCAGTCAGAGAAATCGTTGCGAACAATGTTCTATCATTGGGTTGTAAAACTGAAGATCTCCTTTAGGTGCAATTTCAGTGTTTTACAATTTCATATTTGCTGAATTGCACAATCCATCGACGTATCCCCGCGACAGTGACTCTGGCAGTGATCAGATCTGTTACATCTGTGTATCCTGAGAAATTACCAGGTGTTACGCTGACGGAGCTGCCGTTATAGTCCTCCAAATGGTCGTTATTCCCTCTGTATATGTGTAAAGGAAACGCTTATGTGTTTGCAAGTATCCCCTAAAGATGTGCCTAAAAGCCACTCACATAATCAGTCATAAAAGTGGTTTGGAAGAGGTAATTTTTCATCACATGTATAATCTGTTTCAAGTAGCTTCAAATGGTATTCAAAGAACAAAAAAGAACAAAAAAGAGCCCCACGACTGGCCAGTGATTATATCTTTTTAAAATTTATGCCACAAACATTATGTCACATTTTGACATTAATGTCCTCAACTAGGATTAATATAAACTATACGCAGAGGTGTCAAGTAACGAAGTACAAATACTTCGTTAGTGTACTTAAGTACACTTTTTAGGTATCTATACTTTACTCCTTTACTTATTTTTCTGCCTACTTCTGACTTCTACTCATTACATTTTCACACAAGTATCTGTACTTTCTATTCCTTACATTTTTAAAACAACCAGCCTCGTTACTCTTGGCTTCAGTTTAATGTTTATATATATATATATATATATATATATATATATATATATATATATATATATATATATATATTTAACGTCATGTGCGCCTGTAATCAACTTTTCTGCAGCACGGCTTTGCTTTGAACCATGAACCAATCCAAGCAGTGGTTCGCAGATTGAAGCAATGCTTCGACCTATTGCTTCGTTTATTCTTTCTTTCACTTCATTTTCCCCCGCTAAAACCCTAAAGAGCATACGTCTGTGAGTATTATTTACCTTTTCTATGTTAAACCGACCTGTTATGGTCTTCTGAAACAGTTGATAGATGTATTTTATAACTTAAAACGGGAGCGACGCTAATGCGTTAGCATGTCTACGGCATTTTCAATGTTAAAACTTAGCATTAAGTAGTTGCAGCTCTCATAACGTTCAGGTGCATTTGTTTTCAAATTGTAATTACTTAAATTTATTTTTGTTTATATATTAATAATCTAATGATTATTATATACAATTTTAGAGAAAGAGGCAAAAAGAACCTGAATAGAAACACAACAGAAAATATAAAAGCATCTAACAATGAACATACATAAATAAATACATAAATAAATGTTTCCTGTGAACACCTAGTGACTCTTCCACCTCCACTTCATCCCTGTCTTATTTAATGACAGTTTGTTTCGGTCAAACCATATTTTCAGTTTGTTAATTTCTTTAGTGATTTCCTCCAGAACTATCTGACAAACTAGAAAACTGCTGCATCCTAGTAAGAGCAGAATCCTACTGGAATGAATCTGAATAAGGAAAGTTGTTTTTTTTTTTTTTTTCCTTCACTAAATGGATGCTGCACTCACTGCAGTTTATTGTCTGGAATAGTTCCAGATTGCATTTCAGAGCTTCTAGAATTGAAACATTTTCGTGCAGGTGGTGTTGGGGGGTAATTTTGAGTTTTGGGTCTTGGGCCACATGTAGAATGAATCAGTTTTTAAATTAAGCTTTTAATTCATCTAGTGGCATCTACTTTTTTTTTTTTTTTTTTTTAAGGTTACTTTATACTTTTATACTTTAAGTAGGTTTTGGAGCACATACTTTTTCACTTTTACTTGAGTAAAGAGGTCAAGTTGATACTTCAACTTTTACCAGAGTGTTTTTAAACTGCAGTATCTATACTTCTACTTAAGTAACAAATGTGTGTACTTTTGACACCACTGACTATACGGTACATGGGAATGGAGAAAGCTTCAACAGTCTCAGCTTCATGTTGGAATCATTTGGAGAAGAATTTTGTTAAAAAGAAGACCTGACCTACATTTGATTCATTTTCTTCTTCTTGTCCACCATCAAGTTATATAACAACTGACAAATGTTACACTATGTACAGTTTCTCCAATCACATCCACATAATCGTATAACTTCAGTGTGATCAAAGGTGCCTTGTTGGCTTCTCTCACGTTTCCTTCTTACACAGCCATTCAGTTTTTGAGAATGGCCTAGACCAGACAGGTGCAAAATAAGTGCATTGTCCAAGGACACAGACAAATAGTATGCATGGGACTCAAACTAGATCGGCATACTATTGACAGGCTCTGTAGTTTTCTCTGGGCCCCTCCCCAATCAGACCGGGAGTGACATGTTTAGCCGCATGTTCTCCTTGAATTGCTGGCTGTCTGAGTGGTGTCCAAAAAATGAGGTGGGCTTCATAGATAATTGGCAAAGCTTCTGGGGAAAACCTGGTCTTGTTAGGAGAGACGGCATCCATCCCACTTTGGATGGAGCAGCTCTCATTTCTAGAAATCTGGCCAATTTTCTTAAATCCTCCAAACCGTGACTATCCAGGGTTGTGACCAGGAAGCAGAGTTGTAGTCTTACACACCTCTCTGCAGCTTCTCTCCCCCTGCCATCCCCTCATTACCCCATCCCCGTAGAGACGGTGCCTGCTCCCAGACCACCAATAACCAGCAAAAATCTATTTAAGCATAAAAATTCAAAAAGAAAACATAATATAGCACCTTCAACTGCACCACAGACTAAAACAGTTAAATGTGGTCTATTAAACATTAGGTCTCTCTCTTCTAAGTCCCTGTTAGTAAATGATATAATAATTGATCAACATATTGATTTATTCTGCCTTACAGAAACCTGGTTACAGCAGGATGAATATGTTAGTTTAAATGAGTCAACACCCCAGAGTCACACTAACTGCCAGAACGCTCGTAGCACGGGCCAAGGTGGAGGATTAGCAGCAATCTTCCATTCCAGCTTATTAATTAATCAAAAACCCAGACAGAGCTTTAATTCATTTGAAAGCTTGACTCTTAGTCTTGTCCATCCAAACTGGAAGTCCCAAAAAACAGTTTTATATGTTATTATCTATCGTCCACCTGGTCGTTACTGTGAGTTTCTCTGTGAATTTTCAGACCTTTTGTCTGACTTAGTGCTGAGCTCAGATAAGATAATTATAGTGGGAGATTTTAACATCCACACAGATGCTGAGAATGACAGCCTCAACACTGCATTTAATCTATTATTAGACTCAATTGGCTTTGCTCAAAATGTAAACCACTTTAATCATATCTTAGATCTTGTTCTGACTTATGGTATGGAAATTGAAGACTTAACAGTATTCCCTGAAAACCCCCTTCTGTCTGATCATTTCTTAATAACATTTACATTTACTCTGATGGACTACCCAGCAGTGGGGAATAAGTTTCATTACACTAGAAGTCTTTCAGAAAGCGCTGTAACTAGGTTTAAGGATATGATTCCTTCTTTATGTTCTCTAATGCCATATACCAACACAGTGCAGAGTAGCTACCTAAACTCTGTAAGTGAGATAGAGTATCTCGTCAATAGTATTACATCCTCATTGAAGACAACTTTGGATGCTGTAGCTCCTCTGAAAAAGAGAGCTTTAAATCAGAAGTGCCTGACTCCGTGGTATAACTCACAAACTCGCAGCTTAAAGCAGATAACCCGTAAGTTGGAGAGGAAATGGCGTCTCACTAATTTAGAAGATCTTCACTTAGCCTGGAAAAAGAGTTTGTTGCTCTATAAAAAAGCCCTCCGTAAAGCTAGGACATCTTACTACTCATCACTAATTGAAGAAAATAAGAACAACCCCAGGTTTCTTTTCAGCACTGTAGCCAGGCTGACAAAGAGTCAGAGCTATATTGAGCCGAGTATTCCTTTAACTTTAACTAGTAATGACTTCATGACTTTCTTTGCTAATAAAATTTTAACTATTAGAAAAAAAATTACTCATAACCATCCCAAAGATGTATCATTATCTTTGGCTGCTTTCAGTGATGCCGGTATTTGGTTAGACTCTTTCTCTCAGATTGTTCTGAGTTATTTTCATTAGTTACTTCATCCAAACCATCAACATGTCTATTAGACCCCATTCCTACCAGGCTGCTCAAGGAAGCCCTACCATTATTTAATGCTTCGATCTTAAATATGATCAATCTATCTTTATTAGTTGGCTATGTACCACAGGCTTTTAAGGTGGCAGTAATTAAACCATTACTTAAAAAGCCATCACTTGACCCAGCTATCTTAGCTAATTATAGGCCAATCTCCAACCTTCCTTTTCTCTCAAAAATTCTTGAAAGGGTAGTTGTAAAACAGCTAACTTATCATCTGCAGAGGAATGGTCTATTTGAAGAGTTTCAGTCAGGTTTTAGAATTCATCATAGTACAGAAACAGCATTAGTGAAGGTTACAAATGATCTTCTTATGGCCTCAGACAGTGGACTCATCTCTGTGCTTGTTCTGTTAGACCTCAGTGCTGCTTTTGATACTGTTGACCATAAAATTTTATTACAGAGATTAGAGCATGCCATAGGTATTAAAGGCACTGTGCTGTGGTGGTTTGAATCATATTTATCTAATAGATTACAATTTGTTCATGTAAATGGGGAATCTTCTTCACAGACTAAGGTTAATTATGGAGTTCCACAAGGTTCTGTGCTAGGACCAATTTTATTCACTTTATACATGCTTCCCTTAGGCAGTATTATTAGACGGCATTGCTTAAATTTTCATTGTTATGCAGATGATACCCAGCTTTATCTATCCATGAAGCCAGAGGACACACACCAATTAGCTAAACTGCAGGATTGTCTTACAGACATAAAGACATGGATGACCTCTAATTTCCTGCTTTTAAACTCAGATAAAACTGATGTTATTGTACTTGGCCCCACAAATCTTAGAAACATGGTGTCTAACCAGATCCTTACTCTGGATGGCATTACCCTGACCTCTAGTAATACTGTGAGAAATCTTGGAGTCATTTTTGATCAGGATATGTCATTCAAAGCGCATATTAAAACAAATATGTAGGACTGCTTTTTGCATTACGCAATATCTCTAAAATTAGAAAGGTCTTGTCTCAGAGTGATGCTGAAAAACTAATTCATGCATTTATTTCCTCTAGGCTGGACTATTGTAATTCATTATTATCAGGTTGTCCTAAAAGTTCCCTGAAAAGCCTTCAGTTAATTCAAAATGCTGCAGCTAGAGTACTGACGGGGAATAGATGGAGAGAGCATATTTCACCCATATTGGCCTCTCTTCATTGGCTTCCTGTTAATTCTAGAATAGAATTTAAAATTCTTCTTCTTACTTATAAGGTTTTGAAAAATCAGGTCCCATCTTATCTTAGAGAACTCTTAGTACCATATCACCCCAATAGAGCACTTCGCTCTCAGACTGCAGGCTTACTTGTAGTTCCTAGGGTTTTTAAGAGTAGAATGGGAGGCAGAGCCTTCAGCTTTCAGGCTCCTCTCCTGTGGAACCAGCTCCCAGTTCAGATCAGGGAGACAGACACCCTCTCTACTTTTAAGATTAGGCTTAAAACTTTCCTTTTTGCTAAAGCTTATAGTTAGGGCTGGATCAGGTGACCCTGAACCATCCCTTAGTTATGCTGCTATAGACTTAGACTGCTGGGGGGTTCCCATGATGCACTGAGTGTTTCTTTCTCTTTTGCTCTGTATGCACCACTCTGCATTTAGTCATTAGTGATTGATCTCTGCTCCCCTCCACAGCATGTCTTTTTCCTGGTTCTCTCCCTCAGCCCCAACCAGTCCCAGCAGAAGACTGCCCCTCCCTGAGCCTGGTTCTGCTGGAGGTTTCTTCCTGTTAAAATGGAGTTTTTCCTTCCCACTGTCGCCAAGTGCTTGCTCACAGGGGGTCGTTTTGACCGTTGGGGTTTTTACGTAATTATTGTATGGCCTTGCCTTACAATATAAAGCGCCTTGGGGCAACTGTTTGTTGTGATTTGGCGCTATATAAATAAAATTGATTGATTGATTGATTGATTGATTGATTGATTGATTGATTGATTGATTGATTGATTGATTGATTGATTGATTGATTGATTGATTGATTGATTGACAGGCCAGCTCTATAAGCTCAGCTACCTACTCATCATTGCCTCAGCCCACCAAGATATGCTGTATATCAAGTCAAGACAAGTCAAGTCAAGGAGCATGCTCTAGTGCTGTGCTTTGCTGCATCCATAGTACCATGAAACTGCCTGGAATCACCCAGGCATAAAACCGGTCCATTCACACATCTCTAAAATAACCAGGTATCTGCTGCAGCCAGTTGAAATCTGGGTGTCCCCTTGGTCTTATCCAGCTACTGGTGTTCTTAGCACTCTGGCATCTGCATGCTGGATCATGCACAAAGAAACAGGACACATTGCCAAAGTGTTGAAACTGACATTTCCTCACAGTGCAAGTGATACTGCTCATCTTAGTCTCACTTGGTTACCATTCATTTGATACAAAGATCATTCCAACAGTACCCAAGGATCCAACAAAGACATCCACCACCAACGACACCAAGTCGTTGCCTTCAGACACTGGTTAGCATCCAGGTCTCACAACCATACAGCAAGACAGGCACCACCAGGAACCTAAAGACTTGGACCTTCTGTAGCCTTGCAAAGATATTGACATCGCCTCTGTCGAGCAACCTGATGACTCCATAAAATCTTCTCGCACCTCTCAATCTCAAAGACCAAGGACCCAGATACATCTATGTCACTCCCGCGAAACGTGAATGTCTCTACCAGTTCAACACACATAAGTTTATATACACACCGCTCAAAATAATTAGAAGAACACTGTTTCCTGTTGGTGACAGCCAGGTGGAAACCATTTGGAAGATTCAGACGTCTTTCGGTGATGATGCTATGGCATCACACAGATTAAGGAGTGGTGCAACTGGTTTAAAGACGGCCGCACAAAGTTGGAGAGCGAGCCACGCTCTGGTCGGCCA
Organism: Thalassophryne amazonica; assembly: GCF_902500255.1. Lineage (NCBI taxonomy): Eukaryota > Metazoa > Chordata > Actinopteri > Batrachoidiformes > Batrachoididae > Thalassophryne > Thalassophryne amazonica. The sequence goes on from NC_047120.1 coordinate 37,628,762, forward strand.
TCAACATGCTGAAATGACCAGATCATTTCCAAAATGAACGCTGTGGTGATGCGGGACCGTCGTGTGTCTATCCGAGAAATTGCGGAAGAGGCGGACATCAGCACTTTTTCGGCACATTCCACTGTGACAGAAGATTTGGCCATGAAAAGAGTGGCGGTGAAATTCGTGCCGAAGCTGTTGACGGCGGAGCAAAAGCACCTTCGTGTTGAAGTCTCACAGGACATGCTGGACTCTGAAAAATGATGCCCACCTCTTCCACAATTTCTCGGATAGTCACACGACTGAAAAGCCACCGAAAGCCGTCTGAATCTTCCGAATGGTTTCCACCTGGCTGTCGCCCAATTTCTGGCAAAATTTGATGCAGTAGCGCTGCTCCAGTCGTTCCGTCATTTTCCTTGTAATGAAAATCCGTGGAGAGCACTACACACGACCTCACACAAATACTGCTTGCCAGCAACTGACGCAATCGACAGGTGTGAAAAAATTCACACATGCGCACGAAGGTTCAAGGTTGGCTCATGCAAGCACGCTTGATTCAAATCCATCGGGTTTTTGCAAAAAAAAAAGTTTGGATACTTTTCTAACAGACCTCATATATATATATATATATATATATATATGTGTGTGTGTGTGGGTGTGGGTGTGTGTGTGTGTGTGTGTGTGAAAAGCATTCACACACACACACACACAAAATGGCCTGCTACTGTTTTTGAATTAACCATTTTTTCACATTTTCCCTCCAGGATTTCCAGGGAATCATCTGTTCTTTTTTTTTTTTTTTGCTCAGCTCCAGCGTAAATAGCACAATATCAGAAAGTGTAATTCACATTCATGTGTGGTCTGTGTCTCTGTGTGTAAGCATCTTTTTACAAGTGTAATACGATTCATGCTTTGCTGTTTTAGCTCAAATATAGAGCACCAGGGAGGACATAAAGATCTCTGATAAATGCCTCTTTGTGCAGTGTTGCTGCAGCCGCAAGGGAGCGCTGTGGTAGATAAATATTTCCAAACTATCTCTGTCTCCAAATGCACCCTGTGTGAGCTGCAGCCTGTTTCCCTGAAGTCTTTTTTTCCCCTTCACATCTCTCTCTGTCTTTTGTCCTGTTTACTCTCTCATGCTTCAGAGCTTCCTGGACCTCCAACCAACTTGGCGGTTTCCAACATCGGCCCGCGATCTGTCACCCTGCAGTTCAAACCCGGCTATGATGGCAAAACTTCCATTTCTCGTTGGCAAGTAGAAGCTCAGGTAATGCAGATTTAATCCAGATTTGAAGGGGGAATTATATCATTTTATGTGTAGGTTTTCAGAGGAAATATTTTGAAATTGAAAATCTTTTCGTATGTCTTCATGCTGCTTTTTGTTTTGGTCCCAGGTGGGTGTGGTTGGAGAAAATGAAGACTGGGTGATGGTTCATCAGGTGGCCAATGAGCCTGAAGCTTGGTCTTTAGAAGTTCCAGGACTCAACCCTTACACCTTCTACAGGTTTGCGAGCATGACGTCTGTCTGCTTACATTTCATACTGAAATGACAGAAGAAGCTTACAGCCATCAGTGTTACCATCTGTCTTTAGAAACTGTAGCAATGGTTTTATTTTGTCTTTTTTTTAAAGTATTATGAAAGAGTGAATTATATAATGAAGGATTTAGGCAGGGTTGTTTGTTTGTGGGTGTTTTGTTGTTGTTGTTTTTTACTATTCTGAAACAGTTTTGTGGTGCTCTGAATCCATGTTTTGATTATTTTGAAACAGTGTGCTACTTTCTGAAGCAATCATTTTATTCTTATTAATATTATTTTACTTTTGTGAAATTTGTTTTAATTATTTTAACTGAGGAATACCCACTGTCTTCTAATAATAATAATAATATGAGCGAATCATGGTACAGGGCGTCCTAAACAAGAAGTGCCAAATTTCAAATCCACAGTTAAACTGGAAATCTTCAAATGTCAAACACTCCCTGGATTGACAGACGAGATTCCATGGAATCTCGCGGGAACTCAGTGGCAAGCTCACACTTAAACAGGAAGTGCCAAATTTTCAGTCACAGTGAAACAGGAAATGTCCAATGTTGAACACTTCCTGGCATGGGTGGAGCTAGAGCGGAAGCTGGGCTTTCACTGGACTGTCTTGAAATCTGATTGGACACAGATGATTGACATGTTACGGCACCACACATCTGTTTGAAAGACCTCCATTTTCAAATCAGTGAGTCACATTGACTGCTAGGTTCCTCCTGTCCAGTAGTTAGTGCTGTGTACCACAAAAAGTTCTAATCCACCTTAGTAGAAGGTGGATGAGAAATGTTTGCTTCAGATTTGAACTGAACACATTGTTTGAACTATGGACTTCTAATCACACCAAACTTATATTGGTGCGTAAACGCCCGTATTTTATGCCAGAAATGAGGTCCAGGTTGTTAAAAGCTTCATTTATCCTTTAATTCGGGTGGCTTATTGTTGTTGGCTTATTAGTGCAGCAGGTAACTGAAACAATTCTTCAAATGGTGATACAAGCATCAAATTCAGCACAAATACAGCTGGAGCAAAATTAATGGAGCAACTTAAACTTTTGACCCCTGTACAAACTGAAACTGACCTTTGTCACCGTTCTTTCACCTCATAACTCCATAACATTCAGTCACAGATTGTCCAAACTATACCTTTTTGGAATCTTTATGATCAGGCAAATAATGTGCTGTAGGTTTCTATATGATTGGAGCATCTTTTAATTTTGACCCCTGTGTAATTCTTCAATTGACCCCTACTTGACCGCAGAGAGAACATAGAGAGGGCCAACTTCCTATATGTAATTGGCTGAGCACCGGTCACCATTTTGAATGTGTGTAACTGGGTGTTGCTATAGATGCACAATGGCAGTCTTTGTATCACTGTAGAGTCGTATAAGAGACAAAAGTTTCTGTTTAAGTGCATTTTTCATGACCATAGATCATAACTATCATACCAGCAACATCAGAAAAAACATCAAGATCTAAAGAAACTGAGTGTTTGGCTATCAATTGCACCAAGTACACTAAAACGAACAAGGGAGTGGCATTCTACTCCTTTCCAAAGGGCATTGTTAAGAAATGATTTGATCCACCGACATCAATGTGTGTAACTGGGTGTTGCTATAGATGCACAATGGCAGTCTTTGTATCACTGTAGAGTCGTATAAGAGACAAAAGTTTCTGTTTAAGTGCATTTTTCATGACCATAGATCATAACTATCATACCAGCAACATCAGAAAAAACATCAAGATCTAAAGAAACTGAGTGTTTGGCTATCAATTGCACCAAGTACACTAAAACGAACAAGGGAGTGGCATTCTACTCCTTTCCAAAGGGCATTGTTAAGAAATGATTTGATCCACCGACATCAATAACATTTTTGCTTAACGATTCCCTTATCGGTCCTTCAGAGTGATTGTTGTTTTGGGGGGTGTTGGTCAGGAAAATGATAATTTCTACATTGATTACAGACCCTGCAGTGGGTCTGTAATCAACTTTTCTGCAGCGCGGCTTTGCTTAAACTTTGAACCAATTGAAGCAGTGATTTGCAGATCGAAGCAGTGCTTCGATCTGCTGATTCGTTGGTTCTTTGTTTTATTTCGCTTTATCTTAATTTTCCCCTACTAAAACCCTAAACAGCATATGTCTGTGAATAATATTTTCCTTTTTATGTTAAACTGACCTGTTATGGTCTTCTGAAACAGTTGATAGATGTATTTTATAACTTAAATAAAAACGGGATCGATGCTAACACATTAGCTTGTCTGTGGCATTTTCAATGTTAAAGTTAGCATTAAGCTGTTGCAGCTGTCGGCACATTAGTGTGCATTTGTTTTCTGTATAATAATGGCTCAGCATTTGTTGTCGTAGGAGTCAAATGTATTACAAATTGTAATATTTTTACATTTATTTTGTTTATATATTAATAACAATAATAACAAAAACAACACTAATAGTAGCTAATAATAACTAATAATGCTACAATACAATTTTAGAGAAAGAGACAAAAAGAACCTGATTAAAAACACAACAAAAATATAAAACTAAATATAAAATATAAAACTAAAAATATAAAAGCTCAGGCTTCCTAGGTTATAATATACTTACAGCGCCTTATTTTCCACTCTATACACTCCACAATCATAACAGCTGTTTAAATAAATGTTTGTAATAGTAGTTCCTTGTGTTCTAAAGTCAAATAGTGCATTACAGTAGCTTGTAGTACACTCAAGAGAAGTTTTGTTTACAAAAGTCACTCCACTGCAGCAGCCAAGCTGCCCCAGTTACACACAATCAAAATGGCGTCCAGATTACATCATTTTGTGGAAGTTGGCCCTCTCTATGTTCTCTCTGCTGGCCGCCTATTAAAAATTCAAGTGGGCAATCATTTTTTTAAAGAGTTAATGTCTATTGTTTATTTGAGCCAAGAGCTTGCTCAGCACATTCACACTGAACATTTTGTGCACCGCATTGTTATATTTATCTAATGTTAAAGCTTCTACAAATATTATATCAAACTCATCTTTTTTTTACTTTGATTATTTGAGAAATTAAATCCTTTTCTGAAGCACTTGTTGCATTTAGTTGAAAGTTTCTACAATCATTATGTGTGAAGTATTCCTGGATAGCATTAAACTTGAGCTCCGGTCTCAGGTGTTAACACCACCACATAACACAAAAATGCCCCTGCAAACTGTGAAAAACACTAGTTATGGTTCATTATCTGAACTCATTTCAGCAGGAATCATGTGCATTGTGAAGATATTTTCTTCACAGGGTGCTCACGATACGTGTGCTTGATTCGCTGATGAGCTTCACCAAACCAATTAGCATTCCAATAAACATTCCCTGAAGAAACACATCAGCTGTCATCTTTCTGACACCAATGCTGCTGCTTTAATTTAAGAGTTCAAAGCCCTTCTTTTTTTCTCCCTCACACATTCTTCACAGAACACATGCAAATCTCCATAAACATTTTCCTGTATATGCATATCCTCAGAGCTGATCTCACCTCCGGTGTGAAATCAACCATCCTGTATTGAAGTCAGATCTTAACTATGCACTGCAGGTTCCGTATGCGTCAGGTGAATATTGTAGGTACGAGTCTTCCCAGTCAACCTTCCAGGAAGATCCAGACCCTGCAGGCTCCTCCGGACATGGCCCCTGCTAATGTCACTCTGCGCACCGCTAGTGAGACCAGCCTGTGGCTACGATGGGTGGTAAGAGGAACTCTGATTTTTCAGTGTTTTATTTGTGAAATAAGTATATATTTTAACTACAACACAGCTGAGAGTGCATACCATGACCACATTCCAACAGTACTCTGTTTATGTTGTCTTTGTTGATATTTTCCTTTGTTTGATCCTTATGGCTGACCTTTAATCCTGATTAATCATCTTTGATCCTCAACATTGAGCTTTAATCCTGATCCTTTAACTTTTATGCTGATCTTTAATCCTGACCCTTCATTTTTAAGCCTGATCTTTGATCCTAATCAGTGACCTTTTTTTCCTGAATTTTGGTCCTCATTGCTGAGCTTCTAACCTCGTCTTTGATCCGATTGCTGATTGTGTTGGTTGACCGATTGCTTGTTTGTCAGCAGGATGTCTAAAAAGCCCTTCCTAATTACATAATAAAAGAAATTAGATTCAGAAACAAAATGTCAAGGCAGGACCAGTATCAACGGAATCATGGTCCAACCTCAATTATTAATGGCATCAACATTTAATCAGCTCTTCCTTAATTCAACACCTACATCTGTACATTTTTTTTTAATATAGTCATGTTCTTTTTATACTGTCAACAAACCCACTATGTAGCTAACAGACAAAGTGCAGTAAAATAGAAAATTCTTAATGGAGTTAATCATGCAATGATTCCAACCACCAATGACAGCTGAGGATGATTATACGATTACCTTGTGAATGTGACATGCGTTGTCATGTTTGAATATTGATCTGACCACACAGAGTCAAGACCGACTCTTTGGAGGTGTTGAGACCAAGCTGAAACCAAGACCAGACTCGAATACTACATGACGAGTGTTTAGAAACATTTCCTCTGCCTAAGGTCTACTTTGGCTTCTTTGAGGTTGTCTGGATTTGATGTTTATTTTTGCTTTCTCTCTGTCCTACTTCTTGCACCTAGCCTTTGCCCGAATGGGAATACAATGGGAACCCAGAGCTGGTGGCCTACAGGTTGCAGTACTCCCGTGTCGGCTCACAGACCCGAGCTCTGACGCATGTGATTGCTGACCGTCTGGAGAGAGAGTTTACTATTGAAGACCTGGAGGAGTGGACGGAGTATGAAGTCCGAGTCCAGGCCATCAACGGCATTGGAACAGGGCCCTGGAGCCAGCCGGTCAGCGGCAGGACGAGGGAGTCTGGTGAGCTAACCATTTGGCATTCTGTGTGGAAAACACCGACTGATTGGATAGATGGTGATTGAATGTTAAATGTTGCAAGCCAATGGATACTTTGGTCTGACTGGCCAGAGTCCAGATTTTAGCAGACTGGACAGAGCATCCACCTCCCATGATGGAGATCGTGAGTTCTCGTCCCGGGGAAAGTGAGTGGGAGGAGTCAAAAACACAACACAATGCAGAGGAGCCGCTACATTGGTTAAAGCTATGTGATGCTGGTGTCAGCATAGCTGCATCCCTAATTTGGATCAACTCAAATTGAATATTGTAAGAAACTGAAGGCACATTTTTCTAATGATGCACAACCAGCAACACCACAGGGAAAAAAATGCACCCTATTAACTTTGTAATGCAGAGTTTTTGATATATTTGTGTGGGGTTCCATAGTATTAGTCATCTTCGAAGTAAGAAAATGAGGAATATATGGGTTTGCACTTTTGCTGTATGTTAAATTAAAGTGTGTGCAGACTGTTTGCTCTACAGATACCTAACCACGTCTATTTGAGGAAAAGCACTTTTTTCCCTGTCTGCGCTCACAAGCCATATGGCAGAGAAGGAAGGAGTCTGAGGAAATTGAGAACACATGACACAAATATTGAATTCCTGTGCTCCTTTTTCCACACACTCCAGCAAATTCTAAGGAATCAGTGCATTATGTCCAGGGATGAGTGCCAAAGAAGAGAAAAGGCCTCTTCTTGGTTGTTTGAGTAATGCTACGGACCGGGAGGGTACACCAGGAAACTGGCTGCTGTGTGCAGACACAAGCAGCAGCCTAATAACACCAAATCACTCATATGGCAAGTCAAACACGGTAACCATGAGAAATTAGTTCAGATAATCCTAACTTCCTGTTCTCTTTCTTATTTTTTTTTAGTTCCCTCCTGTGGTCCTACCAATGTTTCTGCCTTTGCCACCACCTCCAGCAGCATCCTGGTGCGCTGGTTTGAAGTCCCTGAACCAGACAGGAACGGGCTTATTTTGGGCTACAAGGTATTTCTTGTCTTTGACAGTTAAACACTATCCTGTTGCTTATTAGTTCTAACAAGGCTGTGTTGAAGCACTTTTGCTTGAAAGTTGAAGAAGGAGCTGAGCTCTCATTTACCAGTTGAATCCATGATCCTATCATTACCTATGGTCATGAACTTTTGGTAATGACTAGAAGAATAAAGTCACAGATACAAGCAGTGGAAATGAAATTTCTTCATCTGTGCTAATATTCACGGATGGGGTAAGAAGCTCAAATATCCAGGAGGGAGGGACTCTGAGTAGAGCCGCTGTTTTTTCACATTGAAATGAGCCAGCTAAGGTGGTTCAGGCATCTGGTGAAGATGGTCCCTGGTTATCTTCCTTGTGAGGTCTTCCAGGCATGTTCAAATGGGAGGAGTCCCCGGGGAAGACCCAGGACATACTGTTTTGGGAATGCCTCAGAAGCCACAGGATGAAATTAGGGAACTTGGCTAGGATAGCGATGTGTGGGGTTGGTTGTTTGGTATAATGCCACCACAACACAGACCCAGTAAAGAAAATTAATGAATGAATTTAAATGTTTAATAAGGCCCTTCCATCTATCCATCTATTTTCTTCCGCTTTATCCGGAGTCGGGTTGCGGGGGCAGCAGTTCAAGCAAAGCCGCCCAGACCTCCCGATCCACACACACCTCCCCCAGCTCCTCCGGGGGAACCCTAAGGCGTTCCCAAGCCAGCCAAGAGAAGTAGTCCCTCCAGCATGTCCTGGGTCTTTCCCGGGGCCTTCTCCCAATGGGACGTGCCCGGAACACCTCTCCAGCGAGGCGTCCAGGGGGCATCCGGAAAAGATGCCCGAGCCACCTCAACTGACTCCTTTCGACGTGGAGGAGCAGCGGCTCGACTCCGAGCTCCTCCCGAGTGACCGAGCTCCTCACCCTATCTCTAAGGGAGCGCCCAGCCACCCTGCGGAGGAAACTCATCTCAGCCGCTTGTACTCGCAATCTCGTTCTTTTGGTCATGAGCCAAATCTCATGACCACAGGTGAGGAACGGAACGTAGATCGATCGGTAAATCGAGAGCTTTGCCGCCCTACTCAGCTCTCTCTTCACCACGACGGTCCGATACAGCGACCGCATCACTGCAGATGCTGCACCGATCCGTCTATCGATCTCACGCTCCATCCGTCCGTCACTCGTGAACAAGACCCCGAGATACTTAAACTCCTCCACTTGAGGCAAGGACACTCCACCGACCTGAAGAGGGCAAAGCACCTTTTTCTGGTTGAGAACCATGGCCTCGGATTTGGAGGTGCTGATTTTCATCCCAGACGCTTCACAGTCGACTGCAAACCGCCCCAGTGCACGCTGAAGGTCCTGATTTGACGAAGCCAACAGAACCACATCGTCCGCAAACAGCAGAGACGAGAGTCTGTGGTTCCCAAACCAGACCCCCTCTACACCCTGGCTGCGCCTAGAAATTCTGTCCATAAAATAATGAACAGAACCGGTGACAAAGGGCAGCCCTGGCGGAGGCCAACGGAAAGGCACTGGAAATAGGTTTGACTTACTACCAGCAATGCGAACCAAGCTCCTGCTGCGGTTGTACAGGGACCAGCTAGCCCTTAGCAATGGACCCCGGACCCCGTACTCCCAGAGCACTCCCCACAGGGTGCCCCGAGGGACACGGTCGAACGCCTTCTCCAGATCCACAAAACACATGTGGACTGGTTGGGCGAACTCCCATGAACCCTCGAGCACCCGATGGAGTGTGTAGAGCTGGTTCAGTGTGCCACGACCAGGACGAAAACCACACTGCTCCTTCTGAATCTGAGGTTCGACCATCGGTCAAATTCTCCTCTCCAGTACTCTGGAATAGACCTTACCGGGGAGGCTGAGGAGTGTGATCCACCTATAGTTGGAACACACCCTCCGGTCCCCCTTCTTAAACAGAGGGACCACCACCCTGGTCTGCCAATCCAGAGGCACTGTCCCCGATCGCCACGCGATGTTGCAGAGGCGTGTCAGCCAAGACAGTCCCACAACATCCAGAGACTTAAGGTACTCAGGACGGATTTCATCCACCCCAGGAGCCTTGCCACCGAGGAGCTTTCTAACCACTTCGGTGACTTCGGCCTGGGTAATGGATGAGTCCGCCTCCGAGTCCCCAGTCTCTGCTTCCTCTTCGGAAGACGTGACGATGGGATTGAGGAGATCCTCGAAGTACTCCTTCCACCGCCCTACAACATCCCCAGTCAGGGTCAACAGCTCCCCACCCGCACCGTAAACAGTGCTGGTGGAGAGCTGTTTCCGCCTCCCGAGGCGTCGGATGGTTTGCTAGAATCTCTTCGAGGCCGACCAATAGTCCTCCTCCATGGCCTCCCCGAACTCCTCCCAGACCCGAGTGTTTAATAAGATCTTTTCTAATAAAAACATGACTAAAGTGTTAATATACTATTTATTTGCTTAAAAGTGTGTGTTTTTTATTTTGTAGCAACGGTGCAGCAGATAACAGAATATTTGGAGAGGAATTTAACACAGTCAGAACTGTGTTGAATGTTGGGGTAGGTGATGGTCTAGTGGTTAAGGTGTTGGGCTTGAGTCCAGAAGATCATGGATTCAAATCCCCGCCTGACTGGAAAATCACTAAGGGCCCTTGGGCAAGGCCTTTAATCCCCTATTGCTCCCGGTGTGTAGTGAGCGCCTTGTATGGCAGCACCCTGACATCGTGGTGAATGTGAGGCATAATTGTAAAGTGCTTTGAGCCTCTGATGCAGATGGAAAAGCGCTATATAAATGCATTCCATTTACCATTTAGAACTATTCTATTTGTTAATCCTATTAGTTCATCCAATAATTTGCAACATGTTTTACCAAAACTGGAACAACTTTAACTTTTGACCCCTGTACAAACTGAAAGTGACCTTTGTCACCATTCTTGCTGTTTTTACCCCATAACTCCAGAACATTCAGTTATAGATAGTCCAAACTATACCTTTTTGGAATCATTGTCATCAGATACATAATGTGGTATCACTTTCAATATGATTGGAACATTTTTTTAATCGTGACCCTGTGCAATTCTTCAATACTTGGACCCCTATTGAAAAGTCAAATGGCTAGAGTTATTTTTCTACAATACAAGGGTAGGCTGAAAAGTTTTAAGGCTCCCCATGAAGGAGTGAATGCATTAACTGCATTATAGTGAGCCCTAGAACTTTTCAGCCTACCCTCGTATGTACCAAAAGGTATACACAGTCAAATTTTGGTGCTTGTAACCGGATTTGAACAATTCTTACATTTACGTTATCTGATGTACTACAAAACTGGGCCTACATGAATGAATAAGTTTTATTCAGCACACACATAAACAAAATACCAACATAACACTCTCTTACTAACAAAACAAAAAAATAAAGAAAACAGGAGAAAATACAACAGTAACTCAAACAGCCACTTTGTCTTCAGATTGCAAACAAATTTATGTAAGAACACAGTGATGAATCCTAGATTTGTGTGTAAAACATACGTAAGCATGTTAAAGCAAAGATTAGTGAATAAGACTGTCAAATGTTTGGCTACCAATACCTATACCTGGGTTCCTTTCCCAGTCATGCTACTTGTGTTCTTGGACAAGACATATCTTTGAAATTGTCCCAGTCCATCCAACTGAAACTGATGTCACCTGTGTTGGACTGATGTCCAATCCAAAAGTAGTCTTGTGTTCTCACACACTTTGCGCTGGGGAATTGGTGGATAAACATGGGCACCAGTGTACCTCAGGGTGTACAGAGGACTTACTACTCTTTCTCACCACATAACTAGGTGGTCTACAAAGAGAAGGACTCAGATAGTCCAGTCCACTTATGGATAGTGGAGGGGAATGCCAGTCACAGTGTCCAGCTGACTGCTCTGGGAAAATACGTGCTCTATGAGATCCAGGTTCTGGCTTTTACACGGATTGGAGACGGAAGGCCCAGTGTTCCACCCATCCTAGAGAGGACTTTGGATGATGGTAAGGACAAATTTCAGCCCCAAGTTTAGTCTACATAGTACAGTAAACATTGTGGTTTGCAAGTATTAATATAATTTGACCTCGTGATGAAATATTGTGGAAATTGCCAGATCTCCAGATGTAGATCTCACAGGTATCAACAAAGCACATTTGACCAATGAAAGCTCACATTAAATAAAACACTGTGGACACTGTGGATAGTCTGACCATAAATGCTAATGCTAGCTATAAAAGTTTCAAACACATATGGCATGAACTGTTCTGTTATTTGTTAACCATTAATCTGCAGATAGGATTACAATATGTAATCATACTAACCCTTGTTAGTGTTTTCGTTAACACAGTCTATCATTATTCAAACAATCCATGTGGAGTAACACTGTCCATTATATGAAGTTATTCATGCCACATCTGGAAACCCAGTAATTTCTGGAAAAAAAATACCATCACATTCTACTCCTTGTCAAACAATCCATCCATCCATCCATCCATCCATCCATCCATCCATCCATCCATCCATCCATCCATCCATCCATCCATCCATCCATCCATCCATCCATCCATCCATCCATCCATCCATCCATCCCATCCCATGAATGTTGATCTAAACCAAGCACTTTGGTTTGACTTTGAGATGTCTATATCATGTTTGTTTGGTTGTTGCAGTGCCAGGACCTCCAGTGGGCATCCTGTTCCCTGAAGTGCGGCCGACCTCAGTCCGACTCATTTGGCAGTCTCCCTCAAAGCCGAATGGCATTATACTTGGTTAGTAGTTTACAACATTCTCTTGTGTCTGTTCATACAAATATATTTAGCTAGTTCTGAATATCTCTAATCACAAACTTTCTGATCTGAGTTTGCTCTCACTCTGTTGGCACAGTGGCTTAGTGGTTAGCACTGGTGCCTCACAGCAAGAAAATCGTGTCATGGGATCGCTTCTCATACTTTCTGTGTGGAGTTTGCATGTTCTCCCTGTGTCTGCGTGGGTTTCCTCCAGGTACTCCAGGTTCCTCCCAAAAACAAAAAACATGCTTATTTAGGGTCTGCTCCTTTCTCTGCCCCTGACCAAGGCAGAGTCTCTACATCTGGAGTTTGTCCCTGGGTGCCGGACTGTGGCTGCTCACTGCTCCTAGTGGTTGGATTGTGTCTAACTGTAATAGGATGAGTTAAATGCAGATGACAAATTTTGTTGTATGTATGTATGTATGTACAATGACAATAAAGGCTCTATTCTATTCTACGGTCACACGCATCAATGACCGTAGTCCTGTGGAGGTCAGTCTCAGTTATCTGCCAAGATACAGAGCCAGATTCAAGAATTTTACACAAATATTTCATACTGAGAGATGAAATATGGTCCGCACTTTGAATTTGTGCATGCATAAACAAATGAAAGGCATTAGAGGGTTGATGTGTACATGTGTGCTCTACACATCACAATGCACATGTACACGTAAACATGGTATTTCTGTATCACTTTGTGTGACTTCATAATATATGAAGTTATTCATACCAATCAATATTTTGCTGGCCAGTATATTCTTTAAATCATCCATCTCGGCTTCTTGATTGTTGAGGTTTACAAAAAAAAAATGGTGGCCCAAGTTTTCCTTGACCTTTGACCAAACTATTGTAAAATCTAATCACTGCTAGATATATATCCAAGTACTATTACCACCAAGTTTGAAGGAAACCTGTCCAGCCATTTTTGAGTTATTTTGTCCTCAAACACAAACATACACCAGTGACAATACATGCTATAGCCGCTTCACTGACACGCAGGGTAATACTTTGGCCACTTGTTGTATGTTTAACATGAAATTCCAACAATATTGAATTATAACAGGCAGATTCAAAAACATATTTTGTGCGTTGTCACGATTTCAAAGAACCTACAATCATTTCTTTTAGCCATATTCCAGTCAGACTATTTGTTTGCAACTTGTCTCCAGCGTACCAGATCACATACCACCTCAACTCCACCAACAGCAATGGAGCCACTGTCAACGTGCTAAACCCCAGCGCTCGTCAGTACACGGTGACTGGCCTCAAACCTGAGGCCATCTATGTGTTTCGCATCACAGCACAGACGCGGAAGGGCTGGGGCGAGGCTGCGGAGGCGCTGGTGGTCACCACCGAGAAAAGAGGTAACATGACCTGGTGTCACATATTTTATTACTGGTGGATTATCACCCTCAATACGTGTCGCTGTAGGTAATTAGACTTGACTGGATGAAAATGAGCACAATTCCTGCGTTGGAACGTGAGGTGCAGCACAGTTTGCACAGGGGGCAAACCCAGCGTCAGTTGTACACACAAAACTGAGAACAGACGCAGGTGTTTGACATCTATAACGACATGAGTTGGAGCGACGCAAAGCCTTCTTATCGCTTAGTTCATTTTCAGTTAGCAGTCTAGTTAAGCAGATGTGTTTTCCAAAGGAGCGTTTGTGCCCCACGGCTGTTTATCAGAAGCACTGTGATGAAGTTGGGAGCAGGAAAAAAATCCGCCTGCTCCCCTCAAGGCACATTGTGGATTGTTTACTCTATAACAGTCATTTCTCTGCTACTTTTCATTCATCAGAAGAGCACATTTATGCCTCATCTGTACAACATTGCATTGTGAGTTTGGCAAGTGAGGAAGTCAAGAGTTCAAGGCTTTTGTATGTGTGCGTGTGTGTGTTACAAAATGAAATGAAGAATCCAGTTTTTCTATGAAACAAGGGGTCAAACTGATATGAATTGAAAATCAATTTTATAGTACTCGATACAAGAATGTTAATACACAGATCCCTGAATCGGTCCAACTGTTCTACTGTATGAACCAATCAATGGCTCAGTTTAACATTATATGTCAGTTGAGTTGAGCTCCTTTCGATGTTCATACTGTCGTAAAGGTTTAGAGGTTGGCGTGAGGCTTGCACGTGATGGATCACAGGAATAGTAACTGTACCTGAAAGGAGAAAAACAAAGTTAATATAATCAATAGTGGACAGCAATAAAATGGAAAAATGTAACCGTTTGAACTTTACATTGGGTTCGCAATTTCTTAATACTGTCAGACTGGTTCAGAACAAGAAAGAAATGCATTTGATGCTATTCTGGCTGCTTCTTCTGTGCTTTTGTGGTGCTGCCCCCAGTAGTGACCAAAAGTCAAGCAGAGGCAGTGTCAAAAGGCAGCACCACAGTAGTAAAACTGTCCCTGGTTTTTCATGAAATCTGTATTTGAAAGTAAGCAATGCCACATTTTGGCTTATTCTAATTTATCATAGAAAGGGATTCTTACCATTAAACAAAGAAATATGTTGGACCATATTGAATCTCCTTGAATCCAATTGTTTCGTAATATGAAGTATAATTCCTGAATCCTATCATAGCCCTTGAATCTAGATATTCATCGTATCACTTTATAATGGAGAGATACACAGTCTATCTTAAATCCATTTATAAGAGCACTAGTCCTTTTTCATTTTCTATCATCCCTTACTTTTTTCCATTTCCAAATTTTCATTTTCTATTTTCTGCCTTCATCCCTCTATCCCACTTCCAAATTTCCATCCTTTCCCAGTTCATCCCCAGCCCACCAGCCGTCCCATGGTGCTTCAGAAGGATGTCCAGGCACGCCAGGTTTTGTTGTCATGGGAACCCGGCAGTGATGGGCTGTCCCCTGTTCGTTACTACACAGTCCAGCTGAGGGAGCTTCCAGAGAGCAACTGGACTGTCCACTCCGCCTCTGTTAACCACGAGGCCACCTCATACATCGTATCAAGGTAGAGAGTGCTTTCTGTCAATTCTGTATTCCTGTAAAATGTCTAAAGATAATTCATTATGACATAATGATTTGTTGTTCTAGGCCATGGATGAGTGGACACAGGGCCCTCCCTATGTTGAGAGATTATAGTGCAATGTAAAAAGTGCAGATGTATTTGCATAGTGCTGAAAAATGAAACCAAAACAAAAGTGTAAACTCTTCAGATCCCTGAATACCCACTTGAGGCTGGTTCAAAGAGAAAATCACCATAGACCCTCCATAGAGCCTCATGATAAAATCATCAACCTTACAGTACAAATAAATGTTTACCTCTTGATACCAAAATAGTTTGATCTCTATTGATAGTTTGAATTTTTATATAACTCTTTAATTTAAGCTATTTTAAGCCATAACGTTATATGAATAATTAGGGGCGTGGTCTCTTTGAGTGACAGCTGTGTAGCAGTAAGCCAGGTCTAAGGCTGTAATAGCAGAGGCCAGCAACAGCTGCGTACTTGAGCATATTTGTCCTCTCTATTAAAAATATCTTAGATATTATAGCTTGCTGGGCCATCCAGTACACCTCATTTTAAAAAAACATACCCATTGGCACACAGATGAGTGCAAATACACATGCTATGTTTACAGCCTGGGTAATGCTCGAAGTTTGGTGTAACATTGGGCGGTAAAGATCTAAACATCTTCAATTCAATTTCAATTTATTATCATTTATATCTTGACTGATGTCCTATCCTGTGCTTCCATCCCCAAGGCTGAAACCCTTCACCTCCTACCAGTTCAAAGTAAAGGCCACCAACGACATAGGAGACAGTGAATACAGTGAAGAAAGTGAAGCAATCACAACTCTACAGGATGGTAAGTATAATGTCATGTGTACCAAAAAACATCCATATTGGTAGGCTAAACGTTTGATGAGTATTATATTCTTGCTTGATTTTCTTTCATGTTGGGGTTCACATATAGTGTTATTGCCAAACCTTGTTATTGTTTATTGCTGGTTTTTAGTTTGTAGATTACAGTTGTAAAACTGCATATAGTTTTACAAAATGGCATGAAATCACTAAATTAAGTAGTCACAAAGTAACAGGTAACTTTGGGATTAACCTGCCAAAGCTTTTTGCAGATGTGAGCAAAGAAATCCTTGAACTCCTGTTATTTGCTGACAAAAGAAGACTTCCTAGAGCAGACCTCTCCTGTCCAACTCCTGGAGGGTACCTGCCCGGCATGCTTTACATTTCTCTCTCCACTCAACCCATAGCTATTTAGATGTGCTCAACCAATCAAGACCTAGGACACACCAAGGTTAATTGACTAGGTCTGACTAAAGTAGGTAGACATGAAACATATGCAGGACAGGTGACTCCCAGTGGTTGGAGAGACCTCTCCTGGAGTATATTATGTTGTCTTCTTTAGTTCCAGTTATATTGGTTTGGTTGGGTGCTGAGCTTGACCCAGATTGAGCCCACTTCAAATTCAAATTGAATAATTCTTTGACACTCCAACTACTGGTGGCGAAACCACAGTAGTTGCTAAGATAACAACTTTATCAGCTGCAGGAAGACAACACATATCCCTGATAGCAATTTAGACTTCCATACAGAACTTTCTGCAGAGTTTCTTTTTCCTGTATTTGCATTGGTTTGGTTGGGTGCCGAGCTTCACCCAGGATGAGCCATCAGGGTAGAGGTCTCCTTGTGAGACCATATTGCACCACAATGATTCTGAGTTGTACAGTTAAACACAAAACAGGAGGGTAAGGAGACACTTCACCTGCGCTGTCCTAGTCCACCCAGCTGGAAATAGGTAGCCTTGCCTGAGGTAGGAACCTGAGATAGACTTGCATTCAATCCAGGGCGAGTCATAGGCTCTCATCCTATTCATGCTACAGTATCTGAGAATAAGCACTGGCAACAGTGGGCCTAGGAGCCTATATCATCTTAGGTATAGGTACAGTTAGGCAAGTGAACAATGCCTTGTGTGCCTAATGCATCATTTTGGTGACCAAGTCATGGATTATGACACTGTGCACAGGTAGTGTCCATAGGAAGTGTGCTGCATATTGTTTGACTTGTTGACCCTCTCATTATGTAGCATTCTGTCAATGATGAGCCTTTGTTGAATCAGGGTGCACAGCTTGACTGGAACTGGCACTAGTCTGGCTCAGTCTGGACATTTTTTTAACTGATCAAGCATAGTGCAATTTCTGTAGTATAAATGGACCTTTGGATCATTTTCTAAGGCAACCATTTCCCCGTTCTATTTTTTTTTTTATTGGAGAAGTTTGTTCATTGGGTTCAAAGTGTCTAAAAGTCTTCTTTTTGCCATCTCTGTGTGAATGTTTCAAAAGGTATTTAAATCTTAAATCCACTCACATCTGCTTTTACCACAAGAAAAGAAGGTGACTTCAAATTCCTGGCAAACAACCTAAAAGTGCTGTAACCAACTAAAAACACCTCCTCTGTATTGACCTTTCTAATTGGTATTTTTAAAGGCTGTTAGGGATTCTTCTGATTTAGCCGCTCTGTGTTTATGCACCATGAATGCCACTGCACACAGAGAAATTTGGCATCTCAGATTGTACGCATTTTCAGGTCAATTAATTAAGCACATGTTCTCCCTTTTATTGCCTCAGCACCTGATGAAGCACCCACAGTTCTCTCTGTCACACCCCACACAACGACATCGGTGCTGATCCGCTGGCAGGTAAGAGGAGACGCCATGACTGGCTCAGCTTTTAAGCTTCGTTGTTAGCTGTAGAAGTCTGAGAAAGTGGGCTCTAATTAGAGGCTGTGACACTGCGAGGTAGACCTATACTTAACAGAGTGGATCCAACACTATTTCCCCAAACACACTCTTCTTTGTCTGTTTCTAATAAAAAAACACCCTCACCCATAAAGGAGAAACGGGAGACTCCAAACTGCAGTCTTCGTTTTATGGAGAACACTTTGGAAGTTTATAAAGACTTGTTTTCTCTGTGCTTCTTCCCTTTGGGCCTGTTGTGTCACGTTCGTCTGTGGGGTATTTCTCCATGTTACTCACCAGCGCACGAGTTCAATCTGAGTGCGGATTATCATGATTATTTTTTATTTAGCTCTATCTCTCCAGAGCAAGTGGGTAAAAAGCAAAACACAAGTTGATAAAATGTCACAAACACATGTAAAAATGACAGGGTTGGGGATATTAGCAGTTTGGATGGATGTTAGCACTAGCGTACACATGCTTTCGCTAGTTTCCGGTTAAGTTCCAGAGATAAATGAGGACTCAAACAGCATCTGATGCCGCAAAAAGCTGGCATTGACCTTGCTACTGGTGACACCTATTCATGAGATGGAAAAGTTCACCGCTTGCTTGCCACATTGATGCGGTGAGCTTTAGAATAACAGATCAGGTACAGATCTGCATCAGCATTTGGTACAAGCCTAATGCCGTCAGCTTGCAGCAGGGTTCCCAGGACATTGCAGGTGGCCCGGTTAAGTTGCCATGAGTTTGAAGATGACCCAGATGGATTCCTGATGACATCTACTGGTGTCAAAATTTCAAGCAGTCCAAAATTTTGTTCCCCATAGTCGTGATAGTGTCTGCCACTCCAGAATGTCCATGTATTCCTGCAGATGCATCTGCAAAAACTGTCCCTCTCAAAACAAGTTAAATAATCCAAAGTCTAGCCAAATTATCTTGTATTAAGCAAAAAAATCTGGCAATGGTTAGAATCCTCAAAACTAGCAAAATGGCTAGGTACTGAATAATCAAAATGTGCCTTTTTTTTTCCTTTTTTTTTAAGTTTAGCCTCTGTCTTAAAATAAGGAAAACAATCTTGTTCCTTTGCTTGGATGATTTGAACTCCATTGCCTTTCCTTGTTACTGGTTAAATACAGCTTGATATTAGATGAAAAGAAAAAAAAAAAAACTTAAGAAAAGTGAGATCCATTTTCCCAAAATAGGACATTTTTTCTTATGTACAAAATGCTTGACAAGATTTTTTTTCTATTTAGAAAAAATTAAGTCCAATTTTCTTTAAACAAGTCATTTTTACTTTCTTAAATATCAGTTTTGCAGTGTGGTTTGCGATGGGGTTTGCGATTGCCCCTTGAGGTTGCCGTTTTGCAATTTTTTTTTTTCTATTGTGAACCCAACCACAACTGGACTGGACACATGTGGGCAGAGGGTTTTATTAAGACTGAAAGATTCTGTATGCTATGTGTAGTAGAGCACGACCGATAAATCGCCAAGCCGACATAATCGGCTAATATGGGACACTGGCTGATAAATCAGTATCAGCGAGAAATTACAATTAAAAAGAAACAGGGACAGAAGATCAACTGTGGCCTGAGTAGTGTTGTTGCATAATTTGCACACCAGTTGGTGCTCTGCAGCTCTCCTTTTGTCTGCTCCATCAATCTTTAAGTTAATATCCTTTTTGTTATAGGCCCCTTCTGAGGAAAAGATCAACGGAATCCTCCTGGGCTTTCGGATTCGATACCGGGAGCTGCTATATGATCGTCTACGCAGTTACTCTGTTCGCACCATCAACAGTCCCTCCACCACTTGGACTGAGCTCACTGGTGAGGACCCTTTTCAGAAATGGGCATGTTCTCAAAAGCTCTATGCAACTACCAGTCCAGACATGACTAGAGTTCTGTCTTTTAAAGCAAAAAGGCAGAATTGAAGAAATGCTTTGGGTAATGCAATTGGCTTGTGTTAATAATGTAGCAAATACGATGCAAGAGTTTTAGATATTTGAATAACTAAATATTTGTAGGTACATCAGCACAGTCAGTTCCATAAGTAGTTGGACAATGACATAGATTTTACACTTTTGATTCTGTGCACCACTACAATAGAGCTGAAATGAAACAATCAAGATGTACTCATAGTGGAGAAAAATGATGAATCAACTGTTTTACAGTTATGGCCATTTATACATTCTCTGTTTTCAAAGCCCATATTGTAAATGGAGAAACTAAATATGGGATTCACTCACTCACTCTTCTTCAACTGCTTACTCCAATTAATGGAACTTATCCCAGCAGTCATAGGGCATAAGGCAGGGTACACCCTGAACAGGATGCTAGTCTATCACAGGGCCACCTATAGACAAACAAACACATTCACATCCGCACACACACCTACGGACAAATTAAAGTTTCCAATCCACCTAACATGCGTCTTTGGATGTGGGAGGAAGCCGGAACACCCGGAGGGAACCCACGCAAACATGGGGGGACATGCAAACTCCACACAAAGGCCACAGGTGGGATTCATTTCCATGAATGCTACCTTAAAAGACTGTATGTTATGAATGAGATATTACTGGCTGCCAGACTTTATTCAAACTCTGCCCGATTGCATCTGAGAATATATCTGACTTCCTCAAAATGAAACGTACCAGTCAGAGCTGTCAGCCAAAGTTTCAGTGAATGTATTTCTGCCTTTTTCCAAAACAGAGGAATCATTTTCTTTACATTAAGGACACAGTTTGACATGAGGTTTGTCAGTGCAATCTGCAGTTTCCTTAACTATCCAGAGTCTAAGAATACTCAGAACAGGCACTGGGTGTACATATGTTCCCAGTACCCTTGATAATAGGTGAAATAATGAGGCTCAGTATTCTTCATTTTTAGGACACTTTGCATACTGTAGGTGTGAAAGTAAATCTGTTTCTTCGAAATTACATTTTTCACATAATGATGGGACCTCTGGAAAAAAATTATACTCTTTACTTTTGAATAATGTAGCCTGTTCAGAAATGTCTATCATTACCAGAGCAGGAATTTGCATATCTC
This sequence comes from Thalassophryne amazonica, assembly GCF_902500255.1. Taxonomy (NCBI): domain Eukaryota; kingdom Metazoa; phylum Chordata; class Actinopteri; order Batrachoidiformes; family Batrachoididae; genus Thalassophryne; species Thalassophryne amazonica. The sequence goes on from NC_047120.1 coordinate 37,649,720, forward strand.
AAGCTGTTATCTCAAATTTATTGTTGGATCTTTGTCTCCAATTCTTTTTCACATTCCCTTTTTATGTCATCTGCACTGGTATGGCAGAGATGTTGTAATATACAGTAAATATAGGCTCTGCTAACTCCTATATAGTGATCTAATTTTTCTGGTTCCACCTTTTCAAAACTTGGATTAAATGTACATATGAAGACTTCAGGCGCAAAACCCCGTAAATGCCACGCCCATGGAAAATGAGATAACCATTGCAAGTGAAAGCTTACCGAGGCTCGTATCCGATAACAAAATCAATTCTGCTGCAACACCCCATAAATTCTATAGTAAATGCAAGTCAAGATGCGGTTTGTATGCAGAACCTTGTAAGCGCCATCCCAGTTTGTGTGCAAAACCACATAGTGAACAGCGCACCACTCACTGGCATGTATCTCGGTCACGTGACGCAAAGATTGCGGCGCACATGAGAGCTTCTCTGATGCTGCATTTACGCATAATGATGGCACGTGACAAATGCCATGAAGTAGACATTCTTGGCTGCTGATCATGAATGAGATGATTTGAGGCAGAGGCGTCAAGTGTCCTCAGGAACTGCTGCAACCTGTTATCACGCCTTATGATTAATGGCACGTGTTGGTGGAGCATTATCAGGAACCATTACGCATGGTCAAGAATAATGTTCCACGCTGTTGCACGCTATTGCATCGTTAAGTTCTGTCACGTTGTGAATGAGACGAATTGTCTCCACACACACGCCCATATTCATCCATCAGCTGATGAACAATTCAGATCACTCCAGCTTGCTCCTTTAAATCCAACAGCAGAACAATCTTGTGATTGTATGCTTATTTGGGCTCTGTGCCATGGAGTGGTGCAGAGAGGAGACTGAGAGAGCCAGAGGTGTGGCTCCACGCGGCTTTCGTCTCGCTCATTTCCCAAAACATCAGGCGCAGCAGCAGGTGGAACACCTGCAGGAGCATGTTGAGGAACATTGGAACAAAACTTTTAACCAACTTGGCATCTCTGTACTCCTTCAGCATACTGCAGCAATGAAACTGAATTCGGTGCAGCAGGGTTTAATTGTGCGCATGTCAGAGAAGAACGCTGTCACGCTCTATTAAGGATCATCACTAATCAAGACGGATCAACACCCTCAGTTGGGACCTCCACGACATGAGCCGAAATGAGGGTGGTGCATGATATTTGTGGAAGATTTTTTGACAGCCAAAAACATGCTCCATGAAAATCACAAATATCACACACCAACACGCACTATTAAGAAACGTATTCAGATGCATTAAGTCACATTAAGAATGTCAAGAATGTGCCAAGAATGACACAATTATGACATTTATAATGTCTACTGTAAATGAGTAAACGCAGCTTTAGAATACATTAAAGTGATGGACTTACTGAGTTTTGCAAACAAACTAAAGATGGAGATACCAGGTTTTGCAGCCAAATCTATTAAAGGTTGCTAATTGACACATTTCTGAATAAAGGTTGATTTTTAGGATTCTGCTATTTTGTTCAGTGCACCATAACCATTTCATAACAAGAAAGAATGATTCATGGAGATGTACCACTTCCATCAGGTAAATATCCTTATTTAAAATAAGAGTGGTCTGGTGGAGATACTGGGTTTTGCACCTGAACTCTTCTTATAATGAAGTGTCTGGAGATATCTTTTTAATTTGGAGATATCTGAAGAAATTACTTGTAGGCATTCCATGTTTATCTCAAACTGTTGAAAAGAACAACAACTATTTTTATCTACAAGGTTCAAACACTATGGATGAACAATTCTCTCCATGTATCCAACACTCCAGCCACTCGAGATGGTGCCAATTATGTGTTTGATGACACACGTGTAAAAAGATACAGTAAATTACTGAATTTGAAATTGTCACCAAATTTTAATTTGGTGCGAAGTTTGTAGTGTACTAACTATACCAGAGTCATATCTTGATGAATAATGAATACAAGAAAAAAATACTGCACCTATGATGTAGGAAAGACTATCTTCATGCCACTCAGGGAGCAACAGTGTAAGAGACAAAACAAGGTGATTATAGTTAACAGACTTCACGCCGTTCACACAACGAGTGGAATATAAGAATTAACAAAACTATTTTTATCAACTAGGGCAGCACGGTGGCTTAGTGGTTAGAACTATTGCCTCACAGTAAGAAGGTCATGGGATTGATTCCCACCTGTGGCCTTTCTGTGTGGAGTTTGCATATTCTCCCCTTGTTTGCATGGGTTCCCTCCAGGTGCTCCAGGTTCTTCCCACATCCAAAGACATGCAGGTTAAGTGAATCGGAAACTTTAGATTGTCCATACGTGTCCGTGCGGCTGTGACTGTGTTTGTGTTTCTATATGTGGCCCTGTGATGGACCGGCATCCTGTCCAGGGTGTACCCCGCCTCACACCCTATGACTGCTGGGATAGGCTCCAGCCCACCCCCACCCCCCACCTCATGACCCTTGATTGAAGTAAGCGGTTGAAGATGAGTGAGTGATTTTTATCAAATAATTGTGAAAAAAATTAATTAAATACATTTTTTTTCTTAGAAAAATTATATATCCAAACCCCAGATTAACTGGAAAATCACTAAAGACCCTTGAACAAGGTCTTTAATCCCCAAGTTGCTCCTGGTGTGTAGTGAGCACCTTCCATGGCAGCACCCTGACATCTGTGTGTGTGTGTGTGTGTGTGTGTGTGTGTGTGTGTGTGTGTGTGTGTGTGTGTGTGTGTGTGTGTGTGTGTGTGTGTGTGTGTGTGTGTGTGTGTGTGTGTGTGTGTGTGTGTGTGTGTGTGTGTGTGCCTGTATCTGTGTGAATAGATGAATGGTATGTTCCAGCTTTCATTGATTTAAATATTTGTTCCATTGAAAGAATGTAAAAACATTCATTATTTGTTTTATATAACAGTTAAAATAGATCCTTGTCATTTCATATTATATTTATTACAAACAACAGAAAAGGCACTTACATTTTGGTGTGTCACTGCACTGACTTTGTGTACTTCCCCCCCAAAAAAGGCTCCATCGAAAAATCACATCAGAAATTTGTCCAGCTTTTGTGCATCACAGCTGCTTTGACATCAACAATCCAACACAAACTTTAAATAGAGTCCAAAAATAATTCTGATGATGAAGTCCGCCATGCCGTGCACTGACTTTGTGTACTTCCAAAAAAAAAAAAAAAAAAACAGTACCTTTTCAGTGCAGTGAAAAAAAAATCACGTCAGAAATGAGTCCAGCTTTTAATTCTAACTTCCTTCTAACAGCTCTTCATGCCTCCAGGCGGCTAACAGTGGATTTGTTTTGTGTGTGTGTGTGTGTGTGTGTGTGTGTGTGTGTGTGTGTGTGTGTGTGTGTGTGTGTGTGTGTGTGTGTGTGTGTGTGTGTGTGTGTGTGTTTAAAGAATTAGCACTGTCAGTTAGCTCCTCCTAATCGTCATCCATCAGCAACACAAACTCCAGATGTTTATCTTAACACTGCCCCCACTAGTGGGCCGGGCTCACAGAGTGCAATGGTACCAAACGTATGGAACCACTCTAAATCGAACCAAATTGCACTCTAAATGCAATGCAACACAAATGGGACAAATAATCCATGTCACATGACATACAAAGCACCAATCAAATGACAAGGATCCACTCAGCCATTATATAATTTACACCTCCTGCCCATCTGTCATTGCATGGAAACATGAAATATAGAACACATGGTGTTCTATATTTTAGAATAAATGCAGTGTGTGTTGCAGTAATTAGGCCATCATTACATTGCATAGATCGTGAAATTCCTTACATAAGACTTTGACTTATATTGGATATTCCTGCAGAGGGTTTGTGTCAGCAGTGCTGGCAATTTGTGTTCCACTGCGATCTACCTGCTGTTGTTGACACTCTTCAGCAAAATGTTTCGTCTGGTGATCAGTAGCTATCAGCTGCAGGCTATTATTACTGCAGGTCTGCTCAGGAGCTATTCTGCTTCTGCCGCTGTGTGTAACTCAGCCTGTAATTTGGCTCTTGTCGAGTCATTGCAGGGCTGTGTCGGAGTTATGATCACTGTGATTGCCTGGGCTGCCCACTCTGACAAAGAAAATACCGGGCACTAATGCGATTGTCTCTCCTTCACTCCCCGCTGATGCCTTATTCTCATTATTGCTTTTGCTTTCTGTTTCCCTCTGTCCTCGCTCACAGCTCCGTACAGCATTCGAAATCTGAGTGATCTGACCCTGACCCAGTACGAGCTGGACAGTAAGTTTAATTATGTCTTCTTCACAAAACCACACCCCTGCACACAAATACCTTATTAAACACTGTGGGATTTGACTGTTTAACCCACACTGCCTTCAAAAAGTGAGCTGCTGTTCATGCACATAATACCACAGTGTAAGAGTGTGATACTTATTTCAAGATACAGGAGGATTGCAGCAGTAAGATCAGGCAGACTGACAATCAATAGTAGTGCGGCAGATAATAGAATATTTACGGATGAATCCTGCAAATGGTGATAGAAGCACCAAATTCTGCACAAATAAACCTTAGACATTACTCTTTTGAAAAAAAATGGTTGGCCAAATGAATTTTCAGTGGGCAGTCAGGTAGGGCTCAATTGAAGTATTGCACAGGGGTCAAAATTAAACCATGCTCCAATCAGATTGAAAACTATACCACATTATTTCTCTGATTCCAAAGATTCCAAAAAAGGTATAGTTTGAACTACCTGAGACTGAATGTTTTTGAGTTATGGGGTAAAAACAGCAAGAATGGTGACAAAGGTCAGTTTCAGCTTGTACAGTGGTCAAAAGTTAAAGTTGCTTCAATTTTGGTAAAAGGTGATGGTTGAGTATTGGTCAACATGGTTTTAAAATGGAATAGTGTGCACCATGGGTCATGCTTAGTTATCATGTTATGGTGTAACATATGTCACATGTCATAGAATTCAATGGACATTGACCTTGTTTGAGCTTTACTTTGGAGACCAAACAATCAACACAGTCAAAACTATTCCATTTATTAATCCTATTAGCTCAACCTACAACTTGCACCACTTTTTACCAGAATTGAAGAAACTTTAACTTTTCACCCCTGTATAAACTGAAACTGACCTTTTGTCACCATTCTTTCTGTTTTTACACCATACCTCCATAACATTCAGTCATAGATTGTCCAAACAATACCTTTTTGAAATATTTATGATAAGACAAATATGATTGGAGCATCTTCTAATTTTAACCTCTGTGTAATTCTTCAATTGACCTCTACCTGTCCACCTATTGAAAATTCAAGTGGCCAATTGTTTTTTTCAAGAGAGCGATGTCTAATGGCCCAGTCACATGGCACTTAACGAAGGGCAACAAAGCCCAAACGAAACAAGAAATATGGAGTTTTGTTGGCATCGTTTAATCTTCGCCCAGCTTCATTCCTGAAACTGGCACTTCGTCAGGATTTTTAAACTGTTCAAAAATTTCAGCGAAGGGCAACAAAAATCTCAACTGCTCAGTATTTCGTTTTGCTGTCTTTGTTGATGTTTTTATCATTTGCTTAGTTTTTGTAATGTTAGTATTTAGTTTGACTTCGTTCAACCAGTTGAATGTTTTCACACAATGTAGAAGCCGGTTTGTGAGCGCTGCTGCTGACGCTGCGTTAATGTACCGTTGGAAATTACAGGGCAAAGTCAGCCTGTTTGCTTGGATTTTTTAAACTGGGTGGGGGGTCAGCTTTACTGGGCTCGGGCACCTTATACAGGCCAGAAGTAATGTTTTGTGTTGATAGAATTATTTTACCACAAGCAACTACTGAATCTGAAACAACAAAAAAGTTGTGTAATTTCCGACAGTACTCAAACGCAGTGTCAGCGACAGCAGCAGCTCCTGCGTGCGCTTATTTTTATTTTTTTTATTTAACAATATGATTGTAGGAATGTACATGTGGCAACAGGTAGATGATTCAAATGATTATATAAAGAGCTCTTCTGGAAGGCAGAATTCATGTTGTGAATCAGCTGCAGCTGGTGGAAATAACCGCACATAGGGAGTCAATGCGCATTCACACGGAATGATCAATTTACTGCTCTGATATTTTCAATCATCTTTACACTTATATTTATTCCCCCTTTTGACAGTTTTCTGTTATAAATCAATATATATGGCTTAGTACCGTAATACAGTGATACAGCAGTGACCATGGCACACCAGCATTTGTTTTTTTTTAAATGGAGCAAGACGGAGCGTGCAGCGTGTCGTCAGACAGTGAGGAGTCTGACGATGGAGATGATCCCTCTTTTGTTCTGGATGAGGAACCAGAGCAGGTGGTCCCACCAACGTGTGCACAGAGCTCCATCCCAGCGCCAAGTCCTTGAACTCAGAAATGCAGGTGCACACTGCACCAGCTGTGGCTCCAGGCGCATTTCGTTTAAAGCGTCGAGATCAGCGTTAGCTTCAGTCTTGTTTTGTTCCTCTTTCCCCTTTTGCGCTCTTGCTTCGCAGGCTATCTGGTGATAAAGTTCTTTTGTCTACCTTTTCTCAACGAATTGTGACTTTTTTTTTACTTTTTCCGTTAGTTCCCGAATTGTCGTGTGCCGTGTGACTGGCCCATTATAGTAATTGTGCTGAATTTGGTGCTTGTATCAGTATTTGAAGGATTGTTTCAGTTATATGCTGCAGTACATGTTGGATGTAGATATCCAGAAAATGTGTTTAATGTGTTTTAGTGATGTCATCATGATGCCATGTATATAACCTGTCATGGAATGTGAATTGGAAACCAGTTCCACTTGGGAATCGGTTCCATTTTTTTCAATACACTAGAATTATATCAGTGTCTCTTATCAATGCCAGCATCTTTTTTTTTTTTCCTGACAGTTCTGCGCTGTAAGCTCATGTGTTACGAAGGGCTTTTTCTAGGTCAGGCTCAAAACCTCTCAATCACCCCCGTATAATTTCAGATGCAACGTCATGATATCAAACTCTGTGTATAACAACCATGAAGAGTGCTACATCAATGCTGAAAATCTCTGTAGTTTTTTTTTTCTGAATAGAAAAGTTATTAGGAATTGATAAGGGAACTGAAAACAAGTCTGACCAATGGGCAGAATTGTATCAATAGTGGTACTGATATTGATAAAACTTGATAAATTCCCATCCTTCATAATTACAAATGATAGCTGATTGATCCAAACTTTGGATCACCTCTCTAGCCATATTTGTTGAGGTGACATCCCAGAAAATGTATGTTTCAAATTCAAATGTATTAATTTATATAGCGCCAAATCGCGAGGAGGTCACCTCAAGGCACTTCACAAATATCATTTAAAAAAGGAAAACAAAATGAATTAAAAGATTAAAAACACAATAAAAAAATGAAAACATAAATAAGTAAAAAGAATAAAAGAAGACATGCAGTAACATACTAGTGATAAAACAAGAACAAAAAAATGTCTTCAGTCTAGACTTAATAGTCTCCAGTTTATCTTTCATTCTACACTCAACAAAAATATAAACGCAACACTTTTGGTTTTGCTCCCATTTTGTATGAGATGAACTCAAAGATCTAAAACTTTTTCCACATACACAATATCACCATTTCCCTCAAATATTGTTCACAAACCAGTCTAAATCTGTGATAGTGAGCACTTCTCATTTGCTGAGATAATCCATCCCACCTCACAGCTGTGCCATATCAAGATGCTGATTAGACACCATGATTAGTGCACAGGTGTGCCTTAGACTGCCCACAATAAAAGGCCACTCTGAAAGGTGCAGTTTTATCACACAGCACAATGCCACAGATGTCGCAAGATTTGAGGGAGCGTGCAATTGGCATGCTGACAGCAGGAATGTCAACCAGAGCTGTTGCTCGCGTATTGAATGTTCATTTCTCTACCATAAGCCGTCTCCAAAGGCGTTTCAGAGAATTTGGCAGTACATCCAACCAGCCTCACAACCGCAGACCACGTGTAACCACACCAGCCCAGGACCTCCACATCCAGCATGTTCACCTCCAAGATCGTCTGAGACCAGCCACTCGGACAGCTGCTGGAACAATCGGTTTGCATAACCAAAGAATTTCTGCACAAACTGTCAGAAACCGTCTCAGGGAAGCTCATCTGCATGCTCGTCGTCCTCATCGGGGTCTCGACCTGACTCCAGTTCGTCGTCGTAACCGACTTGAGTGGGCAAATGCTCACATTCGCTGGTGTTTGGCACGTTGGAGAGGTGTTCTCTTCACGGATGATGCGAAGGAGATGTGTTGCACTGCATGAGGCAAATGGTGGTCACACCAGATACTGACTGGTATCCCCCCCCCAATAAAACAAAACTGCACCTTTCAGAGTGGCCTTTTATTGTGGGCAGTCTAAGGCACACCTGTGCACTAATCATGGTGTCTAATCAGCATCTTGATATGGCACACCTGTGAGGTGGGATGGATTATCTCAGCAAAGGAGAAGTGCTCACTATCACAGATTTAGACTGGTTTGTGAACAATATTTGAGGGAAATGGTGATATTGTGTATGTGGAAAAAGTTTTAGATCTTTGAGTTCATCTCATACAAAATGGGAGCAAAACCAAAAGTGTTGCGTTTATATTTTTGTTGAGTATATATTGTTGACGACTTTGACCCTAACCTTTGACTGATCTGTTCCTAAAGTCAATCATCTGGAGACACATACCAAAGGACCTTCCCTACTAGGTTTGATGAAAATCTGGGCACTCAGTTATTTTTTGTATAGGCACATAAGCGATTACAATACCCTGAGCACCAATGGTAGAGTATTCTAAAACAAACAAAAAAACAAAACAAAACTGTGATACCAAGTACAACGTACATAAGCTGTCCTTTACCAGTTTACTTTTTTGAGATGGATATTGGAAGGGAGCTATTGGAATCAGTTCTGGTCGTCCTGCTGTCCATATGTGAGTTTCAATCTTCTGCTAGACTTTGGCTTTTGCTACAACTCCTAATAACTTGTACTTATGTACAATTATTTGAACTGATGACTTTGGAATCTGCAGTTGCATAGAAATGGCTCTTGAATTGTGTGAGCCTCCAATATTCTTTCTCATTTTCACTGGAATCTTTGGACTTTCTCATTGTACTTTGTGTTGGTCAGTCTGTGCTGAGTGCTGTCAAAAATATAAAAAAGCATTTTACAAGATTTGATTGAGAGGTCTTGAGCCTGACCCAGAAATAGGACATGATTATTCATCTTTTGTATTCTGATAAACCAACATTTCTCAGCATTGCACTTAGTGAGTAAAGCTTTAGGGTCCCTTCACGCATAGTGCAAATTTAGTCGATTTGTGCATAAAGTGAAGCAGGAATCATGTGCAAAACATATAAAATCGTAGCTGCCTCGTACACCTGTTGATACAAATATTTGCGCACACCAGCAGCTGAAAGGCAGAGTGTGCGCTATGTGAGCCCATTGATTCCTCTCGTGGCAGGTGTCGGCCAAATTCCAGGTGACACACACGAACATCTAACACCGCTTGTTTGGCACTTAGAAAATGTGTGGCGTCCCGTCATGTACGCATCAGACGCTAGCCGGGTGGCTTATGTGATCAATTTGCTTCGAGGAGAGGCACGCGCCTGGGCTACGGCGCTTTGGGAGCAGAATTCACGGCTCCTAACGGTTTATACTGAGTTTGTGAGGGAGTTCCAACAGGTGTTCGACCACCCTCATAGAGGCGAGACCGCTTCAAGTGTGCTGCTGTCGATACGGCAGGGGCGTCGGAGCGCAGCGAAGTATGCAGTCGACTTCCGCATCGCGGCAGCGCGAGCCGGCTGGAATGCTGTTGCGCTCCGCGCCGCCTTTGTAAACGGACTGTCTCTGGTCCTTAAGGAGCACCTGGTGGCGAAGGACGAGCCGCGGGATTTAGATGGGCTTATCGACCTGGTTATACGGTTAGACAACCGATTAACAGAACACCGACGGGAGCGAGACGAAGGGCGTGGTCAGGCACAAGCCGTCCCTCTTCCTCCTGGGTCCTTGTTTGGCACTTAGAAAATGTGTGGCCATTCGCACTATTAACATCAGTCATTGTCGAGCTGGCAGTGAAATTTGTCTAAGTACCCCACAACTGTGAAGCTGCCGAGTGCACACGTGTGATTCACCTACCCCCCCCCCCCCACACACACACACACACACACAGACAAGGCATCTCTTATCTGATCCCAGAGTAACATCTCGGTCTGTGCACTGACAAGACAGGGGGCATGGCTGGCTACCCGTAGCTGTTGAGACATCTCCTGTTCTGGACATCACAGCTGCAGCACACGTCCCGTGTTTTGACAGACATGGGCGTGTGTGTGCTTGTGTGAAAATACATAAAAACATAAAAATGGACCATCAGTCTGTTTGGACACACAGCAGGTGATCTGAATGTCACGTATGACAGGACACAAATGTCGGACCGTGAGGGCTGTGAGTGGTGCACTGCAGGACCAGGACAGCCCAACAGTATGTCACATACGCCACTTTCAGTGATGTATCAGCAGAAATGCGTTGTACCAAACGCCGTTTGGTCAGTTATCACAGCACTTTTCTTTTTTCTTTTTTTAGAAAATATGTTTATCTGCTTGTTTATTTTAACCATTTCACACTCCTATTACAAGACAGTGATTGTAGAGCAGTGGTAACATTTCCATTTAGTAATCAGAGTGTGTGGGTTCAAATCCCGTGATTTTCATTTTTTTTTATTTTTTTTTTATTTAACCAAGTTTATTTCACTGTGGGATTCTGTATTGGCCCTTTTTATGTATTATTTATATCAACCTAGTGATATTCACTAATTATATAGCTGGTTTTATTTTACTGTCCTCCACATCAGCGGCGCGATGTGGTGCACCTTGTCCCATGGAACACAGTGCGAACAGCTGCAGCAGCTCGCACTGTGTTCCTGCTCGAAAGACACCGTCATGTGCACAAACCGTCGCATCGGCATCGTGTATGCCTGCCTGTCGGTGCAATGTTTCGTGGTGCCCTCATATGAGCTCTACCGCTGTGAGTCACCCTGAGTTGTATGTATTTGCACTATGTGTGAAGGGGCCCTTAGGTACTATCAAGAATACAAAAGATCAATACAGAGAACAACACCCTCATTTTGCTAGGTCAGGCTCAAAACCTCTCAATTGCCCCTCGTGTGCTGCTACTAGCACTAGTCCGTCATGATCATTAACAGAAAGCGAAGAGTTCTTGGAAATTAAAACTTTTTGCAACTTTCAGAACACTGAATATGACACACAGGATGTAATTTCTTTACTTCCAGCGACAAAAACACTGCATTTTCTATGAGTTTTGTGGGGAAATGACACACAAACAAAATGAAAATGCAAAGAAAAAGTGACGATGCAGTGGGAAAATGGACATGTTGTGGTTTGTTTATGACCCGGAGCACAAACATGTCGAGGCGGTTTTGCAGGTGAGAGAAAGCAGCTACTCTGGTTAGCTGTGTAGGCTAACACTTACTGACACGACGTCTCCCACTCGCTTCGTCTTCTCTTCTCCACTGGGAACCGAAAAAAAAAAACACTTTTCGCGACTGCTTCGGTGATTGCAGCCGAAAACAAAACAGTTTACCATTTTTCCGGGTGAAGTTATGCTGTGTATATATTGCAAAATGGGAATGGCATCACTGCCTAAATACATCCCTATTAGTGGTCAAATCCCATAATATCACTCAGGGTACAAACGAGACTGTGGTGCCCTACTGACCTTATTTTTATTTCAAAAACCCAAAATGAATATATTACAACTTGTGCATCAAATTCTGTTGTACAAAAATTCTCACCCAGCAAGTGAACAGTTAAAAATATCAAATAAAAAACAATAATTATAATTTTGATAATAATTACATTTTTTATTGACAAATATGACTTTATATCAACTTTTGACGACTATTGCCAGCATTGGAACAAAGGTAAAAAAGGTAAAACATCACTAACGAAAAACATAAATAATGTCAATTGTTACCATTTCAGAGCTCAGCAAACACAAGCGCTATGAGATTCGTATGAGTGTCTACAATGCAGTGGGTGAGGGGCCAAGCAGCGCACCACAAGAGGTGTTCGTGGGCGAAGCAGGTACACACCCTCACTTCATTTAACCAGAGTGTTTCTCCTGAAATTTTGTGCCATTGCTATGCGTCATATGAATCATTATTGTTGATAAAAGTGGCTTTTCCAAACTCCTCCTAACAAGACGTGCTTTAAGGCTTACAATGGAAATAGATGTTGTCTTTCTTTCTGATTCTGCATTGACAATGAGGAATTTTTTTTCCATTTTTATGCTACATAATGAGCACAAGTGTAACACTTTCTACTGTTTATCCTGCTTGTCTTTTTAAAGTGTGATTCATTTGTATGGTGCCTTCAACAGTGCCCACAGCGCCTCCACAGAATGTGATCATTCAGTCGGCAACAGCGACCCAGCTGGATGTGACCTGGGATCCTCCTCCTGTGGATGCTCAGAATGGAGACATCCAAGGCTACAAGGTGGGATTCACCCTCCAGCAACCACGAACACTGACACCAACAAGATTTAAGTGGCTATTCCTTATTCAAAGTGTTCTGTTTTTTTTTTTAACAAATGTTGACCTGTTGTTACATATATTCATTAAATCAGGGCATCAAACCAGATTTTTTTTCCTTTTCGAATGCTTTGTTCAGGGCAGTATCATTAAAAAGTAAAAAAAAAAAAAAAAATTCCACTTTTGCACTTTTGGGTTCTGCCTTAAAAGTATTGTTCCCAAACTGGTTAGAACCAACTTAAACACCAGTAAGTGATATACAAATAATGAATGTTTGAGTTCAATGGCACAAATATTTAATGAGGTAAAAGATGGAATGTTCCATTCAATGAGACGGAAGAATGAAAAAACTTTGTTTGTTTTTTTTATAACGGCTAAAATAGATCCTTGCCATTTAATATTTTATTAATTTGTAAACAATGGAAAAGGGACTTACATTTTGGTGTCCCACTTATGCTTAAAAGTCAACCACAAACTTTAAATTGGAGTCCAAAATTGCGACAGTGTAGTTCATGATGCCGTCCACTGACTTTGTGTACTTCCAAAAAAAAATACTTTGTGTAGTTCCTCAGTCCAGTGAAAAATCACATCAGAAATTTGTCCAGCTTCATACTACCAGCTCTTCATGCCTCCAGACAGCTTGCAGTGTAGTGAATTTGTTTTGTTGTGTTAGAAGAATTAGAAGTGTCAACTAGCTCCTTCAAATTGTCGTCTGCCAGCAAAACAAACTTGTTTAGTTAACCACCCCACCCAGTAGTGTGAGCATGTGAGGTGGTTGGGACATGCAATAGCACATTTCATATAGCATCAAAATTGCATCCTAAAAAAGAACAATTGCACGGCCAATGAAACACAATCACAAACGGTATGAATAATCCATGTCACGTGACATACAACCCACCAATCAAATGACAAGTCTCCACTCAGCCATTATATAACACTGCATATAAGGTTGTGGGACATAACAATATGTATTTTTCAGATTTTATAAAAGTGTCTATTGGTATATGTTCTATTTTACTCTGGAGTCTATTGCTAATGCTACAGTTAACAAGCTAGGCTATGTTGGGTACATTCTTTAGCCTAACTGGAGCTAGATTGCTATTTCATAGGGATGGGATGACTAGATGTAATAATGAACTATGGCTAGCTAATATGTGATTAGTCAACTATTTTTTATTAGTCGACTAGTGGAAAATCATTTATTGAGTTCATTGAACCCTTAAAAGAATACACCTGCTGGAGCTGCCACCACTCCCTTCACTCACTGAAGAAAGTGTGTGAACCTTGACAGGTGAATTACTCAGCTCAAATGGGTAGTCTATCCCTAGTAATAGATTGCAGGTATTGTATTCATGCTAATTATGATTTTGCACTTATATTTGTTCAAATAAAGGTCACATTTGAGTTTCACTATGAAGATTTGAAATTGGCTTAATTAATTCAATGTCAAATTTAGTTGTCAACTAGCTGACTAGTTGATGACTAATGGTACCTGACTAGTCGACTAATGATTTCCATTAGTCATCCCGGTATGTCGGTAGGCATCCTTCAGTCTCGGGAGACTATGGAGTTCTGCTCTGGGTGTTGACTCTGGTGCAACGTCGGGTGTGGCTGGACAGGCCAATGGGGGAATGACAGTCTCTCCAGCAGAGAGCACAGATGAAGTCTGTCGCTGGTCTGTCTGCTTGGGCTGCAGCCTTTCTTCTCGCTCTCTTTTCCTTGTGCTGCTGAGCCAGTGTCTCTTCAACCTAGAGAGACCTTTATGCACAGTCTTTCTCCAGGCTGATTGTTCAAGAGCTATTTCTTCCCAGATGTTCTGGTCGATGCTCAAGGCTTTTAGATCCCTTTTGCACACGTCTTTGTAACGTAGCTGAGGTCTGCCTGTGGGACATTTTCCCTGCACAAGTTCTCTGTACAGGAGGTCTTTAGGCATCCATCCATCATCCATGCGCACTGCGTGGCCATGCCAGTGTAGCCGTCTTTGTTTCAGCGACATGTACATGCTGGTGCTTCCCGCTCTTTCCAGAACAGTGTTGTTTGGAACTTTGTCCTGCCAGGTGATGTTCAGGATGCATCTGAGGCACTGCATGTGGAAGGCTTTGAGCATCCTTTCCTGTTGGGCATGCAAGGTCCAGGTCTCGCTGCCATACAGGAGGGTGCTCGGTCAGCTTGCTATTGTTCCAGGCTCTCTTTGTCAGTCTGGACATGGTGGTAGCTGCCTTGCCGATGCACTTGTTGAGCTCTGTGTCAAGCAAGAGGGAGTCTGATATTGTTGATCCCAGATACACAAAATTATGGACGACATCCAGTTCACGGTTGTTGATGCTGATGGTTGGAGTGTCAGCATCCTGTCCCATGACTTGTGTTTTCTCAGCAGGCATTGCTGAAGTGGTTCATGAGCTGCTGAAAGTCTTCAGCTGAGTGGTTGGTTACTGCTGCGTCATCTGCAAAGAGAAAGTCACGCAGGGTCCTCAGCTGGACTTTAGTCTTTGCTCGTAGTCTGGAGATGTTGAAGAGTTTACCATCTGTCCTTGTTCAGAGATAGATTCCTTCGATCGCAGTTCTGAATGCATGTTTTAGCATCATGGTGAAGTAGATCCCGAACAGGGTGGGGGCCAGTACACAACCCTGTTTCACTCCGCTCCGTATGTTGAGGGTATCTGATGTTGAGCCATCAAAGATGACGGTGCCTTTCATGCCTTCGTGAAAGGATCTAATGATGCTGAGAAGCCTGGGTGGACATCCGATCTTTGGGATGATTTTGAAGAGTCCTTCTCTGCTGACCAGGTAGAAGGCCTTCATGAGATCTATGAAGACGATAAAGAGTGGCTGAGCTTGCTCCCTGCATATCTTCTGCAGTGAGAAAATCATGTCTATGATGGATCTATTGGCATGGAAGCCACTGCGATTCAGGATAGACTCGATCTGCAAGTACTTGGAGCCTCTTCAGTACTACTCATGCAGACTTTCCCGACCACGCTAAGGAGAGATATGCCGCGATAAATATTGCAATCACTTCTTTCACCTTTGTTTTTATACAGTGTGACAATGTTAGCATCCCTAAAATCATGTGGTACTTCACTTTCGCTTCAGCAGAGGCAGAGGATTTCATGCAGCTCAGTAATGAGTGTCTCTTTGCAACATTTCAGTACCTCGGCGGGAATACCGTCTTTCCCAAGTGCCTTGCAAGAGAGTCCAGGGCTTCGCGGAGTTCATCTGCGGTTGGTTCCTTGTCAAGCTCTTCCATTTCTGGTAGGGACTCTGTGGCATTCAGGGCATCTTCTGTGACTATGTTTTCCCTGTCGTATAGCTCAGTGTAATGTTCTACCCAGTGCTCCATCTGTCGTTCCCTGTCTTGAATCATCTCCCCTGTAGCCGACTTCAGAGGGGCAGTTTTATTTTGCGTTGGGCCCAATGCTTGCTTGATGCCATCATACTTCGCCTTGATGTTGCCCGTGTCAGCCGCGGTCTGTATCTGTGAACAGAGCTGGAGCCAGTAGCTGTTGGCGCATCGCTTGGCATACTGCTGAACTTTTCTGCAAGCAGTGCGTAGAACTTCCAGGTTCTGCTCACTGGGATTGGTCTTGTAAGCTGTCATGGCATTTCTCTTGCCTTCAATGACTGGCATCATTTCTTTTGAGTTGGCTTCAAACCAATCAGCTGACTTGCTGGTCTTTTTTCTGAAGGTAGACATGGCAGCATTGTAGACCACATCTCGGAAGTGTTCCCATCGTTCTTGGGAATTCGCAGTGGGTGGACCTGGGAGAGGTTGCTCCACCACATGCACAAACTCTTCCACTTTTCCCTGGTCACGTGTCTTGCTGGTATCGATGCAAGGTCTGCCCTCCTTTCTCGTGCAGTGCAGTCTCTTTGCATGGAGTTTCACTTTGCTGCACACCAAGGAGTGATCAGTGTCGCAATCGGCACTCTGGTACCTGCAAGTGATTTTGATGCTGGGGAGGTTGGCACATCTGGTGAGAATCAGGTCAGATTGGTGCCAATGTTTGGATCAGGGGTGTCTCCAGGAGACTTGATGTTGAGGCTTCGTGTTGAAGAATATGTTGCTGATGCACAGCCCATGGTGACAACAGAGCATTAGCAGGTGCTGGCCATTCTCGTTCATTTTCCTAGTGCCAAACTGACCCAAGCAGGTGGGCCAGGAGTTGTAATCGGCACCTACTCTTGCATTAAAATCACTGGCAATGAACAGTAGCTCATTGTTAGGAATTTCCATTACAGCAGCACTGAGGTCATCATAAAACTTATCTTTTGCCTCTGCTGAGGATGTCAAGGTTGGTGCGTAAGCGCTGATGAGGCTGGCTTGTACTGAAGATGTCTGGAGAGACAGGATTCATTCTCTTCCTTCTGCTGGCGGGGTTATGGACCCCAGTAAACTGTTTCTGACTGCGAAGCCCACATCTTGTTCTCTAACCTCACCTACTGATTTCCCCTGCCAAAACAGGGTGAAATCTCTCTCCTTCACAGATCCTGTTCCATGGAGCCTGGTTTTTTTGATGGCCACAATGTACATCTGCAGTCTGCTCAGTTCCCTGTTGATGACGGCTGTCTTGCGAGCGTCATTTAATTCCTGCAGGTTGTCAGAAAAGCCTGGTGTCATTGTTCTTACGTTCCATGTGCCCAACTTCAGGGCGGGATGCTTCATTTTTCTGTTGTCTGGTCCACAGATGTCGATCCGCTTGTTAATTTTCACCCTAGGCCCCATGCACCCAGTGGGGCTAGCAAACCATGATGGGGCAGCACCTTACTGGCAGGGGGCTGCCCATCTTGAGGTGGGCGATAGCCGCCCAATCAGGTGCAATGACCTCTCCCACCATCAGAAGCAGCCCCTGGAATCTGACTCTATGCCAGTTGAGTATGCAGACTTATCACCGGTAAATTGCTGCTTCCCATGTTTTGTCAACACTGCGAAGCGAGGCTGGAGTGTCCTCTCCAGGGCGCAAAGCCTGGGTAAGGCACTAAGTGAATATGGAGGACAAGCTGTTACCCATGCAGCAGCACCCCCCCCCCACATCACTGGAGTAGTCCATTGGAAAAAACTCTGGATTTTTCCTCAGGGTTTACTCCCAGAGCCTTTCCCATGAGTGGGTATAGCCACAAGGCAGCAGAGGTTTGAAAACAGAGTTTTACCTACTATTTCAAGCATTATTTCTTTTTACAACTTAACCTGTACATCAAACATTGATGAAGGTGATGTTGAAGAACAACATTTATAAGGTACATAGCAAGTTATTTACCTCCAGAGGTTGGAAACAGGAAGGCTACACCACATCTTAGTTTTATTACCTGCTGCTAGTAAATTTCAGTACGCATTCATAGACAAGCATGATGTTCAGAGGAAGATGGGAAGTTAATGCAATGGAAAGTTATTGCAAGAAGAAAATATTTTGATTTATAATAAAATAATGAAAAAAAATAGCATTATTAGCTGGTTATCATTATTTTAAATAAACATTTCTGTTCTGGAATGTTAAAAAAAAAATCAAAATTCTCTGGTTTTATTTTCATTCATGGAACTTGTTCAAAGCCTTGCATTAAATGGAGATTGTGCAACATACAGAGCAGCATCTAAGCAAAAGAACCTTCTTTGCTGAAAATGAATTATAACAGTATGATTTTTAAAGCAAAAATTGATGTTTTGCTAAAACCTTTTAAAAAACACATGGAATTAGTTGCAAATGAGTTAGCCTGTCTTTCCCTTAATATATTTTGAAGTGCGTCAGGGTTTTCAATGTATCAAAGGCAACTCATCAACAGCATTATACATATTTTAAT
Organism: Thalassophryne amazonica; assembly: GCF_902500255.1. Taxonomy (NCBI): domain Eukaryota; kingdom Metazoa; phylum Chordata; class Actinopteri; order Batrachoidiformes; family Batrachoididae; genus Thalassophryne; species Thalassophryne amazonica. Next base: position 37,668,056 of record NC_047120.1, read on the forward strand.
ATGGATTTATGTCTCTCCTTTTTATGTAGGTTTACTTTTGGGAGTTCCAGCGCAAGAATGAAACAGAGCGGTTGAGAACTCTGTTCATGCCAGAAGGGGGCGTAAAGCTGAAGAACCTGACCGGATACACAACCTACATGATCAGTGTGGCCCCGTTCAATGCAGCTGGGGATGGACCCCGTAGCCCTCCAACAAGGGGACGTACACAACAAGCAGGTAAAGCTGAATCTCATTCCACTGAGAAACATTCAGAACCATAGCAGAATACAATAAGACAAATATCAGGCCATCAGAACTTCAAGGGATATGTCACACTTTAAATCAGATTAAATCACTCATTCAAAAATAGTTTGAGTATGGTGCACTATAGATAATTCACTCATTTTACGAATGAAAAAATAAGGAACAAACACAAACCTGTGAAGTGGTTTGAATAATCTACAAGGAAGCTTTTCATTTGAAGATGATGCTAATTATTGCCAACAACACGTAATGCAATTTTAGCAGATTCAAACACTGAGCATAAGTTAACAATGGTAATATTTCCTAAATTTGCATTGCTGAAACCCTAGTGGTCATAGTGAGGTATAATTTACAGTCGCAAGTTTGATCACAGTACATTAAAACCTTGCGGAGTTCCCACATAAGATAGGTTTCATGATTCTGGTAGCTGATGGCCTAAATTAGAAGTGAAATGCGCCCAATTCTGAAGAATGAGTAGCTAGAATTGGACTACCAATATGTAGACCTGGGTTTGATCCTCTACTATTCTGTGCCCTTGGAGAAGACATTTCATTTGTATTGTCTCTGTCCACCCAGCTCTGAATAGATGCTGGTGTCGCAGACCGAATTTCTCCCCGCGGCTCCGCCGGCGTGGGAGAAATCGCCGTAACCTGAAGACGCCGCTCCGTGTTCAGCGAGCCGCTGGGCTACAAGCTCCAGTTCCTACCAGAATTTGCCTTGTGAACGCCAGATCCCTGGCAAACAAAAGTTTTATTCTCAGGGACTTATTTGATACCCGTGATCTGGATTTCCTTTGCGTTACGGAGACGTGGATGAAAGCTGGTGAGTGCAGCCCTGTCGTGGAACTTTTACCGGCTGATTGCTCCTTTTTTAACTCTCCACAGACACTGGGCCGGGGTGGAGGAACGTTGACTGTATTAAAAAGTTATTTTACCTGCAAACAGTGTCCTGCTTCCTTCTCCAGTTTTGAACTGACTGTTTTTGAGGTTGGTTGCAAAGACCCGGTGCTCTGCGCCTCCAAAATACAACATGGAGTTTATAAATGTGTTTTCAAACTTCCTTGCAGGACTGTTGCCCTACTATGATCGTCTTCTTCTTGTTGGCAATTTTAATATCCATGTCTGCTGCCCCGACAAGCCCATGGTGGAAGATTTTTTAAACTTAGTGGACTCTTTTAATTTGAAGCAGTGGGTGTCTGGCCCCACACACCAACATGGACATACATTAGACTTGTTTTTTCCCATGGTCTGCTTGTGTCAAACTTAGAAAACGGTGACTTTGTTTTTCTGATCATGCACCAGTCTTTTTTAGTGTTGAACTCTCTTGTGTACCTGAGAAGTGCTGCGCATCTGTCAGACTCTGTCAGGCTTTTAACCCCCTCACTGCCGAACGTTTTTCTGCTGCCTTCTCTGCTGCTTGTGTGCTCCCCATTTCACCCGCGGCTGATAGGGAGGAGCTGTGCTGTCGGTTTAACTCCTCCTGCCTTTCTATAATGGACTCTTTGGCTCCTCTAAAACCCAGGCGGTCTAAATCTAGATCTGAACCCTGGCTTAATGAGAGAACCCGTGCTGCCAGACGGGAATGTCGCAGAGCTGAACGGAGGCTTATGCATAGCCAAGGGTGGGCCTGGATGGGCCCGGGCCCCGCCCACTTATCAGCCAGGCCCGCCCCATCCAATGAGAAGGCTGAGTCGACACTTGACAGTCACCTGTTGTTGCCTCATTGTATTCCTATGATATGGTATTGCATTAGCACTGAGCGACAATTAATACATTTTGTCAAAAAAATCTGGTTCATCTTATGTGATTTTTATTAATTAATTTTCAGAGTACAGTGGTCCCTCACTATAATGCAGTTCACCTTTCGCGGCCTCGCAGTTTCGCAAATTTTTTTAGTGCAATTTTGCATGCTTTTTTTTTTTTTAACGCATTGTGTTCAGCGTCCTTATCAGGCGGGCCGTTCGCGGCACCGGTCGGCATCACCGCGATTGCTCTCACTGCCTCCGATGTGCTTTCTGCGGGCTCAGTAAATGCAGCAGCGGGCCACCTCCTCCTGTCTGCTGTGCGGAATTGCGCCAAATCTGGCAACAGGTCCAGAGACTACGCTCGCTGTTTTGATCCGGATGTTGACCGCAGCCGCAGAGCTCCGTGACCACCGAGAGAGGACTTGGATTCTTTGCGGGTCCCGCATCCGTACCTCGGGAGGCAGTGAGCGAGGGGAGAGCACGCGCATTGTGTTCTGTGTGTGTCTGTTTATAATCTTCTCGCACAGAAGAAAAAGAGAGTGTTTACACAGGAGAAAAAAGTGAGAAAATGTTAATGCCTGTTTGAGAAAAGTGTGTAGTGAGGGGTTTTACAGCCTTAAAACATCTGTAATAATTGTAAAGAATAGCACTGACTACTTCGTGGATTTCGTTTATCGCGGGTTATTTTTGAATGTAACTCCCACGATAAACGAGGGAGCACATTTTTCTTCAAATAAATAGCCTTCTGCGGGCCCTCATCACAATGCCAATAACAACACGCACTGTCGAACAGCTGTTTTCTCCTGTTAATCGGATAAAAACGTCCACCAGAACATCCATGTTGACTCACAGACTGAATGCACTCTCCATGCTTTCCCTTGAACGAGAACTGACCGAATCGTTGGACTGTGATGATGACGTGATAAGAGTTCAACAAAAACCCCGTCGTCTCCTGCTGTAGCATTAAAAAGAATCATCAAATGTAAGTGTGAGACCATTAATTACTCGTACTTTTTTCTTCTAAATAGGCCTAATTATTAATATTATATTGCAACTGCCACGAATCATGTTGGTGTCTGTTCTGATGGTTTTTAATTTGGCCGCCGAGCCATGGTTTCCATTGTTTATCAATTTCATAATTTGGCCGCGGAGCCAACCTGTTTTCATGTTGCGGATATATTTGGAATTTTTCTTTTAAAGGACTTTACATAACTAAGCATTGCGTTGCTGCTTGCATTGTCCATGGGGTGCTTGTGTCTGACACTTTGCGTCTGTGTAACTGTGCACACAGCGTCTGTGCAGTTGGCTGAGATGTGTTCATCATTAAACTTGGAATTCATTTTTGAAACAATGCCTTATTTAAATACCTATTGATGTTTTGGGTTTAGGCCCAGCCAAGTAGGCTACCAGACTTGCACTGAATGTGTGTGTGTGTGTGTGTGTGTGTGGCGCTGCACTGCAGCTTGCATTATCCATGAAGAGTACTTGTGTCTGACGTGTTGCGTCTGTGTGCTCACTTTGCCAGTGCTGTAGGCTAAGTGATAACGTTGCTTGCGATGTCCAAACGAGGCATACTTTTTCAAACGGTGTATTATAATACTTACACCTTACCTACAACCCCAAAGGTTGGGCCCGTCTGATTTTTTCTGGGCCCACCCATTTCATGATTTCTGCCTACGCCCCTGAACGGAGGTGGAAGAAGGACAAGCTGCAGGTTTCATTTCTAATTTTAAAGAACCGCTGGGGCCACTATCAAAGCACTGTCAAAGAGTCCAAAAGAGAGTATTTGTCACACATTGTAACGGAAAATTACAAGAACCCCCGTGTATTGTTCAGAACAATTTACTCTGTCCTGAATGTACCACACAGCCTGTTTGTCTGGAAACATCCATTGACTTATGTAACAGTTTTCTGCATTTTTTATTGACAAGGTTGCTTCTGCAAGAGCTCTCATTTCTCCACCCAACTTTGACCCCTCTGTCTCTGCTCCCTGCCCTGCGGTTTTTAACAGATTTGAACCTGCGACTCTGTCACAGTTAGAGGATGTGGTGGCTCATTTGAAACCATCGGGTTCTCCTCGTGATGTGGTCCCCCCCCCCACTTTTTTAAAGAACTTTTTCCTACCTGAAGGCAGTCTGTTCTGACCATTATAAACAGCAGCCTATCCTCCGGTGTTGTCCCTGTTAGTTTTAAACACGCAGTCGTTCAGCCTTTGTTGAAGAAGCCTGGCCTCGACAACACTGAACTATCAAACTTTAGGCCTATCTCCAAGTTGCCATTTTTCTCCAAGATCCTGGACAAAATTGCCTATGCACAACTTTTAACTCACCTTGATGAACATAATATTTCAGAGGTTTTTCAGTCTGGTTTTAAAATGTTGCATAGCACAGAAACTGCCCTTTTAAAGGTTTTTAATGACATTTTAATGGCAAATAAAAGTGGTAACCATGTCATTCTTGTCCTACTTGACCTGACTGCTGCTTTTGATGCAATTGACCACAACATACTGATAAATCGTTTGCAGCAGCTTGTGGGCATCGGTGGTAGTGCCCTGGACTGGTTCAGGTCCTACTTAACTGGTAGGTGCGTTGGCCTCGGGGTTTGTGAGTCCTCCTCCGCTCCACTTTTATATGGGGTCCCACAGGGTTCAATTCTGTATTTGCTTCCCCTGGGGTCCATTCTCAGAAAGCATGGCATCAGCTTCCACTGCTATGCTGATGACAGCCAGCTATATGTCCCCCTAAAGAAAAATGAGGCCTCTTCTCTTCAACCCCTTTTGTCCTGTCTTGAGGATGTTAAAGCCTGGATGGCATTGAATTTTCTTAATTTTAATGAAAAGAAAACAGAGGTGATTGTTTTTGGCCCTAGCAGCTCCTGTTCTTCCTCACCTGTCGATCTGGGGCCTTTGTCAGCCTTTTCGAAATCTACTGTCACAAACTTGGGTTTTAAGACAATTTTAAACTGGACCACCAAATCAGTGCAGTAGTCAGATCAAGTTTCTTTCACTTAAGGCAGCTTGTTAAGGTTAAGCCTTTTCTTGCACATCGGCACTTTGAAACAGCAATCCATGCTTTTTTTACCTCCCGGCTGGATTACTGTAATGCACTTTATTATGGAATTAGCCAGTCCTCCCTTGCACGTCTCCAGCTAGTTCAGAATGCTGCTGCCCGTCTGCTAACTGGTGCACGTAAGAGGGAGCACATTACACCTATCCTGGCCTCCCTCCACTGGCTACCTGTGCATTTTAGAATTCATTTTAAGATTCTTTTATTTGTTTTTAAATCTTTAAATAGCCTTGCCCCGCCCTACCTCTCTGAGCTGGTTCATTGTTACGCCCCTGCTTGCCACCTCTGGTCAGCTGATCAGCTCCTCCTGGAGGTGCTGAGGTGCAAGCATATGCTCAGAGGGGACCGAGCTTTTTCTGTTGTGGTTCCAAAGATGTGGAACGAGTTACCGCTCCACATCAGGCAGGCCTCTATACTTTTTGTTTTTAAAACTAACCTTAAAACCCACTTTTATGCATTGGCTTTTAACCCGGAATGAGATCTTGATCTGTTTTGGTTGTTTTAACTGATTTTACTTGTTTTAGTTTTAGGTTTTTTTTTTTTTTTTTTGTGGAGGGGGGGCTTGTTTTTTTTTTGTTTTTTTTGTACTTTGTGGTTTGTTACATTTTATATGTCCCCTTGTGTACAGCACTTTGTTTCAGCTGCAGCTGTTTTTTTAAGTGCTTTATAAATAAAGTTGATTTCATTTGATTTGAATGGTAGCCCCTAAAAATTGATCCACTCTGCCTTCACTGCGCATGTGTCATTTCAGAACACAGCCGCTTGTCGAAAACAGTCTCTTCACCCAAAGCGGTCAAATGAATTAATGGGATTATTAACCATCAGATGACAACATAAGCCTCTTAAATCATTCTACAGTCAGTTTTAAACAGAAATGAGGCTGTTTTAAGCAGAAACAAGGTGAAAATCAGTGACGCTTTGAAATGAACAACGCGTAGTGAACACATCAGCTAGCAGCTCATTTAGCGGCAGCACTCTGATCTCTTCTGATCGCTTCCTTCATCTTTTACGATGAAATAATGCTGAATTTATGTTGAAATGATTGTTGTACAAAAGTTTCAGATATCTGTCGCTGAGATAGATGATGACTGGAGTGCAGTTTGAAGCAGAATTGAGGTGATAATCAGTGAATTGCAGCTAATGACATATGCGCAGTGAAGGCAGGGTGTACTGATTTTTAGGAGGGACCGTTTGGTGTGCGACACCGACATTCTCTTGGTAAGTAACCTGTTTTGGACTGGCGTCCCATCTGGACGCGTCACCCTACTGATGGGGATAAGAACCAGTGTCGCAGACCTAACGGTCCCCTTAAAAAAATCGGTCCCCCCTGCCTTCACTGCGCATGTGCCAGTCACCGAACGCTCCCCCTAAAAATCGGTCCCCCCGATGACGCGGTTCATGGATTAACACCTCATTTTTGCTTCAAACTGCACTCCACTCATCATCTATCTCAGCGACAGATATCTGAAGCTTTTGTTTTGTTTGTGTTCGCCTCGTTTCTGCTTAAAACTGACTTTAGAATTATTTAAGTGGTTTTACCTTGTCATCTGATGGTTAATAATCCCATTAATCTATTTGATCACTTTGGGTGAAGAGACTGTCTTAGACGAGCGGCTGAGCTCTGAAATGACGCATGCGCAGATGCAAAAGGCGGACCGATTTTTACGGGTGGACCATTTGGTCTGCGACATTGGCACCAAATTCTTCATGCTACTGATCAGGTCGTGGAGAGATGGAAGGCTACAGCCGATCACCTTCTCAGCAGAGGCCACAATGCGCTGCAGTCTGTGTCTGTCCCTGGCTGTGGCCCCGGCGTACCACACCATGATGGAGGAGCAGAGGATGGACTCGATGATGGCCGTGTAGAACTGCACCATCAGCTGGACAGGCAGCTTGGCCTTCTTCAGCAGCCGCAGGAAGTACATCCTCTGCTGGGCCGTCTTGATGAGGGAGCTGATGGTTGACTCCCACTTGAGGTCCTGGGTGATGGTGGTGCCGAGGAAGCGGTGACAGACCACAGTGGTGATGGGGCTGTTGGTGAGGGCGAGGGAGGGCGGGGGGCTGTGGCTTTCCTGAAGTCCATGACCATCTCCACTGTTTTCTGGGCGTTGAGCTCCAAGTTGTTGCTGCTGCACCAGGTCACCAGCCGGTCCACCTCCCTCCTGTAGGCAGACTCATCCCCATCCGAAATGAGTCCGATGAGGGTGGTGTCGTCCGCAAACTTGATGAGCTTTACAGAGTCATGGCTGGAGGTGCAGCAGTTAGTGTAGAGGGAGAAGAGCAGAGGGGAAAGGACACAGCCCTGTGGAGATCCTGTGCTGAGAGCCCGAGTGTTCGAGACATTTTTTCCCAGCCTCACACGCTGACTCCGGTCCGTCAGGAAGTCTGTGATCCACCTGCAGGTGGAGTTGGGCACGTGGAGCAGAGAAAGCTTGTCCTGGAGCTGGAAGGATGGTGTTGAATGCAGAGCTGAAGTCCACAAACAGGATCCTAGCGTAGGTTCCTGGGGAGTCCAGGTGCTGCAGGATGGAGTGCAGGGCCAGGTTTATGGCGTCATCTACAGACCTGATGGCTCTGTAGGCAAACTGCAGGGGGTCCAGGAGGGGGTCGGTGATGGACTTCAAGTGGGATAAAACCAGGCGTTCGAAGGTCTTCATGACTACAGACGTGAGAGCCACAGGCCTGTAGTCATTAAGTCCAGTGACGCGTGGTTTCTTGGGGACTGGAACTATGATTGAGGACTTGAAACAGACTGGAACATGGCATGACTCCAGGGAAGTGTTGAAGATCCCCGTGACGACTGGGGCCAGCTCATCAGCGCAGTGTCTCAGGGTGGCAGGAGAGACACAGGCTGGGCCCGGGGCCTTACGTGGATTCAGCCTTTTGAAATGTCTCCTCACGTCCTCCTCTTGGACCGAGAGGGCAACAGGGGGAGTGGGGAGGGCAGCAGTGAGAGGGGGGAGGTCCAGAGTGTTTGAATATCCAGTTGTGTGGTGGGTGGGGAGGTGTGAGTCCTTGTCTTCAAAGCGTGAATAGAAGACGTTCAGGTTGTTGGCCAGCTTGAGGTCGTCAATAGAACGAGGTGCTTTGGGCTTGTAATTGGTGATCTCTTTCAACCCCCTCCACACAGAGGCCGAGTCGTTGGCAGAGAACCTTTGCTGCAGACGTGAACTGTACATGGATTTAGTCTTTGCCACCTCCTTGCTAAATCTGTACTTTGCACCTCTATAGCTGTCTCTGTCTCCTTCTCTGAAAGCCACCTCTTTCTGCTGATGGAGCTGCTGGAGTTTAGGTGTGAACCAGGGCTTGTCATTGTTATATCTCACCCTGGTACGCTGTGGGATGATGCTGTCTTCACAGAAATGAATATATGACGTCACAGTGTCCGTGTAGTCATCTAGACTGTCTGTTGAAGCCTCAAACATATCCCAATCCGTGGTGGCCAAGCATGCACGTAGCTGCTCTACAGCTTCATTGCTCCACACTTTAGACGTCCTCACAACAGGTTTAGAGAGTTTAAGTCTCTGTCTGTACGTGGGGATCATGTGGACCATCACGTGATCTGAGAGTCCCAAAGTTGCACAGGCCACCGCGTGGTAGGCGCCGCAGACTGTCGTGTAACAATGATCTAACGTGCTCCCTTCTCTGGTCGGGCATTTAACAAACTGTTTGTATTTTGGTAATTCCTGACTGAGATTCCCTTTGTTAAAATCACCGAGAATTATAACAAGAGAGTCCGGAAAGTCTCTCTCCACGCTCATAATCTGATCCGCGAGCGCGCGCTCGGCCTCGTGCACGTCCGCGCTCGGTGGAATATACACAGAGCAAAGTATGAAAGAGTTAAACTCACGTGGAGAGTAGAACCTTCTGCAGTTTATGAGGAGATATTCCAGAGAGGGACAGCAGTGTTGGGAGATCACAGTCACATCCAAGCACCAGGCGTTGTTGATATAGAAGCAGAGTCCTCCCCTCTAGTTTTTCCACCAGAGAGTGCTCGGTCTCTGTCTGCGCGGAGGAGTTGGAATCCCTCTAGTTGGAGCGCGCAGTCCGGTGTCTGTGCATTTAACCACGTCTCCGTGAAGCACAGTACACAAGATGAGGAGAAATCTCTATTCTTCTTCATCAGCAGTGCCAGCTCATCCATCTTGTTGTGGAGTGAGCGGACGTGGGAGAGAAATATCCCAGGTAGGGGCGTGCGCGTGCCCCTTCGTCTGAGGAGCATGAGAGCTCCAGCTCGTTTTCCTCTCCGCCGTCGTCTCACTTTTTTGGCCAAAAAGTGAACCAGTTCAGCTGCAGGCACTAAAAAAACTGGCGTAATGTCCGTGGGTGTTGATGATTTGATGTTTAGAAGCTCCTCGCGGGTGTAGGGACACGATGACACACAATTCACGCACAAAAACAGACAAAACAGGGAGCACCAGAATACCAGGGCGCCTTCACGTGGCACCATCTTTCAATTACATTGTCTCAGTCCACCCAGCTTTACATGGATGCCAGTCTTGGCTGGGAAAGTTACTATAACACCTCATCATCAGCATTGCCACAGTTACTTTGAAAATGTACTTTAATAGTTACTTTTTTATTTACTTTATACAGTTACTTTATACAATTACTTCATTTGCAGCTTTATGCAGTTACTTTATTAGGAGCTGCTGACAACTTGTATCTCTTAAGTAATGTAACTAATAAGGTAACTAGTAATCTATCTTGGTTATTCTTAAGATTGAGTAATCAACAAAGTGACTAATCATTACTTAATCTTAAAAAATACCAAGTTAGATTACTGGTTACTTTATTAGTTACATTCAGTTTTATTTGTTACATTCAGCTGCTGCTGACAAGTTGTAACAATATAAAGTAACTGTAAAATGTAACTGTTTAAAGTAACTAATAACGTAACTTTTCAAAGTTACTGTGGCAACACTGCCAGTGTCGAAGATGTCTGAGGTTCTAGAGAACTGATCTTATATATTACACTTGAGCTTGACATACAAAGTCTTCCTAAAGATATTGCAGACAAAAAAAAAATCCAAAAGGCTCACTTCTGGAGGCTACAATTAGAGTAAAGGTGTACCCAATATCAAGCTTTTCTGAGGTCTTACTGAGGTGATTTTGTGTACCAAGTTTAAGCTTCATTTATGAGTCTGTCAAGAGATTGCATACACAGCTTTTTCCAAGACGCTGCTTCCTAGTGGCCATAATTACAATTGGAAAGTGCCCGATGTTGAATTTGTCCGAGATCTTAGTGAGGTGAACCCAGTGTACGAAGTTTCGCCTTCATACACAAAATCTTAATCAAGACATTGTGCACACAAGGTTCCTGAGACTCTGCCCCCTGGTGGCTATAATACCAGTGGAAATACACCCAATGTTGAACTCAAGGTCTCACGTACACATCCACCACATAGACAAACGCCTGCTCAGACAGACACACGCGGAGACGAGCGGTGCCTCAACCTGTTCTGCCTTCAGCAAAACAGCTACTAATCAGCAAACTCATTTTAACCTTGACCTTTCTGTCTGTGTCCATGTTTTATTTCACTGCCTCAGGATTTTCTGACATGTTTTAAATATTTTAAACTCCTGTATGAAGGATATTTTTGGGTATTTTATAAATGGTATATTTGACAAAAAAAGTAGAATTAGACAAAAATTCTTTTTTGTCTCATAAGCTGCTGCTGTGAAAAGAGGAAGTTATTTGACTCGCGTGGAAAGGAGGGGGAGCATTTGGCAGAACACTAGATCTTTTTCGGAGACAAAGGGGCTTCAGTGTTTTGTAAGCATACTGTCTCCGCACGTTAAAAGATAACAGGACTAACTGTGATTAAATCACAGTGGTGTCACAAGTTCAGACAAATTAACAGAAGCCTGCAGCCCGAGGCTGTTCACATTTTGAAGTGCACTGAGTAGGTCAAGGCGTTCTGCTCCAGTTTTCAAAAAAATCTGAACAAAATACTGGTTCATAATGGTTTTGTGGAGAAGCTGTCTGGAGCCGTTCAAGGTAGCTCAGAGATTGTACAAGGAAACACGTTCACTGATAAGAAGCAGTGATTTCAGTCACATATCTAGTTGCAGAGCTCCAGGAGAACATGTTTCAGAATGCACTTCGGTAACTGATGTCAAGAACAGCAACAGCTGCTGTGCTTTGTTCATGCAGCAGTGACCAACTTCAGTAGTTTTATGCATGATTACATTGGCACTGATGTTGCTTTTTGCTGGCTCTACCTACAAAGCCTTTGCTCATGATAGATTTCAGGAATCTGTAAAAATTAACGGTTGGAAAAAAAAGAGTATACTATTATTTAAATGATTTACAGTTGACGTGGTGCTGTTCACAAAAATGGGGCCTGGTGCAAACATGCTGCAGGACCGGCTAGCCAGATGCACTGCAGGTAGGCCTGACTTTGGCGGTGCTTAAATTGCCCTCATATTTTCACTTTGAGCAGAAGCGGGAAAATACGGAACCCGGGAGAGGTAACTTAAAGTGATTTTTTTTCTGACCATGATAATTTGTGCGCACATTTTCCTTTAATTGAGCCCACAAATTAATAAAATGTGCTCTCAAATTAATAAAACATGCGCACGTTTTAATGGCCGTGATAATTCGTGCGCACGTTTTAATGGCAGTGATAATTCGTGCACACGTTTTCCTTTAATCGAGCCCTCGAATTAATAAAACGTGCACACGTTTTCCTTTAACTGAGCCTTCGAATTAATAAAACGTGTGCACGTTTTCCTTTAATCGAGCCCTCAAATTAATAAAATGTGTGCACGTTTTCTTTTAATTGAGACCTCGAATTAATAAAACGTGCGCACGTTTTCCTTTCATTCAAAATTAATTTCATAATATGACCTAAATTGTCATCCTCACGACGGGGAGACGCTTCGCCCTCAGCATCCTTTTTAATGTGCTTAAACTCCAGTTGATGCCATGCTGGATAGCTGGAGTTCTCTGTATGTCCTTGTGCGCCCAAACCATGATGATACACTCTGACCACATCTATTTCTAAAGGAATCACACTGTCTGCTGGTTTGTTGGCTAATAGCCAACATTTATGTGTCACAACAATATTGAATGCACGTTTGTGCACACAATGTAATAAAACGAGCGCACAATATAACAAAACATGCGCACAATATAATAAAACGTGCGCACAATATAACAAAACATGCGCACAATATAATAAAACGTGCGCACAATATAATAAAATGTGCGCACAATATAATAAAATGTGCGCACAATATAACAAAACGTGCGCACAATATAATAAAACATGCGCACGTTCTCTCCACATGCAAAACATTTTGCAATGACACTTCCACGGCTCCGTAGGAAAACATCAAATAAAGATAGCAAGAAGAGTTCATCTGCCTGACGTACTGTAGCAGACATCATGCTATACCAATGAATAAGATATTGTCCAACACAGGTGCAAAATATTTCTACTACTTTTTGTGCAGTCATGTCTGTGAAAGATGCATTGGTACAAAGTGGTTTACTTCAAAAATGTTAGAATTATTCAGGATCAAATATTGTCTATGATTTTCCTGTGGCACCTTTGGGTGGGACTAAAAAAAAGTGATGTACATTGTTTTTGTAAATGTGATTTATGGTATACAGTCCCCAGAAGTGTACTCAACAATATTTCTTGTGGTCTAGTGTTACCAAAATAAATAAATAAAATCACAATATATTGCAGTTCCAAACTCCAATACCTGTAGAGTTACATTTCATAAGAATCGTGAGTTCATAAGTAATTCATAAGTATCATGACATCAGCCCAACCCTACTAAAAATACACCTCAGAACCTGATCACTTAGGTTTGCAAGCTAATGATTGCTGGTCGAAGTTACCACAAAAACAAAAGCAGTACTTAAAATGGCACCACTCACTGTTACTAGTCTAAAAGTTGGTCATGACATGCCCTTGTTTCAGCTGCCTGCTGTGTCACTGTAAATGTGATGGTACTTGAGTTATCAGTACTTAGTAAACTGCTGGTGGGTATTTACCAGGTTAGTGTGACATTATTTCTTCAGTTATGCCCTTTGCAACTCTGGTTTCTTGAGGTGTAACATATACTGCCCCCAAGATTCAGTACAAATTACAGTTTCGAAATCATGGTACAAATCCATCCATCCATCCATCCATCCATCCATCCATCCGTCCATCCATTTTCTTCCGCTTTATCAGGAGTCGGGTTGCGGGGGCAGCAGCTCAAGCAAAGCCGCCCAGACCTCCCGATCCACACACACCTCCCCCAGCTCCTCCGGGGGAACCCCAAGGCGTTCCCAAGCCAGCCGAGAGATGTAGTCCCTCCAGCATGTCCTGGGTCTTCCCAGGGGCCTCCTCCCAGTGGGACGTGCCCGGAACACCTCTCCAGCGAGGCGTCCAGAGGGCATCCGGAAAAGATGCCCGAGCCACCTCAACTGACTCCTTTCGACGTGGAGGAGCAGCGGCTCAACTCCGAGCTCCTCATACTGTACTGTATATAGAACAAAAGACAAACTCAAAATTTAAAAGATGGAGTAATATAGCTTGAAATGTTTACTGATTAGCGTAACAATCTACAGTTTCCACATCCCAAACATTAAGTATATAATTTTTACCTAACATTTTGTGGAATCTCATTTAAAACATCTGGAAAAATTAATTCATAGTCAGCAGTGATGCCGGTAACGCGTTACTTAGTAACGCGTTACTCTAATCTGACCACTTCTTTTAGTAACGAGTAATCTAACGCGTTAATCTTTCCAAGTCAGTAATCAGATTAAAGTTACTTCTCCATGTCACTGTGTGTTACTATTATTTTTCATTGTGGGTCGATAGCAGCATTAAACTTGGTCCGTGGGCACGGGGTCGGGGTTCGACTGAACGTCCCACTTTAAGCGAGCTGTGAGCTTTTCATCCGCGGTTTTTTGCAGCTGCTCGACTCGTCCTCACCTCTTGAAGGGCGGTGATCAGCACACCTGCACTGAGCTTTACGAAGACATTTTTATACTTTTTTCCTTCTTTATTTAGAATTCTGAGCTGAGCTGCTCCGTATCGTCTCATTAAAAACAGCTGATCCTCGGCGACGCGTCAACTAACACTATTTTCCACTCAAATGCACCTAAACTCTCTTTCTGAGGACCACATGATGTGAAAACGCAATAAAACTTTCTTACCTGTAAATCTGGTCCTGTTTTCTGCATAAATAAATGTTATCCATTCTTTGTGCTCAAACGCCAAAGCAGGGGCGAATCCAGATGGGATGGGGGCGTGGGGGAGGGATGTGCCCCCCCCCACAACACCCCTAGATTAAAGGTCCACTTTTGAAGCCGTTTTTTACTACAACTACTAATATTGCTTAAAATAATAATAATTTCGACAAGTAAAATGTTTAGAGAGAATTTAAATGTTAGAAAAATGTTAGAATTTAATAGTTACATTTATAAACAATGTAGGTTTGAAATTGCAAGTTTTACTGTTACAGTGCTGTCAACAGTTAAATATGAGGTCAAGAAAGAGGTCTTTATTTTACTTTTTATAAAACAAGTATTTATTTTCATTGAAGTCAAGAAAGGGTGACTATAAAGTGAGTTTTGGCAAAACAGGTATCATTGTCATGTTGACGTGGGTTGTTGTCGGCAGCTGGGGAAAGTAACTAAAAAAGTAACTAGTAATCTAACTTAGTTACTTTTACAATTGAGTAATCAGTAAAGTAACTAAGTTACTTTTTCAAGGAGTAATCAGTAATTGGATTACTTTTTCAAAGTAACTGTGGCAACACTGATAGTCAGTGTTGTAAACCGCACAATTCTTCATGGTACACAAACCATAGTTCAGTATATGTATTGTGGCAGAAAATTTTGCTGTTTGGTTTCATGATTTTTTGTAGCACCCCTACTGGCTCCAAACATTCATAAGCATATGCTTATTCAGGCAACAACTTATCTTATTTTTCCAAGGCGTTTTGGTCCAGTAGAATAAATACCAGACCTACACAACATTGTAGACATTGATATTCATACGTTTTTGACTGTATGACAGAAATACTATTCACCATTTATACCACCATAATACAATTTCTTCTCTCTGGCTAAGATTTTAACTTCCTTGTCCTCAAACGTGTGGTTAGTGTCTTTCAGGTGGAGATGAACTGCAGACTGAGGTCCACTGGCAACCTCTCTGCGGTGCTGGTATAGCCTCGTGTAAAAGTTGCTTCGTCTCTCCTATGTAGTGTTCATTACAGTTTTCCTGACATCTGATATGATGACACTACATTGCTCTGTTTGTAACTAGGGATCCTGTCCTTAGGGTGAACTAATTTCTGTCTCAAGGTGTTGACTGGTTTAAAGTAAACTGGGATTTTGTGCTGTCTGAAGATCCTGTGTAGTTTTTCCCCTACTCCTGCTAAATAAGGGAGAGACACTCCTCTTCTTCTTGTCTCCGTCTCCTGTCTATCTGGTCTCTTTGTTTTCTGGGACTTCTGCACTTTGTCCAGGGACCAACGTGGGTACCCACATACTGTGAGGGCTTTCCGTACAAGTTGTTGCTCTTTAGCCCTTCCCTCTGCAGTTGTGGGCACCTGTAGGTCTCTGTGTTGAAGAGTCCTGATCACCCCGAGCTTGTGTTCAAGGGGGTGGTTTGAGCCAAAGAGCAGATATTGGTCAGTGTGAGTGGGTTTTCTGTAAACCTCTGTCTGAAGCTGCCTGTTCTCTCCAATCGTAAGTTAAAATCTTAGCCAGAGAGAAGAAATGGTTTGAGAGAGGTGTCAAGGAAGCATTCTTTGTAAAACAGTTGAAACCCAGCCTTAACCGTGGAGCGGGTCTCAGACACGCTTTGTCCCCTGTTTACAATGTGGTACTCAGGTCAAAGCAGTTTCAGTCTTTTGTTCATGGTAATGAGTCATTCACGTCATCAGGAGAGAGTCGTCAAGGGAGCCATCAGGGGAGGCTTCTGTCCTGTCATTAGGAGAGTGCTAACTAGAGCACAATAGGTGCTAATTAGAGCTATTGTTTAGTCACTAGCCTATAGCAGTCAGCCTCTCGGTAGGTGGGGTCTGGTTAGGTTAAAAAACTCCAGCTTTTGTTGGCTTCTGGTTTATTCTTCTCTACAAGAGTCAAGACAGAAGTCAGACTACCAGAGCAAGAATTTTAGCTGAGGAAGCTTCTGTGATTTGAAGCGAAACGTCCTCACGTCAAGCAACCCAGTCCAGTCGAAGATTCAAGCTTCTCTACTATTAATATTTGAGTTTAAAAGGTTGACTTGGAATCATATGCTATCTTTTAGTCATTTAGACACATTTTAATTAGTATGAAAAATGACTTTCCATCGTATTTATATAGCGCATGTCCCAGTGGTCATCAGTGGAGGGTACTTTGCTAGTGTACTCCATGTGACTTTTGACCTCTACCATTTGTACCTTCCAGCTCCCAGTGCTCCCAGCTTCATCCATTTCAGTGAGCTTACCACCACCTCAGTCAACGTGTCCTGGGGTGAACCAACCTACCCCAACGGGATCATTGATGGCTATCGTCTGATCTATGAACCATGCACACCGGTAGATGGTAAGCCCTTATGCTTTCAGCCATCATGCCTTCATCTACTCAACATGGCTGCTGACTTCCGAAAATCTTTTTGCATATTGCACACTCCATTGGGATTGCTAATAATTAAACCAGGCTCTAGAGTTTGGCTGTTCTTTAAAAGGGGTCATATTATACAAAATCAGGTTTTATCTTCCTTTTCCAGTTACATAGGTGTGGGGTTCCATTTTAAACATCCTAAAGGTCTTGCCATTCTTTAGGCACTGCAAGCAGCTTTGCCTTTCCATTTAAGATAACAGGCATTAAACAGGGTATCTCTGAAAGACCTGAGAATGGGATTTGTCACTGCTGCTTCTCCTCAGTGATGTTTTTAGTGGGCAGTTTTTGCTGTCTGTTTTGAGGACACCTGGTAATTAAGGAATAACACCCTTGTGTCTGATGTTTTGCGGACATTAATGCTCAATTTTACGGTCGCAAATTGAGTTTTACCGGTGATGCGTTAGCGGAGCCTGTAAAATGGCTATTTTCAACCGTAATCCAGCATTAACATCCACAAATCATCAGACCAGACCCAAGGGGGTTATTCCCATTGTAATCCAATTCCAACGTTTGCACAGATTCGTGTCCACCACTGAAGGCTACATCTTAATCCGCATAATAATATAGTTCGGTAAAAATGTTACACAAACAAAGGGTGTGGTCGACTCATCAAAGTTTACTGTGGCAACAGCATCTTCATGCCAAAGTGGAAATTCTGTGAGCAGAATCCACATAACTGCTTTCGTATGGTAGCTTAAATTTATCCATTTCGATGTCGTTGCTCCACCAGTTGTTTTATTTTTCTTCTTCTTCTTCTTCTTCTTGTTTAATGGCAGTTGGCAACCTTTCGCTCTCAGCTGGCAGCACCATTATTGACGTCTGTGTAGCAATGCGTGCTGACAGGGCATGGAGTAACACATTAAATGAGAAACGGTTTTAATATTTGCCACCGTTTACGCAATATTTTATGGTCTGAAATCTCACATGATTAACCGATCAGATTTGCGGAAAAATTTAATTGGATTAGAATACTATATATTTGGTTACCTAGAATGAGTATAATATAACCCCTTTAAAGATGTTTGACTTGGTGAAACTCTTGCAGTGTTCTAACCATCACTCTGTCATCGTAACCTTTCTAGCATGTCTTCTACTATCATGACAAATAATACACGACTATGCATATTTCCCACTACTAATTCCATTACCAGTGTGTCGGTGTGTTTGCCTGCATAGTGTGTGCCTGGCTTGTGTAAGATCTGTTGCAAATGTGGTGTGTTTGTCTAGAGTCTTCAGTGGCCTGTGCCGACTGTCTTCACTCCCCCTCCCCCCCAGGCATCAGTAAGACAGTGACAGTGGACATGAAGGGGAGCGGCCCACTCTGGCTGAAGCTGAAAGACCTGGCCAATGGCATCACATACAATTTTCGGATCCGGGCCAAGACGTTCATCTACGGGCCTGAGGTGGAGGCCAACATCACCACTGGCCCAGGAGAAGGTAGTGAGTGTGATGCTTGCTGATGAGCTGTGGTGGTAGTGGACTAAAGCTTATTGAAGGGGGAGTTATCATCAGAAGGTGATAGGTTCAGTTCCCAGATCAGGCAGGGGAAAATAACAAGAATGACCTGGAACATGATCCTTAATGACCAGGATGTTTCCAGTGTGCAGCTGCAGGTTCTCTCCTCTATAAATTAAATGAGGAAGCCACTGAGTTCACACAACATATCCTAAATAGAGGAAGTAATGACGTTAATACTACAATTCCTTTGTAAAAATATTGCCATTTGAACAGTTATAAACTGCATCTGAGATCAGACTTGTTGTAAAGGTCCCTCAGTCTTATTTAAAGGCCGTAAATGTGACAGCAGATCAGAACAGGAAAATTACAGTAATGCAGAAAGAATTACACAAAGATTTGGACACATACTCCCATTAAACTGAATGAGAACGTCTATCCAAACATTTGACAGGTATTGTATGTTCAAGTATAAACAAGAGGTACAACATGTTGAGTGATTTTCCATCGAAGTACAATCTAATTGTCACTGTTTGATATTATAGGTTGTTACAGTGTGGAAGGAAATAGCAGAAATGTACCAAAACAACTGTCAACACATTCAGTCTGTCATGTTTAAAATTGTATCCACTGCACTTGACAGACCCATAATGGGAAAATTATATTTCCGCTGTTAAGAACTGGTCAGATATAGCAAGAACTAAAAAGATTAAAGTCCCTTTACTCCTATGCAACCATACCATAGCAACACTCCTGTTGCACTATGTAGTCCAAATTAGGTATGCCAGTAAATAAGTCCTATGTCAGCCCTCAGGCCCATTGATGCCAGTGCTTATTCCCGGATACCATAGTAGCATGAAGTGGATGATCGTCAACACCAAGGCCAGTACCTATTTACAGCTTTGTAGACTAGGTCAGTGTAGATGAAGGGTCTTGTCCAAGGACTTAAGAGGTAGCTTGACAGTGAATTGAACCCGGGTCTACATATTTATAGCCCAAGTCCTACTGTGAAGTGTACACATACATGCTCTGCCTGAAGTACCTGTGATGTAAATATCATCTGTTTACAATCACTACTACTGAGATATAATGATTTCCAAAATACATATATATATATTCCCCCAATTACATGTCAGTGTTTGCACAAAACTTACCCTGAAATCTTATCAGTTTGACTCCTGTTGTATGACCTTTGTTGTTAATATTAATGTCTGCCAAGTATTAATCTTGTCATCATGTCTTAAATACTGTTCAAAACATACAGAAAATATTAACAGTGTGTACATTGAACTGGATATGTTCCAATTTCACGCAATTCTAAACACGACGTGTGACTGAATTGTATATTTGACCAGCAGAGACAATCTGGATCTATATTTCACAGGAGCCCCAGGACCCCCCGGAGAACCCTTTATCACACGGTATGGTTCAGCCCTGACTATCCACTGGGCCAGCGGAGACCCAGGCCGTGCTCCTATCACACGCTACGTCATCGAGGCCAGACCATCAGGTTTGTGCCACCAGATGTTCATCAGTTTTCCAGTGATTAGCTGTTGTCTCTGTGGAATTTTAATGGCTTATTGATTATTGCCCTGCATTTGAGATAAATAGGTTGTAATTGACAGCCTTTCCATAGAATTAAGAGGGGGTTGGATGCTCAGAGGGAGAGATGGGCTTCACCTATTTTAAGTAAAAAAAATAGGTGTGAGTACTTGGTCCCAAAATTTAAGGAGGGTTGGCGAAGGCTGTTGATGATGACAGGTAGTGACTGATGATGTCATCAGTCAGGATGATGACTGCCTAGGGGATGATGAAAACCATTAACCCAATGCCGCAGGCTGTGCTCCCCCCATCCTTCTCTTATCCATATGCTTCTAAGTAAATTACATCAGGTTTTCCTACTTTGCCAAAGTTCACCAGCAAGAAGGATGATCTCTGATTTGCGTACTCCATTAAAACACTGATGTTTACAAGCCCCCAACATGTAATAAATGATCTCTTGCAGGATTTCCAAAGCAGGCTACTTCATTTGAAATATGGTTACTCTGCTGTTTATGATGTAGATTTGGATGCTGAAAATTTTATGGGTGCAGTGAAATTGATGGATTGTGTAATATTTACTGGAATTATAAATTACCCTTGTAGCTGCCAAATAGAATGGCACTTTATAGCAGACAAACCAACAGCCTGTTATCTGAGACTTATTGGCATTGTTCAGATGTTTTACACCTTTCCAAGACACTTTTGATCCATTTCCTCTCTGATTCTGTTCTAGATGAGGGTTTGTGGGATATTCTAATCAAGGACATTCCTAAAGAAGTAACATCTCACACATTCAACATGGATATACTGAAGCAAGGGGTCAGCTATGACTTTCGGGTAATTGGAGTGAACGACTATGGCTACGGCTCTCCAAGTTTACCGTCTCCTTCTATATCAGGTAAGACTTTTTATATTTTTTGATAAATTCTTTATGAAACACAATTTATTTCCCTGTGGCTGTGGAGCTCAAATTCAGAGATAAGCCCCCACCTGAGAAAGGGTCCAGACCAATTCAAAAGGCATGAAAAATGTTCACAATTAATAAATTGGACGTGACAACGGGCATCTATCTTGC
Source organism: Thalassophryne amazonica (assembly GCF_902500255.1). NCBI lineage: Eukaryota > Metazoa > Chordata > Actinopteri > Batrachoidiformes > Batrachoididae > Thalassophryne > Thalassophryne amazonica. Next base: position 37,688,809 of record NC_047120.1, read on the forward strand.
CGATGTGTAGCACAGTTTCAACAGCACACAGTGCAAGGGCATTTAGGATTTGATCAACTGCACTTTGCAGTGTACGTAGTGAAAATGTTGAGCATAAAATAAGGAACAGGGTGCCAAGGTGTTATATTTAGACCCTATCTGGGACCATATTCTGGTGCAGTGGTGGGCACAGGTCCGCTAATCCGTTAACCGCTAATTAGCGAAGCTAACTTTTTTGTTAGCGAATTAGCTTTTCAGCTAACTTCAAAAACCATCAGTGAACCAATTAGCTTCCGATAAATTTAATTCTGTTAACTTTTAGGCCGCTAACGTTTATTTTTTTGCATAGTTAGTAATGGTGAAAAACATTTATAAACCCTGTTGGCTCCTGTCTGAGCTTTTGATTCAGATGGAAAAGCACTATATAAATGTAGTCCATTTACTATCCATTCCAATCTTGCCAATTTACCTATGTATGTGCTGTAGCCATGTGAAACATGGGCATCCCCTTGGCCTTCTCCAGCAGCTGGTGTCCTCAACATGGTACATATATGCTGGATCATGCCCAGGGAAAGATGTAACATGGCCAAATTCTTGTGCCTGCTATTCCCTCACAGTGCAAGTGATATTTCTCATAGTAGTCTCCCTAATTAACCATTTGTTTGGCACAGAGTTATTCCAGTCATATCCAAGGATTGTCCAAAGTTACAGTACCTAGTACCAAAGACATCCAGCCATCACCTTGGGTCACTGGTTAGTGTCCTAGTCTGACAACCAGAGTAAAACAAGAAGTACCAGGATCTTGTATATTTGGGCTTCCATTCTCCTTTAAAGATATTGGGATTGCAAAACACCTCTGTCCAGATGCACCCAACACTGGATCTGGACCATCCCTTGACGAGTCCTGATCATCTCCACCTCTGGACCCAAGAGGAGGAAAACCATTTTTGCTTTTTTTTTCCATTATTTTTTTAATTAATTGATTTATTTTTACTTTGGTTATTAGTTCAGTTTTGTAGTAGTTTGGGCCCACAGTGTGAAAATGACAACTGCATCATTTGGGGACTGGCACTGACACTTGCTGCTTTGCATCATGTGTAAGACAGACTGCAGACCAGGTGGTTCTGGAGGACAGAACTGCCAGTGTACAACAGTGTTTGAGTCTAGGTTTGTATTTCACACTATCTGTCTGTGTCCTTGGATTAAATGCCAGCCTGTCTCTGAAAATATTTCTTAGAACATTAAAAAAGTGTAAATTGCAGATGTGTTGTGTGTGTGTGCATTTACAAAAGGCACACAGAGAGCACATTGTGCTTGTGGAGGCACAAAGCGTTATTCACCTCTTCGAAAATGATGAATACACTTGTTAATCATGAATCCAAATGAGCTTTGCATCATTCTGAAAAGTTATCCTGGTCATCATGACTGTTTCAGTAGCTGTTTTTCTGGAAAGGAAATGCTATGACTGTGCATTTGCATTCCAAATTTAAAATTAACATAGAAATACTTGCAAATATTTACAAGAATTACATTTTTCTGGTTGTTTCTCAACATCTGACTCTTAGACCCCATTTACACCTGATGTTAAAAGCTGCTTATGCTGATCGAATTGGAAACTTGACGACATGAAAGTACAGCTTTAAAATATAGCCAAAAGGGCAGATTATCCTGTGATTGGCCATACTACCTCCAGACACGTTTTAGTCCCAATTGCAAATTGTGCCATGATTGCCATGACCCATGAATGCCTGCATCATCCATTCTGTTTTTTTGAATTTCAACTCCCAACCAGTGTTAGGTTTTATAGGCAATCCAGTTTAAAACTTGTGCCAAATCAATATGGAGGTCCACCTTGGATTTGCTGTGGCGACCCCGAGTGAAAACATGGGAGTAGCTGAAGGGACCTACTATACAATAAAGTAATATGCCATGTAATAAAATGAACACATTTACTGAAATGTATTTAAAACTTCATACAAAAGCATTTGTTGGTAATGACAGCTTCAAGACTCACTGGTCGCATGCATTGCTCAGGTGTGATTTTGGCCCATTCTTCCACACAATGAGTCTTCTAATCTTGAAGGTTCTGTGGTCCTCTTCTATGAACTCTTATCTTTAGTTCTTTCCATAGATTTTCTATTAGATTCAAGTCAGTTGATTGGCTGGACAGTTTTAGTAGCTTTATGTTCATTCTCTGGAACCAGTTGAGAGTTTCCTTGGCTGTGTGTTGGAGCTCACTCTCTTGCTGAAATGTCCACCCTCATTTCATCTTCATCATCCTGGTAGATTTTTATCAAGAGTGTCTGTGTACATTTTTCATTCATCTTCCTTGATTATATTAAGGTATTAATTATATGAAGGTCGCCAGTGCCGTATACTGAAAAACATGTGGTGTTTTTGGGGTGATATCCAGTGCCATATACGAGGTCTGTTAGAAAAGTATCCGACCTTATTATTTTTTTCAAAAACCATATGGATTTGAATCACGTGTGATTACATCAGACATGCTTGAACCCTCGTGGGTATGCGAGAGTTTTTTCACGCCTGTTGGTTACGTCATTCGCCTGTGGGCAGTCTTTGAGTGAGGAGTCGCCCACCCTCTCGTCGTTTTTTCATTGTTTAGGAATGGCTCAGAGACTGCTGCTTTGTTTGATAAAAATTTTTTCAAAAACTGTAAGGCACAACTGAGTGGACACCATTCGATAAATTCAGCTGGTTTTCGGTAAAAAATTTTAACGGCTGATGAGAGATTTTGGTCTGGTAGTGTCGCTTTGAGGACGGCCCACGGCGCCTGATGGCGATCTGCGCTTCAAGGCAGCAGCGTCTCGCCGTTTCAAGTTGAAAACTTACACATTTCAGGCTCTGTTGACCCAGGAAGTCGTCAGAGAACAGAGAACTTTCAGAAGAAGTCGGCATGAGGAGTTTATTCGGACATTCCATTGTTAACGGACATTTTGTAATGAAAGAACGTGCGGGCAGAGTCGCATGTCGGGCCGGACCCGACCGCGGGGGGTCGCGACAGGAAAAACACCTCCGTTGGAAACCTTAACGGACAAGTTGGAACATACCCAAGCTGTTAAACAATTTCTCAGTTACTCACTTGTTGAAAGCCATCAAAAGCCGCCTGAATTTTACAAATGGTTTTCAACATGGAGGTGTTTTTCCTGTCGCGGCGCACACAGATTCGCCGAGTCGTCACGGAAACGACTCGACGAATTTGCGCGCACGTCTTTCATTACAAAATGTCCTTAAACAGTGGAATGTCCGCATAAAGTCCTCATGCCGGCCTCTTCTGAATCTTCTCTGTTCTCTCACGACGTCCTGGGTGAATTAAGCCTTAAATTAGGATGTTTTCAGGTCGAAACAGGCCGACGACGGCGCCTGGAAGCGCTGCGCGACGTCCCGCTCCGTGGGAAGTCCTTACAGCGACAGAAACACCCCATAATCTCTCATCAGCCGTTAAACGTTTCACCAAAAACCAGCTAAATTTCTCGAATAGTGTCCACTCGGATATTCCTCACAGGTCCAGAAAAAATTTTGATAAAGCAACGCGCGCCGTCTCGAGCAGCGTGTGAAACAAAGGAATTCAGCCGAGAGGGCTGAACCACATCTCACTCAAGGCCTGCCCACAGGGAAATGACATCACCGACACGCGTGAAAAAACCCACACATGCGCACGAGGGTTCAAGCATGATTGGTGTAATCGCACGTCATTCAAATCCATATAGTTAAAAAAAAAAATAAAAGTGTCTGTTTCTTATCTAATAGACCTCGTGTATATTATGGCATCCAAAGAGTTCAATTTTGGCCTCATCTGACCAGACTATATTCTCCCAGTATTTCACAGGCCAAATGTTGTACAGCAAACTTTGAACAAGCTTCAACATGCTTTTTCTTCAGCAATGGAGTCTTGCATGGTGAGCCTGCATACAGGCCGTGGTGGTTGAGTGCATTACTTATTATTTTCTTTGAACCAATTTTACCTGCTAATTCTAGATCTTTTTGAAGCTTTCCACAAGTGGTCCTTGGCTCTTGGACAACACTTATTTGTGCTTTGTGTGAAGGGGCCCGAAACAATGCCATCAGTACTGTATGTTTTGCAACAATAGGTTTGCAAAGATCTCGATAGAACTCTTTGCTTTTACCCATCATGAGATGTTTCTTGTGTGACACCTTGGTAATGAGACAACTTTTTATAGTTGGGACTAAACCAACTGATGTTAATTTGCACTGACAAGGGTAGGATTGCTTTCTGGTTACTGATAGATTTTAGCTGGGGTCTTGGCTTTCCATGGCTTTTTGCATCTGACCTTCCTTTAGGTGTTCAATAGTTTTTTTTTTCCCTGTGTCATTGAGCATGATTACACATAACTTAATTTATGGACATCTATGGTTTGATTTCTTTGTACTGCTGTGTAGGTGTGTGTTATATATATATATATATATATATATATATATATATATATATATATATATATATATATATAAAATTCACATTTTCCCATCCAAAACATAATTGTAATCTATTTTGCTTTCAATTTGACTATCATTATAGACTACAACTTATTTATTTATTTGAAGTGCATTTCATTTTCTGATAATGCTATTACAAAATCGTTTTAAATTGGTCATTTTAATTATTTAGTGTCCCTGCATTATGTAGCAGTACAATATTTTGCTTGCACCTGGAGGTGTGACAGAACACATTTGTGAAGCACTCGTCATTCAGACATCATAGTTGTGCTGTACAATTGTGAATGATCTATTTTCTGTTGTTTCTCTAGCCCAGAAAGTTGCACCATTTTATGAGGAGTGGTGGTTCCTGGTCGTGGTGGCTCTGGTGGGCCTCATCTTCATCCTCCTGCTGGTTTTTATTCTCATAATTAGAGGACAAAGTAAGAAGTATGCAAAGAAGTCTGAATCAGGTAAATGTACACCCTCACCCAGTGCGCATTACATTTTAAAATGTGGACTTCTGCTGTACTTATGTACAAATGCCAAGAGCAGCCATACTTCAGGTAATTTGTTAATGCACTGATGTCAAACTCATGAGTTTATTCATTTGTGATAATAAACCTTATTATTTCCTGGTGATAAGTTATCTTGTTATCTCGAGGTAACAAACATATATATATATATATATATATATATATATATACAAAATTAACTTTGATAACAGATAATCAGATAACTGAAAAGTCATCTTTGATAAAGATAAAACGATAAACCACCCAAAAATGTATCAGAAGTTACAGATAACCGATAAGTAAGGATTAAGCAACGAGAAGCTGTGCATTATACAGTTTGAATGCACGACGCGGAGTCTCAACCACCACGATGTGAAGCGGAGTGGTGTTACTCCGCGAAGTGCATTCAGACCGTATAATGCACGGCTTCGAGTTGTTTAATTCACTTATACCATGGACCCACACAGTGAGCTAACACACAAATATTTATTTAAGTTAACAGAACTTGATAAAAATGTGTGAGTATTTGGGACTATTTTATGCCAGTCTCAAGATATTTTGTCTCTGATGCACTTACCGAGTCTACGGGCTCGCGCCGCAGCGGGCCACTCACACAGCCCCCCTCTCTGCTGTGTCGAGCTGTGGCCAACAGGTCCAGAAACTACGCTCACTGTTTTGATGCAGAGCCCGCAAGGATAGAACCGTTTTCTTCTTTTTTCCCGTCTTCAATCTTGTCCAGTTCGTCCGATGTTAAATCTTTACACCGTTGCTTTTCCTGTTCTTCTTGTTTGCTCTCCTCCTCTTTCCATTCCTCAGACGTTTTATTTTGATCAAAAATATTAAAATTCACTTTGAAATCCATGTTTTATCGCATGTGTGAAAATAATGCACGCCAGTTAGACATAGAATTCGCACTCACCATGGTGTAAATTCCAGTATTGTCTCTGGTACATTTGCAACTACTAACAAACTGAATTTGAGTTTTCATACCACGATCGCTTCTGGTAGCATCAAAAGCAACAACAGACCCAAACAATGAGCCCGCACTTCTGTCTTTGAACATCTTGCCCCCTGCTGGAAGCCGCAAAGCTCAACTTTCAACTCAATCACAACACTCCAGTCAGGCGGAGGTCTTGGAAAATAAAGCAATGCTGAGTTATGGTTTGGTGTATAAATGGTAAATGGACTGCATTTATATAGCGCTTTTCCATCTGCATAAGACACTCAAAGTGCTTTACAATTATGCCTCACATTCACCCCGATGTCAGGGTGCTGCCATACAAGGCGCTCACTACACACCGGGAGCTAAATAAAGCACAGATAAATGTGCTTTTGTAAAATATACATATTTACACATATATATATATATATATATATATATATATATATATATATATATATATAAAACGTAACAGACATGGATTATTTGTTACAATTGTTTTAGCAAGTTTTCAGGGTATCATACAACAGTCTCTTATTAACGTGATGAAAAGCATAAAAAAAAACATTTTTGTAATATAATATTAATTTACAACTGTTATCGTGCTGATTCTCTATATGTTGTTTGACTGCAGCGACTCTCTGGCACGCAAGGGATTATGGGATACGTCAATAGGGCAAATGAACACTACTGGCCAGCAGATGGCAGTAGAGACCTTGAAAACTTGCCAAAGCAGAATTCCAGATCCGTGTCTGCTACATTTAAGATGTGTGGAATTTAATAAACGCATACACAATAACAACGTCTATAAACCCAGAGAATATATTCACGAGAGTTTTAGGCACTAAAGTTTAATGCTGTTGTCCGTAGAGCCTGATCAGAGTGTTTCAAATGCATTTCTCATGTCGTGAACATACTGAGATTACCCTATCCTACCCATAATGCACTGCTGGGCACAGCATATATCCACACTAAAACCTTAAAAAATTAGCGCATTACTTTAAAACTAAAACATATATCTGATATTTTCACTTCATAAAACTTCAGACATGACATTCATTTAAATAACTTGTCCGAAATTTGTTTGGTTAAAAGTTGAACCATAAGTTAAAAATGTATGCCTCTGGATGACTTGGGTGATATTGCCCACTTATCAGTATGGGGTTAAAAGAAATTAGTTTGTTTTTTGGGACCAGTTCTCTTTTACCTGCAGAGAATAGAGCAGTTTCTTCTCTGTTTTGCAGAGGCTAGAACTACACATCAGCTATAAAACATTTAACAGGTAGGTGCTCAGGTAGGTGGCCATTTTCCAAGCTGGCCATCAAAATGACCTATCGGAAATATATTGTTGCATAGAAATGCTCCTATTTGATTGATTGAAATGATATTCATGTCAAATTCCATTTAGTTATATTTTATTTTATTTGCAGTTATGGTATTTATGTATACCTTACCACATGTCAGTTCATGTATCACGCCCTGTATCATTCCCCGATGTATCCGTATCAGCCCTGAATCCGAGGGCTGATACAGATACAGATGCATAAAACATATCCATTGCGGTGGGGCAATTGAATTCAAACAGTAATTTTTCTGTAGGTAATATTGGTGGCCATCTTGTAAAATGGCTACCATCTTGGATTTTCATGTGGCCAATTGACCAGAGTTGTACTATCTTGGGAATCATCATGCCATATTTGGTGCTTGCACCAGCTTTTGCACAATTTAGCAGTAAAATTGATATTAACTGCTTCACTGCTGGAGAAAATGTGTCATATGGCCATAGTGACCTAAACCATGTCTTCATAAGTAACTGCAAAGTGCCCACAAAAATCTTTCCAGCAGCATCAAAGGATTTTCCAGAGAGACCAAATATCCAGGACATCCAGTTATGGACCTAGAGATTCAAAACAGTTGAGACACTGGAAGCTAAAATAAGCAGAACACTGAAATAATTTTCATCTTTTGAAGCCATCTGAAAATTCTGATATTGGTAATATGACTGGTTGGAAAGTAGCTGGCAGTAAAGACAAAATTTCAAGAATATAAGGATGACTAAAAAATTGATTTGTCAGCTTTGATGCTACAGGAATATAATAGTGAGATGACAGTGTGGCAGAGAAAGTAATGCCAAATCTTAGAGCGGTAAAGAAACGGCAGACAATCCAAACTATGATGAAAGGGCATAATTTGAGGAAAATGATTTTCTTTCTTGACAATTGTTGGCAAAGCTTTGTTCAACACACTGAGCAGTGGTTTTGTATTTGGCTGAGCACAATATATATGTGAACCTCATTTAAAAGTGTGTCATCCACCATTTTTAAACATTTGTTTGTGATGAAAAATGACTTAAAGGTTTGGATTTTTACCTTTTTCACACTAAACAGTGACATATGAAATGATTTTATGGTCTTCAGTTGTGAAATATTCAACTTGATGTACCGTTTTCTCAGTGGCGTATTCTGATTTGGAACAGTTCCACTGATTGAGTGAAAAGCAGCGGAAGGGGAAAAAGCAGAGAAGGAAAGAAGAAGAGAAGAAGGCGTAGGGGGCACATTTGTCTATTCTGCGTAGATCTCACATCAGCGGGTATTTCCCCCGGCTCAGCACTTCTGGCTTTGGTGTTTTTGGCTGCCACTCAGGGGAGGGGGTGAAGGGGATGAGGTCCCTGTGGGTCAGTGCCCAGCTTTCTGACTGATGGAGAAAAACAAGAGGTTCCTTCTCCCTCCAACACAAAGACATACTCAAAGCCGCCTGTAGGAATCTGGCACAGGCTACTGGACCTACCCAAGATTACCCCCCACCCCAACCCCATCTGTTTGCATAACCACCACTTGACCCGTAGTAGCTTTAGAGCAATCACAGAGGTCTTGGGTTTGCTACCCTTCCTCTTAAGGCTTGCAACACAGCACCAGGGTCATGTTCATGTCTTCTTTATACTTGCTCGTTTAGCTGCCGTCATCCGCCAGCACCTCGTGTTGAGCATTTTATGATATATAAACTTAAAAATATAATACATATAGGCTCGCCATCATCTTTTCCTTTGTTAGATGAGTCACGGGGCTCTGTATGGGTTTACATGAGGAGCATTCTTAAAGGTTAAAGGCAGAAAGTGACTTCTTCGAATCAGGCAGCAGTTGTGACTTTTTTTTTTCAATCACTGATGGGGCTATTCCACAGGGCGCCATTCTATTATGATTGCCCATTATTCAAAAAAAGTGCAAAAATGGGTTGAAAGGGGCCCTAACAGGCTGGCTTATAAAGTGTAGACCTGGTAATCCGCCTGAAAACAAAAGTAAGGAGCGTCGCCCTCGGCCAGAGTGCAACAAACGCAGCTTCTGCTTCAAAATTTTACCCCGCTAGAGCACGATCAAACAAATTCCTCGCTGTACTCACTAGGAATAACCTGTTTAAACTCCTTTGAACATAATTGAGGCTGTTAAGACAATGAACACCAGGAAGTTACCACCGATTAGCAACGAGTTTGTGAATCAGGATGGAATTTTTGAACGGCTTGAAAATTTCATCCTAATTTCAAAACTGGGGTGATGGTGGCCATAACTACTCCGTATATAAATTTGTTCAAGAAATCGGGATCCAGTTTTTGAATTGTTCAAAAATTTCATCCCGATTCTTGAAATCGCTGAGAGTGCATGGTAACATCCGGGTATTCATTATCTTAATGGCTTTAATCATGTTGAAACTTCTTTTTGTACTTTTTTGGATCATGGGCAATTGTAGTAGAACAGCGCCCCATGAGACAGTTTGAAAAAAAATGTACTGTACTTATATTTTTCATGCCTGTGAATTCTTCCCAAATTAAAGAATATCCAGTAAAAGGTGGTATGTATTTAATATTACAGGTATGATGTCAAAATGCTAATTGTTCTGTCTGTTTGAGCTGCTTGTTGTGTACAGCATGCGTGAAAAAAAAAAAGGTGCCGAGTCTTTTCTGTAGAGGGGCATGGTGCAGTACATGTAATGTGTCGGGCACATTTCTGGAACACTTCGCTCATGTTGGCAGTTAGGTGTCTGTTTAACACAGAAACCTAAATGAAAATGAAGATGCAACGCAACCACAGTGTACACAGCTTCTCATGTGTTTCAGGCCAAAGTCTTTGGACAATTGAAAGTGCATGACATGCATTAGATAGCAAGCTAATGTTCTGCCAAACATTACCATGGTTACCAGTGTTAAATGTTCAAGCTAGGAGGGGCACACAAGTGGAACAGACAGAAAAAGGATAGATAGATAGATAGATAGATAGATAGATAGATAGATGAATGCATGTATCACACTACAAACTGACATTTTAAGTTTGGGTCTAAATCTTTTTGCACCTTTTTATTATTCAGGTATCAGGTTGCTGAGTTCTGAATTTTAAATGTCAGTGTCATTCCAACATTTCACTTGTTTTTTTATATACTCCAAACTTTCACATAAGCTTTTTCACTATATAATATAAGGGTTGTTCTATGTCTAGACTGCATTGCAAGTGCTTTCAAAGTAGTCGCTTATGACTTGCTTTTTGCCTAATGTGCTTACAACATAGAGCATAAACACGGGTGTATGCATCTAAATTTGTGAGTGCACCTACTTTGCAGAGCAAGCACAAAGTCCATGTCGAGACACTCTTGGCTCTCCATGTTCTAAATCAGCTTGCCTAGAAAATAGATGGGAGAGGTGATGGTCTAGTGGTTAAGCATTGGGCTTGAGACCAGAGGATCCTCGGTTCAAATCCCAGCCTGACCGGAAAATCACTAAGGGCCCTTGGGCAAGTTCCTTAATCCCCTAGTTTCTCCCAGTGTGTAGTGAGTACCTTGCATGGCAGCACCTTCACATTTGGGTGAATGTGAGGCATTATTTATAAAGCATTTTGAGCATCTGATGCAGATGGAAAAGTGCTACATAAATGCAGTCCATTTACCATTTAGTAGTTTGGGTGCCTAGTATTAAAATGCAAATTTGACCCACCGGTGTTATGAAATTTTAGTACATGCAATTATCTGTCCATAACTTGAGTCCTATTTGAGATGTGTTTATTTAAAAAAAAATTAGTCCAGCAGCATATCTGCAAAAAAATTGAAGCAAATTTAAATTTTACACATTGAACATCCTTCCACAGTAACTCAAACTCTGTAAAATATATTGAAAAGTAATAATTTACACCTAATTTCAAACTGATTCCCATCCAAAGTTGATTGCATTTGCTCGAGTTAAACTCCACTTTTGCAAACAAGAGTTCAACCTTCTATGTTTCTGCAATGATTTGTTGTTTGACAATATGTTATCTAGTCATTCTTTTTTTCTTCTTTTTTCAGTTTTTTATTGTCTTCCTATTAAATAACCTGTCTGTGGTCACACATTGTTTCTGTACGTGTCCAGGAAACAACTCCAACTGTAATGCTCTTACCCACGGAGACATGGTCAGTCTAGATGAAGGACGCTTCCCTGCTCTGGAGCTCAACAACCGACGCCTGTCAGTGAAAAACTCTTTTTGCCGTAAGAATGGCATCTACACCAGGTCAGTAGTACAGACAGATCACGCAAACAGCCAGTCCAGACAATTCAATTGGCACATGATGTTGAAGTGATAAGTACTTTTTAATAGGCCTACATCATTTCTACAAGATAGGATATTAAAGCTATGATGTTTATTAAACAGTAAATTACTTAACTTACCATCATAAGCAACAATGGCCTTAGTAAACACCAAGACCCTTTCATTAGAAACGAGGCTTCATAAATCACAGGCACACAAAAGGCCTACTTTACATGTTTCTGCCTCAGCAAGCCCAGACACGTCCCACTGTGTCAGCATTTAAACTAATATACCAAATTGTTCTGAATGTAATATCATCCTGAATGTAAGATGACCCCCGCATCCCTACCTAAAACATTTTTGGAAAAAGACTTTCTGAAGAACATTTTTTGTTTTAATAAACAAAATGTTTTCATTTGAATAGCATCATGCAAATATAAGCACATTGTATTGCTGCCCCTTTTTTTTCAACTATGTATTGACTAGCTGGGGTACCCGGTGCTGCCCGGGTTAACCTGTTTTAGACATAAGTCAAATGCCAATCATTTTAATCAAAACAATTGCCCAACATTTGTTTTTGTCATGCTGATGTCTTATAAATATAATAGTTAATGGGCTAAAGTTTGTCCAGCAGAACTATAGGAGGTGAACTCCCAAAACTAAGTGGAAATACTTGGTTAAAAGACAAACACATTTGAAGTCCTTCATGCCGACTTTGTTTTGCAATCAAATTTATAACAAAATTATACACAAAAGGTAGGTAACAGTAAATGTAAATATCAATGAATCAAAATTGAGGTAGTGGTGTATTTCACTGTTTTTACATTGCAATTTTACAAACATAAAATGAATGTATTCAGTCAGGAAGGCAAACTGGGTTGTACAGAACAGTCAGGTACTTAACAGTTGAGAACATAAAGTAGCTGAAGAAAGGGATTAAATAAACAGAGATGGCCAACACATATACAAGGCTGGAAATTTGAATCTGCCTGGTCATACCCACAGCCAGCTTTTTTGGGAGTAATTTTCAGTTCAACTTTTTAAAAAAATGGCACCAGTTTGTTCCCCATGTCATGAGGATTCAGAATATATATAGTTTTAGGGCTACATATTATAGTTTGGCAGTTTATCCGGGACAGACAGAAGTGGCAGCATGAAAAGCACATGGTACAACACTGTATGGTCTTACATAAATGGCTATTTTGGGGGTAATTTTCAGTTCAACTTTAAAAAAAAAGTGGTACCAGTTTGTTCCTCACGTCATGAGGATTCAGAATATATATAGTTTTTAGGGCTACATATTATAGTTTGAGAATTTATCCCGGACAGACAGACAGACAGACAGATAGATGTAGCCCTTTATGTATATAGATACTGTAAGCTTTTCTGAGTGTTTTTGGCCTTGCCATCACCTAACATTACACTCTGTCATATCATATTTCTTGTCTACTTTAGAGTTGTTTGCTGACTCCATGGCATTCATCACCGTGAGCTTAAATCTGCCTTGACATTTGCACGACTTTGATCCACGCACTTGCACGCACCCTGCCATGCAGGAGAGTAAACTTGTCACAAATGGTTGTAAACTGTTGTAAACTGTGTGTGGCTTTGTGCAAATGTGCAAAGAAAATTTTGAAATGTTCAAAATCGCTGTCACGCATAAATTATGTGGATTTTATGTGAACATTGCGCAAACAATTAAACACTGCGAGTGATTGCATCAGCGCACCGCATCCCAGTGCAGCTCATCTGAATGATTATAATGAGATGTTAAATCTATAATAAACATATTTTTATAGATAGTCATGAGAAGGAATGAACATACAACTGTTTTACCAAGTCATCACAATATAAATATTACAAATATTTACCTTTTAGACTGTTCCAAATGCGTTCTCATGAAGCACAGGAAAGTGAGAGAGAAAAAACACTGCAGATGAAACGGTCTTCTGTGATTCCAGAAGTGATCAGAGGTCTTTTCAACAGCCAACTGTGAGAGAAAATGATTAATCCGCTACGAAAAAATTATTTTATATATGCAGCATTCAGTGGCACAAAGCTCGGCATCCAGCGGAACATAGCAGGTGGCATTGTCATGACAAAGTGCACAAGAGTGCGGAGCCAAAATGCTTACAAGTGTCAAGGCACCTTCAGTTTGCATCATAACTTCTCAAGTGGTGGCAACTGACCTGACGTTTGAGCAGTTCTCTTTTCAGGACAGTCAGTGTGCATCATTATATGCTAATTTGAGACGCAGACTACTTCAGTCCTGGGGCACACTCGTTTCATGTCTACTTTGTGTCACCTAATGTTGCAGATGCATAAAACGTAAAATTCAAGGTCCTGAACATTTTTTTTTTTCAGATCTATTCCCAAGAAAAATTACTCTTATATTTACAACAGTACATATAATATAATGATTGCAAATTATTGTTTTAAAGGATGCCAAAATATCCCAAAATAGGAGGCTCACAGGTATTCACCTCTATATACTTGAATATGCAGTTGTGCTTTTGGAGTTACTAATGGTAATGTACCAAACACATTCACTGACTTATTCATGCCAATATTTGCTGTGCTAATCACAGGGAATTCCAATCTATTTTCAGAGCCTGCTGTACTTTAGTGATTGTCCACCCGTAGGATGTGCAGCAATTTTTTTTTCCAGCTGAAAACACAGGAGGGATAAAGTCATATATTGGAATATGATTTTTTTCATTTGAAAGATTTTCAGAGATCTGCAGTCATGTTCTCAAAAATTCTCTGCCCTGTGTCATCAGTGCAGCTTTATGATGGAGATATTGTACAGTGTTACTGAGTGGGAACAGGTGCACTCTGATGTTTAGCACATGCACACATGCACAAGTTCACTGGGACAAAGCCTGATGTTTTTGGGATGTATACATCTGCGCAGTGTTTGTTAGCATGATCCTGAGGCTGGATCACGGGTGATCTCTCAAGAGCTTCCAGGCAGCTTCCTGTTGTGTTTCTGACTTGAAGTGGAGGGTACGGTGAGTGGTAGAATGCACAGATGTACTTTGAGAATCAGCGCTTTTGAACTCGGCTCATATCGGAGTAGCAGGAATCCCCAACACCTGGGCCTCTGATTATAGATTAATGCTGCAGTTTGTTCACAGGCCTGAGCATATGAAAGCCAGGGCAAGTCCTGTGCCTTCCAACAAAGTCACAAATCAAACATCTTTAATCCCTTCATAGTCTCATGTGTCAGAGCGTTTGCTGTTTGCATTTGATTTCAGGTGAATGATGCGGTGGAGCCTAGAATTCACTGGGCAAACTACAGCATGTTCAGAAGATCTTCAGTGCAACCAATGCCATATTCCTGTGGTGTTACAAAGATGATATTACGAGTAGAGAGACACATACAGGGGTGTACAGTTGCATGCATATGTGCACACATAGACACATGCACACACACACACACACACATGGACCGGAACCCAAGCAAAAATGGAGCAGAAGCTAATAAAACTAAAATGGCATGCTTGGTTTTTATGGAAGTCAACTGGACTTCACCGGAGCCGTTACATGTTCAGTGTTACTTTTGGGCCTTCATAGCTACCGTAACAGCAAGATGACACACAAGGTCCCTGCCATATTAAGGTGCGTTTAAACATAACCAAGACATGTTACGAATGTCATTTTTCTGTCATTCATGACACATTCCTGACATTCTTAATGTGACTTAACACATCTGAATAGGTTTCTTAATAGTGCGTGTTGGTGCGTGATATTCTTGATATTCGTGGAGCATGTTTTTGCCTGTCAAAAAATCTTCCACGAATGTCACACACCACCCTCATTTTGTCTCACGTCGTTGAGGTCGCAACTGAGCGTATTGATCCGTCTTGATGAGTATTGATCCTTAATAGAACGTGACAACATTCGTAGTGGTTCCTATGATGGTTCTTGGAGCCCAAACTGTCACGCGTTATTACGAAGTGACACGGAAACTGTGAAGTTTTGACACGACTTGTAACGCGGCGTCACATTTCACTGCGCGCCACGACAAATCAGTTTTCTGTCACATGCGCACAATTAAACTCGGCTCCAAATGTCGTTCCACAGTTCCTGCTGAAGCTCCTCAGGACGCTCCTGCAGGTGTTCCACCTGCTGTTGTAACCGATGAGCGGAAGAACGAGTCTGAGCCAGAGGAATGAGAGGAGACTCACGTGCAGCCAGACATCTCTGCACCTCCTCCAGTCCGGCGGAGGAAGAAGCGTGCGCACAATTAAACTCTGCTGCATCGCATTCAGTTTGATTGCTGACACCAAGTCGGCTAAAAGTCTAATTTCAGTGCTCTTCAGCGCGCTCCTGCAGGTGTTCCACCTGCTGCATGTGCCTGATGTTTGGGAAAATGCCAGAGATGAGAGCCGCATGAAGCCACACATCTGGCTCTGTCCTCCTCCTCTCTGCGCCACTCCATGGCACAGAGCCCAACTACGCATGCAGTCACAAAGTTCTTCTGAAAAACTGGAGCAATCTGAATTTGGTTGGATGAATATGGGTGTGTGCAACACGTGCCATTAATTGTAACGTGTGGTAATAGGTTGCAGCAGTTCCTGAGGACACCTGACGCCTCTGCCCCGAATAATCACATTCATGATCAGCGGCCAAGAATGTGTACTTCATGGCATTCGTGACTTGTTGTCGTTATGTGTAAACGCAGCATTACACTCCAACAGACAATCCACTACTAAATGCATTACCCAGGTGTCACAATGTGGGTGAGGGCTTGGATTTTGACACCCTTATCCTGTTGAAGCAGGAAAGGAACTAACAACTGTGTGATCACAAACCTTTACTCTAAACTTTAGTTGACTTATTTTATGGATATGAATCTGGTTTAATATTACATTAAAGAGGGAATAATTAGACTTAGACTTATTTTTATTGTCATTCAGTAAAAAAAATATCACAGATGCTGTCACAGAATGAAATATCGATGTACTGCACAAATGGATAAAAACTCAGAATAAAAGCATAGAATAAAAGTCCAAAGTGTGTGATAGTGATAAATAAGGATTGGGACATGGGTTATTGCACATATGAACATGCTACAAGGATAAACTTGCTACCAGATGGTACAGTGTATTCTACATCATCCATTATATATTGCACAGTTATTTCTATCGATTTGTATTTAACTGTCTTAAAAACTGGGTAAAAGCTGTCCCTGAATCTGCATGTTTTGCACCTCAGGCTACTGTTCCGTCTACCTGAGGGAAGGAGGTAAAACAGTTTGTTGAAGGGGTGTGAAGTGGCTCTGATTATCCTTCTTGACCTGGAAATGCTGTGCTGTTCTGCCAGTTCACCAATGGTTGGCAGCCAGGCCCTAATAATCATCTCTGCAGCCCTCACAACCTTCCCCAGTGCCTTCCTGTCTGCAAGGCTGCTACTTTCATGCCACAGATAGCTACATTCTCTATTGTGAAGAGGTGAGGCCAGGCTCAGATGGGCACTCTTTAACCTACGGAGAAAGTGCAGACGCTGGTTGGCCTTTTTAACCAGAGATGATATGTGCAGAGACCAGGCCGGGTTGTCGGAGACATGAGCCCCGAGGAATTTTGATTGCTGCACAATCTCTACGGCAGAGTCCTTGTTGGGTGTATGGGGGGGGGGGCATCTTCTCCTGAAGCTGATCACCAGGTCCTTCGTTTTCTCCACATTCAGGATCAGATTGTTATTGTTGCACCAATCAGTAAAGAGTCTCAGCTCCTCCCTGTAGTGAGTTGTTGTCCTTGTTCTGGATGAGCCCCACTACGGTTGCAGTTTATTGACACTGCATGGTTTACTGGTTTGGGTTTAAAACTGACTTGGAGAAGTAAGACATAGATTAACATGGTTTTAAATGTTCCTGAGTAACAAAGCTCTTAAACACTATCATCACATTAATGTGTAGCGACAGGCATCTGGGACAGAAGAGCCCCATAATGAGCCTAGACTGAGGGCAGATTTGATTTCACCACCTGGTTCTTATTTCATATCCAATGCACTGCAGACTGAATTTTGTTACGAGAGGATTAAGTGGACCCTTCACCATCAGTGCCTGAGCTGATAAATAATTTACACCTCACTCCAAAGTGTATGAGAGTCAAGAAGAAGAGGCAAAAGTGGCCTGAGCTTCCTCTCTGTTTTTAAAAAGGCAGTTTATCATAAAGTCCCAGTGGGCTCACAATAGGGTTTCTTCACATTGGCTCGGGCTTGTTGTTTGGCTCTGGTGTCATGGCGCTTGTTGAAAGGATTGCTGAGGAAGGCAGCTTGTTAAAGGTTACGGAGGAGGGCACACAGAAGAATAAGTGCGGATAGAAATTCATGAACAGGGATGAAAAATTTTATTGAGATGTTTCTCATTTCTGGAATGCATGTTACAAATTCAGGATCCCTGAGGGGAAAAGATTTACTTGGGCATTACCTTAAAAAGTCATGTGTTATTTATGCACAGATATGCATGTTTTGTTGGAATATAAATTGTGGAAGAATGTTGGAAAATAAGTGTCTAACCTGGAACAAAGACATGTATTCAGTGACAATGAAAGCCACCGGAGGGGCAAAGCATCCATTTCAAACACACTTAACGTTGCACTGTAAGAGTATGATAGTCAATCTGAGATGCTGGAAGTGTATTGTTAGCAAGACCAACAATCCAGCCTTGTTGTTAACCTATCCTTATTGGTTTCTTATATCAAGGAAATGTGTGTGGATTTTTTGTTTTGTTTTTTTTACAGTTTATGCACTCATGATATCAGTTACACTCAAACATCATCCACCAGTGCTGACAAATGAAACCAATGTGGAAGTGACAAAACTTGGTGACCAGTAAACTAAATTTACCTCAGGTTGATTCCAATTAAGGTGAAGAAACATATCAAGGATTATCAATGGAAACAAGATGCACCTGAGCTCAGTTTTGAGCTTTATGGCAAAGGTTGTGAACATATATATATATATATATATATATATATATATATATATATATATATACATACGAGGTCTGTTAGAAAAGTATCCGACCTTATTATTTTTTTTAAAAACCATATGGATTTGAATCACGTGTGATTGCATCAGACAAGCTTGAACCCTCATGCGCATGCGTGAGTTTTTTCATGCCTGTCGGTTGCGTCATTCGCCTGTGAGCAGGCTTTGAGTGAGGTGTGGTCCACCCCTCTCGTCTATTTTTTATTGCGAATAAAGGTCTGAACGATTTAGAGCTTTGCTGCATCAATTTTTTTCCAGAAACTGTGAGAGACCTCCAGGTGGACACCGTTCGAAAAATTAATATGGCTTTCAGGGACAATTTTATGGGTATTAAACAGATTAAGGAGTGTTACTGCCGCTTTAAGGACGGCCCACAACTGCTGAGAGCGTGGCGCGCTCCCAGCCCCCATCGACAGGCTGACACCCTGCTGGAACAACCAGATCATTTCCAACGTGAAAGCTTTGTTGATCCAGGACCTCGTCTGACTTTCACAAAAAGGCAGAAGATGTGGACATCAGCACTTTTTCCGGCACATTCCACCGTTACAGGAGTTTTTTCATGGAAAGAAAAGTGGAGGGATGCGCCACGGCTCCGTTCATTACGCGGGACAAAACCACCGCGGTGTTGGTCTCTCAGGACAGCTTTCAGGTGGATTTCAGACGGATTCCGGTTGCTTTCCAGTCATGTGAATATCCGATTGTGATTGTGCATGAGCTGGACATGCCAGAACATGTCCCATGAGGCTTCATTACGGCGTTGCTTTGCGCCAAGCGGCTGCACCGCGACGCGCGGAACTCCTCCGCATGTCTGTCTTAATGTGCTGGAAAAGTGCTGATGTCCACGTCTTTTCACAATTCCTGTGCTAGTCAGACGACATACCAGATCAAGACAGCGTCCAGTTTAAAAATGAACGGCACATTTCACTGTTACAGGAGTTTTTGTCATGGAAAGAGAAGCTGCTCCACCGCGCGTCGCGGTGCAGCCGCTCGGCGCAAAGCAACGCCGTGATGAAGCCTCACGGGACATGTTCTGGCATGTCCAGCTCATGCACAATCACAATCGGATATTCACACGACTGGAAAGCAACCAGAATCCGTCTGAAATCCACCTGAAAGCTGTCCTGAGAGACCAACACCGAGGTGGTTTTGTCCCGCGTAATGAACGGAGCCGTGGCGCGTCCCTCCACTTTTCTTTCCATGAAAAAAACTCCTGTAACGTTGGAATGTACCGGAAAAAGTGCTGATGTCCACATCTTCTGCCTTTTTGTGAAAGTCAGACGAGGTCCCGGATCAACAAAGCTTTCATGTTGGAAATGATCTGGTTGTTCCAGCGGGGTGTCAGCCTGTCGATGGGGGCTGGGAGTGCGCCGCGCTCTCAGCAGTTGTGGGCCGTCCTTAAAGCGGCAGTAACACCCCGTAATCTGTTTAATCCCCATAAAATCGTCCGTGAAAGCCATATTAATTTTTCGAACGGTGTCCACCTGGAGGTCTCTCACAGTTTCTGGAAAAAAATTGATGCAGCAAAGCTCCAAATTGTTCAGACATTTATTCGCAATAAAAAATAGACAAGAGGGGTGGACCACACCTCACTCAAAGCCTGCTCACAGGCGAATGATGCAACCGACAGGCATGAAAAAACTCCCGCATGCGCACGAGAGTTCAAGCTTCACAATCACACATGATTCAAATCCATATGGTTTTTTAAAAAAATAATAAGGTCGGATACTTTTCTAACAGACCTCGTATATATATATATATATATATATATATATATATATATATATATATATATATATATATATATATATATATATATGAAATATCTCAAAAAACATTTTTCACATTGTAATTATGCATAATCTTCACACAATTCAATTTGATTCACACAATTATTGAATTGTGTGAATTTTGAGCAAAAAAATACTTCAATTTGGAATAAGTCTGTAACATGAAAAAATGTGGAAAAATGAAGCACTGTGAATACTTGCTGGATGCACTGTATATTAAAAAAAAAAGTTTTACAGGATAAAATGAATAAATAAAAATTCTATATTGCTAGTTGTCCCATTCCGGAAAACTGTATAGGGATTCATTTTTACCAGACTCATCCATTTAAGATATTTTATGCCATAAAGTTATGAGTAATTAGAGCATGGTTGAGTGAAAGCCAGTGTGCCTTGTCCAGCTGCTAGCACAGGTGTCCATCAGTGGTAGGTAGCTGGTGTGGACTCGACCATGTTTGTCCTTTCTGAGCATTTTATTACAAATTTCTGTGATAATATGGCTTGCCTTGTGGTTCATCATAGTAACAGCCAATCTAAGAAGTCAGTGCTCCAGCATTTTCATTAAATGAAATTGCAACATTATTTAAATTCTATGTTGGCACCATTAGCACTCAGTAGCAGGTATCAATAGCCTGGTGACTTTAGTACCAGTGATGGTGCTACGGTTACTGAGGCAACATGCATAGTACTGAATACACCCAGGCAGGGGTGGCGGCCAAGTGGGTAAATGCGCTTGTTTTACACTGTGGAAAGTTCCAAACCCACCCCTGCCCAGGCTCGATGTAATAGGGAGTTGCGTCAAGAAGGGCATCTGGTGTCAAACTTGTGTTGGACACCCTGTTTTAAAAAACCTGAATTGAAGTTTGCCTGTTTGCAACAGCTTGCTCATGATTTATGAGATGGTGTATGTTTGAGCTTCATTTGTCATGCCCATCTTTTCCATTCTCCACCCTTTTGATCATTTATCAGTTGGCCAGGAGTTATGTGGAGTCAGGAACCAAGATAGTGAAATTTGTTGCCACTCCATTTGAGCTCTTCAGAAATCAGATGGTTGGCATCATGGAGTATTTGTCCATTATGAATTCTGCATAGTCTATAGTCTGCACAGACTCAGACTCTGTAACATGCACTGAGAATTTCTACATATCACACAGATTAGCACTTTTGGATTGCATTTTGCAGTATTCATTCTCAGTTGTAGAGTTTTCACTCCTCTCAAATTAAACAAATTAATCCCAATTAACTAAAAATTAAAAACTAAAAATTAACTAATGTAATTCATCAAATTTAATTGAATTGCAGCTTGTTTGGGGAGTTCTATTCAGATTTGCATTTTGTCTACACCACACTCAAAGTACCACCCCTGTGAAAAGTGTCAGAACTTACATCAACACTGTTGAAACGCCTTCACGTTTATTTACCTGGAAAATACATAATGCAAATGTGGTTTTGAATTGTTAAGCGGCTGCGTGTGCGGCAGCCGCCGGTCCATTGGCAGGAGCAAGCGGCTGACAGACACTGCGGCCTGGAAACCCAACAGGAATGGCTCTGTCCCAGTCGTCTCAGCCAAAGCAGCTTCAGCAGAAACAGATGGGCATTTGTTCAGCAAGACTTTGGAAGCTGTAAAGTATGCGACAGCTAAGATACTGTTTTTCTTTCATTTTTGCTTAAAGAAGCATCTGGCTGTTGGAAATTTCTTTCCAGTAGTTCATTTTGTCTGATCTCGTCATGCCGTCTCTTTTTCAGCTTTTTGACCTCTTTCCCTCTTCGCTCCCCTATCACGTGCCCATTGCTGATTCCCATCATTTTTAATGTCCTCTGTGCTTATAGCTGAAGATATTTGTGACACAGACACGATTTGGTGCAACCTATTGTTGACAGTTTAGTGCTACACCATCAGTCATGTAGGTTGAGATGTCATTTGCCTGTTTGATGACCTTTTGAATGCCATAAGACTTTCATAATTTAATCACAGGAGCCCAGTGGGTGACATTCCACAGACCACAGTGAGGGCGGAATCAGGGGGAATTATTCATTCTGGCAGGCTGTAGGCAGCCATCTCCTCTCATGAGGGATCCCATGATTCTCATCAAGTTACACAAGCACACAGTGATACTTGTGAAGGAAGGCACTGGGCCTCTCTGTAAGGCTCTTCTCCGATAAACTGGATGCATTTAAAAAGACATCAGTTATGTCCGCGTTTTAGTCTTGGAAGCTATGAATAGGCCTATTGCATATAGAGATTTTGGAAAATAATGAATTTAGGCTGCTATAGAGCAGGTAGCTCAGTGGATAAGTAGGTGGTCTACCAACATATCACTCTAAAAACTGTTACTGTGCTCTACTTAATTTGTTTTTTTTTTGTTTTGTTTTTGGTGAAACATTTTTACACTTAAACATATTGAGTAAATTAAAAAGCAGTGAAATCATTTAAATATTCTTGATAATCTTGGTAATTCTAAGTAAAAATATTAAGTATATTAGTCCTTGCCAAATATTCTGAATGAAATTTACCAAACAAATTAAGTATATTTCAACAATATAAGTTATTAAGCAAATGCTATTTTATATCAATGAAATAAATGCAAATAATGAATGTAATGTTAAGATCAAATCAACCGTTAGCTTTTTAGGCATTTCATTTGGTATATCCAACTCAAACAATGAATTGAATGTGCTTCAGAGATTTTATTAAGTCAGTATAGCTATTTCTTACTGTAATATATACAAAGCCACTGAATTACTTTTTAGAGTGTATACATCTGGGTTCAAATCTCTCTTAAAATGCATGTGTCCTACTTTCCCCTTTCATGTTCAGTTGAATGTGCAAAATGAATGGAAACCGTAGAATGTGCAAACTGAAGTATTGGGATTGGGCTTTCATTTGCATTGTGTCAGTCCACTCACCTCCAGAAATGGCTCCATCCCTTGACTGGGGAAGTAAATGTGAGGCATTACAGTAAAATGCTTTGAGCATCTGATTGAGGAAAAAGCAATATAGAAATGTAGTCCTTCTATAGACCCCTGTTGGTCACATGCCCTTTGATGCACCCACCATTGCCATTTTTGTGAACAAAATCGATGATGGATCTCCTTCAGTGCACCTATCAACCTATCGCTTGGTGGGTGCCACCCAGGGTACTAGACAGTTCCACGCTGAGGTGGATGCTGTGATGTGTGGCGTCAATGCATGCTGAGCACCCAGACCTGAGCTATTTGACAATAACCAGAACAGCCCAACTCAATATGCACCTGTTTTAAAATGCATTGGATGAAAACAGAACCAGATGTGTTCATGTACGTTGTCACTTGTTAATGAACATTGATTAAAAGAGCAGAAACAGATGGGATATTTAATTCAAATTCCTGATTTGTCCATCTTCTTTTGACTTCTCCTCTTTTGCTCAGGCTCACCCATCGATTTCTATTTAATTCACTAAATGGCGGCTGCAGCCCATGAGCTGTTGCCAGGCAGCCGCCATCTTGCTTAGCGTTACTACGTGTGATCAGGTATTAGATTAAATAGAAACCAATGATGCACTGACTTAAACTTGGGTTAAAGTGATCTGAAAATGTTGTTCTATGCAGTATTCAGATGCAGCAACAAGTGACAAAGGATTGTGGAGTGAGCCTTCATAAGTGAGTGTTATATGTAACTTTAATGATGTGGGGAAATGACTAAAATTGCTAACGATGAGAAAATGATTTATTTTTTGTCGATTTGTATTCTATTATGTAGTGACTTCAGTTTTACTGCCTGAATGCTTTGTCATGTGATAAATATCTCACCATTCATTTAGCAAATCAATTAGATGTCTCACTTTCATAAGTCTGAATTTATCCCTTTTTAATTAGCCTTGATTTTTTTCTTCACATCAGATTTTCTATCCTGAGATATTCTGTAAGAGCAAATTCATAGAATGGAATTGTTTTTTTTTCTCTCTCTCTCTCAATTTGGTGGCATGACAGTCACTTTGACATTGTATATTGTACTAATATAAGAACACACACGAATGAGATTAATTTCTCTATGATATATTCCATATTCCAGTGTAGTGTTTTCAGATTTCTTTGAACTTGGTTTAGAAAATATTGAATAATCTCACTTTCACCCTGGCTGGTGTGGCTGCTTCATTTTACTTATTTTATTTGAAAGTTTCACGGAGAAGCGCTGTGTAAAAGCAGTGCCGCAGGTGGGTTAAGAGCAGTTTTTAATATTAGTATCTTTAATGTGATGCGAGGGTGCAAAGCTCTTACTTTAAGTCCCTGGTTATTTACCATCTTTAATTTAACTTCATAATGAAATTAAAGATCAGACTAGTATCTCGTGTCATGGCAGACATAGTGTGTTTGACAAACTGATGTTATTATTGTCTATCTGGACTGGGACAAACAAATTCATTCAAGCCTGTTATATAAATAGTCTGATCCGCTTCTGTATTTGCTTTGGCAAATAGTGGCTGTACAAATGTGGGACTGAGTTTGAATAAATGTAATAGCACAGAAAATGCAAATTTATGGTGAAACTCTCTTGAAAATATTGATCATGCCCATCGATTTCTATTTATGCCTGGTTGTCAGATGCTAACCAAGATGGCGGCGCTCTGGCAACAGCAAATGAGCAGATCGCCCCGGTCCTCCATCTAGTGAGTAAATAGAAGTTGATGGGCTCACCACACTGGATCTGGTATGAGCTCCTATGTGGATTTGGCATTATTTGAGGAAATATTATAGTGAAAGAATAAATGATCACACATACGAGGTCTGTGAGAAAAGTATCGGACCTTTTTATTTTTTTCAAAAACTATATGGATTTGAATCACGTGCGATTACATCAGCCAACCTTGAACCCTCGTGGGCATGCGAGAGTTTTTTCACGCCTGTCAGTTACGTCATTCGCCTGTGGGCAGGCTTTGAGTGAGGAGTGGTCCACCCCCCTTGTCGGAATTCCTTTGTCTGACTTCTTCCTGAGAGACTGGCGCTTTGCTTGATCAAAATTTTTTCAGAACCTGTGAGGCAGATCGAAGTGGACACCATTCGAGAAATTCAGCTGGTTTTCGGTGAAAATTTTAACAGCTGATGAGAGATTATGGAGTGTTACTGTTGGTTTATGGACTTCCCACGGAGCGGGACGTCGCGCAGCGCTCTGAGGCGCCATCGTCAGCCTGTTTGGAGCTGAAAACCTCCAAATTTATGCCTCTGTTGACCCAGGAGGTCGTGAGAGAACAGAGAAGTTTCAGAAGAGCTCGGGATCAGCAGTTTATCTGGACATTCCACTGTTTAAAGGAGATTTTGTAATGAAAGACGTGTGGACGGATTGACCTGCTGGCGCGGCGCGCCGCCACAGGAAAAACACCTCCGTTGGAAGCCTTAAGGACAAGTTGGAACATGTCCAGCTGTTAAACAATTTCTCAGATACTCACTCTACTGAAAGCCATCAAAAGCCACCTGGTTTTTACAAATGGCTATCAACACGGAACCGACAGGCGTGAAAAAACTCACGCATGCGCACGAGGGTTCAAGGTTGGCTGATGTAATCACACGTGATTCAAATCCATATAGTTTTTGAAAAAAATAAAAAGGTATGTTATTTTTCTCGCAGACCTCGTATAGAAGATATGAAAGGATCGTTGATGTGAACAATGCACACTTTTTCCCTCTCTCTGTGGTCTGTGCAACCAAGAGCATGTATACACACACGCACAATAGGATTCTGTGAAATTGAATGAGGTGTAAAGATGAGGAAATATGTCGCTTTATTGTAGGTGTAACCTGATAGTCCCAGACTATTGCACTTTGTGTCACTAATTTTCTTGTTTTCAGAAAGTGTTTGCAGAGTTTGTAACAGTTTTTACATTTCAAACAAAACTATCATCAAATGCAATGAGCGGGCCATTCAGAAAGTATTCACAGCGCTTCACTTTTTATGGATTTTGTTATGTTACTGCGTTATTCTGAAATGGAAGAAAAAAGTTCCCTCAAAATTCTGCACACAATACCCCATAATGACAATGTGGAAAAAAAGTTTTGTTTTGTTTTGTTGTTTTTTTTAGATTTTTGCTAATTTATTTAAAAAAATATATATGTGTATATAAGTATTCACAGCCTTTGCCATAAAGCTCAAAATTTAGCTTAGGTGCATCCTGTTTTCACTGATCATCCTTGAGATGTTTATACATATTGAGCAAAGGGCGTGAATATGAATGTACATGTAATTTCTTCTTTTTTTTTTTTTTAAATTGCAAAAATTTCAAAAAAAATTGTCATGCTGTCATTATGGGGTGTGGTGAGTAAAATTCTGCAGGGGGGAAATTGATTTACTCCATTCTGGAATAAGGCTGTAGCATAGCAAAATGTGTAAAAAGTGAAGCACTGTGAATACTTACTGGATGGACTGTAATTGCAGGGGAGCTAAAGCCCCTGTCACATTGGCGTATTCGTAGAGCTGCTCATTACAGCGTATCATCTACGCTGCAATGAGCAGCTCGCCGCCCACTTCACGTGGAGTTTTTTTCTCCCTGCGCAGCAGTATGTTGAGGGCTACACAAGTAGAAAGGAAGAAATTAAACATGTTTAATTTTCTTCGGCGTAGAGCACTGGACAGTTTGAAGAAGGTCTGTGCAGCACAGCGTTACTGCATGCAAGTCTGTGCAACACTGCGCTTCTGTACACAACCAAAAACTGAGTGCATCAGCTGGAGAACATGAGAACATGAGCACACAGCCCACAGCACCTGTGTGTTCACAACAGGGAATCGAACCTCAACTCAGAAATCCAGAAACACAACAGAAACAGCAGGTCGGTCACTCACTCGCGCTTGCGCGCTCTCTCTCTCTCTCTCTCTCTCTCTCTGTGTCTGATCCAACCTGCACTCGCTGCATGTCGGTGCGATCATCAGACACGCTGATCGATCAGTCTGATCAAAGCTGAAAAGAGCTGTGACTCTTTAAAATAAACGCGCACTCGCTGCATGTCGGTGTGCTCATCAAACGACCTGATCGATCAGTCTGATCAGATCAGCGGACCTGATCGGAGCAATTGGAGCTTTAAAAGTTTAACGAGTCACAGTGTTTCGTTCAGGGCAGCCTTTACCACAGCCAGACTCAGCAGCATCTGGACACAATGAAAGTGATCTACCAAGACAAAAAAATAATAATAATAATAATAATAATGTTAAATGACTGTTTTTGAGCCGCACCACACCATGCAGTAGAGAACAAAATGCACTTCCACAGAGGCAGAAAATAGCACTGAACTGGTTTAATAGCGGCATGGTACACGCGACTGTGTGCACACATTAAAATGCGAACACACGCACCTGCAAGTATGAACGAACACTGAAAAAGGCTGAGTATGCACGTATTTATGGCGTATTTAAATGAAACACAACGCTGCAAAGAGCAGCTCTATGAATACGCCAATGTGACAGGGGCTTAAGACAGCCCCCTTTGCACCTCACTTCCCCAACCAGAACTAAACCAAACCAACTTTGGATTTTACCAAAAGCCATATATTCAAGATGGTGTCCAAAATGGCAACCAAAATATTATGTTCTGTTTTGTTGCCATCGTACATTGTAGGGTCCCCACCATTGTTTGGTGCCCATTTTCAGTGCCATTATGAATTTTAAACTTGTGAATATAAGAGGTCTGTTAGAAAAGTATTGGACCTTTTTATTTTTTTCAAAAACCATATGGATTTGAATCACGTGTGATTGCATCAGACAAGCTTGAACCTTCGTGCGCATGCGTGAGTTTTTTCATGCCTGTCGGTTGCATCATTCGCCTGTGAGCAGGCTTTGTGTGAGCACTGGTCCACCCTCTTGTCCTGTGAGGCTTCATCACGGCGTTGCTTTGCGCCATGCGGCTTGACCGCGATGCGCGGAACTCCTCCGCACGTTTGTCTTAATGTGCTGAAAAAGTGCTGATGTCCACGTCTTTTCACAATTCCTGTGCTAGTCAGACGACATACCGGATCAAGACAGCATCCAGTTTAGAAATGAACGGCACATTCCACTGTTACAGGAGTTTTTGTCATGGAAAGAGGAGCGGCTCCACCGCATGGCGCAAAGCAATGCCGTGATGAAGCCTTCCAGGACATGTTGGGGCATGTCCAGCTCATGCACAATCACAATCAGATAATCACACGACTGAAAAGCAACCGGAATCCATCGGAAAGCCATCTCAAAGCCGTCCTGTGAGACCAACACCGAGGTGGTTTTGTCCCGCATAATGAACGGCTCCGTGGCGCGTCCCTCAGCTTTTCTTTCCATGAAAAAAACTCCTGTAACAGTGGAATGTGCCGAAAAAGTGCTGATATCCACGCCTTCTGCCTTTTTGTGAAAGTCAGACGAGGTCCCGGATCAACAAAGCCTTCACGTTGGAAATGATCTGGTTGTTTCAGCGGGGTCTGAGCATGTCGATCGGCGCTGGGAGCGCACCGCGCTCTCAGCAGTTGTGGGCCATCCTTAAAGCGGCAGTAACACTCCTTAATCTGTATAATCCCCATAAAATCGTCCCTGAAAGCCATATTAATTTTCCGAACGGTGTCCACCTGGTCTCTCACAGTTTCTGGAAAAACAAAGCTCCAAATCGTTCAGACATTTATTCGCAATAAAAATCCGACGAGAGGGGTGGACCAGTGCACACACAAAGCCTGCTCACAGGTGAATGACGCAACCGACAGGCGTGAAAAAACTCACGCATGCGCACGAAGGTTCAAGCTTGGCTGATGCAATCACACGTGATTCAAATCCATATGGTTTTGAAAAAAATCAAAAGGTCCGATACTTTTCTAACAGACCTCGTGTATATATATATATATATATATATATATATATATGTATATTTTTTTTTTTTTTTTTTTTTGTGCAAATGTATCTATGGTGACCTAAAACTTTGTTCTCATGGAATTTCTTTTTTAATGAAATCCTTGACAAACAAAACCATTTTGTTGTCCATTTTGGATGCCGTCTTGAAAATCTGGCTTGAGGAACATCCTGATGTTGTTTTGTGTTCATTTGAGGAACCTAAAAAAAAAAGTTGGATTGCTTTAGTACATAGAGAGGTGCAGAATGGATGGGCCTAATGCCCCCGCCCCCCCTCTCCCCAATATAAAGGCCAGCAATCTGTATGTTGGTAGGCAGATGTCAGTTGAATGAGTCTGATCATTTCTCTTTGTCCTCGACCCAGGTCTCCTCCCAGGCCCAGTCCCGGTAGTCTCCACTATTCTGATGAAGACGTCAGTACAACGAAGTACAACGACCTGATCCCCGCTGAGAGCAGCAGCTTGACCGAGAAACCATCCGAGATCTCGGACTCGCAGGTACTGTCATGAGATATATTTACAGCAGGATGACAAAGATTTTTCACCCATCTGTATGAACAGTGCATTTGGACTGTGTTTGTCATCGTCTATGTGCACACCCTGCCATTTTGTTGAATTCCTCAGGAATTCAGCTTGCATCGTTGGCCATACAGTGCTCTGTGCTGCTTCATAGTGTCCACACGGCGTCCTTTCTCTGTCATTCACCTTAATGCATCTGGCCTTCAGAGATCATCAGTAATGAACATGGAGAGATGAGAGATTAATGACTGTGCACGCTGCCGACAAAGCACGTTTAGACCAAGCTGTTCCCTGTGGTGAATGTCATTGTGCTCACATACCACCTGAGATCCAGGTCATTGCATTCAGCCACAGCATTTGTTATGTAAGACGACGAGAGCAGACGCAGTCTGTCAAATTTATTCCAGCTCCAGTTACTTATTGATGTTGCCGCTCAAAATCGAACCAGACGTCTTATCCAACTTCCTGCTCTGTTTTTACTATGTCAGGTCAGAATCACTAAAAACTGGGCTCGTGCACAGGCTTTTCTTCACATCACTTCTGCTGCAGGATAGCTGAGCTCCAGTTCAGTCCAAAGCTGTGTGCATTCAGTCCAAACAGACGCCAACAGGAAGGATAAATGACTCGTAAATGATTTAGCATGCACTGAGCTCTTGTCCAGTTATTGACAAATTATATTTCTCTGTCTTTCCGTCACTTATTCTGTAAACCGCCCACCGTCATATCTCTGATCTCATTTGGGGGTTTTTCCTGTTTGTTTTTCTTGCCTGAGTTATTTCTTTCCTTGCTCCTTTGCATATGTGTTGTTCCTGTTTTTGTTTATATCACCACTCTGTCTTTTTCTCTGTGACTTTGCTGTGATGTCTCACAGTCTGTATTCTGGGTTTGATCCTCATCACATGAAAGCGCCTTTGGGTGGAAGTGGCTGTGAATTCACCCAGTTCCAGGCTTCCTTCAGCGTTTTCTTTCATCTCTTGAATTTTCTTTGCTCTCGCCACTTCTCAAATCATCTCGGAACATCTTTTGGATAAATACGTCAGGGGCTATGAAAACCGGTGCCAGAAATCTCTCCCCACCTGGCCTTATCAGAACCCAACTCCTATTTCCAGATTAAACGAGAAGCTCTCTGCAATGAATTGCTGTGGACAGGAACTTTCCCAGCATGATAACCTCCTCCAAAAATGAAGCTTTTTCACGTCATCACCTATCTGCCGTATCTGCCGCTCTCACTTGTGTGCACTCGAACATAGTCATGAATCTGTGGCTGACGTCTCTGCCTGCCAGAGATGACAAACAGCTTCCTGTTGCCGCACTGCAGATTCAGAGAGCTGTCATTGGCTTTGGGCTAAAACATACAGAAACCTGCCTGTAACCCCCCGCACTCCTCTCACGGGTTTCTGACAGGCCACCATGTCAACCTCATTAGCTGCCTGAGATAAATTCAGGAATGTCGTTTGAAGTTTTATTGAGCGGATAACTCTGAGCCATCAGCATGACATTGTGCTGTCCGTCCTCTGTAATCCCTGAAGCCTCCACCAGCAGGTGTAAGTTGACTATTGTACTCCTCCTCAAGAGGGAATTTGGAAGATGCCAACATTGACTTGGCAAGGCCACAAGGCCACCATTACTGCACTAGAGTTCCCTTGCAGGTGGAGAGATCTATTGATTTTTTTTTTTCTTTCAAGCACAGGCTCTGGTGTTTTCCAAGGTGGTCGTGACTTTGTGTGTCATTTGAGGATGAAACCAGTCAGTGACAGATGAGCTCTCTGACACGGTGATGGATTGTAGTGTTTCTTCTCTACAGAGTGACATTTTGCGGTACAGGAAAGAAAATGTCCCACATATCCAAATTCTACACCTTCTCCCCCATCATCAATGCTTTTTTTTTTTGGAAACAATAGCATTTTTTTTTTCTTTTGTTTTTGGCTGAGGCTCAGGACAGAGCTCTGATTAATGTTTGGATTGTTCTTTGTGACAATGCACTGCTTTGTTTTGTCTTACACAGGACTGAGTGATGATGTGACAAGCAAGGACTCAAATTTGGTGTTATTTGTAATAGTCTGCATCACTGAATTACTCCCCGTGCGAGAACCCCTCCGAGCGCCCCCCCCCCCACCAAAAAAAAGTGCTCAAAATTTTGCACAAACAGCCAGTTTTTCTTATTTTATTATTATTTTTAATATTTTGGAAGTGCCCCTGAAATTGCAATGTCAAAAGACTGCAGACTACAATACACCTCTTATACAAAACATCCACAAATTGCAAATTTGAGTAAAATGCCCTCACATGCTAAATGTCTGTCATTAGATTCTATATTAATCTGTCTTTTAGAGAGAAATGATTAGCTCTTTTATTAAGGTGCATATTTGTCTCAACATTCAGCTAAATATTTAGCTTGATGTTTGTAAAACCACCTAAAACAGTTCTGCATTTTTAAAGGTTTAAAGCAGTCTCATCATTTTCTTACTTATTTATATCTGTTGTCAACCGTCAGTCATATTGACTATGGTGTAGCGCCAAAAGGATCATCTCATTTGACTGTGTGGATCAATCTTAGATTTACATCATCTGTTGGACATTTCTGACATATGAAGACAGACACGTGTTGTAGATGCCAGTGATTCTGCAGTGCTGACTTTCCTTCTGGCCCAGGTTTCATTGTTACAGTTTCTGATGACAGTCCGTCCATTTGTCAGTCCTAAAACATTAAGGAGCCCAAATCTCACATAAAATAGTTTGATTTGGCATATTCACACTCTGCTATATTCACGTAATCTAGTTCTGTAAAATGGTCCAACATGCCTCAGTTGTTTAAATATTAAACAGAATATACTGTAAAATGCAATACAATTAATCATTCAAGTCACTTCAGCTAGTAATGTGAATGCAGCTCAATTTCTAAACCTTCAATAAGGAGGCTCTCCTTATTTTTTTTATTTTTTAACTTTTTTCCATGAGTGGTACAGTTTGTCCTCTCTGGTGAAATTCGAACCCATTTTTATACTCTTATCTGTTCGCTTTCAACCACCTGTTCTGGGCGCAGAGTTCTGGTTCTGTGCTGTGTCCTAAGTGGACTTTGCCACCGGACAGCAGGATGAGCAGAACAGCAGAGAAATGGGAGCACTGCAGGCTGCTCTGTCCGTCAAAGCAGAGCAGAGCGCATGTCCTGGGGGACAACCGCTGAAAAGAACCACCAAACCTTTTACAATGGTTCTGTTCTGTGCAGCTCAACAAGCAGGGGTGCCTACAGCTGCAGGGAGGGAGCGCCAATTTGCTAATTCTCCACACAGTGATATGATCACCGCTTTGCTGCGCACACGATAATTATTTATTTTTTCTTAAGTGTTTGTGCCGCCCCCTGTGTGTCATAAAAAAATACACCCCGGGCAGCTACCCGCTTCGCCTGCATCAAAAACCGCATCTGCATCTGCCTTCTGGCAACCTATCGCTGAACATTCAAGTTTTCTTTTAAAGAAATTCATTCTGTGTTACCCTGAAGCCATCTACCTCCACAGTGGTAGTGTACAAAGAGACAGTTACAAAATTTGACCAAATACTTATGAGCCTGATGGTCATGGATGGGGATCATAGTTGTAATTTTGTAAGAAGCTATTGAGGTAAAATGTAATATTTTGTAGTGGTCAAGATGAGGTAGTCTTGTTTCAGTGACGTTTTCCATTCTAGATTTCCATATCTTGTGTACATACTATAATCACTGAGGTTGGTTATGTTGTACGTCAATATTCATTTATTTATTTTTAACATTTCATTTTTTTATGTGTTATAATATTTTGGTGTTTGAATGTTCTTTTATTGCAGTTGAAATTGTGAAGCACTTTCTAAATATGGTGTGAAAGTGCTACACAAATAAAATGAATAATAATAATAATTATTATTATTATTATTATTATTATTACTACTACTACTAGAAATATGTCTGATTGTAAGGGCAAGGGCTATATCTGTTGTTGATTTTTGGCTGTCAGTCCATCTTATTTTGCCCAGAAGTTAACGTCTCAAATGAATAAATAGTTAAGACCTTGTCGTACATATGAGCAGCATTTGTCACCATCTAGTGAGCAGTGTGAGCATTTCAGGGTTTCTGGTACATTTCCTACTTGAAACCCAATATTCAATTAAAAAAAAAAAAATAGGCATTGATAAATGTCAGACATGCATGATTGATTTTTTTTTTAGCACACAGAGCTTTGACCTCGCTTTTAATGTATTAAAATTCATATTTTGAGGGTTTTGTGGTTCTTGAGTTTTAAGCCATGAAAGTTTTCCAGAAGGACGTACAGAAGAACTGAATTTCTCCTGACAAGCACAACTTACAATTGTGAATTGCTGTTATTATTATTTGGAAATACTTCAGATTGCAACCAATGTGGATAATTCTATTTCTGTTTTACTTTAATGTAAATCTGCTAGTCTGGAACAGCACTAAGCATCAGACAATAGGACAGTGAAAAACCTTAAATCCTTCTGATTAATAATTTCTCATGCAGTGGTACAGAAAGGGGATTGAGCTGCTGAAGGCATTGTCTTTGTCTGAAATAAAACAGCTTGACTTTGATGCAGCCGGCGTCTCAGCATGCCTACATTAACACTTTTACAGTCTGCCACTTCTAGTTTCCTCACTCCTAACCTTTTTCTCCTTAGAAAACCTACAAAATTTAATGTATTATGAATGTTCCCCATATACTGTCGTTGTTGTGTCTGTGGATCCCTGCTGTGGCCACAACATGAAGGAGCGTGACATAGACGGCCCCCGTTTCTACCCCTCCTGTTGGTAATAATCCATAACTGGAGGAGAATGGAGTGACCTGTTTTGGGGTCCATTTTAGGGGTCTTGTTGGCCAAGCTATTGAGGAGTGGGTTGACCCATCCAAGTGTTATGACAATAATGACAAATATACAAAAATAAAGAAACATAAAGACACGTCTTTGACCCCATCTTGGATGCAACAATATCATATATAAATGACAGCACATAGACTTCATTATCAGCTCAGTTCTGGGAGCAGGTCTTGGTGCCAGCATCTTCCACACTACAGAACCATTGTGTGTCCTGGATTGCAACCACCCGGGCAGACAACTCATCCATCCCCACCTCTTAAAAGTAACCATCCATCTACCAAAGCCAAGGGAAACATGGAATGTCTCCGTTTTCCTTCTTCAGCTACTGCAATCGTCAACTCTGAGGCAACTGCATGCTAAATCATTCTTAAGATACCTTGACAGTTGCACAAATTTGATCACGCACTGGTACACAATCCACCATGCAGGAGCGTAAGCTCATTGTAAACTCATTGTAAAACAATGCAAACTGTGTGTGGCTTCATGCAAGTGCACAAAGAAAATTTTGAAATGTTCAAAATCTCAGTCACGCATTAATTATGTAAACTTCACATGAACATTGTGCAAACAATTAAAAAACACTGAGCGTCAGTGTGAGTCAATGCATCAGCACAACGCACCACAGCACAGCTCATCTGATCGATAATAATGAGACGTTAAATCTATCATGAACACACTTTTACAGCTACTCATAAGAATGAATGAACATGCAATGGATTTATCAAGCTATTGCAATATAAATATTACCTTTTAGACTGTTCCAAATGTGTTCTCCACCTCATGAGGTGCACGAGAGAGAGAGAGCAAAAAAGCTGCAGCTGGAACGGTCCTCTGAGATTCCAGAAGCAATTACAGGTGTTTTCATGAACCAAACTCTGAGAGAAAATGATTAATCAGCTACAAAATAATTACGTTATATACACAGCATCCAGCGGCACAAAGTGCAGCATTCAGCTGGGAACACATCCGCTCGCATTGTCATGATGAACTGCATGGGAATGCGGAGCCAAAATGCATGCACGTATCAAGGCACCTTAATAGAAACGTGCTACATGTCCAAAATATTCAAGCTAATGCAAGTAATGCTCCTCATCTATGAGTAAGTCTCCCTGCGTAACCATTGGTTTGACAAAAAGTAATTCCAATGACACCCAACGATCTTCTGAAGACATCCAGGCCGTGATTTAAAAGATCCCATATAATGGCCGCTAAATTGTGTGGTCTTTCCAAACCTTTACATGTCAGGTTGGAGAACAGTTTGCAGGTGATTTAATAAGAATAATTAAGCACATATCAGTGGGTGTTAACATGTAAAATGTAAATAAAAACAGAATTCAATGATTTGCAAATCCTCTTCAACCTATATTCAATTCAATACACCACAAAGACAAGATATTTAATTTTCAAACTGATAAACTTTATTGTTTTTGTGCAAATATTTGCTCATTTTGAAATAGATGCCTGCAACACGGTTCAAAAAAGCTAGGACAGTGGTATGTTTACCACTGTGTTACATCACCTTTTCTTCTAACAACACTCAATAAGCATTTTGGAACTGAGGACACTAATTGTTGAAGCTTTGTAGGTGGAATTCTTTCCCATTCTTGCTTGTAGTATGACTTCAGTTGTTCAACAGTCCGGGGTCTCCGTTGTCGTATTTTGCGCTTCATAATGTGCCACACATTTTCAATGGGTGACAGGTCTGGACTGCAGGCAGGCCAGTCCAGTACCCGCACTCTTTTACTACGAAGCCACGCTGTTGTAACACGTGCAGAATGTGGCTTGGCATTGTCTTGCTGAAATAAACAGGGACTCATCAAACCACAGCACATTTTTCCACTTTGTGTCTGTCCATTTCAAATGAGCTCAAGCCCAGAGAAGGCAGCAGCGTTTCTGGATGTTGTTGATGTATGGCTTTCTCTTTGCATGGTAGAGTTTTAAGTTGCACTTGTAGATGTAGCGACGAACTGTGTTAACTGACAATGGTTTTCTGAAGTGTTCCTGACCCCATGCAGTAAGATCCTTTACATAATGTCGGTTTTTAATGCCGCCTGAGGGATCGAAGGTCACGGGCATTCAGTGTTGGTTATCGGCCTTGCCACTTATTTGTAGAAAGTTCTCCAGATTCTCTGAATCTTCTGATTATATTATGGACTGTAGATGATGGAATCCCTAAATTCCTTGCAATTGAACATTGAGAAACATTGTTCTTAAACTGTTGGAGTATTTTTTCATGCAGTTGTTCACAAAGTGGTGATCCTCGCCCCATCTTTGCTTGTGAACACCTGAGCCTTTTGGGGATTCTCCTTTTATACCTAATCATGACACTCACCTGTTTCCAATTAGGTGTTCTTTGAGCATTCAACAACTTTCCCAGTCTTTTGTTGCCCCGTCCCAACTTTTTGAAACGTGTTGCAGGCATCCATTTCAAAATGAGCAAGTATTTGCACAAAACAATAAAGTTTATCAGTTTGAACATTAAATATATTGTCTTTGTGGTGTATTCAATTGAATATAGGTTGAAGAGGATTTGCAAATCATTGTATTCTGTTTTTATTTACATTTTACACAATGTCCCAACTTCATTGGAATTGGGGTTGTAAATGCTCAGTTGTGCGTGAACTCTGCCACATAACTGGGTGTGTTCACTTGCTAGCAGTTGGGGGGTAGAGAAACCCTCTTGTTTTAGAAATTTAATTACTGTTCCATCAAGAGATTTTAAGCAACGTGGTGAATAATTATAATTATGCTGCATTCTGCCAGTGGGACACAGAGAACTGTTGTCTCTGTGCTTTAATCACACAGAATACATCACCTCATCTGTGATCATCTAGATGTACATGTGTGTTTCTGTCGTAAACAAAGTGTGACACAAATCAAATCATCCAGTTAGAATTTGATTGTGGGTTCCTTTTTGGTTCATGCACCACAAAACTATAAAGCAATTCACATTAGAAAACACTTTTTTACCAGCTTAAATTAAGTTAATTGCAGACTTCACATGAAAGTAACTTTACACTAAATCAATAACAGCAATGATCAGGAGTTGCACTAAAATGTTCTTTATGCTCAGCACAAAACCACAGAACTATGTTCCACCTGTTACAATTGGAGGCATTTGTACTTAATGAAAGAAGTACAATGTAAATCTCTCTTTAAACTCTTTAAATATGTCCACTGTTTACAATGAATGATTTTTACCCGAGGCCATCATATATGGCGATCGGGTATCGTGAAGGCTTCTTGTGTGTCCGTCTGTCCGTCTGTCTGTGCTCAACATAAGTCTAGTCCAATTACTGCCAAACTCTTGAAATTCACAGGGAACATTCTT
Source organism: Thalassophryne amazonica (assembly GCF_902500255.1). Taxonomy (NCBI): domain Eukaryota; kingdom Metazoa; phylum Chordata; class Actinopteri; order Batrachoidiformes; family Batrachoididae; genus Thalassophryne; species Thalassophryne amazonica. The sequence goes on from NC_047120.1 coordinate 37,726,554, forward strand.
GGGACACAGACCTTGGACAATTTTAAAGATGGTTAACCTTGATGAGGTTAAAAAGTCACATTCTCTTTAAATCTGTTTGGGTGACAGCCCATCAGAGTAGAGCTGCATCGTGATGTCAGTCGCTGGTCTCTTCAAAACCGTTTTGTTTTATGTGTGTATATATATGTTTCTCAAGCTAGCGAGAAGTAAAACACTTTGAAAACTGAAAATGCTGTTTTTGGAACCTAATAACACCTCTGAACTTATTTGCAAGACATTTTGCAGAGGTTAGCATGGTAACGCCACTTCCTGGTGTAGCTACTTGCTAACAGCTTCATTTCTGGTATATTATGTAAAATGAGAGATAGCGAGAAATAAACACTTCTAAAACTGAAAATGCTGTTTTTATAACCTGATAACAGCTCTAGAGTCATTTACAAGACATTTTGCGGACATTAGCTTGTATGCTAATTTTCGCTAACTTTCTATGGAGTTAAATTTGTCTCAGTACCTGAAAATGCACAGAGGAAATATTCCTTGATTTGCACAACATGAACAAATGATGATTTGATTTGAACATGTACAAATTGTTCATAAGACAGTAGGATTTTAATAATTAATTAAACAACTACAAATTATAACGAACACAATGCTCATACGGCCGAGGGTATTTTAGCATTGCGTTATATTTATTTTTATTTCTGTCTATGAGGAAGCGTCTTCGTCCCTGCTGCTGAAACAACAGTCTATCAAGGAAAATAATTTAACATCCAGCATTCCAGCAATATACAGATGAAATCAGAACCCGCTACATTTCCCTTTGATCTTGATCAATCTCATTGCATTTGCACACCTCACCTCTTACCATGTTCAACACATAATTTTGTGTACTCAGGTAGACTAACCCCACATTGCATATTCATGAAGGCAAACATTTTAATTGGACAATATATGTTGTGAAAGTGTAGTGACACGGACCTACAACAGGGGGCGTTAATGAACGGACAATGGATAAGCCAAAAAGTAACAATTTAATGTTGTGAATTGCACAACGGAATACAGACAATAACAATTGAGGAGTGCAGTCAATCATACACAAGGTGACGTGTGGGCAGGCTTGAGGATAGAAGACGTCTGTCCAGAGAAGAGCCGGATCCCACACGGCTTCCACCGCCAGCGGATCTGAAGAACACCGGAGCCGCCAAGTCCCAGGTGGCCACCGTCTCCAGCTGTCAGACCTGGTACTGCTGGCAGAAACAGAAACAGTTAATGGTGGGTGTGTGAAGACACACCCAGTAATCCTTCCTTGCTCAGTTCCTCTTGGAGGGAGAACCTCCACCTCCAGAATCACCCGTGCAGCTCCTGTCAGTCACTTCCCTGGAAGGAGTGAGAGGCGAAGACGTCGCGCTCACACTTTCTGCCAATCCAGCTTCAGACTGTAGCCACAGGAAAACGGCTGGACACAGAACAACTTTTAGTCAGAAAAGTACCGCAGAGAAAGTTACCTTGAGTGGTAGCTGATTTCTCGGCGGGGAGGTGGAGTGGCAGTCCGGCCTTTATTGTGATGGTGATGTGTGATGAGTGACAGCTGGTGCTGATGACGAGTGACAGCTGTCACTCCCGGTTGCTATGACGCCCTCTCATGCTTGAAGCCCGCACTTCAAGCAGGGTGCCATCTGGTGGTGGTGGGCCAGCAGTACCTCCTCTTCAGCGGCCCACACAACAATATATACTCTTTTGCCCATTTGAAAGACACAGTCCTCAGTGCACATCATAAGTAAATAAGCATGAACATCTTTTTTGCAGGAACTATGGTATTTGTCTACATTTTTACACTGGAAGCCTTTAGAAATTCAAACTCCCAGTTGTCACCTTAGGTCAATGGTTAGTGTCCAAGTTTCACGACCATAGAGTAAAACAGGAAGCAACGGGATCCAAAAGAACTGGATTTTCCTTCTCTTGGAATGGTGTGAGCTTTAGTTAACACCTCTGTCCAGTGACTTTAGGCATCTATAAGCACTTCCCAAGCATCTCTTGATGTCAAAGACTGAGGACCCAGAGATATGGAAGTCACTGCTGAGACATTAGTATTCTAATAATGAAATTAATTGCTGTCAGAACTACATAACTGAAGAGATTTCTTCAGCTCTTTTTGTGTAATTTAACACTGTAATGATGAGAAAGTGTTATAATTGACAGTGTCCCAGCAGTATTTCTGAGTTAAGCCCCTGTGTCAGTAAGATGGAAGTTGTATCGATGCATTTGTTGTTTCACACTCATTCCTTGAACAACATCCAGCTCTGGTAATGAGCTTGTGATGTCTTGAAGTGCTTCACTGCTCTGTGCGGTCCCAGAGGCACCTTCTCAAGCAGCTCCGTTTCTACTATAGGTCCTTCAAAAGCATTCTCGGCTTATTACTGATAATGACAAAAATAAGGTTGGATGGATGTGCATTCATACTGAGAAAGTTTCAAGAGTCCAAACATCTGTTTCACACCCCACGGCCAGGCCAGAGTGGGTAGAAGTTGGAGACAGTTCACAGTGTCAACACTTGGTCTGCATTCACTCTTTCCCACTGCCATACACACAAATGGTGCAATTTCATTTCTCAGTTCATTGTTAATTCTTTCACACTGAAGTAAGACCACTCGATGTGGCTCTTGCTGGTCCGCTGTGAATGGATCTTGTTATTGTGTTGTCTCTAAATGCACTGGTATGATTGGAATTGGCCTCAAGTGCTTACACTTGTGGGCAACAACATTGCGGACAAACACAAACTCAACAAAACAAAAAGTGGTGGAGTTCACATACTGAAACGGCCTTTTTAGGGATGAAAATGTGATGCAATATGAATAAAGACATACATCAGACCCAAACCATTGCCCAAAATGCAGTGTAAAAATTCCTGATTTTTGTAAAATTCCTGCACAAAAAGTCATTGCAAAATTTGTCAATGGTTATGTCTACATGTTTGTCTCAAAAAGTGGATGTTTTTGTCAGTCAAGATGCGCCTCAGTATTTCCATTAAATCTCTTTGGTAAAGCTATAACATTTTGAGAAATTATTTTTACCCCTTCCTTCAACTTGCTCACCTTGTGATGTCATAAAGTCAGAAAAGTCAGAATTCTAATTGTTGTCCTTTGTTGGGTGACAGAGATAATACTGGTTGGCCATTGCTACCTTGGTCATGACAGAGGTATGCTGCCTCTGTGATCCTTGGAGCTATCGAAAAGCTCCATTTTGGAAAGATTTGGGGGGAAAATATTACCTATAAAATGTCATGGTTCTGCCATTTAATCGGTTTGTACCCAAATATTTAATGGCTTGTATTCAAGGCCACACTTGTTTTTTTTTCACAAAGTTATATGAAAATTACTTTCATGAATTTTAGAAATTTAGGCTGCTTCAGAATGTGACCTCCAATGCACAATGAAATGGTTTGCAGAAGACTGTGAAGTACTTCACATGAAAATTAGTCCCTTTAGTTCTAGTGCTCAGTGCCAGAAACTGGTGGATTTTTCTTCTGGGGTTTGGACCATGTATCCACCAGGAGTGAAGGAGTTCATAGTTCTTCAGGTCTTGTTTCTTGGGAAGGACTGTGAGATGGATAATTGGATGTGGTTGTCAATCAAAGCTGATCTCCTGTTGTGAACTTTGGCTTGTGACCAAAAAGATGAAATTGTGAATAGAGTTATATTAGTTTTCTTCTGAGGATGGTAGGACTCGCCCTTAAGATTCTGGCCTTTTATGATTTGCACAGAAATGCACCAGTTAAGGAAATAGGGAATTTGGTTAAAATTCCCCTTGGATGAAACCCTTGTTTTCTAGGCATAACCAACTGGGAGGACGTATTGGGAGAAACCCAGATAATGAGTTTATCTGCAGTATAATTTTTGGAAATACCTTGGTATCCCCCAGAACACCCTGGTTATTGGAGAGTGGAACATTTGGGCTACCTTACTTAACTTTCTGCTTACTAGTGCAGTGCCTGTAGGAAGTTTGTATTCCTATAGAAAACTGGGAGCTTAAGTAGATTTCTCATGCATGGTCATATGAGGCTGTGTAGAGATGTACTTATGTTATAATATTATTATTATTATTATTATTATTATAAAATTATTACTTGAATTTAGTATTTCATATTGTTTTAAAAAATCAGTTTTATTATCAATTATATGAAAATAAATGGATTCCTATTAAACAGGTTATTGGAAAAGACTCAGAAGAAATTAAAGAGAACATTTAGAATATTTGAAACAGCAAATCTTCAGTACCCCACCTCATGAACACAGTTTATTTAAACTTGAACTCACACCAAATGTAAGATTTTATTCAGCTTATGTACTTACTGAAAAATTGTACAAATTGTGGGAAATTTGTTGATGTTAGCAAAAAAATGGATTTTAGCGAATGTCTCCTCAGTGTTGTCAAGTTAAACTCAGTTGCAAGGAACACTGATAGCATGCGTTTCACAGTATTTGTTGGGATGCTGGCTTTAAACATTTTATTGTGAAACGGTGCAAGCAACATGAACTATGTGATGTTGTTTAACTTTGCTATCAGTAACAGCGAGCCATGCAATCTTAGAAGTAGGAATGTTACATTGTTTTCTGAATAATTTTACAACCCCAATTCCAATGAATTTGGGACGTTGTGTAAAATGTAAATTAAAAATAGAATACAATGATTTGCAAATCCTCTTCAACCTAGATTCAATTGAATACACCACAAAGACAAGATATTTAATGTTCAAACTGATAAGCTTTATTGTTTTGGGGCAAATATTTGCTCATTTTGAAATGGATGCCTGCAACATGTTTCAAAAAAGTTGGGACAGTGGCATGTTTACCACTGTGTTACATCACCTTTCCTTCTAACAACACTCAATAAGCATTTGGGAACCGAGGACATGAATTGTGAGTGTCATGATTGGGTATAAAAACAGCATCCCCAAAAGGCTCAGCCATTCACAAGCAAGCAAAGATGGGACGAGGATCACCACTTTATGAACAACTGTGTGAAAAAAAATAGTCCAACAGTTTAAGAACAATGTTTCTCAATGTTCAGTTGAAAGGAATTTAGGGATTCCATCATCTACAGTCCATAATATAATCAGAAAATTCAGAGAATCTGGAGAACTTCCTACACGGAAGTGGCAAGACCGAAAACCAACAGTGAATGCCCGTGACCTTCGATCCCTCAGGCGGCACTGCATTAAAAACAGACATCACTGTGTAAAGGATCTTACCGCGTGGGCTCAAGAACACTTCAGAAAACCATTGTCAGTTAACACAGATCCTCTCTACATTGACAAGTGCAAGTTAAAACTCTACCATGTGAAGTGAAAGCCATACATCAACAACATCCAGAAATGCCGCCGCCTTTTCTGTGCCCGAGCGCATTTGAAATGGGCAGATGCAAAGTGCAAAAGTGTGTGGTTGATGAGTCCACATTTCAAATTGTTTTTGGAAATTATGGATGTCGTGTCCTCTGGACAAAAGAGGAAAACATCCAGATTGTTACCAGCGCAAAGTTCAAAAGCCAGCATCTGTGATAGTATGGGGGTGTGTTAGTGCACATGACATGGGCAACTTACACATCTGTGATGGCACCATCAATGCTGAAAGGTACATCCAGGTTTTGGAGCAACACATGCTGCCATCCAAGCAACGTCATTTTCAGGGACGTCCCTGCTTATTTCAGCAAGACAATGCCAAGCCACATTCTGCACGTGTTACAACAGCATGGCATCGTAGTAAAAGAGTGCAGGTACTAGACTGGCCTGCCTGCAGTCCAGAAATGTTGCCCATTGAAAATGTGTGGCACATTATGAAGTGCAAAATACGACAGCGGAGACCCCGGACTGTTGAACAACTGAAGTCATACATCAAACAAGAATGGGAAAGAATTCCACCTACAAAGCTTCAACAATTAGTGTCCTGTTTCCAAACACTTATTGAGTGTTGTTAGAATCCAATCCAATCCAATCCACTTTATTTATAAAGCACATTTAAACAGACCCGAGTCTCCAAAGTGCTGCACAACAAAAGCACAGACATGGAAAATAACAATAAAATAGATAAGATAAAATAATATATAAATAGATAAAACCATGATAAAAAATAAATTTCAATAAAATAAAAATAAAATAAGACACAAGGACTGTACAACTCACGCGGTGTTAAAAGCCAAGGAATAAAAATGGGCCTGGGTTAGAAGGAAAGGTGATGTAACACAGTGGTAAACATACCACTGTCCCAGCTTTTTTGAAATGTCTTGCAGGCATCTATTTCAAAATGAGCAAATATTTGAACAAAAACAATACAGTTTATCAGTTTGAACATTAAATATCTTGTCTTTGTGGTGTATTGAATTGAATATAGGTTGAAGAGGATTTGCAAATCATTGTATTCTGTTTTTATTCACATTTTACATGTTAACACCCACTGATATGTGCTTAATTATTCTTATTAAATCACCTGTAAACTGTTCTCCAACCTGACCTGTAAAGGTTTGGAAAGACCACACAATTTAGCGGTCATTATATGGGATCTTTTAAATCACGGCCTGGATGTCTTCAGAAGATCGTTGGGTGTCATTGGAATTACTTTTTGTCAAACCAGTGGTTACGCAGGAAGACTTAGATGAGGAGCATTACTTGCATTACTTGCATTAGCTTGAATATTTTAGACATGTGGCACATTTTAGACATGTGGCACATTGCGAGCCGATGTTCCCAGCTGAATGCTGCACTTTGTGCCGCTGGATGCTGGATGAACATTAAATATCTTGTCTTTGTGGTGTATTCAATTGAATATAAGTTGAAGAGGATTTGCAAATCCTTGTATTCTGTTTTTATTTACATTTTACACAACGTCCCAACTTCATTGGAATTGAGGTTGTATAAATATATATTCAATATAAATAATAAATATAAATAATAAATAAATAATTCTATTTATATTATATTATATATTATATTAATTACATAATAAAAAATAATCATAATAAAAAATGCACATCATCGTGCTATGCGCAAGCCATATGTGAAAGCTGAGGTCGATCTGACAAATAGAGAGATATGTGAGCCACATACAAACACACACACACACACACACACACAGACGCTTCTTGCTTGATCGATCGATGTGGCCCAATCCCAGATAAGTGGTGGGAAGCACATGGATAGTTTTAGAGTGGTTAAGCTAACAATTTAATAAGATTGGGTGAAAACATGAGAGTTTGGAAATTATTAAATATGATCAACTCATACAAACTAGGATGAGATTGCTGATGGTAAAAATTACATTAATTTTGTTTTGTGTGGTATCTGCCTTTGATGTATTTGTAGAAACGTTTTTAAAAGTAGGGTAGAAAGAGGTTCTCTTTATTCAGTTTAGCATCAGAGCAAAACAAAACATTGTCTATTTTTCTCATGATTCAACACCAGCGTTGTCTTTTTTTTTTAATCATCTGTAAACTCTACCAGAAGTTGAAAATAATGACTGTATAGGGGATTGGCATGTTCAAGTCATGGAGAAAGAACTGAAATCTGAGCCTATACAGACATATGCATCCCATATGTTCTGTACAGAATCCAACAAGTGAACTGTGTTCTGGAGTATAAGAGTTCATGGTAGAGCCCAAGGGCCTTCATAAAAAGATGGAACATAATAATATGCGGCGTGATAAAGTGAAGAGCTCTGACACGATCACATTAATCAACACTATCGCTGTGGCGCACTTGAAGTCAGCATGCATTCATTTTGCAATGAGCCGACAGCACAGCTTCTTTCTAAAAGTTAACTGCATGAATTCATCACGGCCAGGTGATTAATTATGAGCTAGCTGTCCAAACTGGTAGCTTCCTTTCATGGCAGACAGTGGACTATGAGAAATCCCTGCTGAGTGAACAATGGTCAGGTTGTCCTAAGTTTGACAAATGGAGTGTACTCAAAAACATTTACCTTACCAAATCTACAGTACAGTTCAGTGATGAGATTGTAATGAGGATAGCGTCCATTTCTTTGCAGAGGGCAACAGGGTGGGTCATGTTTGGAGCCATGAGTCATTACATCCACCACACTATGGAACCACCTTGGGTTCTCACAAATCCACCCCCACATATCAAAGGTGGCCATCTAGCAGCCACATTCAGGTGAGACAATGGTGCCCACCTGGCTATTTTAAGTTGTTGGTGTCCTCAACACTGAGTCACCTGTGTCATGAATTATTCCCAGTCAAAATGGGCTTCATGGAGTTTATCCTATTTTTTGGAGTATAACTTGCACCATTGGACCTGCGACAGACTGTCGTCCTGTCCACGGTGTACCCTGCCTCACGCGCTATGACTGCTGGGATAGACTCCAGCCCCCCATGACCCATAATTGAGGTAAGTGGTTGAAGATGAGTGAGTGAGTGAACTTGCACCATTTTCATTTATCAGCTCTTCGATTTGGGATATTTTTGCATTGTTGTAGTGTACATTTTTTTTTTTTTTTGGCTATTTTTTTTTCATTTTTATTGGACATTGGTGCTTGGAGTTTTATTTTGTTTAGTGTTTCTGTGAAGGCTCTCAGTTGTCCGGGTGGTTTCCATAGTAGAGAAGCTTGAATCTTCGACTGGACTGGGTTGCTTGACACGAGGACGTTTCACTTCCAATCGCAGACACTTCCTCAGCTAAATTTCTTGCTTTGGTAGTCTGACTCATGTCTAGACTCTTGTAGAGACGAATAACAGAAGCCAGCAAAAGCTGGAGTTTTAAACCTAACCCGACCCCTCCTACCGAGAGGAAGACTGCTATTGGCTAGTGACTAACAATTGCCCTAATTAGCACCTATTGTACTCTAGTTAGCACCCTCCTAATGACAGGGCAGCTGTCCCTCCTAATGATGGGACTAACGCCTCTCCTGACAACGTGAATGACTCATTACCATGAACAAAAGACTGAAACTGGTTTGACCTGAGTACCACATTGTAAACAGGGGACAAAGCGTGTCTCAGACCCCCCTCCCCGGTTAAGGCTGGGTTTCAACTGTTTCACATACAGTGCTTCCTTCACTCCCCTCTCAAACCATTTCTTTTCTCTGGCTAATATTTTAACTTCATTGTCCTCAAATGTGTGGTTAGTGTCTTTAAGGTAAAGATGAACTGCAGACTGAGGTCCACTGGCGCCTTCTCTGCGGTGCTGCTATAGCCTTTTGTGCAACGGCTGCTTAGTCTTACCTATGTAGTGTTCATTACAGTTTTCCTGTCAGCTGATAGAATACACTACATTGTTCTGTTTGTAACTAGGGATCCTGTCCTTAGGGTGAACTAATTTCTGTCTCAAGGTGTTAACAGGTTTAAAGTAAACTGGGATTTTGTGCTGTCTGAAGATCCTCTGTAGTTTTTCCCCTACTCCTTCAAAATAAGGGAGAGACACTCGTCTTCTTCTTGGCTCCGTCTCCTGTCTGTGTGGTCTCTTTGTTCTTTGGGACTTCTGCACTTTATCCAGGGACAGAGGTCAGACTACCAGAGCAAGAATTTTAGCTGAGGAAGCTTCTGCGATTAGAAGCGAAATGTCCTCACGTCAAGCAACTCAGTCCAGTCTAGATTCAAGCTTCTCAACTATTTTGTTTATTGCTTTAATTTCTGGGAAATCCCTATTAGTGCAGCAGATAACAGAATAATTACAGAGGAATCTTTCAAATGTTGAAACAAGCACCAGATTCAGCACAAATACTCCTTAGACATTACTCTTTTGAAAAAATGATTGGCCACTTGAATTTTCAATAGGTAGCCAGGTAGGGGTCAAAATTAAAAGATGCTCCAATCTTATTGAAAACTATACCACACTGTTTGTCTGATCATAAATATTCCAAAAAGGTAAAGTTTGGACTATATATGACTAAATGTTATGGTGTTATGGGGTAAAAACTGCAAGTATGGTGACTTGCGCTTTTTATCCCATAACTCTTTTTACCCCATAACTCCATAACATGTGGTCACAGATAATGCAAACTATACATTTTTGGAATCTTTGTGATCAGACAAATAATGTGGTATAGTTTTAAATCTGATTGGACTGGCTGCCTATTAAAAATTCCTATGCCTATACAGTCATTTTTTTTTGTTGTTTTTTTTTTTTTTTAATGAGTTATGTGAAGTGTGTGTGCCAATTTTGGTACTTATTCCCAGAAATGAATGGTTGCTAAACTTATTTGCTCCACTATATATAGATAATATATTTATTATTCTTAAAAATGAACACATGGTTTTTAGTAAATATGTCACATCTGAGTATCCCCCATACTAGCAGAAAACCTGCAACTTACACTCTGGAAAACAGTAAATGGAAATGCATTAAACAAGATTTATGAGTTTATTTTTGTGTAAGTAAGCATTCAACAGAGCAAATATTTTCTTTATATCTGTTTTTTTTTGGGGGGGGGGGGGTATAAGAATGAGCCCAATTATTTTGTGTGGGGATTTGCCCCATCCACTGCCAATGTTGATAATAGAACAGCACACCAGACCTCTTACACTCTCCTAGCAGGTGAACCCACATGGAGGTGATACTATGCTGGGTTTTTTGTGTTGAACCTGCTCGAGCCCCATGGTTGTAGACCCACCCACCCACCCCACCCCTGGCTCCAGTTTCCCTTATTTGGGCGAGGTGACTCTTTCCTTATATGTGTATATCATACAGGACCTTTCTGAATTGCCCAATGTCTGTCTCCTCACCTTGGACCAATTTGTCAAAGGTGGCCCAACCTGGAGCTAATGCTCCAGACAACACTGCTCCCAGGATCACTGGAGCACACAAACTCCCCCACAACAATAAGGTGGTGATCCAACGGTGGGCTGAGCTGCTTGGTGTACTCCCACCATCACCCAAATAAACGACAGAAAATTAATGAATTAATTTCTCTCCCAATAAGTTGGTGAGGCTGAATTGTTTCTGGAATGCAGCTATCTCTTTGCAGATACAGATTCTTTATTGTCATTGTAACTAGTACAACGAAAGGTGAGCTGAAAGCCTTTCAGTGCAAATATAAACCTGAGTAAACCAGGCACATACTTCAAAGGTGTGGAAAAGAAAAGAAAAACAGAAAATTTAACTGAACGAAAGAGGTATGTCCAGAGCGCCAGTTAAAAAAAGAAGAAAAATTATAAGAACACAGTAGCAAAAAAGAGATTGCCTAATGGAAAGTACACTCAACAAAAATATAAATGCAACACTTTTGGTTTTGCTCCCATTTTGTATGAGATGAACTCAAAGATCTAAAACTTTTTCCACATACACAATATCACCATTTCCCTCAAATATTGTTCACAAACCAGTCTAAATCTGTGATAGTGAGCACTTCTCCTTTGCTGAGATAATCCATCCCACCTCACAGGTGTGCCATATCAAGATGCTGATTAGACACCATGATTAGTGCACAGGTGTGCCTTAGACTGCCCACAATAAAAGGCCACTCTGAAAGGTGCAGTTTTATCACACAGCACAATGCCACAGATGTCGCAAGATTTGAGGGAGCGTGCAATTGGCATGCTGACAGCAGGAATGTCAACCAGAGCTGTTGCTCGTCTATTGAATGTTCATTTCTCTACCATAAGCCATCTCCAAAGGCGTTTCAGAGAATTTGGCAGTACATCCAACCAGCCTCACAACCGCAGACCACGTGTAACCACACCAGCCCAGGACCTCCACATCCAGCATGTTCACCTCCAAGATCGTCTGAGACCAGCCACTCGGACAGCTGCTGAAACAATCGGTTTGCATAACCAAAGAATTTCTGCACAAACTGTCAGAAACTGTCTCAGGGAAGCTCATCTGCATGCTTGTCGTCCTCATCGGGGTCTCGACCTGACTCCAGTTCGTCGTCGTAACCGACTTGAGTGGGCAAATGCTCACATTCGCTGGCGTTTGGCACGTTGGAGAGGTGTTCCCTTCACTGATGAATCCCGGTTCACACTGTTCAGGGCAGATGGCAGACAGCGTGTGTGGCGTCGTGTGGGTGAGCGGTTTTCTGATGTCAGTGTTGTGGATCGAGTGACCCATGGTGGCGGTGGGGTTATGGTATGGGCAAGCGTCTGTTATGGACGAAGAACACAGGTGCATTTTATTGATGGCATTTTGAATGCACAGAGATACCGTGATGAGATCCTGAGGCCCATTGTTGTGCCATACATCCAAGAACATCACTCATGTTGCAGCAGGATAATGCACGGCCCCATGTTGCAAGGATCTGTACACAATTCTTGGAAGCTGAAAATGTCCCAGTTCTTACATGGCCGGCATACTCACCGGACATGTCACCCATTGAGCATGTTTGGGATGCTCTGGACCAGCGTATACGACAGCGTGTACCAGTTCCTGCCAATATCCAGCAACTTCACACAGCAGTTGAAGAGGAGTGGACCAACATTCCACAGGCCACAATTGACAACCTGATCAACTCTATGCGAAGGAGATGTGTTGCACTGCATGAGGCAAATGGTGGTCACACCAGATACTGACTGGTATCCCCCCCCAATAAAACAAATCTGCACCTTTCAGAGTGGCCTTTTATTGTGGGCAGTCTAAGGCACACCTGTGCACTAATCATGGTGTCTAATCAGCATCTTGATATGGCACACCTGTGAGGTGGGATGGATTATCGCAGCTATCACTATCACAGATTTAGACTGGTTTGTGAACAATATTTGAGGGAAATGGTGATATTGTGTATGTGGAAAAAGTTTTAGATCTTTGAGTTCATCTCATACAAAATGGGAGCAAAACCAAAAGTGTTGCGTTTATATTTTTGTTGAGTGTATGTACAAAAATGTAGATATTTCAGTGGCAGTGGATATTGCACATCAACAAATATTGCACTCATTTCAAGTGTGGCATGTGACATGGCTATTTGGTTCCAGTGGCATTCAACGCTCTAACAGCAGTTGGGTAGAATCTATTTTTCATTCTGTTAGTACTTGCTTTAATGGCCCTGTACCACCTGTCTGTACTGTCTGCCATTTCATCAGTATAACAGACCTTATGTACCTGGATGCAAGGATAGGAAAGGGACTGGAGACCCGCCCTCCCAAAGCCATTTTCAAGTCCCATACTACTGTTATCCATGTAAAGTCAACCATAAAATGGAACCCATGAATGTCATTTTACAACTGCACTGAGTTTGTTTTGAAATATTGTATGCATACACATAAAAACAAAACACTTCTATGCAGTTGTAAACTAGAATTTGGGGTGCCCATTTATAGTTGTCCAAATATGGATTGTCCTGTAAAATATTGTGAATTTATAAATATTTCATGTAGTCATTGTCTGGCGCACTGTAATCATTTCAGACGTGGCTAGTTGTTGCATCTGTTATGGTAATGTACTATAAATCCCATTGTCTTGTTCACCCATAGGAGGCGCTGGTGTTTTCATATGGGACAGGTGGCCTACATGCACTTCCACTGCATTTGGTGAGGTTCCTGTGGCTGCCTGCTTGAATGTCTGTAGTCTAATAGGTGCTAGCTCGCACCCGGCCCTCAAATTCTCATCATAGAACCCCACAAATGGAGAGTATCGGCCCCTGCTGGTGTGGAAACTGATTTTCTTAGATCCTGAACATATAGCTTGATCCAGATTGGTTAAAATCGTAAGGACAGAATAACTTTAGCTGTTGTGTTGATGTTTAAAGTGTACGAGTCCATCGTTCACCATCATGCTTTGAACATCATTTCATTTTCAATGTCATGTTTGTTTCTACTGCATGTGCATTCTCAAAACACTCCAACAGTAACATTTACATTTGTAATTGCTGCATCTCTAACTCCATCTACAGCAGGATATTCTGATGCTAGCATCGTAATTCGATATGTCCTCCATCTCTCCATCACAGGGCAGTGACAGCGAGTACGAGGTCGACCCCAACCGACAGAAGACGCACTCCTTTGTCAACCACTACATAAGCGACCCTACTTACTACAACTCCTGGCGCCGCCAACAGAAAGGCATATCGCGGGCACAGGCTTACAGCTACACCGAGTCTGAGTCGGGAGACCCGGATCACTGTGCCCCGCCGCCCTTGCCTCCTCTACCGCCACTGCCACCCCAGATCAGTTCACCGAGCCCCCAGCCTCATCAGCCCCAAGGTCAACCCCAAGGCCAGGGTAGCCTCTTCAGGCCTAAAGGTAGCCGGACTCCCACCCCCTCCCAGCAGAGCTCCAACCCCCCAAGTCAGCACAGCACCCTTTACCGGCCCCCTAGTAGCCTAGCGCCTGGGTCTCGGGCTCCCATTGCTGGATTCTCCTCCTTTGTGTGAAAAATACTGAAAAGTACACTGAAATCTCGAGAAATGTCAGTCCAAATTATGCCGAAGGTGAACATAAAGTTACGTAACACACACTCAGTCCAATCACTTGAGTCTTTGTTTCATGACTTTCTTAGTTTCTTTTTCTTGAGGGTTTTCTTTTTTTGCACGTTATTTTTTTTTTTTCCTTCAGTCTTGGCTGGACAAATGCGGAACAATACTATGAGAATTCCTGGAGTGCATTTTTTTGTGTGTAGATGCGTACTCTTTAATTTTCAGAACCACTTTCAGTTGTGGAGTTATTGCATGGCTTTTTCTTATCGTTTATGTCCCTTTTCCTTCACCATATTTCTTTGTACACATTCAAACACTCACAATCTGAGTCTGTAAAAAGTCACAGCAATCTTTCAAAATACACACATGTATATCTATATGCATACACACACACACACACACACACACATATATATATACATATATATATATATATATATAATGGTATATATCATATACATAGAAAAAAAACGAGTCGGACTGTGATCTCCAGCAAACGCATTCACAGCGACTGACAAACGCTGAAGAATGGATTCACACCATGGACATGAAAGGATAATTCTTTGCTGGATTTAAAGATGTACAAACTAAGAAATGACAAAAAGGGGTCATCGAATTCATGCCAAATCACACTGGCAACGGGAGGCCCTTCAGCGGACATTGGAGAAACAATCATGCATTTCGGTGGACGCGAACAGCACAGAAACTCGTGGGGATGTTTGACGGCTTTTGTGCAGGAGTGGTCAACTCAGCTGTGCCTGAAGGAACCCGCGGACAAACTGAATGAGTGTATATCTGTTACAGTATTACAGTCTTTTTGTGAGTGTGTTTCAGTGGATCAAAGACGCCTTGATTGACAGACACTTATTTATGATACCTGGCACCAGTTGTGACTGAAACTGTCGATGGTGTCCTCGATCACGGCATCGCGACTGCTATCCTCGTGTTACGAGAGCCTTCTTTACTCTTGGCAGGCGTGGGCTGAGAGTTAATTTGGGTACACAACTTTTCTTTTTTTTTCTTTGTTTGCTGTTTCATGCGTCAGTCTCATTCTGCTCATGCTTTGAAATCCAGCTCTAAGAGTAGGAGGATGAAAATCAGCTCTGTGTGAACTAGTCTGAGGCATTCACAGCCACGCTTTGTCATAAGAAACAAATATATTACTTTTTTCCTGCTTCATTCCTTGCTGGTATAAATTTTCTGCCACTGTTCACTATCACGGCACAGTGCTGAGCTTGTGCCAAGAGATGATGTCACTGAATTGCCTCACTTCTTTCTTTTTGTGTGATGAACCACTGTACAGTTCTTCTGTGACGGGGCTGTCTCAAATGGTAATGTGCATGTAAATGCGAGGAGGAGTCAAAAATCTTAAAGCCACGCATAAATTAAGCTTCACTTAGTTTTCTTGTCAAAGTGTTTTAAAAGGCTTTTTCAAAAAGTACTGATAAACATTTTTTTTTATTTGGAGTGTGTTACTATTTATACCAGACATCAATATCATATGACTGCATATGCTAATCTTACTCATGCAACCACTGTTATTTATTTCTTTAAAGGGGTTAATTCATGATTTTTCAATTTGGACTCTATTTTTAGACATTTTAGGGGTCAAAACACAAAATTATTTGGTACATTAATGATTTACAGTGCGGCCACTGCCACAGGCTAACTTGGATGGATGGATGGATGGATGGATGGATGGATGGATGGATGGATGGATGGATGAGATTTATTGTCATTGTCATTACAAGTGCAACAACAATGAGATTACATCCACACTTACATTTCCACAGACAAGATACAGCAATTAATCCACAATTATTACTTGTTTACCGTAATAATGACACACATCAGAATTAAGACAACACATATACATTTGACATTGTTTATGTGCACTAAACTTGAAACAGTCCGTTTTCCAAACTGAGGCGATGTGAGTGTGTGGTAGCCGCTGCAACAAGTGTCTCGCCACCACCAGCTTGGGGGGAATGGGGACCTGCCGCAGCTAAAACCGTGCAGCCCCCGAAGGGGAGAAGGGGTGGCATGAGCGGTGGCCGGGATGGGGTGTGTGATGGGGGCAGAGGGTGAGGTAGAAGGGAAAGTGGAGCATGCTTCAGTCTTTGTCCATGTTTGAGTCTGTCCTTGTACTGGAGTCAGAAAGATAAGGAGGCAGCCAATGTTCCCCAAGGCCGTAGAAATTCTTCTGGAGGAATACAGTGGGGCATTTTGTCCTTCAGAGGTGGATAAGCCTGCCGTGTTTGTGGTTGAGCAGTGAAAACACTTTTACAGCTTCACATGAACAAACCAGATCCCAAATTATGAATATTCCCTGGTCTCTGAAATCTTCTTCACCTTCCCCTGCAAGGTGCGCATTTCCTCTGTCACACAGAGAATGTGATGTTATCCAACTTGCATCTGAGTTCAAGGGTTAACACAGTCTGAGAATGCATTGCTTTGCCCAACTCATTAATCATGACGGACAAGTGAGGGGTCATGGTTTTGGCGGCAGCCGTCTTGCCAACTTTCTGGTAGGTCAGGGCAGCACATAAGCTAATAAGTGCCAGGCCTCGTACTATGAAACCAAATATGAATAAATCCTTGACGTCCTCCACAGAGAATGATGCAAAGCATGCAACATGCCACGTCTCCCAGGCGTCAAGAACATAGCCCGCAGGGTAAGTTCCATCTGGGCACGAAGGGTCCCCCGCCCCTGATCTTCTTGTAGAAAAAAAATGGTGTCAATAGTGTTCAGAGACCAGCTGATTAATTCCAATGTTTAATCCAATATAGTTTTGAAGAATTCACAGTCTGGTGAAATAGGGACTTTGAAGGTTGGAGCAGAGATAGAGGAGAGAGGAGGCGATGCGACCAAGTCCCAGACTTGCTAATTATTGTAATATCATGAGAAAAAACTAAAAGCAATCCCAGTAAACCACTTGTGGAAGGATCCGGTAGGATGGAGAAGACCTCTGCAAAGATAAATGAGTACAGTTTTGTTGGAAAAGTGTAAGTACACGGACCCACAACAGGGGGCGCAAATGAACGGACAATGGAATAGGTCAAATAACAACACTTTACTGTTGCGAAAGTGCACAACAAACACAACAGATTACACAATAGATCAAAGGTCAAATTACAAGGTGTCGTGTGGGCAGGCTCGAAGATAGGAGATGCCTGTCCAAAGCAGAACCGGAACCACACGATTTCCTCCGCCACCAGACCCCGGGAATACTGGAGCCGCCAAGTCCCGAACTCCCAGGTGGCCACTGCCTCCGCGTGTCGGACCTGGTACTGCTGGCGAGGAACAAAAACACAATTAAACGTGGGTGCGTCTGCACCCAGCAATCTGCACGGCAGGGAAGCTACCTCCACCTCTCGTTGGAGAAAAAGTCTGTTATCACTCACAAAAATCACAAAAAGGGCTTTCTATCAAGCAGTCAGGCTGAGGATATTACCTTTCAGGTAGAACGATATCTCGGCAAAGAGGTGGAGATGACGTCTTGCTGATATACCGATGCAGATCAGATGAGTGGTGACAGCTGTCACAGGTGATGAGTGTCAGCTGTCACCCCGGCTGCTCCTGTGAGGCGGCAGCGCCCTCTGGTGCCTGGAGCCCGCACTCCAGGCAGGGTGCCCTCTGGTGGTGGTGGGCCAGCAGTACCTCCTCTTCAGCGGCCCACACAACAAGTTTTGCCTCACTAAAAGTAAATATTTTTTTAAATTACTGATTTAAACAGTTACCCACTTACAATAGCCTTGCCATCCTCACATGGCACTGATATGAGTTACAAGTCAACTGCCAATGAGAAGCTTGTTCTGTAAAACATTACCCAGGATCATCTCTGTGTTACTGGACACTTAAAACATTTTCACGTGTTCAGTGATGATAAGATTCAGTTTACTGAGCATGTTTTTAGCTTGTCTTGTTCCATTACATTAATTAGCCAGTTACCCTATGGCATTGTGTAAATACCGAGTAGAATTGCACAGTTTTTCAGTGTTGCTCTCATGTGGCAGCAGAGGGTGAGTGCACAGTAGCCTGTCAAAAATCTAGTTTAAACTCAAGTGTAGAGAATTTCTGGTGTTTGTCTGGGACAAACACTAGAAAACTAAGCCCAGTGGCTTAATGGTTAACACTGTTGCCTCACAGTAAAAAGGTCATGGGATCAATTCCCACCTGTGGTCAGTCTGTGTGGAGTTTCTCCCCAGGTTTGCGTGGGTTCCCTCCGGGAGCTCGGGTTTCCTCCCACATCCAAAGACATGCACGCTAGGTGGATTGGAGATTTTAAATTGTCCATGGGTATGCATGCAAGTGTATGTTTGTATGTGGCCCTGTGACAGACTGGCACCCTGGTCAGGGTGTACCCCACCTCATGCCCTATGACTGCTGGGATAGGCTCCAGCCCCCCGTAACCCTTAATTGAAGTAAGCAGTTGAAGATGAGTGAGTGTTTATGTCATAATTTTAAGTATTATGTAAATGGGTTCATAAATCATGTACACTCTGCTTGTACACATAATAAAGCATGACTGAACACAACCATTAAACAAAATAAATGTAAACAGAAAAAGAAAAACACAAAACTTCACCTCACTGCTTCACCTCAGGGAGCTTTGCTGGCTTCTCTCCACTGGTGTGCTGTGATGCTTTGTGACACATAGGCAAAGATCCATTTCCTCACCAGAACACCTCTCACTTGAGCCTGTGAACAGAATGTCACATGTTACTATGATTGGTTATTACATGTTGTGTAAACACACCCATGACAATTGACCAAATAAGCTAAGTTGGAGATATTCCAAAAGCACTTGCGTTTCGCTTTAGACCTTGCACTATGTATTGTCAAGATGCTCAACATGATTTTGCACCAAACCTTTTTGACCCCCCTCGTTTGGTGCGTGATTACACTTGTGTGTATGTTTAACAGATGTTTTGCTCTGTGTGTGGTTCTAAAGAGATTGTCCTGCAGCAACTGTAAACCTGCCTGGAGTAACGTTGTGGCAGGTTGGCACCGTCCTGCTGCCTGTTAGGTGCACTCACAATGCTATAGTGAAGACTCAGTGGTGTGTTCTTAGTAATCATAGTACAGCAAATGAAAATAATATAATTTAATTTTTTCCTCTGTGGGGTGAATTCATTGTACGCAACAAAAGCTTATCATGCAGCATTTGAATGACTATATGACCACATTGCATTTCTGAAATAAATTATTTTTCAATGTTACAAACTGTTCTGTTTAAAAGCCACCAAACTACAGAGAAAGCTGTCCATTATTTTTTGAGATGTTCAGCTAACAATGTGACAAGCAAGCGAACGTAGCTGAAAACATTATGGTGGGAAGACACGCTGACAAAATTAATTCAGCAAATCTGTGAACACAATTATTTTTGGCTCTACTAATTAAGAACATCAGTTGCACTTATGGTTTGCTGATTCTTCATTGTCATCTGTCCACTTTGAAGTCAACTTTTAAGCCAAATCGAGACACATCTTTGGGTTGTTAATGGATCCCAACATATTTTTGATCATTCAAACGAGGCCCATGAGGCTACAAAATGGAAATGGAAAAAGAGCAAATCACATCAAAGCTTGACTGCCGCTTAAAGGGCTCTCATTAGATCAATTCACTGACAGATCATCTAAGAAGTGTGCGGTCCAGTTCTTCCACCAAGTGATGTGGCGGCTTGAGTGACAGTGCCGACTTTCCTGCAGACACACAAACCTACACATGTAAGGTTAGTTATACTATAGATAGGCCCAGCTACTAAAAGTTCTCATTTGTTCACCTAATTTAGGAGTAAATATCATTAAACTGACAAAATGTATTTTCTACTGAAATCCAAGCCTTACTTCAGTTTATTTTTGTAACATGTTGCAAAATTACAGCTTATTTTAATGAAGAGAAACCTGGAGGGAATTCCATCAGGAATATTTTATTTTCCTTCTTACATGTTTGCAGGAATTAGTGCGTTTGCACATCTATGAGCTTTAGAAATGACCAAAAATTTATCTCCTCAAGTGATGCACACGTACATAGCATGCACACTGACGTCCATGAGATGTCGTGTAAATCACTTCACTGTGTTTTCTGGTTACAAAAACTGTATTTTTAGATTTAGAACTGCTTATTTCTCACTTGCTTTTACATAATATATGAGAAGCATATCAGATTTATACAGAAATACCAGAGGACATTGCTGTGACTTTCTGTTCTTTGATTGGGCCTCCCAGCATCCCTTGCGCAAGTCAGAGAATGCCCCCCCATATGATCTATGACTTCACCATCACAGACTGTATGGGTCGCCACCATAAGTACTTCAAGGACATCTGTTCTTTTAAAATTTTCCCCTTTAGGGGAATGATTCATATTTTTTTCTCGACAAATTTTGATCATATTGGCAATGTGATATTATGAATCCCCTATTTAAAGGATAATAAATACAATTTTATTGATGCCAAAGAGAATTAAATCAATTAATTAAATCTTAAAAATTTGACAAGCCATATACCTTTTAAGCTACAGGACTCCACTTTGCTTTTTATATTCAACTCCAATATGCTATGGCAAAAAAACTAACAAAATGTGACATTATTGTATATTTTTAACTGAATAGGTTACCAGACACATAGGCCCAAGACAGAAGCACATCTACAATGTCAGATGTTTTAGATGCTAATTGGATAATAGTCTTCTTGATCCAAGGCTAACCTACTAAACACAGGCAAGCAAAGAGATTAGACAGGGTGGAACGGAAAGAGGACTTGGAAGCAGTGCCTCCATAGAGCTAATCCCTTCTCTGTGTGACAGACTATTCACAGACAAATGGTATTTCAATGCTAAAATATAAATTTTACCTCTGCGAGTATCTTTGTCCCTCCCCGCAGAAATAAGTGACAGTGGAAAGAGAGAGCTGGTCTTTTACCATTAAAAGTATCCCGGGATGGCTAAATAGCTCTTGCGAGCTTTGAAAATGCATATTAAAGGAATCAGCCAGAAGGTGGAAACCTTGAATTTAATTGGCTCATATTGTGAAGGCACTTTGGAGAATTTATGAGGATCTAGCAGAAAGGTGCTAATTCGACATAGGGGATGTTTGCTACACACTCTTAATGGATGCACTGCTTTTGTTCCATGTACATGCCTAAATTATTGTTTGGCTTAATTAGCATTATCTGAAACTTGACTGCAATAATGACATGTTTGTAGTGCCATGGGTTTGACTGTTGGCTTAAATTAAAGCTAACAATGCTAAATTCTAGCTGTATGCATGATGCTAATTTTCATGTTATGAAGCAGGATCTATATTTGCTATCTTAAAACTGAGAACTTTAAAGCTGCATTAATTGTTATATTAATGAATTTTTGCTTTAATTTTCAGTCATTTGAAGTTGCAGCTGTCCCCGCATTTGTCCATTCAATTAACACACTTCCCTGTGTAAATAAATAGTCTAGGCCTCAGTCAGGCCAGAGGCATTATTTAAAAAAATGCTACAAAGGCGCACAGTAAAGTAGTAATGGAACAAAGGGCCTGTTAACCCCCAAAATGTAAATCAGCTGCAAATTGTGAATTATTCGCAAACCCACTCATCTCACTCACTCATCTTCAATCGTTTTTCCGGGTTCGGGTCGCGGGGCCAACAGCTCCAGCAGGGGACCCCAGACTTCCCTTTCCCATTCCACATTGACCATATCTGACTGGGGGATCCCGAGGCGTTCCCAAGCCAGTGTGGAGATATAATCTCCCCACCTAGTCCTGGGTCTTCCCTGGGGTCTCCTCCCAGATGGACGTGCCTGGAACACCTCCCTTGGGAGGCATGCAGGAGGCATCCTTACAAGATGCCCGAACCACCTCAGCTGGCTCCTTTCAATGCGAAGGAGCAGCGACTCTACTTCAAGCTCCCCACGGATGACCGAACTTCTCACCCTATCTCTGTGGGAGACACCAGCCACCCTCCTGAGGAAGCCCATTTCGGCCGCTTGCACCCGTGATTGAGTTCTTTCGGTCATGATGCAACCCTCATAACCATGTAGGTGAGAGTAGGAATGACGATTGACCAGTAGATCGAGAGCTTCTCCTTTTGGGTCAGCTCCCTTTTCGTCACAACAGTATGGTAGAGAGAATGTAATACCGCCCCTGCTGCGCCAATTCTCTGGCCAGTCTCATGCTCCATTGTCCCCTTACTTGTGAACAAGACCCTGAGGTACTTGAACTCCTTCACTTGGGGCAAGGCCGTATTCCCTACACGGAGTAGGCAATCAATCGGTTTCCTGCTGAGAACCATGGCCTCAGATTTAGAGGTGCTGATCCTCATCTCAGCCTCGTCAAACTCGGCTGTGAACCGATCCAGTGAGTATTGGAGGTCATCGGCTGATGAAGCTGGCGGAGGCCAACTTCCACCGGAAATGAGTCTGACATACTGCTTAGCACCCGAACACAGCTTTCACTTATATATATATATATATATATATATATAATGTCATCAATGATTTTCACATTTTGTGAGACCCGCGTTCACGTTTTAGGAGATATCTTTTCAGTATTCACGTTTTACAATTAACGGTTTGTGGATAATTCATGATTTGCAGCTGATTCACATTTTGGGGGTTAACAGGCCTGTTTCATAGTCCTATACCATCAAAGTTTGTACATTTTAAGAGTTTGCATGAATGTAGTTATTCTATCTGGATTAATTTGATTTATAAATCAAAACCATAAGTCAAACCTGCTTTCCTTTTCAAGACATTTGCCTCATGGCTGGACCACTGTATGCTGTCAAGGTAAATGATGCTTCCCTACAGCAGAGGGCAGGGTGCACAAAGACAGAAGTGCTGATTCATTGGCTGTGTTTGGGGTTATGATTGCCTATCAGCAGTGTTGGCAGTGTTTAAACTCACAATCGGCTTGTTAGTAGCTGAGAGTGTACCGGAAACAATACTGAAAGTTATGGGTTAGCAGATAGCTGTAGCTTTCAATAAATTTTTTGGTGGTTTATCGGTTTAGCATTATTTCAAGGATTCAAGGATTCAAAAGAATTTTATTGTCATATGCACAAAGGAACATGTTCCCTGCACAATGAATTGTGTCTACTGCATTTAACCCATTCTAATTGCCAGTTAGGAGCAGAAGTCGCCATAAGGCGCCCGGGGACCAGCTCTAGATGTACATCCCTGCTTTAGGTCACAGCAGGGCTGAGCAAACCATGACCGACCCAAAGACAAACAACACACACGTAACAGACATAAGCCGGCCTGGTACATAAACACATATAAAAAAGCACACACAAGGTAAGGAAGAGAAAAAACCCCTCAAGGTCGCTGCCTTCGAGAAGCCACAACAATGAGGAAAAAACTCTTATCAGCACAGAGAACAGTAAACACACAGACAAACAAGAACACAGGACGACAGCCGACATTTGAAAGTCCAGTTTATCAGAACACTCCGGTAGCAGCCCTTTTTGGCGCTAAACAACGGCCATGACTGAATCCTGGAAGGGAGGGGGGTTCTCTGAGCATTCCACTGTTCACAGTCAACGTCAGAGCTGGAGAAGCTGAGGGAGGGGGAAACCAGGGAAGCGAGGCTTGAGTGTTTAATATTATAAAAGTTAACTTTGCAGTTAGCTGATTACCAGTTATTAAAGCTAAATTTTTTTGATTAGCTGTGCCCACCACTGCTCTGCAATCCCAAACACATCTACATGTAAAATTCTGCACAAATTGGTCTAATGTGTCATTTTATAAACATGATATGTTTCAGGTGGGTGAGTTAGACAAGTGGGTATCAGCATCCCAGCAAGAAGTACACATTAAGACCAGTTTTTTTTTTACCACTCAGCCATTAACTCATTTCTACAAAATGTGACTATTTTATTGCCCCATGGGCCACCATGTATGCAGGGTAATGGTGAGTACAAAGGTGTGACCCCACTGCAGAGAACAGACCAGCTGATTAAACCCAGACTTATTTATTCAGAAACAGGGATCAGTCAAGGGTCATTAAATAGGTCAGTCCAGTAGTCTTTCAGAGGGAGGCGGCATAGTGTTATCCCAAACAGACAAGGTTCAGTAGCATTGGGTTCTCAAGCCAGACAATCAATCCAAAATGGCAGGCTAAAATCAGAAACATGGGACAGCAGAAAAGGTCTGTAACAGAAAAGTAAGAACAAAGAACATAACCAGTGACACTTGAAACAGGAAAACACTTAACAGTCCAGCAAAGGTGAAAAGACAGAAAGACAATAAATACTGGAAGGAGGCAATGACAGTTGGAGATGGTTGTGGGAATTCCTCTGATTGAAAACATGCGATGCAGGTCAGTGCAGAAAGAGAACATGAGAGGGAGCCAGAGGTCAGGTATTGGGGAGAAATGACACAAATCCAGAGGCTAGAGAATAAGGAAACACATGAATAAATAATGAGAGAGACAGAATAATACAGAGATAATGGGCAAATATAGAACAATATGGAGAATAGACTCGACCACCATAACATGACCCATCACATGTTGCAATGCACATGGAACGTCATAGGAATATGTATGAAATATCATGCTTAAGGTTTTGTATGTTATCACATGGAACGTGTCATCAAATCAAAATCAAATCAATTTTACTTATATAGCGCCAAATCACAACAACAGTTGCCCCAAGGCGTTTTATATTGCAAGGCAAAAGCCATACAATAATTACAGAAAAACCCCAACGGTCAAAACGACCCCCTATGAGCAAGCACTTGGCGACAGTGGGAAGGAAAAACTCCCTTTTAACAGGAAGAAACCTCCAGCAGAACCAGGCTCAGGGAGGGGCAGTCTTCTGCTGGGACTGGTTGGGGCTGAGGGGAAAGAATCAGGAAAAAGACATGCTGTGGAAGACAGCAGAGATCAATCACTAATGATTAAATGCAGAGTGGTGCATACAGAGCAAAAAGAGAAAGAAACACTCAGTGCATCATGGGAACCCCCCAGCAGTCTAAGTCTATAGCAGCATAACTAAGGGATGGTTCAGGGTCACCTGATCCAGCCCTAACTATAAGCTTTAGCAAAAAGGAAAGTTTTAAGCCTAATCTTAAAAGTAGAGAGGGTGTCTGTCTCCCTGATCCGAATTGGGAGCTGGTTCCACAGGAGAGGAGCCTGAAAGCTGAAGGCTCTGCCTCCCATTCTACTCTTAAAAACCCTAGGAACTACAAGTAAGCCTGCAGTCTGAGAGCGAAGTGCTCTATTGGGGTGATATGGTACTAAGAGGTCTCTAAGATAAGATGGGACCTGATTTTTCAAAACCTTATAAGTAAGAAGAAGAATTTTAAATTCTATTCTAGAATTAACAAGAAGCCAATGAAGAGAGGCCAATATGGGTGAAATATGCTCTCTCCTTCTATTCCCCGTCAGTACTCTAGCTGCAGCATTTTGAATTAACTGAAGGCTTTTCAGGGAACTTTTAGGACAACCTGATAATAATGAATTACAATAGTCCAGCCTAGAGGAAATAAATGCATGAATTAGTTTTTCAGCATCACTCTGAGACAAGACCTTTCTAATTTTAGAGATATTGCGCAAATGTAAAAAAGCAGTCCTACATATTTGCTTAATCTGCGCATTGAATGACATATCCTGATCAAAAATGACTCCAAGATTTCTCACAGTATTACTAGAGGTCAGGGTAATGCCATCCAGAGTAAGGATCTGGTTAGACACCATGTTTCTAAGATTTGTGGGGCCAAGTACAATAACTTCAGTTTTATCTGAATTTAAAAGCAGGAAATTAGAGGTCATCCATATCTTTATGTCTGTAAGACATTCCTGCACTTTAACTAATTGGTGAGTGTCCTCTGGCTTCATGGATAGATAAAGATGGGTATCATCTGCGTAACAATGAAAATTTAAGCAATGCTTTCTAATAATACTGCCTAAGGGAAGCATGTATAAACTGAATAAAATTGGTCCTAGCACAGAACCTTGTGGAACTCCATAATTAACCTTAGTCTGTGAAGAAGACTCCCCATTTACATGAACAAATTGTAATCTATTAGATAAATATGATTCAAACCACTGCAGCGCAGTGCCTTTAATACCTATGGCATGCTCTAATCTCTGTAATAAAATTTTATGGTCAACAGTATTAAAAGCAGCACTGAGGTATAACAGGACAAGCACAGAGATGAGTCCACTGTCTGAGGCCATAAGAAGATCATTTGTAACCTTCACTAATGCTGTTTCTGTACTATGATGAATTCTGAAACCTGACTGAAACTCTTCAAATAGACCATTCCTCTGCAGATGATCAGTTAGCTGTTTTACAACTACCCTTTCAAGAATTTTTGAGAGAAAAGGAAGGTTGGAGATTGGCCTATAATAAGCTAAGATAGCTGGGTCAAGTGATGGCTTTTTAAGTAATGGTTTAATTACTGCCACCTTAAAAGCCTGTGGTATATAGCCAACTAATAAAGATAGATTGATCATATTTAAGATTGAAGCATTAATTAATGGTAGGGCTTCCTTGAGCAGCCTGGTAGGAATGGGGTCTAATAGACATGTTGATGGTTTGGAGGAAGTGACTAATGAAAATAACTCAGACAGAACAATCGGAGAGAAAGAGTCTAACCAAATACCAGCATTACTGAAAGCAGCCAAAGATAACGATATGTCTTTGGGATGGTTATGAGTAATTTTTTCTCTAATAGTTAAAATTTTATTAGCAAAGAAAGTCATGAAGTCATTACTACTTAAAGTTAAAGGAATACTCTGCTCAATAGAGCTCTGACTCTTTGTCAGCCTGGCTACAGTGCTGAAAAGAAACCTGGGGTTGTTCTTATTTTCTTCAATTAGTGATGAGCAGTAAAATGTCCTAGCTTTACGGAGGGCTTTTTTTTATAGAGCAACAGACTCTTTTTCCAGGCTAAGTGAAGATCTTCTAAATCAGTGAGATGCCATTTCCTCTCCAACTTATGGGTTATCTGCCTTAAGCTGCGAGTTTGTGAGTTATACCACGGAGTCAGGCACTTCTGATTTAAGGCTCTCTTTTTCAGAGGAGCTACAGCATCCAAAGTTGTGCTCAGTGAGGATGTAAAACTATTGACGAGATAATCTATCTCACTCACAGAGTTTAGGTAGCTACCCTGCACTGTGTTGGTATATGGCATTAGAGAACATAAAGAAGGAATCATATCCTTAAACCTAGTTACAGCGCTTTCCGAAAGACTTCTACTGTAATGAAACTTATTCCCCACTGCTGGGTAGTCCATCAGAGTAAATGTAAATGTTATTAAGAAATGATCAGACAGAAGGGGTTTTTCAGGGAATACTGTTAAGTCTTCAATTTCCATACCATAAGTCAAAACAAGATCTAAAGTATGATTAAAGTGGTGGGTGGACTCATTTACATTTTGAGCAAACAATTGAGTCTAATAATAGATTAAACGCAGTGTTGAGGCTGTCATTCTCAGCATCTATATGGATGTTAAACTCGCCCACTATAATTATCTTATCTGAGCTAAGCACTAAGTCAGACAAAAGGTCTGAAAATTCACAGAGAAACTCACAGTAACGACCAGGTGGATGATAGATAACAACAAATAAAACTGGTTTTTGAGACTTCCAATTTGGATGGACAAGACTAAGAGTCAAGCTTTCAAATGAATTAAAGCTCTGTCTGGGTTTTTGATTAATTAATAAGCTGGAGTGGAAGATTGCTGCTAATCCTCCCCCTCGGCCCGTGCTATGAGCATTCTGACAGTTAGTGTGACTCGGGGGTGTTGACTCATTTAAACTAACATATTCATCCTGCTGTAACCAGGTTTCTGTAAGGCAGAATAAATCAATATGTTGATCAATTATTATATAATTTACTAACGGGGACTTAGAAGAGAGAGACCTAATGTTTAATAGACCACATTTAACTGTTTTAGTCTGTGGTGCAGTTGAAGGTGCTATATTATTTTTTCTTTTTGAATTTTTATGCTTAAATAGATTTTTACTGGTTGTCGGTGGTCTGGGAGCAGACACTGTCTCTACGGGGATGGGGTATTGGGGGGATGGCAGGGGGAGAGAAGCTGCAGAGAGGTGTGTAAGACTACAGATGATGAACCTTTTGAAGAGACTGGTCAAAGGTCAAGCAAAACAGCCAAAAAAACACATTTATCAAAATGCTTCTGCTACCAATGTAGCGACAGATTTCAGCAAAACTCCATGTTGATTAGTATTTGTGATTGACTGGTATAAGGGACTTCATGATGAAGTTGCAACAAAACTTAAAAAAGCACCTGGCTCATGAAATGACAGCACGGTGGCTTCGTTGTTAGCACTGCTGCCTCACAACAAGAAGGTCATGGGATTGATTCCCATATGTGGCCTCTGTATGTGGAGTTTGCCTGTTCTCCCCATGTATGTGTGGGTTTCCTCCGGGTGCTCTGGTTTTCTCCCACATTTAAAGACAAGGTGAATTGGAAACGTTATAATTGTCCAGGTCTCCTTTGCAAAAGAGAGCTCAATTTCAATGGGACTAACCTGGTTAAATTAAAATTAAATTATATTTCTGCATCCAGTGTAGCAGGCGAGGTGATTAAAAGCTTATATTGATCAGCACATAGTTTGCCTTCATTGGGTATCATTGGATCTGCCACCAACTACGACCCTCAAATGTCACTGCATGTATTGCTGACAATAATTATTGATAATACAGTATATAAATATATATCAGTGTGCAGAGTGCACAAGGTAGGCAGCCCTCTGATGGCTTTCAATCATTAAAGCATTGATTTCCAACCCACTGGAATACCTTTGAGAGGTAAAATCTGAGTGCTTACAAGACAATTAGCAATAAAAACTAAATTTAACACTCCCTCCCCTTCCCAACCACAAAAAATATATAAATAAATAAATAGATTTTGAGACATTAGCTGGTGGATTCGGGGACGCTTGTGAAATATTGCATAGATTTGTCTCTCTGGTAGTTATATTATACAAATAATGAATGTTAATGGTTCAATGGTACGAATATTTCATGAGGTGAAAGCTGGAACAAACCATTCATCGAGGCAAAACCGAGTTGAATGGTCTGTTTTAGCTTTCACCGAATTAAATATTTGTTCCATTGAAAGAATGTAAAAACATTCATTATATGTTTTACACTCAACAAAAATATAAACGCAACACTTTTGGGTTTGCTCCCATTTTGTATGAGATGAACTCAAAGATCTAAAACTTTTTCCACATACACAATATCACCATTTCCCTCAAATATTGTTCACAAACCAGTCTAAATCTGTGATAGTGAGCACTTCTCCTTTGCTGAGATAATCCATCCCACCTCACAGGTGTGCCATACCAAGATGCTGATTAGACACCATGATTAGTGCACAGGTGTGCCTTAGACTGCCCACAATAAAAGGCCACTCTGAAAGGTGCAGTTTTGTTTTATTGGGGGGGGATACCAGTCAGTATCTGGTGTGACCACCATTTGCCTCATGCAGTGCAACACATCTCCTTCGCATAGAGTTGATCAGGTTGTCAATTGTGGCCTGTGGAATGTTGGTCCACTCCTCTTCAATGGCTGTGCGAAGTTGCTGGATATTGACAGGAACTGGTACACGCTGTCGTATACGCCGGTCCAGAGCATCCCAAACATGCTCAATGGGTGACATGTCCGGTGAGTATGCCGGCCATGCAAGAACTGGGACATTTTCAGCTTCCAAGAATTGTGTACAGATCCTTGCAACATGGGGCCGTGCATTATCCTGCTGCAACATGAGGTGATGTTCTTGGATGTATGGCACAACAATGGGCCTCAGGATCTCGTCACGGTATCTCTGTGCATTCAAAATGCCATCAATAAAATGCACCTGTGTTCTTCGTTCATAACAGACGCCTGCCCATACCATAACCCCACCGCCACCATGGGCCACTCGATCCACAACATTGACATCAGAAAACCGCTCACCCACACGACGCCACACACGCTGTCTGCCATCTGCCCTGGACAGTGTGAACCGGGATTCATCCGTGAAGAGAACACCTCTCCAACGTGCCAAACGCCAGCGAATGTGAGCATTTGCCCACTCAAGTCGGTTACGACAACGAACTGGAGTCAGGTCGAGATCACGATGAGGACGACGAACATGCAGATGAGCTTCCCTGAGACAGTTTCTGACAGTTTGTGCAGAAATTCTTTGGTTATGCAAACCGACTGTTTCAGTAGCTGTCCGAGTAGCTGGTCTCAGACGATCTTGGAGGTGAACATGCTGGATGTGGAGGTCCTGGGCTGGTGTGGTTACACGTGGTCTGCGGTTGTGAGGCTGGTTGGATGTACTGCCAAATTCTCTGAAACGCCTTTGGAGATGGCTTATGGTAGAGAAATGAACATTCAATACACGAGCAACAGCTCTGGTTGACATTCCTGCTGTCAGCATGGCAATTGCACGCTCCCTCATATCTTGCAACATCTGTGGCATTGTGCTGTGTGATAAAACTGCACCTTTCAGAGTGGCCTTTTATTGTGGACAGTCTAAGGCACATCTGTGCACTAATCATGGTGTCTAATCAGCATCTTGATATGGCACACCTGTGAGGTGGGATGGATTATCTCAGCAAAGGAGAAGTGCTCACTATCACAGATTTAGACTGGTTTGTGAACAATATTTGAGAGAAATGGTGATATTGTGTATGTGGAAAAAGTTTTAGATCTTTGAGTTCATCTCACCCATATTGGCCTCTCTTCATTGGCTTCCTGTTAATTCTAGAATAGAATTTAAAATTCTTCTTCTTACTTATAAGGTTTTGAATAATCAGGTCCCATCTTATCTTAGGGACCTCGTAGTACCATATCACCCCAATAGAGCACTTCGCTCTCAGACTGCAGGCTTACTTGTAGTTCCTAGGGTTTGTAAGAGTAGAATGGGAGGCAGAGCCTTCAGCTTTCAGGCTCCTCTCCTGTGGAACCAGCTCCCAATTCAGATCAGGGAGACAGACACCCTCTCTACTTTTAAGATTAGGCTTAAAACTTTCCTTTTTGCTAAAGCTTATAGTTAGGGCTGGATCAGGTGACCCTGAACCATCCCTTAGTTATGCTGCTATAGATGGGGGTTCCCATGATGCACTGTTTCTTTCTCTTTTTGCTCTGTATGCACCACTCTGCATTTAATCATTAGTGATTGATCTCTGCTCCCCTCCACAGCATGTCTTTTTCCTGGTTCTCTCCCTCAGCCCCAACCAGTCCCAGCAGAAGACTGCCGTCAGAAATGAGTCCAGCTTTTCTTTCTCCCTGGTAACTGCCTCCAGACAGCACAGTGGATTTGTTTTGTCTGTACGTGCGCACACATGATTGCGCAATGCGTGCATGATCGTGTCTGCACACACATGTGCGTGTGTGATCACGTGTGCCTGAAGAAGGATGTGTGCGTGCGCGCCCATGCACGAGGATGTGCGTGTGTGTGCAGAGTGCAATGGTACCAAACGTATGGAACCAAATTTGCACTCTAATTGGAACCAAGCCGCACTCTAAATGCAATGCAACACAAATAGGATGAATTAATCCATGTCATGGAACATAACAATCAAATGACAAGTATCCACTCAACCGTTATATAAGAACCAATGTCAGTACCATTTAGAGAACTGCACAAAACCCAGAGTGGTTGCAATTAAGTGCTGATTCATTTTTTGGAGATCAAAAGCCAAAAATAAGGTTGGGAACCATTACATTATTGGTTGTAAATTAGCCTCGTATGAAATTAACTGCCATCTTTAATGTCTTCTGGATGCTGTCAAAATAATTGAAGTAAATGGGACCAAGTCTAGACAAGTCATGTTCGTGGATAGTATGTGTAAGTTTTGCTACAGATCAATACGTCTGGATTGTAATTATCCTAATGGGTTTCTTTGCAGTGCATTTGCTACACATTTTAATGGGATTAATTCCATCACACTATTTTATGGAGTGTGGACTTCACACCCAGAGTGCATATTTCTGATATTTAACTTAAAAAAATGGCCTCAAGCAAAATATGCCGCCTTCCTCACAGTATGTAAAAGTCAATAATGGAAAAGCATGGATGTTATAAAAGCTGTAATTTTCTGTAATTACAGTATTTATCTCTAGCTTTATTATAAAGGCATAGATCTACCAAGCAGGCACAGTGTGTGAGCCTGGAAATGGACTATTGCAGATGTAACTAATTATTGTGGAACAATGTGGCCTCCAACTTGAAAAGGTACTTGGAAACAGCATTTGAAATCGGAGCTCCAAGTTGGCAGCTCAAGTGAAAATCATTTATCCAAAGTTCACAGAATATGGCAGTTCCAATATGACTGAATACAGCAGCTCTAATAACAGTCGTAATACAAAATAAAGGTACTTTCCTGCAAGATAGTCAATTAAAGTTTTGTATGTAGCAAACGTTCTGCATTTTGCACAGGTAGTGGAGTGGAGCAGAGAAGGATTGTCTTTCAACAAAACAGAACAAAGCTACACTTGTATCACCGATGTGCTTTGTGGTTGAACTTTCAAGTCTTCTTTTTCAGGAAATCCTCCTCTATAGCTGAAGCTTGAAAATTCCATAATTCCATAATTTTCAGCTGCAACATTTTCAATACACAAATTCAGTATTTGACAAAAAACATGGCTGCCTCCCAGTTTGCTGTGTTGCCTTTGTATGAACAGCCATTGCTCTTCTTGAAATTTACTGAAGAATAAAAGAAGAAAAAGGTGTCAGAGGTAAGTAATGTTTGTTTACTTCAAAAGATTTGATCATTTTGGCCATGATGTGCTGGTTAATAGTTATTGTGTAATCTATCATTTGGGAATGAAGTCAGAGTTGAGAAAACATTTCCAAGTTATTGAGCAGGGATTCCAACCTGTGGTGGTGCTTTCTTTAATTTGCCCCTGTAGCAGGGGCAAATATGCTGCCTGTAGCAGCATATGGCTTACTCATATAGATAGAAGGGTGAGGGGGTAGGTTTGTCCATCCCAGCTAGCTTGTGTAGACAATAACTCAACAACCACTAAATGCTACTTCATTTCACATCTCCAGCTTCAAAGAGCCTACAACCCCTGGCAAAAATTATGGAATCACCGGCCTCGGAGGATGTACATTCAGTTGTTTAATTTTGTAGAAAAAAAGCAGATCACAGACATGACACAAAACTAAAGTCATTTCAAATGGCAACTTTCTGGCTTTAAGAAACACTATAAGAAATCAAGAAAAAAAGATTGTGGCAGTCAGTAACGGTTACTTTTTTAGACCAAGCAGAGGAAAAAATATGGAATCACTCAATTCTGAGGAAAAAATTATGGAATCACCCTGTAAAATTTCATCCCCAAAACTAACACCTGCATCATATCAGATCTGCTCGTTAGTCTGCATCTAAAAAGGAGTGATCACACCTTGGAGAGCTGTTGCACCAAGTAGACTGACATGAATCCTGGCTCCAACACAAGAGATGTCAATTGAAACAAAGGAGAGGATTATCAAACTCTTAAAAGAGAGTAAATCATCACGCAATGTTGCAAAAGATGTTGGTTGTTCACAGTCAGCTGTCTAAACTCTGGACCAAATACAAACAACATGGGAAGGTTGTTAAAGGCAAACATACTGGTAGACCAAGGAAGACATCAAAGCGTCAAGACAGAAAACTTAAAGCAATATGTCTCAAAAATCAAAAAATGTACAACAAAACTAATGAGGAACGAATGGGAGGAAACTGGAGTCAACGTCTGTGACCGAACTGTAAGAAACCGCCTAAAGGAAATGGGATTTACATACAGAAAAGCTAAACAAAAGGCATCATTAACACCTAAACAGAAAAAAACAAGGTTACAGTGGGCTAAGGAAAAGCAATTGTGGACTGTGGATGACTGGATGAAAGTCATATTCAGTGATGAATCTCGAATCTGCATTGGGCAAGGTGATGATGCTGGAACTTTTGTTTGGTGCCTTTCCAATGAGATTTATAAAGATGACTGCCTGAAGAGAACATGTAAATTTCCACAGTCATTGATGATATGGGGCTGCATGTCAGGTAAAGGCACTGGGGAGATGGCTGTCATTACATCATCAATAAATGCACAAGTTTATGTTGATATTTTGGACAATTGAAAGGATGTTTGGGGATGATGAAATCATTTTTCAAGATGATAATGCATCTTGCCATAGAGCAAAAACTGCAAAAACATTCCTTGCAAAAAGACACATAGGGTCAATGTCAAGGAGCAGATCTGATTTGATGCAGGTGTTAATTTGGGGGATGAAAATTTACAGGGTGATTCCATAATTTTTTCCTCAGAATTGAGTGATTCAATATTTTTTTCCTCTGCTTGGTCTAAAAAAGTAACCGTTACTGACTGCCACAATCTTTTTTTCTTGATTTCTTATAGTGTTTCTTAAAGCCAGAAAGTTGCCATTTGAAATGACTTTAGTTTCGTGTCATGTCTGTGATCTGCTTTTTTTCTACAAAATTAAACAACTGAATGAACATCCTCTGAGGCCGGTGATTCCATAATTTTTGCCAGGGGTTGTATAATGAGGTCAATCTGATTTAAATCTGGTGAACTTTGATGCACCAGATCAGTCGAAAAAGTAACTTTGTAATATCCCACAAACATGTCTGCCACATTCAACTGAACAAATTAACTGAACAGCCATAATGAGAAAGATGCTGGCCATTATACAGCCAAAACAAGAATGAAATGCACATGTGAATGGAGATACCAAAACCTTGCAATGGTATTCCAAAGGCCTCATGACAAATTCAAAATGTTGTTCCAAAACTCTGAATTACTCATGTTTTAACATTGCTCTGGACTCAGTTTAACCTCTTCGTTGTGTTGCCCCATATGGGGTGCAAAGTCACGATTTCCTGGTTGGGAGGTAGGCACTCTCAGCCCAAGGCTAAAACCCATGGGCTCTAGCATATGTTGCAAGGGCATCTTTTGGTTTTGGCATAGAAGTAGAGAGATGGAACGCCAACTTCTCATCTTGGGGGCTGAGGTTGTGCCGCGCATGCATGACAGGAGTTTGGGTTCTTCATTTCCAGTCTTTTGCTCTGCAGCCAGCGCTTCGTTCACAGGTATTATAAATTCCAATATTCTGTTGGGAATCGATGATATTAAACATCACAAAATAAGGTTAAAGGTTTTGATCAATTATTACCTCCGCCAAGGAGGTTATGTTTTCGGTCATGTCCGTTTGTTTGTTGGTTGGTTGGGTTTTTAGCAGGATTACTCCAAAAATCCTCAACGGATTTCAATGAAATTTTTACCAGGGGTGTATCTTTGCCTAACTTAGAAGTCATTAAATTTTGGTAATGATCTGGAACACGATCCGGATCCAGTAATTTTTTAAGGATTCTTTATCATTGCAGGATAGGGCCAATTTCAACATTTTTGCATCTAACGTCATGAAGACGGGTCACAAAGGCTGAACAAAAATTAAGTTACAACACAACAATAATTTAGCATTTGTTTCTCTTCACTGAATAAACTTGTTATTAGAAAAAAAAAACGTGTAGTTCATGCAGTTTCTCTTTATGAATACATTTGCTGAAGATCTAAGGGATTAACCCTCTGGAGCCAATGACGTCTGTCTTTCAAAGCTGATCCATTATTTTGGGGTGCCAAATTTGAACTTTATGCTTCCATTCAGAGCTGACATATTGCTTTCTGAATATGCAAATACAGGTTCAAAATTGGTTTGCGACATGTTACCCTACTTCGCAATTTTTTTTTCACCATGAAGGCATTTGAGCTAGATAAAAAAAAAAAAAAAAATTGACATAAAGTTGGTATATCAATATGCTCTCCACAAAACAAAACAAACAAACAAACAAAAAAAAAAACAAAGAAAGAAGTGGCTGAGCACTTGCCCACATGGTCAAATCATTCTACAGTCATGTTCGATTTTCAAGAGTCAATAATTCAAAAATCCTTCAAGTTATGACCACAATGTTTTACACACACATATATAACTAGTACCCCAGATGTGTGTATTTAACAATATGAAAATTATCCATTGAATCCCTTCTTTAGTACAGCTCTTTGAAATTCTGCAATTTTTTTTTTGCGAGACTGGACAAACTGCCATTTTGTGATGCTACAGAATGAAAAATTAGCTCTGTATCCCATTTTTGAAATTTACTACTGTATTTGGGGTGCCCAAATAGGGTGTATTCCAAATTTGAGCTTTATTTGCATTTTTAGTTGAGATAATGCCTTTTAAAAATGAACAAAAGCTCAAAATGTGTTCGCGAGTGAAAAATAGGATTGTGGATACCCTGATTAAAACATTATATCTAAAAACTACTTGTAATTAAGCATAAATATTTTGCATGTCTTCCTCAGACATATGTAGGTACTTCCAAAAAAAAAAAAAAAAAAAAAATTCTTGAGATTCCGAGTCGATGACCTGGGAGGCACCTGATCATTTCACACGGAATGACCCTTTGCTTGTTTGTAATTGGAAAGCTGGAATTTCCGGGTTCCATCGAATGCAGCATAAGGTGGTGTTTGCTGGCGAGAAATGGGTGTCTGCTCCTTTAAACCACAGGGGGAAGAGTAGGTGGAGGAGGAGGTGTTCTAAGGCGGAGTGGGAGGAGCAGGAGGGCTTTGTAAGCCACACAGAATGGAAAGTCCACAGACCGAGGAGCTCCATCAGTGGGAATGTGTTGTTGAGAGAAATCAACTCCGCTTTCATGATTTTCCTCTTTATGGAAAGTTAGCTGGAACACGTCCGGAAGCCTTCCCGTCTATTACGTCACAAAGGTAACTTGAAAAAACAACAAACGAACAAGAAAAACAAAACAATAACCACTAACATCTTTTTGGTGGATTACTTTGAGTATTAAAACTTTTCGTCATTATGTAATTTTTTTTAGAGTTTGTTTAATGTAATTAATAAGTTGTGAGGCAGAAATCTGCATCTCATTTGAAAGTCAAATGTGTGTCTGTCCCATATGTGCACACGACAATGACCTCATCCCAAACAAAGAGGCAACAGTGAAGCCCCACATATCCTTTAGGTGAAAAGCTGCTTTCGAACATAACCTGAAAAGTTTGGTTCTATGTTGTAAAGTATTGCTTTAAAGATCTGAAATATTTGAAAGAGGTCTGGGTGCTGTAAAGGACACGAGTACAAAAAGCTTGAATTGAACTTCAATCTAGTTTTCCCCAAGTTGTCAAAAGTTTGGACACAAACTGCTCCTATCTCAGGTTTTGTACTTCCTTAAATGACCTAAAATTGTTTCTCGATAAAGATAATTAATGAGATCTTATTTTGAGTACTGAAATGTTCATCAAAGCAATTATTGCAACAAATTGTGCTTTTGAGTCCAAGAGGTTATAGTTGTGTTTTCTATACGCGCGTGTGTGTGTGTGTGTGTGTGTATGCGTATGCATATGCATATGCCCATGCCCTTGGTTGGCTACACCCTTCCATACGGTTGGGCAGGTGGTACTAGGGACTTTGGAGTTTTGTGCGTCTGGTCCGTACAAGACTTCCGGCAGCAACTGATTGTCTAGTTTCCTCGTAGGGGTCATAATACATAGTAATCATGGTTCGTAAGTACTGTGGTTTTAAGGTCACAGTTCAGTTACCATAGGTGTGTGTAGAGCCTACACACCTATTAGATTAGATTAGATAGAACTTTATTGATCCCTATGAAGACTCACTCCCTCAGGGAAATTGAGGACTGTTTTGGCTTTGGCCCAGTCAGAACTGTTCGTAGGATGCTGGGTTTGCACTGTACTCACTTTCTTCATGTACTAGTGACGCACTCGGATGATGCTGCTTCCGATCAGCGAACAAGTTTGACTTGCACCACGCTACATGCCTAACCTTATTTCAATTGTACCGGCACATAGCTTTCATCCACCCCACTTGTCTTTGTCCATCATCATAATTATTCAATGAGGAACCATAATGCTCACAAACAGCAGACCTTAATGATAGTTGAGGATCTAGTTTGTCACAGTTCTCTGTGGCTAAACTAACAACATCCAGTCCTTTGATAAAGTTGATTGGGGAGACATGTGCAGTTAAAAAGTGAGATCTGCACACATAAAATGTTCTGCATGTGGCATGGTACACTTGCGTGCCAAACAGGAAGGCCTTTTCCAATTTTTTCTTGCTGTTACATTCCCCATTTCCGTGCTATTTTAACAAATTTGATGTCCAAGTGGTCCATGCGCTTGGTTTCAATGCGGAAGGTTCTTGGTTCAAACCTCACCCCAGCCACATTCCTCCATGTTAATGTGGAGCTGTGTCAGGAAGGGTATCCGATGTAAAAGTTGTGCCAAATCAACTTGCAGATCCACCTTGAATCTGTTGTGGTGACCCTGAGTGAAAACAAGGGAGCAGCTGAAGGGTCTTACTAAAGTTACATACCCTTCACAGTTGGTTGTGAAGTATCCTGGGATTAATATTAAGTATATCTGAATTGTCTTTGTTTCACTAGTCCCGATTTTTGTTGAGCTGTGATCAGAACTCTCCTGAGTGCTCCTCTAGTTTTGGAATAAGACTTTGCTATTTCTTAAAATTCTGAAAAATAAAGGAATGTCAAGTGTGTCCACATATCCTGACCTGTGCTGTAATTATTGAAAGATGACCAACCCGATTAGATGTGGACAAACAAGGATATATTTTCCCAAACTCCTGTTTATAGGTTTTCTAAAATATTCAAGAATTGGCCTTTGAAAATTTCAAAATTCTGCTTCTTAACAAGATACCCATAAGTACACAAAGCAGTGGTATAAAAGTCAAAATACTGTTTGTTCCTAATAGGTATTTTGGGGAAAAACTAAACCCTAGCTCTAAACCACGTACAATAAAGTAAATTCATTGTTCGTTGGCAGCTGAGAGATCATGTTTCAACCCTCTTTCATATTTGTGAGTGCAAAAAATTAGTGTTTATCCCAGTTTGCATACTGCGTGGAACATAGGCAGGACAAAATCACAATATACGGCGGGAAACAAATTAGAAGTTATTTATATAAATGGGTTTAAGTTTTGGAATGGATACTGGAGTGTTTACTTCCTGGGCTTGGGAAAGCCAAATTAGATGCCCTATAAAAAGCAGTCAGTAAATATAGAGGCAAATGAATCTGTCCCTGCCCTTCAGTTTGTTAACACCATAACTCAAAAACAATAAATCCTATTATGTTTTAAGTTTCCAAATAAAAAAGCATACAATGACATTAAGCTGATTTAAATTGTGGTTGAATTGATGCACAAGTTCAATACAAATAAACAACTTTGTGTTGCTTATGTAATACTCCTATGCAGTTTTCCTGCCTAGTGCTGGATGGTTGTGGATGATGGAAATTAGGAGCAGGTGTAGTTGTCAATTATTTATATATAT
This sequence comes from Thalassophryne amazonica, assembly GCF_902500255.1. NCBI lineage: Eukaryota > Metazoa > Chordata > Actinopteri > Batrachoidiformes > Batrachoididae > Thalassophryne > Thalassophryne amazonica. The sequence goes on from NC_047120.1 coordinate 37,766,212, forward strand.
TGCTCAGAAATGTACTACTTGAGACAAATAAACCATTATTTTCACATTGTTCTAAAAACTCAACATGGTCATACCACCACCAAACACTGCAGTATAAGGGTTTTGTATTAATTTAGGCATGAAAGACAAAGAAGGTGAGGGAGTCTAGCAAGGGGTACAGTCAGTGGGGTCAGTGAGAGAAAGAGAGTGAGTTTCGACACAATCTACTAAATCAGGCAAATAACTGTTAACTGTTTAACAGTGGTTATGTGCTGAAACTCAAAAAGCACAGTCTGAACTGTACACAGTGTGGAAGCTGAAAGGAACTTGTTTGTCAGTTACTTTCCTTTCCAAAGCCTCGATCTGTTGGCAGTCAAGGCCATCGCTGGTTGTGATTAACTGACCTTTGAAACCACATATCACTAATCACTAAGAAAGTGCTTAGTCAGCTTACCAACTATTTCCTATGCTGCCAGACTGCAGTGTCTGAAATACGTGTCCCAAAAAACTATTTTGAGCTGAGACATTCTTCTGTATACGGTTTAATCAGAGCGGGACAGATGGAACTTGGAAGCATCGGATGTTACATAACACATTCCTAATACTCTGTAGTCAGTAATGCCTTTGGGACTGCACCTCAGTCTGTCTCACTTCTCTCTGTCTTCATCCCTCCATCTCAAATAGCCCTCCTGCCCGCTTTGTTTACGACTTGTTCCTGCTGGTGTTTACACTCGCTCCTCGTGGTCATCACGCCTGTTGAACTGGATAATTTACTCCTGAATTGCTGTGGCGGTTGTATACCTGCCCAGCATCTTTCATCGTGCTCTAAACATGCGTTTGACTTTAACAACACTGACTATAAAGTCTACAGGCCCTTTTTATTCCATTTTGTTTTATTATTCGTCAATCACAATAAGTAATAAAGGCCTTCCTCTTGTAAAACCGTTGCAAGTGTTGGTTGACGTATTGACTAATGGCTTTGGCTTCGGCAGACTTTTGCCCTTTGACACCAGCATTGCTTGCAAAGAAACATCCCGACTGGTCAAAGGTCGATCGGTATTTGTTGTTTTAATGCAAAAATCATTTATCTACACAGTCCTGGTGTTTGTGGTATGATAAGAAGCAATGAGGTAATGTGTGTCTTGAAGGCGGCAACAGATATGAGTCTAAGGCTGAATCTCAATTCTACCCCTCAGCCCTTCCCCTTCCCCCTTCCCCTCCGTTTTGTGTGGGCACGAGAGACAGAGGGGTGCCTCAATTCTCTTTTTGGAGTGAGGCGGAGGGGTAGGTAGAGGGCTACAACCCCCTCTGTTTGGAGGGAATCTGGATGCACACTCCGTTTGGAGGGTTAGGAGGAGCTTACTGCTGTCTCCACAGAAACAAACATGGTGCCGAAAGAGCCGCACAAATGAAGCGGCTTTCATTACAAATTACACTGTTTAGAAAGTTAGAACTTGCCAAAAATCTTTACAGGCAGTTGCCTATGACAGCAACATGTATGCTGCTGGATGCATGGCCATATTGTTGTCCTGAAGAATATCATAACGTTGCTCGTGCACTGAGGCGTTATAATGCATGTACATGCGAACACTACGATAAAACACTTTTATATCTCACAATGGAGAAAATCATCATCTGTAACTTGTGTGTATTTTGTAAACAAATAGGGAGCCCTGAGCACACTTGTCTCCTAATAAGCTTTCAGGCAGAAAATGAGAAGTTTCATCAGTGGGAGCAAGTTGGAAAATATATACACGCACGTGTACATGTGTAACACATAACCTGACATCCTAATAGACTGATATTATTTGTCAAGGAAATTTCTAAAGGAAATAGGGCTGGATGCAAAACAATGGAAGAATTTGAAAAAGAAATATAAGGTTAACAGAACTAGATGCACCTCATAACATACATACAGGTGCTGATCATATAATTAGAATATCATGAAAAAGTTGATTTATTTCAGTAATTCCATTCAAAAAGTGAAACTTGTATACATTCATTGCACACAGACTGATATATTTCACGTGTTTATTTATTTTAATTACTAATTAATTAATGAATTACTAATTAATCAATTAATGATTAATCAAACAATATTAATTATTGCTATTATTGATTAATTATTATTAGTATTATTACCATTAATTCATTATTAATACTATTAATTATTATTATTATAAATTACAAATTAATTACATTAATTAACATGATATGATTGCGATGCATCAAAGAAACCTGCGACTCTCTTTTCTTTGCATTTACACAGAAAGGTGAGAAAATAAAAAGAGCAAACAGGCTACTGCAAAAAGTTGCATTTCGGTTGCCATGTTAACAAACAGTGAAGACGGCAGTTTGACACGGGCAGTTTTTTTTTTTCTCCTAAAGGCGGAGGGGTGTCTCAGTTCATAGGGCTAGAGGCATACGCCTTACCCCTTGTTTTAAAGGGGTAGGCGTAGGGGTAGGGCCAAGGGGAAGGGGAAGGGGTACAAAAGAGAATTGAGATTGGGGGAAAGAGAGAAAAGAACATGCAAATGCGCTGTAGTTCTTTGAAGATAATCTGCAGAAGGAATCTGTGTCCTCAGAAAACATCCTACAAAGAATGTTGTGTGTTTGATCACCATTTAATGAAAATGTTCACTCAGCTGCTGAAAAAAGTCCGGAATGCTCTTCTCGGAACAACTAGTCTTCAAGCCACACCCAGTGGCTCTATCATTGGCTTGTTTTAATTTAAGATGGGTTGTGAATGGCCTGTGTAATTTGTAGCTTATCTGTTGTCGTGGGAAATGCAGATTTCAGGCAAAGTGCCAAGTTAAGGAGACTAATTAATATGAATAGTTTGGTTTGGCCTTGATTATGAATTATGATTTTAAATCGGGATTAATTTTACAAGAAGTAGTAAATTTAATCAGCAGGCTAGTGCATTTATTAATTTAGATAAGGCCAGTAGTGAGTACAGCAAACCAAAGTTAGCTAACAAAAAGTTAACTCTGGTGATGCTAAACAAATTAAAATTGCGCTGAAGCTACTGCTAACTACTGTTATTTGAATTTAGCTCTGGCTTGGCTCAAAAACCTGGAAAAAAAAACAGGCCTAAAGAGTTGAAATTTTAGTATGTTGAATCATAAACATGGAAGTTCTCCAAAATGGTTGAGCACACCAAGATCATGTGATGATCATGTGTGGCTTTTCAATGTTAAAATCAAATATCCGCTAAATCCGCAATACAGATCAGATGCTGATCAGGCAGTATGTTCATTGAGAGTGCCAGTTTCACCTCATTGTCACAAACATGAGTGATTGAGGCACTTTTGATTGAGAAATAATGCATAATGTTCATCAAATGGCTTTTCAATATTAAATTCAAATGTCCACAAAATCCACAATCCAGTTCTGATCCAGATCAAACTTTGTCAGACGATAGCAAGTGTCAGTCTGCACCTCACTTTCAAATATGAGAGTGATTGGGGAATGTTTGATTAAGATATAATGTCAAATATGCATTAAATGGGTTTTCAATATTAAATTTAAATGGCCACAAAATCTGTAATGTAGATCAGATCCAGATCAAACTTTGTCAGTCATAAAGGGTACCATCCTACATAATATAAATATGACAGAAATTGGATCTTTTTTGACAGAGTTATAATTTTTTGAAAATCCATTCAAGATGACAAAGATGGATCAAAAAATGGCTATGATTCTTTAAAACGTGCCCCAATTAAATGGGAAGGAACGGTGCTCTGTAGAGCAGCCTTGTTAGACCATTTACTTCAGTGCATAAAAAAGAGAATGAAAACAATGTGTGGCATGTATATTTTTATTGGGCTGCCACCAACGGCTAGTTCTCTGTTGATTTAATCTATCGAACAACTTCTACAGATTTGTCAATTAATCGAAATCATGATTGAACACACACATTGAATGCAACTTTGAAAATAGTAGAACCTAACTGGTTATGGATTCCAATATGGAGTCCAATACAATACTAATGTTAGGGAGTAAATAAATAAATAAATAAATAAATAAATAAATACTGTATATTTGCTGACATAAAAATTATGGCAATGTTTCTTAACATTTCATCAAACTCTTATGGCAAATAAATGTAACTTAGGCTTGATGTTTTTACAGTTTAAACTTGAACTTTATGATAAATATAATCAGCAACCAACCAAGTGTACATCACACTGCCTTCACTCGGACTGGCAGTTGCCATGCCACATCACTCAGGATTTGCATAAAATTAAATTCTCATCTATTTTGGCCTTGCATACCTGTCAGCATAGACGCCACTTACCTCCTGTCACTGTAAGACACCCGCTCTGTTTGAAAATGAATGACAACTGGTCACTTTGCCCCTGTCTTTTGTAAATGAAGTAACCAAGGGTGATGGGATCCCAGCCATGCTTGACATTATTGTAAATATTATCAACCAACCGATATATCACTTATCACAATATAGCACTTGAGAAAACAGATTTGATCATAAACATTTCATTAAACTCTTATTCAATGGAAGACAGGTTGATGACGTCATCTAATAATGAGTGTATTTAGCAGCAGTGGTTATTCGGACAGTCACTGTGTGAGTTTGCTTGATTTATGTGCATAGTCACTTGGTTGTAGGCACATCGTGCTTTATTCCACAAATGCATGTTCCAAAGACGCATTACATTTTATATATTACGTCTAGCCTTGTTGATTTTTGCATCAGGATGGCTTCAGCGTGAACACCATGATTGGAATCTTTTTGAAATAATGATACTGTTGATGTGATATTTTCTCAAGAAAATATTATTTTAGGATGACTTAATGTTGTGTAAGTAGTGTAAGTGCATGGCACTTAGGGCTTAATCAGCATTTTAGTAAGATGGTGCACTCCGAGAGTAACAGGGCACAATGCCCCCTTAACCGATTTATAAATAACCCTGACTCTTGAGTGTCTCGAAAATAAACCACATTTCATTTTGAAATAACTTTGAGAATTTTTTTCTCTTTTTCAAACACGACTTTTCAGTACAAAATTCTGATGCAAACATTGTACATGGAAACTGCTCTGACAGTCTTCAGTAGTTATGAAAAACTGACACAAAGCTCAAAATTCGGCTATACAGTCCAACCAGATAACTGGGATCCAAACGGACCTCATAAGAAAAATTAATCTGGAAACTACAGTATTTAATCAAATATGGTCAAAATAAGTGAATTTGAAGACATTTGTACAGGTGACAATTACCCCGTTCTCCCATTGGAGCATCCAGGGCACTCCAGAGGCTGGGTCGATGCCCAAGCATGGCCAATATCATGTACATCGGAATGCCAGTTTCAGTAAAATATCCAATTTCATCACAAATAAAAATATAAAAATAACTCATCTGCTTGTGTCCATTTTTTTTGTCCTTTTCTCATTCATTAAATGTATTTTATGTAATTTAATATCAGGTGGGCAAAATGGGGTGGGCTCATGCTTTGCCCAGGGCCCTCTGAAGGGCAAATTTGGTACATAAAAATTCAGCTGAATAAGTGTAACTGTTCAAAAAATATACCTTGTGGTATATATAATATAATATAATATAAATATACCTTGGACTGCAGTTGTACTGATTAGGGTTAAAATTGTTGATGTCAATGCACTTTTAACATTGGCGTAGTCATTTATGTCGACTAATCGTGGCAGCATTATATTGTTATTGTGTACAGAGATGTGTTTTTCTTGTAGAAGTATCTCCATCAGTCATACGGTGATGTCAATCACAGCGGGGTGAGGAATCAGAAAGTAATGAGCAAAACAAAACACAAACTTTTACTGGGAGTGCCCTGTAAAATGAACACCTAAGGAACATGAATCACAGTTCCATGTGCTGACTGATGTCCTGTTTTCAAAGTGTGCTTTTGTTTAGGCCGAGGTCAGAGTCCTGATCCGTGTCATGCCGGCAGTTGGTGCATTGGTGTGCGAGTGCACTTTGTACTGTTCCAGGTGTCTATTTATCGATTTCTTTTTCTGCCTTTTCAGTGACAATAGCGTATATTCACGCCGGTGCATTGTGCTGGTCTCTCCAGAGCTGCCAGGCAGATATGTCTCCACCAAAGGTCCATTGTGTGAGCTGCCGAGTCAGAAGGGAAGGGAGCAAATGTGGATGCGTCACATTTGATTGTGCTATTTCAGTTTGCTGCTGCGCAGTGAGAAAGCTGGATACCTGCCCAGTTCTGACTGCGCTGAGGTCATGGTTTTTTCCTGGAAGGAGGGGGTAGGGGTGGTAGACAGAGTTTGACTCATTTGCACTGTTTCTCATGAAAACTCTAACTCCTGGCGATTTCTTGTGCAGTTACTTGAGGTGGGTGGGCAGTTTATTTACTCGTGAATGTGTGGTTTCCACATTTTGTGAATTAGTTTTGTTTTAATATAACGAAATAAATACAAATTAGTAAACCGAAGTCAGATGTGATACAAGTATATTGTGTATTCTTGTTTCCCGTGACTCAGGAAATGCCTGTTTAAATTCTTTGTGGGTCCTGTAATCCCCCCAATTTTATCCCAGGCTTCACAGGAGACCACAAGGGAGTGATGGGAGAATGCCTTGACATTTGGGCCTCTGTAAGGCCCTGTAGTACGACTTGGCCTGCATGGAAATGTCATACTGTTAAGAAATCAAGCTATTTGCTCATGTTCTGAGTTATTGCTACCATGTTTTGGAGGGTGAGCCATAACATGCACAGCTTTTTTGCTGTTAAAAAATAAATCCTTCATATCAGTCAACATGAGGCCCTGTTCAGACTGGGGTTTGCAATCCAGCTCAAGCCAGATTCAATCCTGATTGCTTTCTAGTTGGATTGCATTCAGACCTATCTTTCAAATTTGGCTCATCTTGCACACACGTCCAGACTCAATCCAGCTCAAGCCATGTTTGCATGTCTGCATGGGATGTTTTGGCTTGCCAGAGCAACAAGGACAACCTGGCTGTGTTTTATCTTTGCAGAGGAGGAATAGCAGACTACTTGATAGATTATTTAAGTGCAGCGAGTTGCCTGGCTTTAGTGCAGGGAGGCCAAGTGGTTATTGCACTTGGTTTCAGTGTGGAGAGTTCCCGGTTCAAACCCCATCCCTGCCACATTTCTCCATGTAATGTGGAGTTGCGTCAGGAAGGGCATCCGGTGAAAAACTTGTGCCAATTCAACATGCAGATCCACATGGGATTTACTGTGGTCACTCAATGCTGTGTGTGCCGCTGAAGCGACTTACGAGAGAGCTGTATGGCTTTAAGCAGGTAAATGTGATATTTCAGAATGGAATTGATTTATACTCAACGCACCTCTCAGAGGTGGGATAGAAAATAATCCTTAAAGTGGATATGACACTTAAAGACAACATAGTCTTATTACATGTAACAAAGCTTATATAATTCGGTCAACCTAAGCATTTTGGGAAAATGGATGTGGTTCTCCCATTATATACAACATTTGAACATCCCGCCACTGAAAAATGTGCACGCCCCGTGACCAGCTTCCCACTAAGCACCAAACCTGAAATACGTCGCTGCCTATGGACCATATCAGCTCACGCGCTTGGCGGCCGTTGTTTACACCTTTTTTAGCAGCAGAAACTTTGATTAAACACAGCTCTCGGGGACTTGTTTGTCGATATGCCTGACCAGTGTGTCGCAGCATATTGCACAAACACAAGGGCGAAAGGTTTTAGCCTTTTGAAGTCCAGGCAGATTGATCGAAAGCCGCGGTGTTGTGTGATGAACGAAATGTCAGGTTGCCGCTCCCTCCGCTCACACACCCGCATTTGCTCCCGACAGCAGACACTTTCCTCTACCGTCTCCATGTTCTCACCGCTCACAGGAACACCTAAAATGTCAACCCCAAATAATATGTTCACAATAATCTTGAAATGGTCAAGGAACTTGTAAAAATATCAGTGCAATACGGACTAAACACGGTGGCGGCATGTTCACTGTTGTTTTCGGCGATCTTTTTCGAAACGTTCGCCGTTTATTTCCTATTATTTTGTGAAAATAACATAACTAAACATGGATGAATGCAATGCCAGGCACTTGAAAATGGCAAAAACCCAAAGGTAATGACGGTGGTCCATAAGTAGTAGCTATACTATCGCGGCTGCGGAAAAATAACAACAGACGCTAGAATCGAAAATGCTATAATTAGAGTCTTATAAACAGCAGCAACAAAAATCAAAGCCTCCCTTACCATTCTGTATTCTGCAGCCTTTCAAAATCCATCGGAATTGGCACATCTCTTTGCCTCTGCTTCGGCTCCGCCATAAGCACCGTCGGCATTGTTTTCACTGCCAGAATGCTCCTGGTTTGAATGTTTGTCCGAAATATACAGCTCGAATCTCAGGATCCGAGTCAGTTTCGATTTCCTCACAGAAATAATCCACACTTGAAGAGGAGTCAGAAAGGTTCTTGATCTCGTCACTGTCCATGCTGAGGTCTGTCTGTTCCTGTTATTAATCTAACAGACAAAGACGGGACTCTACACGCTGTGACCAGCACCACATGACCGCTGATGTAACACTGCCAGCGTGCTTTCCAAGAAACACACTTTTGAGAAGCTGTACAAACTTTATTGCTCAGTGATAATGATTAAACCCACTTTCCACTTACTACACTGTATGTATATCTTTGACATTTATATCAGTTTTACCTAATTTTTTAGGTGTCATATCCACTTTAAATCCGATTCAGTTCAGATTCAGAAAAAAACCTATCCGGATTCCAAATTCCAGTTGGAACAAGGTCTTAGCAACTCTCAATTGCTCTGTAATAAACATAATCTTTTCAGCCCATCTCAGTGACCCAGATAACCAAAGAAACTTCTTCACATATTTTGTCCAAAGATATTCACTTAGTTGTTTTGTCATGAAGAAAGTTTTCCAGAAATTGCCAGAGTTTCAGATGTGGAGCTTACCGCGATTTATGTCTGATTGTTTGAATAAGTGTCCTACTTTTGTATGTTGCATAAGTGATTGCACAGCTTCATCATAGAGCAGAACAGACCTTTGATTTGCTGAGACACCCCCATTATATTTATTTAACAGTGAATATAGTTTTGCCTATTTAACTCTTTTGCTTCTTTCACAAGTGTTTTTTTTCTTATTGTTTATATACCAATAACACCAGATCAAATTCTTTGTATGTGCTAACTTACTTGCCAATAAATTCTGAGAAAAAGGTGAAATTTCAGCTGTAGTTTGCTAAAAGTCCTTGTGTGCATGTCTATAAAAGCAAAAGTTGAACTATGCGCGATTTCCACAAACACAGCCACAGAAGCGTACAGTAGAAATTCTTCAAACTGTCTTGTTGGCTTCCCTCACTTGAATCATTTTTGCATAGTCACAATTTTTGAGAGCACCCTACTCCAGGCAGATTTATGCTACTTTCTTCATGAGTGTTGTAAACACAGCCCAAGACATATTGAGTGACTTGGAAATGTTCTTGTATCCATCCCCCCAATGATTTAGTATGAACAACAACTCTTATATTGAGTATGTGTATCTTGTAGAATTAGTTATGGCAGAGCCGATAGCTTAGTGAGTTAGGCGTTGCCACCGCATTGCACAGAAATGTGTGTGCTTTGTTTACCCTCAATGGAACATGACTATTGTGGAGTTGAACCAGTTTTACAGGAATGATTCTCCTGTGTGGCGTAACCACACTCCACACTGAAGTCATTTCATTCCCTGATTAAGAGTAAAAACAGCAGTTTGGGCTGATGTGTCAACACGTGTTTGGCTCAAAGCATCATGTTGAGAACGCACTCCAGACTTACTGTTAATTATGGCATGTTTTATTTGCTCCATCAGCACCTGTCACTACTTATGTCCTCAAAGCTATTGTGTTAAGCTGGGCAACAGGTTAGGTTAATTGTCACGTGTGAGGTAAGACGTTCCAGCTCAGTGGGTTGGTCCTGCATTGCAAAAGTCAGAGTGTATGCTCTTTGTTTTCTGTTGGACATATCATTCGGTTGTGTCACAGCATCGTTGTCATTTTTGACACATTAGTATCAGTGGGACTTGCGTAGTTGTTTCTGTTCATATCTATTTTTATTATTGTGCAACATTTGTGCTGGAAGCTTTAAATATCACTGAGTCACAGAAATACCAGTAAATTGAAATGGGCTTGAATAAATTAGTGAACGGCAATACAGTAAAAGTGATCGTAGAATAATTGTAAAGATGAAAAGAAATCCTTTTTTGGGCAGAAGCAGGGGGAGGGGTGTCAGGCTTTTCAACATATGGGCTCCTTCCATGGCTGTAATTCAATAGGCAAATTTTCTTTGGCTTCAATCATTAGTCCTCCCAAGACGTAGAGACACTAAGCTGATGCTCAGTGTCTTGGACTCCTTTTGGTCGGAGCGCCAGGACACTTACCCAGCCAATGCCTGTACCCATTTATATTTGGGTAGACTTTGACAATTCATGTGAAGTGTGTTGTTCCAGACCGCCTGTGTGTCCTTCAACACGTCCCACGTACCAAGTAGTAACTTGGAATGGACTGGCATCCCATCCAGGAGTCATGTATTCTCATCCGCTTCATGCGATCTGTCCCTTACAAAATTATACAGCACCTCTCTAGAAGCATGAGCTACAATATAATACAGGAGTGATATGTTTTATTATGGTGTGAGTCTGTTCAATATGATGCATTCCATTCCAATTTTTGTTCTTTTTCCATGATGAATCACAGTAATCCAAAATTGCCATTGCGTTCCTTCACATACGTATTTCATTAAGAACCACGGACCCTGTTCAGGTTTTACCTACTGTGTTGAAGCCTTTGTTCACCACTGGGGGCAGCATTACATACAAGAAGAGAAAGTGCAGCATAGAATAAACCCAGAAGAATAAGACAGCTGTTGTTAATGTAGCTTTCCCATTCCGATGTGTTCAAATGGGTACGTTTGTCTGTTTTACCACCTACCAGTCTCAAAATATACAATGCCCTTTTAACTTTTTCTAGAAGAGTTTGAAGACACTGAAGTACCTGGGAAACAAGTGTAATTCAACCAATTTATCACATAATCTCAAACCATTGACTGCTTCATCATACAGTTATGTCAATTTAGGGATCCTTTTACTTCAATTGATTTTTCAATTTGTATATGTTAATTGCTACACCCCTAGTCTCCAGAGACAAGGAGGAACTTGAATTCTGGACCTCAGTTTGATCTCAGAAGACTCGCAGTGGATGCTGGTGTTGCATCTGGACATATGAAATGACACTGTGCCCCCTGTTGGCATAGAGCAGCATAATAGAACTTCAGCACTGTACTTTATGTTCATGAGTGTATTTGGTCTTTTTGCCTTTTTTCAAGTACAGTGGTTCCTGAAGCGAAACAGTCTGACATGAAAGTCACTGCTACTGTTTTTCTTGATGTGGTTTACTATTGAAAACCAACGTCCGAGTGTGCTCATTCCTCCATCAGCTTTGTTATCCTTTACAGAAAGTGCACAGCTAAGCATTAACAAAGTTTGAATGCCTTATTGCTTATTGCTGCACCGTTGGGGCTCGTTACAGCAGGACCTTACTGGCTCATTGGTTGGGTTGGATACATTCAAATACACACAGACTGGCGTTGTTGAACCAGCTGTTCTGGTGGTGGCTCCGGGGTGTTTGCAGTCTGGTGAGTTGTCATTGTTTTGTATGAGCACAGAAACAGGTGGAATCTATCAAGCGTAAAGAAAACACAAAGGAGTACCCAAGAATGGTCAGATCTCTGGCCACTACCAGAGGAACTATAGTGTTGGGAAAAAGTCACCTGGATTAACATTGGCTAATGTCTTCCAGGCCCGTCCTCAGTGTTGTGATTGGACTGTGTTGATGGGTTCCAGTACTGTGACAGATCGTATCTCAAGCCTTTGTGAAACAAATCATTCTTGAGTGTGACGTCCATATGAGTCACCTTTGACCCCAGTCTTGTTTTGTGCTTTGTTGATGCACTGATGTGTTTTCAGTCATGCTTGCATGTGGTTTTGGGTGTGCCTGAAGCGATCGGTTCCTGTCCTCCTCTGTACTAACAGTACGGCTTTGTTTTTTGTTCTTTCGCCTCTATTGTGTGACAGCGCCAAGTTGCTTCAGTCACGGAGAGTTTGTGTCCGCCTCCTGCAGTTCTGTAGTGTGCATGTGTGTGTTGCTGAGATGGATTGAAAGCTGAGCCTATGGACAGTAACAGATTGAGGGGGAGCTCTTGATGGACTTTCGACATCTGCGCACACAAGACATGTTATCATTGCTTTAACACTGACATCTGTATTTGTGTGACTAATGAAAGCTGAGTGTTTACAAGCCTTAATCCCTCAGTGTTTCTAGGAAAGCTGCATTATTAATTCAGTGCTAAATCTAAGTAGCATGCCAAATGTGAAAGTTGCCTTTATGAAAGAAACAAATGTTGCATTGATGAGTTTTCAGATTAAAGGAGAAGGTTTTCTTTTTTTCTAAGCCACGGCCAAATTTACACTAGGTATTGCTGACCAAACGGTCCTCCCTGAAAATTGGTCCACCCTGCGCATGCATCATTTCGGCATGTCGGCAGCAATTCACCGATTACCATGTTAAGCGTTATGCATTGGGCTTGAGACCAGAAGATCCTCTGTTCAAACCCCAGCCAAACCGGAAAATCACTAAGGGCCCTTGGGCAAGGTCCTTAATCCCCAAGTTTCTCCTGGTGTGTAGTGAGTACCTTCCATGGCACCACCCTGGCATCGGTATATGAATGTGTCTGTGTGAATGGGTGAATGTGAGGCATAATTGTAAAGTGCTTTAATTGTCTGATGCAGATGGAAAAGCACTATATAAATGCAGTCCATTTCCCATTTCCTATTTATCACCTTGTTTCTGCTTAAAAATGCACTCCAGTCATCATCTATCTCAGTGACAGATATCTGAAACTTCTGTGCAACGATCATGTCCACATAAATTCAGCATTATTTCATAATAAAAGATGGGAGAGTGATCAGAGTGCCACAGCAGCACAACAGAGTCTGAGTCTGACATGGAGAACACATCTGGAATAGTCTAAAAGGTAATTATTTGTAATTTTTATATTGTAATAGTATGGTAAAACAGTTGCATGTTTATTTCTTCTAATGAGTTTCTGAAAAAATTATGTTTATGATAGATTTAACATCTAGTCATAGTCATTCAGATGAGATGCACTGCAATGCGCTGATGTAATGACTCGCACTGACACTCAAGTGTTTTTGAATTGTTTGCACAATGTTCATGTGAAGTTCACATAATTGCTGCATGACAGAGATTTTGAACATTTAGAAATTTTCTTTACGCACTTGCACAAAGCCGCGCACAGTTTAGAACAGTTTACAATGAGTTTACTCTCTAACACAGCAGATTGCGCACCAGTGCGCGGATTGAATTTGTGCAAGTGTCAAGGCACCTTTAAATTAACACTGCAAGGAGTGCATATGATCCAATTCAAACTAATGATAAATCAACTCAATTTCAATTTATTTCATTTATATTGTGCCAAATCACAACAGTGTTGCCTCATGGCACTTCACAAAAGTAAGGGCCCCTTCACACATAATGCGAATATGTTCAACTCAGGGCAACTCCCGTCGGAACAGCTCGTATAAGAGCACCACGAAACATCATGCAAATGGGCAGGTGTGCACAATGCCGGTGCAACAGTCCGTGCACGCGGGAACACAGTGCTAGTAGCAGTGCGATGTGTAACCACATCACGCAGCTGCTGTGAAAATAAAAAAAATAAAAAATACACCAATGGGATTTGAACCGGTGCTTTCCAAAAGCTCTGGCTATCAGTCAGAAACTTTACCACTGCGCTACCATCACTTGCCTGTGAAAAATGCAGGAAACTGCCTGATATCAGGAAGGACATGGGCATATTAAAAAAAAATCACACAGCATATAAAAATATCGCAATATATTGAATACAAATATGATCCGTCTGTTCCTCTGTAGATGAACCATGATCACAGGTGTACAGTCATGAAATGACATGAATGAGAAGCAGTTCGCTCTATCTCATCATGTCCACATCTCCTGGCGCGTGTCCAGTCGGCCCACGTGCATGTCCTGCCCGACATGCGTGTCTTGTGTGCAGGTTCGCTGCAGCCCGTCGCCACAGCAATATATGTATTTATTCATGTCCACATGATGACAGCAAGCAGACACACGCGTGTCACAGTGGGCAGTTGTTAGTCCATGTCCGTCCAAACACAGTACGTGTTGTCCAGCTGGGATGTCCAGAACGACAGATCTCCATAGTCACTTCTGTCGGCGGCCACATCTCCTGTCAGTTTAGCACACACACACACCATTTCACTGTCAGAGTGATTCTCTGCTGACTATTGTCATGTTAATAGTGTAAATGGCCACACATTTTATAAGTACCATGCAAGCGATGTTAGATGTTCGTGCATGTCACCTGGAATTTGGCTGACACCTGCCATGAGAGGGATTGATGGGCTCGCACAGCGCACACTGTCTTTCAGCTGCTGGTATGCGCAAATAGTTGTAGCAACAGGTGTACGAAGCAGGTGCAATTTTCCATGTTTTGCATACGATTCCTGCTTCATGCGCACTTTATGCGCAAATCGACCAAATTTGCACAGTGTGTGAAGGGGCCCTAAGGTCTAACCATACCAACCCCTAGAGCAAGCACACATGTGACAGTGGTAAGGAACAACTCCGTCTGATTTGAGGAAGAAACCTCAAGCAGACCAGACTCAAAGGGGTGACCCTCTGATTGGACCATGCTACCAACACAATTGACAATACAAATATACAGAAATTTTTTTTTCAACTCTGTTGGAATGTTAATTTACACTGATTGACCTGATTTAACACCATTTTGAATGGGACCACATGCACTCACTGCAGTATGACACTGTACACGACATGACGAGTTAATGGAATAGTTTAGAATGTGGTTTACCTCCAATGCTTGAAAAGGTCAACACTACCAAGACCCTGGTGATTGAGGTTTGAAGAACATTTGCATTGGGGAAAATTATTCACCAAAATAGAACTGTGCAAAATGTTCCCACCAGATAGATGAACATTGACAGAATACTTTGCAACCTTTTAGATCTGCATAAATGCCATGGAAATGATATTAAGCTTGCTCTGAAATCTGGCATACAAATTGCTCGAGTGACCCGCTCCTACATCAGGGGCTCCTATTCTGCCTTTACGAAGAGAAGCTGCTTTGAGCTGGTTATATGTAGAAATCACTGTATGTTTAAGTGGGCATTTCTGAAGAGTTACTACAGGGAAAGATTAAACACTAACACAAGCACTCACAAAGTACCCACGGCCATACATAAATTAACACAAAAATCCACGATGGTGACACAAGCTTTGTGACACAAAGCTTGGTGACACAAGCTTTGTGACACAAGCTTCTTCACTTCACTTCACTGTCAGATGTTGTGAAACTATTGTAGATTTGAAGTGTGTGTGTGTGTGTGTGTGTGTGTGTGTGTGTGTGTGTGTGTGTGTGTGTGTGTGTGTGTGTGTGTGTGTGTGTGTGTGTGTGTGTGTGTGTGTGTGTGTGTGTGTGTGTGTGTGTGTGTGTGTGTGTGTGTGTTTTAACACCGCTTGGTTTATTAACTCATCTTGTCAATCAGGATCCAGTGGTTGAGGTTTTTATGATTCTGTGTGTACTGCCTGGGTGGGAGGCGGCTGATAAAAAGGCCATGAGCCATTCAGATGTTGCCACAGTGCACAAACGGTCACTTATCTTCCAGCCATACTGAACACACTCCTGCTATTATCACCAAACTATGAGTCGACTCTTGCAATAGGCCATATAGATGGTTGCGTAGGGTACCACCTGCTGGAGGGGCATTGCTGTAAGCCCTCAAAAAATAAAATAAAATAAAAATCACAGTTTGTTCGTTTTGCCAGGGACAAGTAAAGCAATGTGACTGGACAGTGCAGATCCTTTATAACCTTACCCAAATTAAGCCCCGTTTACACATAGACGGTAAGAGCTCCCGGAAGCATCCCGGAAGAGGTTTTGGCCGTCTTAAGGATCAAATGCCGTTGTTAACGGCGGCATTAGGGGGCGTGGCTTAGTTCCGGCTTTACCGGGAATCGTCGAAAAAATTATTCAACATGTTGAATAATTCTGGGAGTGCTCCCGGAGAATTCGCATGACGATGGAGACCACGCGAACAACAGCGTTTGATACTTTTTAATCGCCGTTTCATCCTGCCCCTTCCTGTAGTACCGCAGTTTACACCGCCGTAATTGGCGGCCGGCATTGTATCCCTAACCAACGGTGTGTAAAACGGCGATAGAGCCCACATCGGCGTCCTCAACGGCGTTTTAACCGGCGACAGAGGCAGACAAAAGGGCGGCGCTAGCGGACAGTACGCCATTCTAAACGCCACCTCCCGGTTAAAATGGCGTTCCAAACGGCTGATAGGCGGCGGTCAGTATAAAAACGCTAGCGCGCTGCATGCAGGCGTCTCACTCGCGGCCAGCTCCAGATATTTTTGCAGAGAAGCTCCAGTATGCCTCCTAAAAGAAAATTGGCAGTGGCAAGGACTTACCAAGAGGTCTGGTTCAGAAGCAGAGGAGAGGCCTGTGGTGGAGATGGAACAACACGTTGAGGAGGGGGAAAGAAAGGAGAAGAAAAGGCTGAGGATGATCTCCCTCCCCCTGCAGTGACAGAGGCATGTATTCCTGCTGCTTCAGCCTATTATACTCTGGCGGCGGTGCATATATGCAAAAGATCCTGGAGTAACACAGGATTTGCCTGGATAAAAACCTGGGTATTAACCAGCGGTACACAGGGCATTATCGGCGGCAGCAGAACACCGCCGTTCTCACGCGCATCTTAACCTGCGATTGTAAAGGATAGAACTGGGTATTAACCCCCGTTGCCTGACGTGTGCCGGATGCTACGGTGTCAAAACACCGCTTTATTCGGCGGATTTAGCGGCGTTTTATCCGCGTATTTGCGGACAGTACAGCGGTCAAAACGCCGGCGAAATGCTCCACCCCTTTCCACCGCGAAAACAGCCGGAACTACCGCGAACTTACTACGTACTACGTACTACCCGCCGACAAAACCGTCTGTGTAAATGGGGCTTTAGACAAGTCCAATTTTTCTTTCTATAGTGGTGAAATCATTTTATTTCTTTGTGTCATTGAGTTTCAGAGCTTTCCTGACAGCGCATGCACATTGTGCATGTTGTGACCGCAGCCTGTGAAAAGGAGATGCACTGCTTCATATTAAATATGCGGTTAGTTGATTTAAGATCATCCGTGTGGTTGATTGAGAGTGTGGAGCTGATAAGAACAGACAGTACACTCTTCTCTCTGCAGCTGCACACACAACTTGCAGGCATCTTGCAGGTGTAGGGGTGGAGCCACAGGGGCGAGTGGTGTGAACCCCCATTCTGATTATTTATCTTTTCTTTATTGTCATCCCCCTTAAAGGTCCACTTTTGTAGCCATTTTAAAGACATTTTTGCACATAATAATATAATAATAATAATAATAATAATAATAGTAGTAGTAGTAATAGTGATCAGATTCTAATACTTTGAAAAAAATAAGATTATTGAATAAGGCATCCATTTAAAAAAGAGCAAATAATTGCACAAAAACAATAAAGTTTATCAGTTTGAACATTAAATAGCTTGTCTTGTCTTTGTGGTGTATTCAATTGAATATAGGTTGAAGAGGATTTGCAAATCATTGTACGAGGGCTGTCCGTAAAGTATAGGTCCTTTTTATTTTTTTCAAAAACTATATGGATTTCATTCATATGTTTTTACGTCAGACATGCTTGAACCCTCGTGCGCATGCGTGAGTTTTTCCATGCCTGTCGGTGACGTCATTCGCCTGTGAGCACTCCTTGTGGGAGGAGTCGTCCAGCCCCTCGTCGGAATTCCTTTGTCTGAGAAGTTGCTGAGAGACTGGCGCTGTTGTGTGGGCTGCTGAAGAGGAGGTACTGCTGGCCCACCACCACCAGAGGGCACCCTGCCTGGAGTGCGGGCTCCAGGCACCAGAGGGCGCTGCCGCCTCACAGGAGCAGCCGGGGTGACAGCTGACACTCATCACCTGTGACAGCTGTCACCACTCATCTGATCTGCATCGGTATATCAGCAAGACGTCATCTCCACCTCTTTGCCGAGATATCGTTCTACCTGAAAGGTAATATCCTCAGCCTGACTGCTTGATAGAAAGCCTTTTTGTTGTGATTTTTGTGAGTGATAACAGACTTTTTCTCCAACGAGAGGTGGAGGTAGCTTCCCTGCCGTGCAGATTGCTGGGTGCAGACGCACCCACGTTTATTTGTGTTTTTGTTCCTCGCCAGCAGTACCAGGTCCGACACGCGGAGGCAGTGGCCACCTGGGAGTTCGGGACTTGGCGGCTCCAGTATTCCCGGGGTCTGGTGGCAGAGGAAATCGTGTGGTTCCGGTTCTGCTTTGGACAGGCGTCTCCTATCTTCGAGCCTGCCCACACGACACCTTGTAATTTGACCTTTGATCTATTGTGTAATCTGTTGTGTTTGTTGTGCACGTTCGCAACAGTAACGTGTTGTTATTTGACCTATTCCATTGTCCGTTCATTTGCGCCCCCTGTTGTGGGTCCGTGTACTTACACTTTCCCAACAGGCGCTTTGTTTGATCAAACTTTTTTTTTAACCTGTGAGACACATCGAAGTGGACATGGTTCGAAAAATTAAGCTGGTTTTCAGTGAAAATTTTAACAGCTGATGAGCGATTTTGAGGTGATACTGTCACTTTAAGGACTTTTCACGGTGCGAGACGTCGCGCAGCGCTCTCAGGCGCCGTCGTCAGCCTGTTTCAAGCTTAAAACCTCCACATTTCAGGCTCTATTGATCCAGGACGTCGTGAGAGAACAGAGAAGTTTCAGAAGAAGTCGGTTTCAGCATTTTATCCGGATATTCCACTGTTAAAGGAGATTTTTTTAATGAAAGACGTGCGGACGGGTCCGCGCGTCAGGACGCAGCCGACGCGGCGCGGTGGCACAGGAAAAACACCTCCGTGTTGATAACCATTTGTTAAAATCCAGTTGGCTTTTGATGGCTTTCAGTGGAGTGAGTATATGAGAAATTGTTTATCAGCTGGAGATGTTCCAACTTGTCCTTAAGGCTTCCAGCAGAGGTGTTTTTCATGTGACGGAGTGTCGCGGCGGATGCGAGCCGACGCTGCAATCCGCCTGCACGTCTTTCATTAAAAAAATCTCCTTTAACAGTGGAATATCTGGATAAAATGCTGAAACCGACTTCTTCTGAAACTTCTCTGTTCTCTCACGACGTCCTGGATCAACAGAGCCTGAAATGTGGAGGTTTTAAGCTTGAAACAGGCTGATGACGCTGCCTGAGAGCGCTGCGCGACGTCTCACACCGTGAAAAGTCCTTAAAGCGACAGAATCACCTCAAAATCTCTCATCAGCTGTTAAAATTTTCTTTTTTTTCTGTTAAATTTTTAATTTTTCGAACCATGTCCACTTCGATGTGTCTCACAGGTTTAGAAAAAATTTTGATCAAACAAAGCGCCAGTCTCTCAGCAACTTCTCAGACAAAGGAATTCCGACGAGGGGCTGGACGACTCCTCCCACAAGGAGTGCTCACAGGCGAATGACGTCACCGACAGGCGTGGAAAAACTCACGCATGCGCACGAGGGTTCTGACGTAAAAACATATGAATGAAATCCATATAGTTTTTGAAAAAAATAAAAAGGACCTATACTTTACGGACAGCCCTCATATTTAGTTTTATTTACATTTTACACAACTTCCCAACTTCATTGAAATTGGGGTTGTATCTACAAGATCTGATGTATTAAATAAACAAGTCATCTTAAAAATCTTCAATCCACAAAATGTGGATATCCCTTGTTTTGATTCATATCCACTGGATTAAAAAAAAAAAAAAAAAAAATCAGGCCGCTGATCTTGTAATTATGAGAAAAGATCTTGTAATTACGGAGCTCACCTAGGGACATGGTGATTCATTTTTTTGGCCCAGATTATTGTGTTCCCTCGCAATAACCTAATATCATATTAAAGCTCATGCCTATCAGAGCACACAGTGAGTGGAATCAGGTGGGGGGGAGACTGAAAGCATATGCACACGTGCACACACACAGCAGACAGCAACAGGATTCACGAGAGAATGGGATCCTGTAAGATGAGGGAGTGAGTTGCTACAACTTGCACAGCTGAAAGACTCCGTATGTTAGTGTGCCCTTTTCTAGGCATCTGGCATGCCTAACTCTGTAGCCATGCAGGCTTCCAGAGCCTTGAAGTCCCCCACAAATAAAGCGCACGACATCTTCTAGTGCATTATATCTCAGATGAAACAGACCGTTTTTCTTTAAAATATGCTTCAGAGTCTTCATGCACATAATCACATTGTGTCTCACAGACAAAGCCTTCAGTATATTATTGTATGTGAGCCCCAGGTCCATGTGCAATCCATCCAATGATTCAACGAACCTGTGTCGCTAAGCTGGAAATATGGACTCAAAATTATTACGAGGGAATGCAATAATATTGTGAGGGACCACAAAAGTATTGCGAGGGAACGCAATAATCTGGGCTAAAAAAAAAATTAAGCATCCTTGTCCCTAGGCGGGCTCCATGCGTAGTTGGGTGATTCTTTAACTATGGGCACTATTGGCCTTGTAAATGTAATTTCCACCACACCATTGCTTTACAATATAAAGCGACTTGGGACAACTGTTTGTTGTGATTTGGCGCTATATATATGTGCTCTGATGTCACTGTTTATCTCCATAGAAACTACCCAAACAATCTTTCATACAAACTGTTTAGGGACATTACAGTGTTGTGGTGGAAATTACGGCAATAGTGTTGGACAACTACATTTTGTTTAAAAAATAATCACAACAGTTGTATGACATTGAATACCCTAATTATGTTTTGATTATTTTACTGATATTTTATTCAGAGATATTTTAAAACATTAGAAAAAAACGTTTCTTTACCATACATTTTTATCATTGAAGATCAAATGTCTGGGTGTGGGACAAGCACAAAACGGCAATATTTGCATATAATGATGCTGAAAAAAGGTGAAAAAGTCATCATAGACTACTAGAACAAATTTCTTAACACACTTTCATTGTAAAGATAACTATAAAAGTGTGAAATTTCCCCTTTTTTCTGTTTTTCATACAATATGATCAAAGGACATAATAAGTGCCCGTAGTCTAAGAATCACCCAGTTACGAGATCAGCCAATTTTTATTTATTTATTTATTTTGTGTGTGTGTGTGTGTGCATGTCATCGCTTCCGTACTTCCAGTTTATATATATATATATATATATATATATATATATATATATATACACACACACGTGTATATGGTGTTGGTATTGGTATTTGGCACAAGTAAAGCTTGTGCCAAATACCAATGTGGATCTGCCTGTAGCCGTTGTGGTGACCCTGAACAAAACGGAAGCAGCCGAATGGACAACAACAACTTAAAAGCACCTTACTTCCATGTTTAAAAACAAATCTTCCAATGGAAGAAGTGCAGATTTAGTGAAGGGTTGTAAAGCCTGTTTTGTCTTGCATATGACTTAACAATGGTGGGCACAGTTCCGATAATCCGATAATGGATAATTATCAAAGATAATGTTTTCATTATCAGATTATCTTTTTAGATAACTTTAAAAACCATTATCGGACTAATTATCTTGCGAAAAATTTTTGTCCGATACTTTTTAGACTGATAACGTGGCAAATAAAGCTGAACAGCTACAAATATTTATAAAACTTAAAATCTGTTGAGCACCTACCTGTTAAATGTTTCGTAGCTGATGTGTAGTTCTACCCTCTGCAAAACAGAGAAGAGCTGCTTTAAGAAGAAACCGCTCTATCCTCTTCAGGCAAAAGAGAACTGGTCCCCCCAAAAAATAAAAACATACATACAAAGGCATACATTTTTAACTTATGTTTCAACTTTTAACCAAACTAATGTCGGACAAGTTATTTAAATTAATGTCGTGTCTGAAGTTTTATAAAGTGAAAATATCAAATATATGTTTAGTTTTAAAGTAATGTGCTAATTTTTAAGGTTTTAGTGTGGATATATGCTGTGTCCAGCAGTGCATTATGGGTAGGATAGGGTAATCTTAGTACGTTCACAACATGAGAAATGCATTTGAAACACTCTGATCAGGCTCTACGGACAACAACACTAAACTCGAGTGCCTAAAACTCTCGTGAATATATTCTCTGGGTTTATAGACGTTGTTATTGTGTCTGCGTTTATTAAATTCCACGCATCTTAAATGTAGCAGACACGGATTATCTGGAATTTTGTTTTGGCAAGTTTTCAAGGTCTCTACTGCCATCTACTGGCCAGTAGTGTTCATTCGCCCTGTTGACGTATCCCATAATCCCTTGCGTGCCAGAGAGTCACTGCAGTCAACAACAAAAAGAGAATCAACACGATGACAGTTGTAAATTAATATTATACTACAAAAATGTATTTTTTATGCTTTTCGTCACATTAATAAGAGACTTCATGCATGATACCCTGAAAACTTGCTAAAACAATTATAACAAATAATTTGTGTCTGTTACATTTAATCTGCGTGGAATTTAATAAACGCGAACCGAATTTCAGACATATTATATATATTAGTGTGGAACAAAGAGGACAAACAGTGTTGTAAAAAACAATAATTAAGATGTTAAAGAGCAAACTTCACTTTCCTCCAGAACGACATGATCAGAAAGCGATTATGGCTCACAGCAACTCCCACTGATAATAACAGAGAGACAGCCTGTGATTCTCACATTTACATAAAACAAACACAATAACAATGTCTATAAACCCAGAGAATATATTCATGAGAGTTTTAGGCACAATATAAAAATAGTTTTATGTTACAATGTTAATGGTGTTTGTGTGCAGCGGATGGTTAAAGTGCAGCCTGATCAGAACGTCTCAATGCATTTCTCAGTTTTACTGAGATCTCGCAGTGCGGCGACCTCTCCAAGGTTTTGTGGGATTTGAAATGTCAATAGGGTGAATAGCCAACATTTATGTGTCAAGACAATATTGAGTGCACGTTTTACAATATAATAAAACGTGCGCACAACATCATAAAACGTGTGCACATTCTCTCCACATGCAAAACATTTTGCGATGACACTTCCAGCGCTCCGTAAAATGCCTGTTTTTACAAATAAAAAATGGAATATTTTACAAAAGCACATTTATCTGTAAACACCAACACATGACACACGTCACATTGATGTGTTGGTTTTACATAATGAATGACTGAACCAATCAGTGTTTAGCAGAGGCACATTTTACCCAGAATCCTTTGCGATCTGTCTGTGTTTGTTACAAAACCTCAGAATTAGTGCATTATTCAACATTAAAAGATATATGTTATATTTTAACTTTGTACAAATGACAGAATTTACATTAATGGAGTTCTGTCGGTATTAATGTTATTTATAAATCAAAACCATAAGTCAGCACTACTTTATTTTCCAAGGCCTCCGCCTGACCGGATCATTGTGATTTGTAGACAGCTGGGTTTTATGGCTGCTCTCAGCTTGCTTCTGTGCTGGAAGCCATGTAGTAAACAAGAGCTTCCAGCAGGGGGCAAGATGTTTGTTGTCGGTTTTGATGCTACCAGAAGCGATCGTGATGTTAAAACACAAATTCAGTTTATTAGTAGTTGCAAATGTACCAGAGAAAATACTGGAAGTTATCGGTTATCTGTAACTTCCGATACATTTTTGGGTGGTTTATCGTTTTGTCTTTATCAAAGATAACTTTTCAGTTATCTGATTATCTGTTATCGAAGTTAATTTTTTAACTCGTTTTTGTTTTACATCAAGGAATTTTGAACAACCAGTTTTACTGTCTGTTACATTTACATTTATGACTCCATTAAATGTAAAACTTATTTTACTACTGGATTATGCTTAAACAGCTTCTCAAACTGTTAGCCTTTAAATCAGTAAGCCTTGGTAACTTTTACAACTCAAACTGATGTTACACAAACATGGAGACATTCTAGCAAAAAGTACAAATTTATTCAAAATTCATAGTGAAACATAACATGATGATGATGACAAAGGTGTCCCATTCCATGGCATGAACCTTTGCAGCGGTGACTCTGAGAAAGCCATCTGAAACACACACACACAGCATACATATTTTAATTAGTGCTGTCAGGTTATTAAAAAAATAATCTAATTGATTACAGGGTTTGTGATTAGTTAAGAAGTCTTCTTCACAGACTAAGGTTAATTATGGAGTTCCACAAGGTTCTGTGCTAGGACCAATTTTATTCACTTTATACATGCTTCCCTTAGGCAGTATTATTAGACGGCATTGCTTAAATTTTCATTGTTACGCAGATGATACCCAGCTTTATCTATCCATGAAGCCAGAGGACACACACCAATTAGCTAAACTGCAGGATTGTCTTACAGACATAAAGACATGGATGACCTCTAATTTCCTGCTTTTAAACTCAGATAAAACTGAAGTTATTGTACTTGGCCCCATAAATCTTAGAAACATGGTGTCTAACCAGATCCTTACTCTGGATGGCATTACCCTGACCTCTAGTAATACTGTGAGAAATCTTGGAGTCATTTTTGATCAGGATATGTCATTCAAAGCGCATATTAAACAAATATGTAGGACTGCTTTTTTGCATTTACGCAATATCTCTAAAATTAGAAAGGTCTTGTCTCAGAGTGATGCTGAAAAACTAATTCATGCATTTATTTCCTCTAGGCTGGACTATTGTAATTCATTATTATCAGGTTGTCCTAAAAGTTCCCTGAAAAGCCTTCAGTTAATTCAAAATGCTGCAGCTAGAGTACTAAAAGGGACTAGAAGGAGAGAGCATATCTCACCCATATTGGCCTCTCTTCATTGGCTTCCTGTTAATTCTAGAATAGAATTTAAAATTCTTCTTCTTACTTATAAGGTTTTGAATAATCAGGTCCCATCTTATCTTAGGGACCTCATAGTACCATATCACCCCAATAGAGCGCTTCGCTCTCAGACTGCAGGCTTACTTGTAGTTCCTAGGGTTTGTAAGAGTAGAATGGGAGGGAGAGCCTTCAGCTTTCAGGCTCCTCTCCTGTGGAACCAGCTCCCAATTCGGATCAGGGAGACAGACACCCTCTCTACTTTTAAGATTAGGCTTAAAACTTTCCTTTTTGCTAAAGCTTATAGTTAGGGCTGGATCAGGTGACCCTGAACCATCCCTTAGTTATGCTGCAATAGAATTAGACTGCTGGGGGGTTCCCATGATGCACTGAGTGTTTCTTTCTCTTTTTGCTCTGTATGCACCACTCTGCATTTAATCATTAGTGATTGATCTCTGCTCCCCTCCACAGCATGTGTTTTTTCCTGGTTCTCTCCCTCAGCCCCAACCAGTCCCAGCAGAAGACTGCCCCTCCCTGAGCCTGGTTCTGCTGGAGGTTTCTTCCTGTTAAAAGGGAGTTTTTCCTTCCCACTGTCGCCAAGTGCTTGCTCATAGGGGGTCGTTTTGACCGTTGGGGTTTTTCTGTAATTATTGTATGGCTTTTGCCTTGCAATATAAAATGCCTTGGGGCAACTGTTGTTGTGATTTGGCGCTATATAAATAAAATTGATTTGATTTTAATTTGATTTGATGACACGTTCCATCTGATAACATACAAAACCTTAAGCATGATATTTCATACATATTCCTATGACGTTCCATGTGCATATGCAACATGTGATGGGTCATGTTATGGTGGTCGAGTCTATTCTCCATATTGTTCTATATTTGCCATTATTCTCTGTATTATTCTGTCTCTCTCATTATTCATTCCTTATACGTAATTATTGTATGACCTTGCCTTACAATATAAAGTGCCTTGGGGCAACTGTTTGTTGTGATTTGGCGCTATATAAATAAAATTGATTGATTGATTGATTGATTAATCTAAATGAATCATTTAATTGCAGGTATATTAAAAAACTCAGATCTGTGTGCTTGGGGCATTTAATAATCAGGTAAAGGATCAGGGTTATTTTTGTTACATATCAAGGAGGTATTAAACAAGCTGTAAATTGATCTTAAATTGGGAGAACTGTCTAAGTGTAATTTGGATGGGTTAAATGCAGGCAAATTTCATTGTATGTGTACAGCCCCGTTTACACATAGAAGGTAAGAGCTCCCGGAAGCGTCCCAGAAGAGTTTTTGGCCGTCTTAAGGATCAAACGCCGTTGTTAACGCCGGCATTAGGGGGCGTGGCTTAGTTCCGGCTTTACCGGGAATCATCGAAAAAATTATTCAACATGTCGAATAATTCCAGGAGCGCTCCCGGAGAATTCGCGTGACGATGGAGACAACGCGAACAATGGCGTTTGATACTTTTTAATCGCCGTTTCATCCTGCCCCTTCCTGTAGTGCTGCAGTTTACACCGCCGTAATTGGCGGCCGGCGTTGTATCCCTAACCAACGGTGTGTAAAACGGCGATAGAGCCCACATCGGCGTCCTCAAGGGCGTTTTAACCGGCGACAGAGGCAGACAAAACGGCGGCGCTAGCAGACAGTACACCGTTCTAAACGCCACATCCTGGTTAATGGTGTTCCAAATGGCCGATAGGTGGCGGTCAGTATAAAAACGCTAGCACGCTGCATGCAGGCCTCTCACTCGCGGCCAGCTCCAGATATTTTTGCAGAGAAGCTCCCGTATGCCTCCTAAAAGAAAATTGGCAGTGGCAAGGACTTACCAAGAGGTCTGGTTTAGAAGCAGAGGAGAGGCCTGTGGTGGAGATGGAACAACACGTTGAGGAGGGGGAAAGGAAGGAGAAGAAAAGGCTGAGAGATGAGCTCCCTCCCCCTGCAGTGACAGAGGCATGTATTCCTGCTGCTTCAGCCTATTATACTCTGGGGGTGGTGCCTATATGCAAAAGTTCCTGGAGTAACGCAGGATTTGCCTGGATAAAACCAGCAGTACACAGGGCATTATCAGTCGCAGCAGAACACCGCCATTCTCACGCGCGTCTTAACCTGCGATTGTAAAGGATAGAACTGGGTATTAACCCCCGTTGCCTGACGTGTGCCGGATGCTACGGTGTCAAAACACCGCTTTATTTGGCGGATTTAGCGGCATTTTATCCGCGTATTTGCGGCTAGTACGGCCACCGAATCAACATTTTATGCGTGAACGTCAGTAAACGCACAAACTCCCACATTTGAGATTTAACAGTAAGTTATCAAAGCAAGTTACTTTGGTAAAAAAAGTATTGACATTAACACGTTTATTGCTCTCAGAAACGCGTCTTTATTCACAGATCAAGTCACTGACGTCAAAACAAAATGGAGCAAAGTGTGACTGAAGGCCTGATAGGTATTGTAATTAATCTAAATTAACGCTTTAGTTTGACAGCCACAATTTTAATTGTTAATAGCGACAGCCTGCAGTTATTACTTATTTACGAGCTACTTAGGAAGCTAATGATTAGCTTACCGTCATGCTTTGCCTGTTCGTCTCTAGCAGCTTGTATCTTCTTGTCTTCATCTTCATATTGTTGAAGTCTTCTGTACGTCTCAAGCGTGTTTTGTCTCACCGGCAGAAACTTTCTCTTAAAAACTCACAGCTGTAAACACACGGAGTCCACCATTGTTTATGTTTGTGTTGCGTATAAAACGACGTCACCGCAGTTTGCTCTGCTGACCCCGCACACGTTGAAGAGGTGCTATTTGCAGTAGAAAAGGACGCGCTTGGAACCAGACCGAGTAGAGCCGAGTAGTGCTGGAGCTTTGTAGTGGAAAAGTGCCTATTGTGTGGTTGCACTCAGATGTTGATTGTTAGTTGTTTGAGAGAATGTTCTTAAAGATCTTTTGTGGGGGGTTAAAAAAAGTAATTTGTTTTTAATCCGAGCGCAAGATAATAAAAATTACTTTTTGTTGATGATTTATCTGTAAGACCTCGTCCTGCTGTTATTCTGCACAAATGTCCAGATAAGATGGTTGCTCAACTTTATGGACTAATAACTCTAATGAACACCAACTATGATGTTGGCAGCACAAGTGTTTTGGATTGTCTTTTATTTCTGCCAACCTCAGTAAAAACGCAGCTTTTGGAAGCTGAATTTAAAAAAGAAGCTCAGATTCCATGCTCTGTGAATGCTGTCTGTTTGTTAGAGAGCGATTGGGAGGATTTCAGTGATTAAAGAGACAAACTTGCACGCAATTGCACACGTTCTCAGCACAGTACAATCAATCCTCTGTGGGTGTAATGACAGTTTGGGAACACATCCTGCAGGTCTCAGTGAAAGAGCATCTGTCAGTGTGCTGGCATGAGTGGTGACACCCTCCGTCGCCCTTTTGATGGTGTGTTCCTCATCACTGCCTCCATCTGTGCCTTTGCTTTTGGAGAAGTCTTTGTGGTAATGGTGATTCAGAAGGGAAAGGTTGCTGCTGTTGAGGTTATTGTTATTTTTTTGTTTCTTTACTCGCACATCTCGAGGAAACCAAATTCTCAGGAGACTTGTCTTGGGCAGCTGCCTCTTTGACCACACACTTTGATCAGCCGTGCGGGAGTTTAGCATGTTTCAAAGGAGGCCAGCTTAACAGGCTGGAAACACAAGCGGTTTGGAATTGTGGAGATTAGGATTTGGAATGTTTGGGGGCAGCAAAAGGTAATTACGTAGTAATTCTGCTTTGCATGTATCATTACTGAACACTTGTACAAAAGAAATAAGGCAGTGAGTCATTATTTGTATGTGAAACGACTGAGATGCACTGTGACTGTTGCTTGTCATCTAGTATTAATTAATTAATCCAGTATTAATGGATGGACAGGAAAAAAGATATCAAGAGGACTTCCCCTGCCTAGAGATACACTGAGATACTTTCAGCCATCACAAGATCTGCATGCTCTGATATGGGGGTGGGTGGGGGGGGGGGGGGGGGGGGGAGAGATTAGTCCAGTAGCTACGGTGATGTGTAAATAAGCAACATTGCATTCATTATTAACCCTCTGGGGCCGACGACGTCGTGTACGACGACTAAGACCAAGCTTTACTAAATTATAAATAACTTTTTAATGATATGCGATAGAAACTTGCTCTTTTTTTTGCTGAAAAGTTAACTCCACGGACTTTTGAGCCAGCCATTGGCCATCTTTGTACTCCTCATAGAAGCTGTGTGATGACGTGTGCAATGTGAGTGTCCAATCGGAATTGGTTCATCGTCACATGGTTTTCCAAAATCCAATCATAGAGCAGATTTACCTCACGTGAAAAGCCAAAGATCATTTTCAGGAGTGATATCTTACTAGTTGGCCTGTTTGAATAGCCCCCTGGGTGCTCCAATGAGTACATACTATTGGTCTCCATGTGCCCTGCGCCATTACGCACAGCGATCAGTGAAGCAGACAGAGAGCCTCTGATGACAATCTCACGTGTTCAAACAAAGAGTGTGTAACTATCAGGGTTGCTCCACTAGTTTGCATGTGAATGTTACTGGATAACTCTGTTGCTTTCTTCAATTCAATTCAATTTTATTTATATAGCGCCAAATCACAACAAACAGTTGCCCCAAGGCACTTTATATTGTAAGGCAAAGCCATACAATAATTACGGAAAAACCCCAAAGGTCAAAACGACCCCCTGTGAGCAAGCACTTGGCGACAGTGGGAAGGAAATCTCCCTTTTAACAGGAAGAAACCTCCAGCAGAACCAGGCTCAGGGAGGGGCAGTCTTCTGCTGGGACTGGTTGGGGCTGAGGGAGAGAACCAGGAAAAACACATGCTGTGGAGGGGAGCAGAGATCAATCACTAATGATTAAATGCAGAGTGGTGCATACAGAGCAAAAAGAGAAAGAAACACTCAGTGCATTATGGGAACCCCCCAGCAGTCTAAGTCTATAGCAGCATAACTAAGGGATGGTTCAGGGTCACCTGATCCAGCCCTAACTATAAGCTTTAGCAAAAAGGAAAGTTTTAAGCCTAATCTTAAAAGTAGAGAGGGTGTCTGTCTCCCTGATCCGAATTGGGAGCTGGTTCCACAGGAGAGGAGCCTGAAAGCTGAAGGCTCTGCCTCCCATTCTACTCTTACAAACCCTAGGAACTACAAATAAGCCTGCAGTCTGAGAGCGAAGCGCTCTATTGGGGTGATATGGTATTATGAGGTCCCTAAGATAAGAAGGGACCTGATTATTCAAAACCTTATAAGAAAGAAGAAGAATTTTAAATTCTATTCTAGAATTAACAGGAAGCCAATGAAGAGAGGCCAATATGGGTGAGATATGCTCTCTCCTTCTAGTCCCCGTCAGTACTCTAGCTGCAGCATTTTGAATTAACTGAAGGCTTTTCAGGGAACTTTTAGGACAACCTGATAATAATGAATTACAATAGTCCAGCCTAGAGGAAATAAATGCATGAATGAGTTTTTCAGCATCACTCTGAGACAAGACCTTTCTAATTTTAGAGATATTGCGTAAATGCAAAAAAGCAGTCTCACATATTTGTTTAATATGCGCTTTGAATGACATATCCTGATCAAAAATGACTCCAAGATTTCTCACAGTATTACTAGAGGTCAGGGTAATGCCATCCAGAGTAAGGATCTGGTTAGACACCATGTTTCTAAGATTTGTGGGGCCAAGTACAATAAGTTCAGTTTTATCTGAGTTTAAAAGCAGGAAATTAGAGGTCATCCATGTCCTTATGTCTGTAAGACAATCCTGCAGTTTAGCTAATTGGTGTGTGTCCTCTGGCTTCATGGATAGATAAAGCTGGGTATCATCTGCGTAACAATGAAAATTTAAGCAATGCCGTCTGATTAATTAATAAGCTGGAATAGAAGATTGCTGCTAATTCTCCGCCTCTGCCCGTGCTACGAGCATTCTGGCAGTTAGTGTGACTCGGGGGTGTTGACTCATTTAAACTAACATATTCATCCTGCTGTAACCAGGTTTCTGTAAGGCAGAATAAATCAATATGTTGATCAATTATTATATAATTTACTAACAGGGACTTAGAAGAGAGAGACCTAATGTTTAATAGAGCACATTTAACTGTTTTCGTCTGTGTTGCAGTTGCAGGTGCTATATTATTTTTTCTTTTTGAATTTTTATGCTTAAATAGATTTTTGCTGGTTATTGGTGGTCTGGGAGCAGGCACCGTCTCTACGGGGATGGGGTAATGAGGGGATGGCAGGGGGAGAGAAGCTGCAGAGAGGTGTGTAAGACTACAACTCTGCTTTCTTGGCGTAAAGCACTGTTTACCATATCAATGGGGTGAGGGGGAGGGCCGCTCCTCAGACTGTAAGGAGCCAAAGTGGGCCAAAGTGTGAATGAAAGCTGCTTTGAGCAGCACAGAACACTCCAAAACACAGTAGAATAAGAAGTTTGTAATGTAACCTTTGTGTAATAGCAGACAGAAATTGCTTTGAGATGAAGACAACAAAACACAGACCATTTTGTATATATTGTTCAAAATGTGCATTTGTGTTTATTGTTTGAAACTTTTTGTTGTACAGTCTTTCACAGAAGACCTCAAATTACCTTTACAAAGTGTCAAAACAGTTGTCTATTATAGTTTGCTGTGTGTTTTGAATAAATGTGTGTGGAAAATTATTTTTCGCTTTACTTTTTCCTTTCTTATTTTTGATTGTAAACCTTTATTACACTTATAAAACACAACAAAAGCATATATATTATGAAAGCACAGGTTGTCCTGAAAAAAGAGACATAAAACGTGATTGTGGGACGCAGGGAGAGCTGTTAACAGCAATAATAAAACATTTATACCAGGCGAAAACAGGAACATACAGAAAAAAGAACCTAAGAAATTTCATTTCAATTTTCAATTTATTTTCATTTATATAGTCCCAAATCACAACAAAATTGCCTCAAGGTGGTTCACACAAGTAAGGTCTAACCTTACTAACCCCCAGAGCAACAGTGGTAAAGAAAAACTCCCTCTGAGGAAGAAACCTCAAGCAGACCAGACTCAAAGGGGTGACCCTCTGCTTGGGCCATGCTACTGACACAAATTACAAAACAATTCACAAAATGAATATACAGTAGTGTTCAGAATAATAGTAGTGCTATGTGACTAAAAAGATTAATCCAGGTTTTGAGTATATTTCTTATTGTTACATGGGAAACAAGGTACCAGTAGATTCAGTAGATTCTCACAAATCCAACAAGACCAAGCATTCATGATATGCACACTCTTAAGGGTATGAAATTGGGCTATTAGTACAAAAAAGTAGAAAAGGAGGTGTTCACAATAATAGTAGCATCTGCTGTTGACGCGACAAACTCAAAACTATTATGTTCAAACTGCTTTTTTAGCAATCCTGTGAATCACTAAACTAGTATTTAGTTGTATAACCACAGTTTTTCATGATTTCTTCACATCTGCGAGGCATTAATTTTGTTGGTTTGGAACCAAGATTTTGCTCATTTACTAGTGTGCTTGGGGTCATTGTCTTGTTGAAACACCCATTTCAAGGGCATGACCTCTTCAGCATAAGGCAACATGACCTCTTCAAGTATTTTGACATATCCAAACTGATCCATGATACCTGGTATACGATATATAGGCCCAACACCATAGTAGGAGAAACATTCCCATATCATGATGCTTGTACCACCATGCTTCACTGTCTTCACTGTGAACTGTGGCTTGAATTTAGAGTTTTGGGGTCATCTCACAAACTGTCTGTGGCCCTCGGACCCAAAAAGAACAATTTTACTCTCATCAGTCCACAAAATATTCCTCCATTTCTCACCAGCAAAACTTTTTTTGTGGGGGGTGGGGGATTTTGCACAATATTGAGGAGGACTCAGCTTCTCTGTTATTAAGTGACAGGCTGCTTGGGGAAATCAGCTGAGGTCTGCTGTTAGGTGCCCTGGTTTGGTAAATTAGTAATGGTAACTAAATGGTGACAAATTTATGATTTAATTAATGAGTAGGAATTATTTAGAACCTAAAGTATTACAGAGTATACCCCTCCCTCTACCCTTGCCCATTTAATCATTCATCATGATGTTTCACTGCAGGCATTGTGATTTTTCCAGTTCCGTAGACATCACTCTACCCTGAACGCTAATCTAAGAAATCTGCACCCCCTGCACAGGAGCACAAGATGGATTTGGATGAATTTGATGGCTGGCTGGCTGGCTGCTGGGTGGTGAAGGGTTGCTTGTATGTGTTTTAGGATGTTTTCTGGTGTGGTGTTTGCTGTCTTGAGCTCCCGTCACACAGAGCACGGGCCGGCTCGGGCATGTTAGCTTTATTTGCCAACGGTGGAAATGCTGCCCTTAATCTCCAGGTGGTTTTGTTTCTGCCTTTGCAGCATTGGGGCCCTGGAGGCTGATTTACTCAAATTTACACCCACAGAAAAAAAGCGGGCCTGTCTGTGCTGATGCTGCTATATTTTCACAGCCCACCTGTTAGAACTTGTCTCTAAAAGCTGACGAAATAGGTAATGTCAATCTATTAGGCTTTCAAACACCTGTAAAAACCAAATTGTTTTGGAAACACGATCAGCTTCCTTCTCTGTTTTCTTTTATTTTGTTCCAGGGCTTTGGAAAAAGCCCAGGCATGTACCCTGTAGGTACATAAATAAGTCCAACACAGTGAGTTGAAAACAGTAAATGCTATTGTGAGGAAAAAAAGAATCTTTAATTTTGATGCAGCAGATCAACAAACAAAGTAAGCTTATTTTTCTTTTCTAACATGCTGTGTGCCTGTCTGTCACCTCCTGCACATGTCTAGGCTTGCTGCCGGGAATAATCTTACTTCATAATCATATGCATAGTAGAAATTAGAAGCAAAGGTCTAGGTCTTTGACTGATGGGATCATTTGGACTCAAGCCCGCTACTCAAACCTCCAGCTCACCACGTCCCCAGTTTCTGGTCTTGATGGTCTTCAAGACATTTTGCCATTCATCCAGTTGACCTGAAGAAGCTGAACGATGAAACTAAAGAAGTCACTTAGATGTGCAGTATAATGGCCTGATGATTTGGACAATATCACTTCAGCTGTTCATGGAACCTTTGTGAAAAAACAGAATGGACACCTGGTAATTTTTTTTTTCTAGAGGGTTATGTGTACTTTTTTCCTCAGATGCATTTCACAACATGCCTACAAGATCCAACTTGGTGATTAATGGTTGAGTAAGGTTACTGTGTACCTGGTCTCTCATTCTTTGTGTTTTGCATGGAGGAAATATAGTTAAAGTTTCTAAGCTTCAGTAATGTGGACGGTTAGTCACAGCAAAAATTAAATGAAGATACATGTTGCTGAAATGTTTTTGCAATTACATCTCGCCCTTGACTTTGACTTTCACCCAGATGATGGACCTCTGGCTGACCTTGCCAGGGCAGTTGTGGAATCCACCTGGGTATGTGCTACATTTTAGCCAAATGAGGTTGGAAATCAAATTCATTGATTCTTTAAGGGCAGTATTGAGATCAGCCTTCATTGACATCAAGTTTGGTAGAAATCTGCAAGTAGACCAATAAGCGGATGGGTAGACATGACCTTTGGCAAATTTGACCATGCTGAACAATTCCAGAAACCATCTCCATGTGAAAATTAAAATTTTGAGTTTTGACCCCAATGACCTTGACATTTGCCAAAACAAAAATATAAAGGGCAATTATGTGGTGGATCAAAATGTATAGTTTGATGCAAAGCTCCCAAAGGGAACTGGGAGAGATATTGGAACAAACAGACAAACACTCATAGTATGATTCAAAAATCAACAGAACGCCTTTTGCTTTACTTTTGGAGTTATCTTTAAAAATGTTTTTAAAGTCCTCTGTGTCTATAGTAACCCAAAAGATGCTTCAGCCCGCAGTCTGAATATTCTCACGTCTATCAACTTTACAATTTCCCAGCTTATCAGAAGCATGACGACAGCGTCCCTGAGGTGGCATTATGTGTACGCCGCATTCTGTTTACCATATCATGACATGTCTACACCTCTGTCAAATACTTGGACACTTGAGTAGCAATTCACCTCGTTTCTTTCTCAGCATTCACATCCTCTTGTATGTTTTTTTTTTTTTTTTCAACATACTTCTCTCATTTGTCATATGAAAACTCGTCTCTGAGCTGTGCGACTATATGAAGTCGAACAGGAAGAGCTGGTTCTGTTGAGGGTCAGGATCACGTAAGAAAGACGTGTTTTATTAAATGTTACAGGTTGTACCTCTAAACTCATAATTTATGTAGAACTCATCTCTTTTTCAGGGGTGTGTCTTTGAGCAAGTTATTGTGTATTTTACTGGTGATATAAGCTGTCTTTAGGTATAGACCAACATTAATGCTGACTAATGGGAACAATAACGCTCAATTGAGCCTGTTGCTGTGTCACTGGCTTTCAGGGTTTTTAAGAATTCATGTCATCCCTTGTGCCTTAGTCACTGAAATTTAAATAGTTTTGGCCTTAATGAAATTGCTGTGCCTTGAAGAAATAACCTTTATTCCACTCAAGGTCATTGTGACCAAGGAATAAAAATCAGAAACAAAGAAAATGAATGATGTTTAAAAGTAGAGATGTAACAAATAATTTGTAAAATCAGTTAATTTCACTGTGATTACATTGGGTCACTGACATACACAATGATGCCATCACAGCAGTGTTGCGAGGGGAAAACACTTCAAAACTGTTGCTTAAATCCAATTTCAGTTAGCTAAATCATAATTTGTTCAAACATATTTGAATGTATTCAACCTAATTTGTTTTTAATTGGGCATGTGGTTGGAATAAGTTTGTTTTAGATTTCAGCACAACAGACAAACTCAGGATATAAGCTAGCATGTAGCTTTATGTTAAACGTAGTCATTGATAAGGGTTATAGTGACTTTCGGGCGTTACACTAATGCCCACATTATGTGTATCTGTGTTGTTTTTCATTCTCTGTGGAAATCATTCTGTCTCTGGAGACAAACTAATTGTTTTATTCTTTATTTTAAATGGGGGCAACCATGTTTGTTTTAGCATCACAATGTCAAAGAAATTTCTCAGGGAAGAAGGAAACTGAAGCACATTCAATGTTTGTGTTTGTCTTTTCTCCAGGACAGCAGTTGTTAGGTGTCAGTCACTCTGGACTGAGTCATTAAATGTGTGTTGCTAAAGTGTTTTACTTTCTATTACACACTAAAAAGAAAAACAAAGTCTGGCTAGTGCTACATGCTATGTTACATTGTGTTGAGCATAAAACATATAATAAGTGATTTATTTTATTTATTATCGAGTTTGTTCACTGAAAATGCACTGGAGCTTGACGAACTGATTGTAATGAAAAAACTTTAACTTTTTTAAATTCAGTTAAAATGTCAGTATGTTCAATGTTTTGTCCAAATAATTAATAAATCAAAACATTATTGTCTTACTAATGTATAATGAAAATAATGTTTACTTTTCAGACATATTAAAACCTCAACTGTTAAAATGTAAATTTGTTAAGCTATATTTCCTTAAATTTACAAAAAATAATATTTGTTGTATATAATTTATCAGGGCACTGCAAGTACAAGAATGAGTCCAAAGTAAGCTGAAGTAATTGTATATAAAAACTTGCATATCCCCCACCCCATGGGAATAAAGTGTTTGATGTCATCTGCCTTGCTAAGTCGCTGCAAATGATGTTTGTAGAATGTCTTTGTCTGAGTTAAGAAGCTTCCATTCTTGTCCGGCTCCCATTGATTAATTGATTAGTGATGTTAATGATGGCGTAGGCTGACTCGTATTCATTTGCACCTCAATGTTGCTGACAATAGGAGTTCCCGCACCTATTGTTAACGGTTTGAACAATAGAGGAAACTGTTGCAAGATCAAGGTTAAACAAAGCACAGGCCCCATTTCTGCTCAGACAGCAGCTTTGTGGGACATTATAGATTTAAAATGGATGACTGAGGACCCGCAGTTGCACAAGCAAGATTATTTATATATGTACGCAGTGCATCCAAAAAGTATTCACAGCGCTTCACTTTTTCCACATTTTCTTAAGGTACAGCCTTATTCCAAAATGAAGTAAATTCATTTTCCATCAAAATTCTACTCACAGCATCCCATAATGACAACAAGTTTTTATTTTATTTATTCATGCAAATTTATTAAAATAAAAAAGAAGAAATCACTTGCACATAAGTATTGACACCCTTTGTGTAATACTTTATTGAAGCACCTTTGGCAGCAATTACAGTCTCAGGTGTTCTTGAATATGGTGTCACAAGCTTACGTGGTGTACGTGGAAAGCACCAGAACAAAGGCATGGCCAGAGAGAGAGAGGAACACCCACCACCCACAAAAACCCAGGGATAGACCCAAGCAGAAAAACCCAGCAAGAGAATAGACACAGAAACAACCAATGAATCAAATAAAATAATAAAACAGACCAAACAAAATAAAACAGAAAAGCAAACAAAATCTCAAACCCTGAGACAATTAAGCTGTAGAAACACCTCAAAGATGGTCAGTGGAAAAAAAAAAAAAAATACACCTGAGTTCAGTTTTGTGCTTGATGGCACAGGCTGTGATTACTTCTGTACATGTCATTTCTTAAGGGTTTTTTAATTATTATTTTTAATAAATTTGTAATTATGGGGTATTGTGTGTAGAATGTGTTTTCCTTCCTTAAAATGGAAATACCGTATTTTCCGGACTATAAGTCGCACCGGAGTATAAGTCGCACCAGCCACTTTATCCATTATAAAGAAAAATAAACCATAAATAAGTTGCACTGGACTATAAGTCCCATGGACATACAGGTATGTTAACATGAAAAGTTCAGATGATAATATTGTGACGGCTACCGTTTTCGTATGCATATTTCACCAGTCTTAACTTGTAATCTGCAGAGTATGATTTTCTTTTTGGTGGCATTTTTTCGGGCCTTCTCCGTTGTCTTGTTAAGTTATCAGTAACGTTGAAATTTTTATTTTTCTATGGTAGAAGTCGCAGGAACAGTCACACAAGCCTCGAGTGCCCTCTCGTGAGCTGCATTTTACCTGTTTGTATTTTGCGGACCACATTGCGAGCCAAACCATGCAGCGCCTACCTGCGCAGCTCATGACCACCCAGCGGTGTCGATACAGCTCCTTCCAAGTGCAGACGCTAATCCTCCGCCGTCGCTCAGTGCTCCCATGCAGCTCTCGGCGTCAACTCTGCTCACACTGATATCCAAGGGTTGAAGCTGTTTTGTTAGCTGTCCCGGAATAAACACCATGTTCGTCTGCTTCAAACGCTTTTCACAATCATCAACGCCAGCTCCTTCCAAGTGCACACGCTAATCCTCCACCGTCGCTCACCCGGTGCTCCCACGCAGCTCTCAGCGTCAACTTAAACACTCTGCTCACACTGATATCCAAGGGTTGAAGCTGTTTTGTTCGCCATGCTGGAATAACAGCAAGCACCGTGTTCGTCAGCTTCTCACGCTGTGGGTGAGGTGAGGAATACGCGTCCAACGTTCTGTTCTCTGATTGGTTATCGCGACCAGCATAACCTATAGGACGGCCACCATACTACAGTGCCCATGATGCAATGCATTTCCTTTTCTGGTGGCCCAGGCCAAAACATGTAAAAAAGTGCGACTTATAGTCCGGAAAATACGGTATGTGGTGGCTACTAAATCCAACATTACGCATGTATTTAGTTTGGGGCAACTGATAGAATTAGTCTCAGGGTCGTGTTGATTTATACAAATGGGAGAGAAAGGCTTAAGGCCCCCTGATACGAGCATGACTTTAGAGTCACGCACTAGCATGCCCGTCGTCCTGACAACCCCAAAGTATGTTTATAACAGATTTACCTTCTTGTTATAATCGTTCAGATGAGCTGCGCGCTGATGTGATCCACTGACGTCACCACTCGCTCTGTTCACTTCTTCTTTACTCAACTTGACGAGCTGCACATCGTGTTGGCGAGCAGATTGCGCCACGTACCATGACATCTGTGTGTGAAAGATTTTTTGAACGTTTCAAAATTCTCTGCGCAATAGCATGCACCCCTCTCACGTTCAGTTCGCACCCATTAAAGATGAGTTTACTCTCCAGCACGATACAGGTCGTGCTAGTGCGTGAGTCAAAGTCATGCTCGTGTCAGGGGGCCTTTACTCACTCATCTTGAGCTGATACAAAAGCCCTCGTTTGAACAAGACTTCAAAGAAAAGGATGAAAAGAGTGCTGAGTTCTTACCAGAAGAAGGAAATCAGTTTTGAAACTGGTGAAACTGCAATGACTACTGATGTCGACAGCAGCCTTTGAATTCCCATTCTTAATACTCATGCCATCAACTAATCTGAATCGGCAATAATGGATATCACCTACATTTTTTTCAGCTTTGTAGGCGTGATAATTCCTACGCAATTTGCATAACAATATTTATTTACTGATCATTTACTAATTGATATGATCTTTATCGTGTCTTTTGAGCTCTTGAGCTTAAAAATTCAAATACCAAAGCTTGAGAAAATTTGCTAGAGCTATGACGGTTCAGTCAGGAAAGCTTCTTTCTTTTACGTTTGTGTTGAATGGATGTTGAAAAAAAGGCCGGGATGGCCGAGGACTGTATGGTTGCCATTGATCCGCCGGATTAAGAGATTGTGTCTGAACGCTGATGAATACGCTGTGGCGGTTGCGATGTCATACTGCAGGCGACATAAGATGTGCTAAATCATTCGTGGGCCTGACACCAGTTGTCTCAGGGTGAGCAGGAGTCATGTGACACCGCGAGTGCTCTGTTACATAAGGTAGTCGTCACCCGCTGGCATAGCTGTGCTACCAACAGGAGAAAAATAAAAAAGTATTTCATGCCCTAACACAAACAGTTCAGCTGGTTATGATTGTTGGTAGCTGTAAAAATGCTCTTGGACAGGTTTGTCTGTGTAGCTCTGTCAGCTTATAGGAGTGCTGAGATGGAATTTTACCCCCAGCTCTGAACTGTGCCTGTGTCATTAGTCATACAGGCCAGATTGAAACCCTCGTCAGAATTACATCTTTAAAAAGTGTGATCAAAGGCAAAGTTTTGACGGTGTGTTTTTGCACTCCATCTAGACACTGACGTGAAACAGCATATAACGTGTGGACATTTTGATAGAGAGCCTTAAAGCACTTTTTAGACTAAAATGGTCTCTAGAAAGCACTTTTGAAACTGTAGAATGCACTTGACACTGATTTATATTACAGAAAGTATTGAAAAGCTAGAAATGAATATAACAGGGCTGCCTGCAGCTATACTCCATCATTTGTCATACCTGCAATAATGGGGTGTTGATGATCCTGAAGAGGTATGAAACCGTTCCACATCAAACACCAGGGTGCCACAAAAGACATGAAATGAGCCATTTTCCAAGCATACACCAGTGTTTTTAATATGGTCAGCATACGCAGGCTAAATCGTCAAGGTGTGACAGGGCCTTTAAGGTGTGAGGTTTGAACCTTTTGATATTTGAGCATTGTTTATAGAAAATGGGATGTTTTTTCCTGACAAAACACTTGAAAAGGTTTTCCATTCTGCAACGGCATTCCAGCAATTATTTTATTGCTCCTACCTCCCATCCCCAACACACACACTTCATTTATGTCCTTCTCCAACCCTTCATCTAA
Organism: Thalassophryne amazonica; assembly: GCF_902500255.1. NCBI lineage: Eukaryota > Metazoa > Chordata > Actinopteri > Batrachoidiformes > Batrachoididae > Thalassophryne > Thalassophryne amazonica. The sequence goes on from NC_047120.1 coordinate 37,806,819, forward strand.
TTGTGCACCTCCTTAAAGGCCCCTTCAAACATAGTGCGAAGTTTGGTTGAATATGGCGAAACAGTGCAAAACAGTTCGAATTAGCGCACCATGAAACATCGAGCCGACGGGTAGGCATGCATGATCCCATTGCGAGGGTTTGTGCATGTGACGGTGTCTTTCGAGCAGCAACACAGTGCGAGGTGCACCACATTGTGTCCTTGATGTGGAATAAATAAAAAATAAAAATCAGCTGGTACCTGTGGAACCACATTGCGCCGCTGATGTGGAATAAAAAAATTAATAAAAACCAGCTGGTACCTGTGGAACCACATCGCGCCAGTGATGTGGAATAATAATAATAATAATTAATAATAATAAAAAACTACCATCCACGGGATTAGTACCTGTACTTTACTGATTGCCAGCCCAAAACTTTACTGCTGAGCTACGGTCACTGGCCTGTAAATGGTGCGGGGAAAATACCTAAACTCAACAAAGAGGTGGATATATTTAAAAAAAAAAAAAAACATACACCATAAAAAACACAGCACTATATATTGAATCCATCTTATCAAGCGAGCAATACAGATATGATCCATCTGTTCCTCTGTAGATGACCCATGGTCACACACATACAGTCATGAAATGACATGAATATGAAGCAGTTCGCTCTTCTCATGTCCACATCTGCTGGCACATGTCCAGTCGGCCCGCGCACATGTCCTGCCCAAGACGCGTGTCTTGTGCACGGCACACCAGAACTGACACCGCGTCATATGGAACAGAGCTCATGTGGGTGACGTGAAAGTCAGATCGCCCACTGCGTGTTGTGATCTGACGGTCTGTTTCAGCCTGGCAGCCTATCAATGGGCTGCTGCAAGGGAGCATGTGCATGCTGCAGCCCACAGCATATACCGCCACAGCGATGTTTTTATTTATGACCATGTGATGACAGCAAACACACAAGCGCATCACAGTGGGCAGTTCTTAGTCCATATCTGTCCAAACACAGTACATGTTGTTCAGCTGGGATGTCCAGATTGACAGATCTCCACAGCTGCTTCAGTGGGCGGACACACCTCGTGTCAGTTCAGCGTACACACCAAAGCCACTTAGATAAATTTCACTGCCAGCACGACAGTGGTTGTCTGCAGACTGTTGTCGTGCCAAGAGTGAGAATGGCCACACATTTTCTAAGTGCCAAACGAGCAGTGTAAGATGTTTGTGCGTGTGAGCTGGAATTTGGCCGACACCTGCCGCAACAGGAATCAGTGGGTTTGCACAGCATACACTCTGTCTTTCAGCCGCTGGTGTGCGCAAATAATTATAGCAACAGGTGTATGAGGCATTCGAGGCAGGGATGATTTTACAAGTTTTGCACACGATTCCTGCTTCATGGGCACTTTGACCAAACTTCACACTATGTGTGAAGGGGCCCTAAACAAAACATGTATAATTACTCGTATAACAAGTATAATTTCCATTGTGAGAGAGCTCTGAAATTTTGGCCATGTGGCACGTTTCTCTGTGCATGATTTGGCACATACATACATAGTACCTCAGTGTTGAGGACCCCAGTGGCTGGAGAAGGCCAAGGGGTGTCCACACTTCACCTGGCTGTAGCAAATGGATTGTTACTTTCGAGATATGGAATGGATTGGTTGTCTTCTTGGGTGGTTGCCATCACAGGACCCAAGGTGGTTCCATAATGTTATGGATACTATGGTGTATGACACCAGCACACGGTCTCAGACTTGACTTGACTAAACCCCAACCCATCAACTGAATGTCTTCTAACTTTTAAGGTAAATCTTTCCACTTCCCAAGCCACAAATCTACTTCTCTTCAACACTAATGCCAGTCCAACCCATCCGTTGTATTATGGGTGCAGCAGATCACAAATCACAACTCACTCACAGATAAATTTGGATTAAAGTTTTTAGTCAGTGATCAGATCCCCCACCACCACCACCACCTTTGGGTCACCCCCCCCCCCCCCCCCCAAAAAAAAAATAAATAAATAAAGTGACAAATATACATTGCTTTCAGAGTGGCACACCATGTTGAAAAAGCTGGGAAAAGTCACAGTAATCTTTTTTCTTTGCCAACGCTTAGTGGTCCTGCTGCTTCTTAAACTGTTCTCAGCACAGCGCACAATCCATCCTCAACCTGTGATATTTCAGAGTGATTGTTTCCATGCTTGGACCCCTGACACCCATTGAGCCTGAACCAGGCTGTCTCTAGCCAAGTGTAAAGGCGCCTTGACACTTGCATGAATTTGATCCACGCACTTGCACGCAGTCTGCTGTGCAGGAAAGTAAACTCATTGCAAACCGTTGTAAACTGTGTACGGCTTTGTGCAAGGATGCAAAGAAAATTTTGAAATGTTCAAAATCTCGTGAACTTCATGTGAACAATGCCAAACAATTAAAAAAACTGTGTGTGAGTGCAAGTCATTGAGTCAGGGCACCGCATCACAGCACAGCTCATCTGAATGATTATAATGAGATGTTAAATCTATCATAAACATACTTTTACAGCTGCTCATAAGAAGGAATGAACATGCAACTGTTTTACCAAGCTGTTACAATATAAATATTACAAATAATTACCTTTTAGACAATTCCAAATGCGTTCTCCATCTCATGAAGTGCGAGAGAGAGAGAGAGAGAGAGAGAGAGAGAGAGAGAGAGAGAGAGAGAGAGGCTCCTGCTGAAACGGTCCTCTGTGATTCGAGGCAGCGAAGTGATTAGAGGTGTTTTCATCAGCCAAACTCAGAGAGAAAATGATTAATCCTCTACAAAATAATTATTTTATACAACGCAGCGTCCAGCACATGAAGCGTGGTATCCAGCTAGGAACACAGTGTGTGGCATTGTCATGACAAAGTGCGCTGGAGTGCAGAGGTTAAATGCAAGGCACCTTAAAATGCGGGAGAGGCTGTGTCAGTTTAGCATGCTTTGTTCATATGAATACACAACTGCTTTGAATTCATGGCAACTCTGCATTGACATTTATGGATGATTCTTTAACTACGGGCACTATTGGCCTTGTAAATGTAATTTCCACCACACCATTGCCTTACAATATAAAGCGCCTTGGGGCAATTGTTTGTTGTGATTTGGCGCTATATACATGTGCTCTGATGTCACTGTTTATCTCCATAGAAACTACCCAAACAATCTTTCATACAAACTGTTTAGGGACATTACAGTGTTGTGGTGGAAATTACGGCAATAGTGTGGGACAACTACATTTTGTTTAAAAAATCACAACAGTTGTATGACATTGAATACCCCAATTATGTTTTGATTATTTTACTGATATTTTATTCAGAGATATTTTAAAACATTAGAAAAAAACGTTTCTTTACCATACATTTTTATCATTGAAGATCAAAAGTCTGGGTGTGGGACAAGCACAAAACGGCAATATTTGCATATAATGATGCTGAAAAAAGGTGAAAAAGTAATCATAGACTACTAGAACAAATTTCTTAACACACTTTCATTGTAAAGATAACTATAAAAGTGTGAAATTTCCCCTTTTTTCTGTTTTTCATACAATATGATCAAAGGACATAAATGCCCGTAGTCTAAGAATCACCCTTATGCAATTGTTGCTTTTAAAGTCAATTGAGTTTCACAGATATTTTTTGAATATTGACTGTAACCAGTTAAGAATATGTATCAATTTTAATTTGAGTATCTTATAAATGAAGACAAAACCTGTACATGGTGTATAATAGAAAGGTGTGTTGATGGAATTAGGTCACCTTGGTGAATACGTTATTCTCTTTCCTTATCTAACTCCTCTGCCCTAAGCCAAATCAATGGCTACAAAACCTTATGCAATAATGTGCCTTTTTTGTGTATGTGGTACTTTGTAGACAGTGCTGTTCTGATGATGTCATTATTACAAAAAGAAACCTTATATGAATGAGTGGTAAACCACAGATTGAGCAAATGTGTGCATGCGTGTGTGTGTTTGCATGATAGAGACACACCCCATTCAAAGATTAACTTTGTACGGTTTAACTCCATAATGTCAACAACTTAAATAACATTTTTTAAGGGATTATTTTCAGGCTTGGTATTTCGACGATCAACCAAAAAACAGTCCTCAGTTATTATGATCATCTGTACATTATTGTGTCATTTATGAAGAAAATAATACAAATATTGGCTGGTTCTGGCTTTTTAAATGTGTGAAATTAGTCATTTACTTCAGTGGAAAAGTGCTTTAACCTGGGCTAAATGTAAGGGCTATTAGAGAACAATGGAACACATTTGTCAAAGACCAAGCAATGCAGATTTTTCTCTTTCCCCTGCACTTGATTAGCAAAGTTTGATGCCTGCAGGATCGTTGATGGCTGAACACGTCTTTCTGAGTGATCGTAAATATGCAGGATGTGTGATCTCAAGAAGCAAGGTTAATGGCCTCTTGGCTAAATGAAAAACTGATTGTTGGGCAGCCAGAAATAATCAATAATATGATTATGAATAGCAATAAATATCATTTGGACTTAAATTAACTGCTTGTACATTATGGTTAGCTGTTTACTATGACAAATGTGATCATTATTGCTCCTTCTGTAAAGGTCAATGTTTTGTTGAAGGTACTCGGAGATCCATATTTAAAACTTACCATCCATTATTTAAGTTTATTTCATTGAAACAAATTATATTTTTGGAACATCCTTAATCTGTTGTGTAAATTTCATTCAGAATATTTGGAAAGGACGACATATGGATCATTTTTACTTTGATTTACCAACATCATCAAGTATATTTAAACGATTAACAGTTTCTTAATTTACGCAATATTTCTAAATGTAAAAAATGTTTCACCAGACACAATTAAGTAGACCACAATTAAGGTTTTTAGAGTGAATAGATTTGCACTTCTCAGCCACCATACCAGGCGCAAACACTTCAAATTCAGTAGCTGAGAGAGAAGGGTGGAGAAATCAGACTCAAAGGCCAGTTTTTACGCGTGTTGTGATGTGCACAGAAGCACGTATTTGACACACGTTCTGTGCATCTAAATGCTGTTTTTTACACAGCTTTGTAAGAGCTCCACATTGCGGCATGATGAATGGTGTATTTTTGAAACGGCGCACTCTGAGCGGTGCCCTGTCAGTCCGCATCAGGGCT